>NC_064027.1:3750000-4375000 GCF_917208135.1 Athalia rosae | reverse complement strand
AAAAAAAAAACGAACACTCATTTCCCCGCAGTCTGGTTCAGCGTCGTATTTTTTCGCCGATCGAGGGAAAGATCGAATCGGATCCGTTACGGGGAGATCTGATTCTTTGTCGGAAAATTATGCGCTGTACGAGACGTTCGGATTCTATGCTAATCTCCGAACCGACAAAGGCTATCGCGAGCGTATGCATAGTTATGAGGGTCCTCCTATTCGATCGTTCATCCGACGATCGCGGTGCGTCGGTCCGTCCGTCGGGGGTCTGTCTTCGTCCGACTGGGGGGGGAGGCGAAGCCTCGAGAATAGAGAAAAAGGCATCGCGGTGGCTGACAGCCGGGCTGCAGACAGACGAGAGCACGAACTGAACAAATATTTTACTTGCATCGCTTGACGAGCATTTGTCTTCTAAATCCGAGGAGAAAAACCTTTCGGATCCTCACCTACCTTCCGGCGAATTTTCTTCCGTTTTTATTTTATTTTTTTTTTTCTTTCACTCACTTTTCAAACGTCTCGCGCCACGCGTTTCAACTTTTTCCTTTTCCACGGTTATTCGCATGACTCAACCGACGACGTCACGTGCTCTTTATATCCCTCTGCCCTTCGAACGATCCTTTATTTTCCTCCGGACATTTATTACCGCCCATATATGGCGTATATCTACGCGTGTCTAGGCCCCGACGCGGCTAACTACACTTCTCTCGCCGAGAGGTTGATGCCTGAGCTTAATTGAAAGCTGGCTTTAACTATGCGGACCTGGGTGCTCGAATTGCGCAATAAACTCACCCACAATCGTCCCTCGACCTTTCTCTAATTCTAAGTAAAGAAGCCAACGTATCGCCTCTCTCTAGTTTTTTTTTTTCTATTTCTCGTGTCATTTTTTTATTCACTCTTCACCCTTTCTCTCCCCCTCTTTATTTTTCGCTTTCACCCACCGCTCGGCGACCGAAGCGAATTTCCCGGAGCAATTTGGAAAGAAAAAAACTCGAAAATTTTCGGGACACGATTCGCCGATATTTTTGTTCGATTTTTGTTGTTCGATGCCCGTAACCGGTGGTATACGGCACGTGCGTCACCCGCGCCCACGCGGATAGGACGCGGCTTTTCGTTAGATGGGACACTTTAATTAATCCGCGAACGGCGTCGACTCGTGTTCAGCTCCCCCCCGGCTTCCTTTCTGCGCCCTACCGAGCGCCGCCAGACTTTCCAACATTAGCACGTTCAAATTACACGTGATTATAATAACCACGAGCGGTGGGTAGGTAGGTACGTACGTACGTACATACGTTGATCACCGCGGAGACACTTACTCGCTCCGCGATTGCTTAATTCGACTCGATTCCGGTAGTTTTCTTGAATTATGGAGACGTACGCGATCTACGAGGACGCGCGGGCCTCCTACCTACCCCCACCTGTATCTCGTACGAATGTGCGGCGAATTATTAAATCGTCGACGAAACAACCAACTCGAATTGCGTTTCGTCGAGGGGTTTACCTCGAAGAAGAGGTGTTGGCGTTTGTTCTAAAAAAAAATATTTCAATATCATTGGCGTAATTTAACGACAATTGCAGAAATTATTCGAATCCGATCAACCCCGGAGTTTCATCGATTTTTTCGTCGCAATTACGCGATAGGCGAAGTTTCCGAAATTGTATACGGTCGTAAAGTACAGATGGTTATCGGAAATTTTCTTTGTAAGAGAATTTCTTCCCGTACACCGTATGTAAATTATATCATTGCGCCGTTTTATTTTTTCCACGTAAATTTCCGTCAATTACCATCGACGCAAAAGGGTACATTTCCCGGCCGTAACCGTAACCGTAATCGTAACGGTATTTGCCTCTCGTTTCTTACCGTCGTGTTTCTTCGTTTCCCAAAACTTTCGGTACACAGGTACAGCGTCCTTGTTGTTGTTTTTTTTTTTTCTATTTCCATTATCTCCTTCCCCTTTCGAACACCAACGGCTGGAAAAAAACGTCGGATAGCGCGGAGGAACCGCCACCGTGGATAGTTGAAAACATCGTAAAACTTATCGCTCCGCCAACAACACCGGCGCAGCAGCAGCAGCAGCTGTTGATCGTATAAATGCACCGCGACGTACAATCGATTTAATCGCTCGTAAAAATTACACTTAATTGTCTCTTTGTCACCGGGGTGACAAGCGTACGAGAGAAGAAGACGGATCGAAGACTTTGATCTTCGTCGACTCTGCGGCTGAGATTCGAAAAATACCGACTCCCTTGAAAAGAACGGTGAAAATGGATGAACGAATGAATGAAAATAGCGCCCGCCTCGTGTCTCCGCGTTTCGAAAAGTTGGAGAAAAAATCTCTGGGTGGACCTAGGGGATTTGAATTTTCCGAGTCTTGAACCACGTGTGCACGGGGGGGAACCCGTGAGTCGGACTTTGCGCGCGAGAGATCAAGGCTCCCTGCATACACGTGAGATTGCGAACGCGTATTTGTTTGAGAATACGAATACGTGGGTATGAGGCGCGCAAATTCACGATCCAGAAAATATTTCTCCACCCTCCGATATATGATCAAAGTTATGGGAGTTCGGAATTTTTCTTCATTTTTTTTTCTCCCCCCCCCCCTTCCCCCCCTTTTTTTCTTCGTTTCTCGATATTCTGATTCTCCCTTTTTTTTCTTACATTTCAAATCCGAGGCTGCGAATATTCGAAATATCGCATCGATGAAAAAAATGAAACGAAGAAAACGATTCCCACGCAACGCCTTTCTTTCTTCTCATCCGTTCAACGAATGCGAAAAGCTATTTCATTCATCTGGTGTATAATTTTTTATGGCTCTTCGGTCCGGTGCACGAAGTACCGCGTCCACTTGTGCGAAACGCGATCATCGCGAATAGGAGATAACGAAAGCTTCTTTGCGTTTCGCGATTTTACTCCTATTGCCGTTATTATTATTATTATTATGATCATTATTATTCTTATACAGAGCGCAGCTTTATTCACAACCTCTGTCGTTCTGGTCTATAAATACTTACAATCCAGCCGGTGGTCTGAGCGGGAGATCGCCTAACGTTCCGCTCCAACAAAGCCTTCCGCATACATAGGTACGTAATATTTATACCCGTACGTACCTCGTACACGTACGTACGTACGTACATACGTGGCACCTACCTCCCCCTTACCTGTACCAGCGTCGTATCATCGACATGACGAAAATAAATCGCCTCCGACGTACCAAAGTTCAACCTCAGCCGCAGCTGGTACGGATTTTTAACTCGCTATCGTTCGGTGTCCACATATCCCGCGGTTCGCTTGGATCGAAAAATCCCGTTCGATCGCCGGAGACGCGCAGAAATTGCGTGGGCTAAGATCGGAGTCGGTTGAGACGAGGTAATCACACACGGGTTTTCGGAATACCCGCGCGTTACGGTAACGAATCACCGGGTTAAGCTCAGTTTGAATCCAAGTCGGCAGCTAGACTCCAGTATATTTAGCTGGGCCGTCTCTCGGGGTTATTTTCGTTAGTGTGTCGCGTCGAGTCGGCCGTTCAGCTCTCGGACCGGGAACACTATAATAACGTAAGAACCGCACGGAGTACCGGCTCTTTCTAGTGCATCTGGTAGCGTCTGCCTACCGCCGAATCCCTATGAAATAGGAGCAGACTAATTCCGTGTATGCTAAATGAAAATGAAGTGAAATGAAACATTTGTGTTCGCGAACGCTACCCACTACTTTCTTAGCCGGGCCGGAGGTGAGCCGCGCGTAGCGTTAAACGAAAAGCGACGCGATTAACGTCAGTTCGGGAAAAATCTGGCTCACGGCGATGATCGGATATAAAATGTCAAAAAGTCTGTCGATTGAACCGGTCGAGTCGTGACTCCGCGATCGCCTCCCTTCGTCGAAGTGTGCTTATAAAATAGTGACAAGGTGTTGTCGTTGTCATTTTCATTTCATCGATCGGGCGATCGATCGAACGGACAATTTTTCCTCAAATCGAACACGTGGTGTTGGAAGAAGCTGTGTCGAGTCGAGTGCTAACTGAAGATCATGTAGTACCGGTGTGAACGAAAAAAAAAAAATAATAATTCTAGGTGGAAGTCGGGCGATCCGATTTCGGCTACCGATGAACGATTATTTATCCTTCGCATTCGTCATCGAGCGCGGATACCGTATACGGGCGAAGTTCTGGTAAGTTTGCATTTCATCAACGTCAAAGTTTTTTCCAAGTTTTCCCACGGCCGAATGACGAATCCCCCGCGAATCGAGCCCCCTGGATCCGTTTCGCCCGTGCCCTCGCCTTCGTCGGGACAAGAAAATTGAGGAGAGTAAGGTTGCCGCCCGTATGCACCGGAGGGTTCGAGGAGTGTAATGGAATATCTAAAACGATGGCAGAGATAACGAAGAATATATTCTTGAGTTTTGCTCGTGAATCAAGTGTGCAAGAATTTAATGAGATTCTATACGTGTACGAGCCCATATTTTATGATCCTCTTTTACGAGAATTTCATCCCCTTCAGCTATCGTCGCGAAGTAACAGCGCATTACGGCTTCTCGTACGATATAAATACAGCATAATTAAACTCGCGGCATAATTGCACGACCGATTTCGCGTACATTTAGTAATTATTCAACGGGATCTTTGATACGGAGGAAGGAATTTTCTTCTTTTTTTTTTCGTCTCTCTCGCTCGTAAGTGAAATTAAACGTACGCCCTGCATCGACCACGATATTCCGTCGAAAGGATCGTTACTTCGCGTCACCAGATTTCAATGACCATCCGTAACACTTCTTAACGCGCTGGCCGCTCTCAACAATGCACCTATGGTACAATTTCACGAAATCTGCTTCGCGCGCTACACTGACGCCTCGTAAAAAACTAGCTCTAGGAGCTCGTAAATCTAAAAAAAATCAGCCTTTGTGCTGCAAGCCGGTAAAAAGCTCGTCGAAAGTTAGCGGCTTCTTACACACCAGACCTCAAGTTCTACGCCACCTATGTAAACCTTTTAAATCTCCGGCGTACAACCGCCGATCCCACGGTTTTTCTTCGTGACGCAACTTTTCGCTCTTCCGGTTGAACTTTTTTATTTTTATTGGTTTTTTTTTTTTCAAATTTTTCAGCGGAAAATCAGGTTCAGGTTTCTTCGAACGCGAGGGGACGGGGGGGTCGAACAATTCGCGATAAATCTCGTTTGATTAGGTATCCGGTGTTTAGAAGTTTCGTCGCGATCGAGTTCCCTTACCTCCTTCTCGGAGTCCATGAACTGCGGGAGGACGCGACGCGACGCGACTATTGAATCCGAGGTCTAAACTCTCTCGGATGATCCGTTTAGGATGGATCCTAAGAGCATTCCCTGCTCCCGCGGATCCCGAGCTTGTAAATGTACGTGTAAATGGTAAGCACCTGGTACACGGGGGTATCATTCACGCTGGAGGGAATGTTATGAGGGTGCTTGTTGGGAGTTTGAGAAGGGGAGAGTTATAAATTAGCCATCAATCACGCCGGGCAGACGCCTCGGGCTGCTTGCTTGACTGGTGCTGCCTGCTAACCATCGCAACCTGTTATCATGCCGCGTATCCCTCGGTCCCTCCGCCCTCCGCCCTCCGCCCTCGGTCCCTCCGCCCTTCCTCCTCCCGTCGAACCCCCTCGCCCCTCCTCTCGTCCGCCGCGCTGCAGTCGCCCTTCACTCATCCATATCTCCCTCGGGCGTATTACTGTACACACCGCACCCGTTCGAAGAAATCGACTTCGGCCAACTTTGCCGTTGTACACGGAACGGAGGAGGAGGAGAAGCGGGCGGTGAGAAAATTTCGAAAAAACTTTCGCCCGTTTTCAATCGTAATTAAATATCGAGTCGATTCCGCGACGGAGGAAGATCGAGAGAGGCGGACGGAAGAATTTTTTTTATCGAGTTTACGTTCTTCTTTTTTTCTTTTTTTTTGCAATTTTTTTTTACGCATACTTACAGACGTGCCGAGAATTTTTTTGGATTAGGCACGATAGAAATCTGGCGTCGCCGGGCCGAAGAAGTTTGGAATTTTTTTCGGAGCTGACGACGTCGGCGTGTAGCGGCGTCGCGACGTTTGAGATATCGGTATAATTCGTCACCTGTGTTTCAGCGGTAGAAATTTTGCCGATCCTTCACCTCCCCCCCTCCCCTCCCCCTGCCACCCCCTCGCGGGTTATCGCGGCTACTCGATTTTTTGGCATTTACTGCACGCCGCCGGTAGGCCCGTATCGCCTACTTCGGTGTAAAATTGGCTCCGTGCAGGATACAAGCACGCTAAAAGCCCAGGCGCGCGTTTCGGCAATTTTTTTTTTTTTTTTTTTCTTCTTTCAATTTCCCGTTCGCACCACGCCGGTCGTACCCCCCCGCACCCGGCCCTCGATTCTCTCAGAATTTCTCGTTGCGTAACGATAGATTGACAGCGACCTATTAATTCAAATTTCCCAATTTCTTTTTACCTCTTACCCATAAGATACGCCTCGACGATTTGGCCCATTCATTTTTAAACGGGAAAGCTATTATTTTAACCCACGTTGAATCGGGACCACGCCGATGTGTTACGTCTCACGGGGGGGCAAGAAATCCCCCGTTGAATAACCCTCGCTTTCGTCCCCCGAACGAACGATTTCTAACTTTATTCTCTCTGTCTAGGTATTATTAATACCTACATCAAGGCTAATGAAATTATTGCCAGACCTTTTTCTTTCCTTTCTTTCGGTTTTTTTTTTTTTTTTCTTTTTCGGTAAAGTTTCCGCCCTGGGCGATGGCGCGGTGGGGCCGGGGGGGGTGAAAATAGAGGGAAGTCGAAGCGTCGAAGAAATCGTTTCGACGCCCGTATCGCGCGATAATATGTTGTCGTCGGTTAATCGCACGCGATGACGTCACCCGATGCGCGGTGGTCGTTAATCCGACATCGAGAGGGTGAAAAAACACGAAATTAAATTTCCGTCGACCGCATGGAATATTATCGAACCGTCAATAGCGTCAAAAGCTGACCGGCCTGCAACGTCATTTCGAAAAGGGTTGCCCTCGTACCTACGGGGTAACAATGGCTGCCCTTCACAGCGACGTACGATACCGTAAGGGATGAACGATGAAAATGAATAAAATTTCGATATCGGTGGCACCGGTGGCAAAAAAAAACTACATTCCAAAGTGATCTTATTTATCGAGAATCTTCCGGCGAGAGGCGGCAAAAAAATTCTGACACACGCGAGAAATGTTAGTCCACACACCATAGTCCTAGAGTTATCGAACCACCGAATTTTTGAATGACGCGAATGATCGGGGCGAATGAAATCGCGATTCCAGGGGTCAGCCGGGAGCAGAGCGAGATTTAAGCCCCGTACCCGAAAATCGTAAAGAGAAAAAAGTACCCGGGTAACCCGCGGTTCCTATAAAAGGGAAGCGAGAGGCCGTTCGGCCCTTTTTTTATATCTCCTCCGAATAAAAGTCGCGAAATTGCACCAAGTTCATAAAATTTCGAACTTCGGACCTTTAGCTGGATTATTGTGTGTTACAGTACAGGTGTGGGTAGGAAGCGTGTAGATTATAACGCGTCAGGTGCTCGAGCGATCCCGAGGGTTGACAGATGCAAAGAAGCTTAACTTTTGCTCGAGTCGAGACGGTATCCTGTTGGGTGTAAGGTAAGAAGGGATAACTTTGCATCCGTTTCTACCTTCTCTGCGTATTCATCGATGCTCCGCATAAAAACGCGTCATCAATCATTGGGACGTGTATAGTTGGGCAGTCCCGAGGCGCTCAGCGTCGCGACGCCCCCGGCGACAAATGGTCCTTTCGTCGCAGACGTCGACGTTGTCACGTGCCCCGAACGATTCGCAATATCCCCAACGTGTGTTCGATGCGGAATACCCCGCGTACGTGCATACCTGTATCGATCTGAGGTGAAACGATTTTAAGCGGTCGGAAGATCCTCGGGATCTCGGATCTAGCGATTCGCTGCTAAATTTTTGGCACGTATCGAATCTACGCGGTACGATGTCACCGGTATCGTATCGCCCTTCGGTTTTACCGGGCCGAGAATATAATTCGCTATCGATTTATTTATTTGCGGTGAAATATTCTCGGACATTCGGACAATGTTTGGATTGGTCGACGGTAGGAGTGAATTATCTACGGGCGGGCTAATAAAAAGCGTCATAAAATGCGGTCGAGAAGAAATAAACTTGTCACACGGGAGAAGAATTTTTGGAAATAATGTCATAGCTCGTCGATATCGTCCACGGTTCGTGTCGTTCTTGAACGGCGAACGCCGATCAGAAAATTTGAAGACCGATAGGGTCGGTAGGCGTTAAAGATCGGTGAATCTGCAACACCGAAAGTGGTTTACGAAGAGGTGTTCGATACCGGGTGATATTTTGTCATCGGACTTCGCTCGAAATACCCGAGTAACAAACGATATCGCTGACATAAATCGAAGCGGCCGTCGGCAGAAGCGTATATAGTTTAAAAATCGGAGCCCTGAGAGTTATCGGCGCCTTCCGAACTGCGAGGATATACCTACCGTACGGAAAAATTTCCCCGCAGCTCTCAATTCACTCCGACGTGACACGCCTGGCCGTAACGTAGAACGTTCCCGCAGTCGAGAATGCCGTCGTAATTTATAGCTCATGGACCCGGTCATCGCCTCGATACTCGCTCCGCGATTTCGATCTTGAAAACTTCGCGCGACGTAACGTCGGCGAGGAATTCAGGAATTCCGAGCCGATCTCGAAGCGGCGGAAGACCAGTGTACGAGCTCGACGAGTCGAAAATTCGGCAGAGCTGAGGGGCAGGGATGAAAAAGTGCAAACTTGTAAAAATTATTACTCGACATCGAATAGGTGCGAGAAAAAAAAAAAAAAAAAGGCGCGGCAACGAAGTGAAGCCGACCGAACGTATCCCGTTCAATTTCGTGGTTTTCGCGTCGTTCGCCCTACAACGCGGTTGCCGTTGATCCGACGCAGTTTGGCGCGCTTTTGACGACGCCCGGCGTACAACGCGTAGCGTCGTTTCGTATCCCTCCGCGAGCTTTGGCAGGTGCGAAAGTAAGGCGCAATGTTATCAGTCGCGGGACCCTCGTCAGCGGGGACCCTCCGAACGTCACCGCCCTCAATATCGTTACCTTGTTACGTGACACGGAGATCCCATATTCGGCGGCTGGCCGATGTTCAACCGTTCTATACGCTCGTCGCTTTTACAAATGTGCCTTTCACACGAGAACACGTGTCCGCCCGGAGAAACAAAAAAAAAATATACTTCCGCCCCGACGCGAACGGCAAAAATTATCGCGCGTACGCTCCGGACGATCGCAGAATGGTTCCGCGTGAAATTTGCACGGTCACGCGGCCCGCGAGAAGCTCGAGTCAAACGTCCGACTGCGAAAGCGCGGACAGATTTAAACGACTTTCAACGTCCCCCGGTTGAACGGTCGCACTTCGCTTTCCGTCTCTCTGCGCGTATCTTCCGCGTGCCGCGATTTTGCGAAACTCGGTAAATTCTTCACGGGGTTACGCCACGCCGCCGCTTCTGATCTCGCGAGCACGACGACGCGAGCTTTCAACGCTACGACGCGACCTACACGCGAACGACGCGTCCGCGACGTTTAGTACCGTCGGACGAACGTTCTAATCAACATCTGTCGTTCGTCCGAAGCATTGCGCACCGCGAACCGAGAAAATGTGTAGCGAATGTCGTTTGCCCGAACGAACTTCTTACGAGTCTTTCTTCTTCTCCCTATTCCAGAAACGAGAGGACGACCCTTAAAATTCGGAGTTTGAAAGCCGATTATTTTTTGTTTCTGGCACTTGGATTTTACGCCGCCGGTTGAGGAGAAAAACACCTATTTGTTTTACTGCGAAGAACAGACGTCGGCTGCCACTTACCGTAATGTCGTAATTGCTATGGCTGCGCTTTTTTTCTATTTTCTTCCCCTTCGTTTTCAACCCGCTTCGCGTTCGCCGCCGCGATATCGCATTATCAGGCGAACTCCAGACTATCGAATATTCCGGCTACGTATTCGGCCAGTTTCCATATCAGTTAGATGCTCGCTCGTAAATACTCTCATTATCTTGCGGCTAATGCAGTTAACAGACGCCGAATTAGCTCGGGGTAAAATGAACGACCAATGGCCGACCTTCCGCGTCGGATATAACGAGCAAAAGATCGACCGACGTTCGAATTTTTTCGTCCAAAAATTACGTTGCGTGTAAAGAGGCTTTCAAAACGACCGTCGCGCGATTAAAAGCGACAGTCCCATACGATAAACCGCAATCGCCAAAGGATGCGATCGGCGTACGGTCCGCGTGGTCTGTAATCTATATAACGAAAAGCGCATCCGTATCGGTATGCGCTTTTCGACCGGGATATATGGAAGTATCGGCCCAACAGGGAATAACGTGTACCAGAATAGATTTTAACCCCCGACAAAAGCTTTTGCTAGATTTCAATTAGGAATAAATAGAGCAGAAGACACGTCGCCGACACGCGATCGATGTTTCGAGGCACAGATATATTATACGGCGGCAGAGTTAGGCGGTATCGGGATGTGTACGCTAGTTTTTTATATACGTATATATATACATAGGTAGAGTATCCGCTACACGAGATTTTATCACGGCCGGTCGCTTTTTTTTTTTTTTTTTTTTTTCTTTTTTTGGCCAACAATTTTTGTCAGCGCCGCGAATATCAGCTCGTAATACCGCGGGCGCTATCGACTTCTTTTCGCCAACGTTACGCGGAACGAGCTCAGGATTTATCGAGATCTCCGGATGCCTGTGCCAAAAGCTGAAATATGTCCCAACTTTCGATTGTAGCCGGCGCACGCTACGTACGTTACACGTATAACGCCGTCGGTTCGTCCACGTGGCGCGAGCGGTGCCCGGATCGAGGATCGCCGAATCCGCGGCGACTACGCCACCACCACCCCCCGCCAGCCCCGACATTGATAATATCGAATCTCGCCATTGTCGTCCTCGCTTCGTTACGGTGTGGCTTTTACCTCTCTCCTCGGGGTCACCGCGAGTATTCGCTTTGACCGTAACGCCCCGTCGCTACGACTATAGACCAAAAGTTATCGCGGTGACTCCGCGAAATCCCACCGTGGCGTCGTCGCTCGGCTTAAAACTATTTCAAATTGCAAATGTGCAACCCCGAAACTCCGTCGTTCTCATCGCGCGTCCTCGGCCTCCTCCCGGTCGTCGTAGCGGCGGTTGACGTCCCAGAATTCACCTCCTGCGTCACATGTGTACACACGTACATATATTTTACCCACCAATATATGCGAATGGTGTATATGTACTCGCGTACGATGTCAGCGTATTCAACTTTTGTTGGATAGTTACCTTATTCCATATTTCAGCGTTTCGGTTTTTCACGTCACTATTACCTGTACTAATTCGTTGAGAACGATTACGCTCGTTAAGCCGGGGTGAGACGACGATTTGATGAGATTTTGCCCGAGGAGTCGAACCGTATGGTAAATTTCTGGAAAACGAAGAACGTGGACAAAGACTCAAGCGGAACTTCCGCGGTTGACGGTATACATACATATACCGGTCAGTGAAAAGCCAAACGGCATTGAAAGGAGTTTCGGAATACGATAACCAGCAATTTCCCTACTCCCGGAAATCGATCGAACTTATATATATACATACATACTTACGGACAGCCGTGCGCTGGCTGTGCAGACGGCAAAACGGCGGAGGCGGAATAAAAAAAACAAATGTCATCCGAGGAATCTAAAGAGTCGAGCAGGAAATTGGCAATTCTGAAGCAGGAAGTAGCTGCAACCCACGTGAGACGCGGAACCTGAACTTCTGAGTTCACTACAGTCTCCGCTTTTGTACAAAACTGTCGGATGGATCTGTTGATTTTTTTTTCCTCTTTTTTCACGCGCGACTAAATCGTTGTCCCTCTCGACAATATCGTCGTCGTTTTTCAGTTTTTTAATTTTTTTTTTGCTCAGGAACTCGAAAAACCGGCCTCGTTCTTGAATGAAATTTCTACGATCGCTGGGCGTTGATGATCGGTTTCGAATGCCGCGAATGTCGAGATCGCGAAATGTTTTTTTTTTTTTTTTTCACTTTTACGGCTCTCTTCCGATTAAAGTCGCAAGAAATGGAACGTGTTCGGATTTCTAACGCAGAGCTGCTCCGAGTCACGTGCTCTCGGGCGCTCCGCGGATCTCTTCATCTGCACACGTGTACAACGCTGCTGATTTCCAAGCGTGCTAAACTAGATAAAATAACGAACGAAAATAATCGCTCACTTTTCGATCCGTTCGCTCATACTTTTGAGGGATGCGGAAAACAATCGAAGCGAGCGAAGGGTAAGCGATTCGCTAAAGAGTTATCCGATTTGACGATTGACTATTTTTCGTCGCGGCGATAGAGTAGGTAGCCAGCTCTTGAAAGTGTTTACCTATTTCACGGCAGCTAGCGGAGTCGAGCACCGCAATTCAATTAGATTATTTGGAGATTAGCGCTCGGCGAGCTGTAGCGAACGTATAATTATACGGGAATTACGTGACGGGCGCATACATTGACACATGAACGTGTCATTGGCTATCCCGTTGCTCTCTGGGGTAAAGATAAAACGGTTTAAATCGAAACCTTTGGAATTGGACATCGGTCTACGCTATACATTATCCAAGTGGTAGCGGCAACGGCGGCGGCGCTGCTATACAGTGGATATATCAGGGAAAGCTCTGGAAACGTACGTACGTACGTTACGTATGTTGGGTGAAACAGAACATAGCCATAGGTAAAGCTTAGCCTTTCTTATCTCCGGCGGATTTGCAAGCTAGGCGAGCTATTCCCCCCCCCCCCCCCCCCCCCCCCCCCCCCCGATAAAGAAAACGAAGACGCGATTTTTTTTCCCTCTTTGATTCGGTTTCTTCCTCCTCCTTATATTCGGTTTCTCTCAAAGTCCGTTTCGGTTGCGACGGATAAAACGACGATTACACGCGTGAAAAAAAGGAGCGGAGAAAAATTTTCGACGAAACAATAATTGAAACGTGAATTCGTTGTACGTGGTAGTCGGAAGGGAAGTGGCAGCGGGTAACCGTCGCCGATCTCTACGCCGACACGTAGAGCGATACGGCTATCTCGCTCCGGGAGGACGAACGCGATCGATCAATCGAATTACCCCAGGCGACCTTAGCGCGGCTAGACTGTTTTCGGCCAACGGTCCCTCGCACCTGTTCCTTATATTCTTGCGGTCGACGCCGGAGAAATTGCGAATCAATCCCGGTCGATCGGACCCCGTGAACTACGAGTCTCCTCGTGCTAATCGATTCGAACGATTTCTTTTACGTTTCGCTAAATAGATTCGAATCCTATTGAGTTCTGGATATAAGACTGCCGCAATTGCAATTAAACGTCCTATGATGCGTCGGAGTTGCGTGATCGCGGATTTATTTTATCCGACTAGATCGCTGCAGTGTGGGGGGTTGAGATTCGTCGGTGAAAAAATCCCGATAAAAGAATTCTTCCTTTTTCTTCTGTGGAACGATTCGTTGCTCTAGGGTGAAACGATATAAGGGTAAAAATTGATGGATAAATTAAAGTGACGCGTACCAAGGGGTGAAAGTCGTTGGGTTTGATGGGTAGGCCCGAATCGTTTGAAATATGATCATTGCTCGAAATAATTCAATGTGCACCGGGGAGGAGGAGAAAAAAAAAAAAAAAAAAAAAAAAAAAAACGAAACAAGAACGAATGGGAGGAGACCAAAAAAAATTGAAAATTAAAAATAAAATGAAATTAAATAGCAAAAGAAAAAAAGGAAATGCAACGCAACCCCCGACGTCCATCAAGAAGACTAAAGAGCGTAATTAATTTTAATTACCATACGGAATACCGCGAACAGCTAGAAGGTACCTCTCGTTGGGCCCACCCCGCACGGACGCGGATGCTTTGTTTTCACCTAATGGGATGGAAATATTTCGTTACTATTATCTCGTAAATTTATCCTTTTATTTACTACTCTTGTTTTAACTCCGCAATTTTTCTGCTCGCGATGTCCGGTGAAAGGGTGTTACGTTACTCCGGCTCCGGTGGTACGCGATCATTCGCTGTACAAATGATAAACAGTGCGTTTTTAGGGGTGCTATTTTAATCTCATAACGGACGATTTACCCCCATTATTATACCTACTCGAAATCGTCGCCGTCGTCGTCGCTGAAAAATTATGAACAATTCTTTAATGAGAACAGTAATTAATTCCATTTGATAATTGTACGTACGTACAATTTTTTCCCCCCTCATTTTACTTTCACCGCGCGATCGTCATAGCTCTGGGTTTTTTTTTCTCCGCATCAATTCTTTCGATTCATTTTTTTTTTCCGAAGAAGCGGGTAGTTCATACCCACGTGAGCTGAGCGTCGCCGCACGACTCGCGGTTTTTCGTTTCTCTTTTTGCGCCACGCAGCCACTTTGATGCGAGAATTATCTTACGATTCCTGGTACACGTGATTTCTAATTTCACATTTTCATTTCGCTTGTGTTCGAGATCGAATCTACGGACACGTATTGTATATATTGTACACGATCTTGCAGCACTGTGAAAGAAGCGGACATATACAGAACCACGTTACCGCATGGCCGACTTTCCGACAAAGGACAATGTCTGACTTAAAGAATGAGTATACACTGTCCCAGACCCGTTTTTACAAAGGAACTGCTGCTTTTGTCGCGAGGTGAACTTTGGTCTGGAATGTACAGGACTCTTTCTTCAGTCGTTCTCGATTTTCTCAACTGAGGTTTGTTAAAACGTTGAAAGGGATGTGTACGGCAATACCCGCCCCTGTACATGGACGGACGGAGGGAAGGGAAAGGCTACTAAATAGAAATATTATTTGGTTTGCCTATCTCGTTTGCCATTCTTTGTCGACTATGAAAAGAGTCGTCGCGTATTTGCTGGATCGCGTACATGCCATAGTAATTTCACAATGATCCGAGCGAATGGAATTTTCAATTGTGAATTGCAAACAGTTTTATATTCTCACGTATTTTGAACTCAGAAATCCAAATCTGCTGATTCCATTGATCCACCTTTAAAATTGATCGATTTATCGTCATCTTTTCGATTTTCAAAGCTGGAAAGTTGAGATATTTCAATGATATTGATTCGTAGTTCAATTTAGTCGATGGATTTGTGTTCCTGAGGTCAAAATACGTTAGAATCGTATCATCAAATCGATTTCAAAAATACTTCGTTCTTCGATTTTGAGGTCAAACATCGATATTTTTTTTCATGGGTTTAATATGCTTTTCTGACGTATTTTGACCTCAGAAATCCGAATCTGAAAGTTAAATTAATCTATCTCTAAAATTAACCGAGTTATCGCCAATTTTCAGCTTTTTGGGGTCAAAAATAAAAAATTGATTTTTTAGTCTATCTTCATGTAATTTGAGCTCAGGAATCCGAATCTAGAAGAAAAATTGATCTATCTTGAAAAATGATCGAGTTATCCCCATTTTTTCGCATTTTTTGGCATAAAAATGAAGATATCTCGGAGGGAAAAAATCGTAGCTCAATTTGGACAACGGATTCATGTTCCTGGGGTCAAAATACATAAGAAAAGTACCATATGATCAAGTTTAAAAAATAAAAATTTTTGGCCAAAATTTGAAAAAATCGTAAGGGGTACCCCTTGGAAAAATCTCAAATTTTGGACAAAAATTTTTATTTTTTAAAATTGATCGTATGGCACTTTTCTTATGTATTTTGACCCCAGGAACACGAATCCGTCGTCCAAATTGAGCTACGATTTTTTCTTTTCGAGATATCTCCATTTTTATGGTAAAAAATGCGAAAAAACGGGCATAACTCGGCCATTTTTGCAGATAGATCAATTTTTCTTTCGGTTTCGGATTCCTGAGCTCAAATTACATTAAGATAGACTAAAAAATCAATTTTTTATTTTTGACCCGAAAAAGTTGAAAATTGGCGATAACTCGGTCAATTTTAGAGATAAATCAATTTTTCTTTCAGATTCGGATTCCTGAGGTCAAAATACGTCAGAAAAGTGCCATACGGTCGATTTTTAAAATACTTAAGTTTTGGCCCAAAAATTGAAAATATCCAACGGGGTAATATTCCATTTGATATGCTATTATGATGTATTTTGACTTCAGAAATCCGAGTTCACCAGTTAAATTGATCTCTCTATAAAATTGATCGAGTTATCGCCAATTTTTCACTTTTTTGAGCAGAAAAATTCAGATATCTCGATGGGAAAAATTCGTAGCTCAATTTACTCAACGAATTCGACTTTCCGAGATCAAAATGCATTAGAAAAGTGCCCCGCATTCGATTCTCACAATACTTCATTTTTGGCCCAAAAATTGAGAAAATCTAATGGAGTAAAATTTGCACTTCAACCACAGGAGGTTGAATTTTTTCACCGTCCATCGAGGATTTTAAAAACGGTATGTGTGCACAGTTGATGCGATGAATCGTTCCCATGGAAACATTTGAACTGTAATTAAATACCATCAACGTTTTTTCCCGTCCCGCTCTCGAGAAGGATTTCGGTCTAATTCATCAATCGAAGTAGCCCTCGACAACGAGGATCGCACTCAAGTTCCTCGCGGACTCCAGACACTTACAACAGATGATTTATCGAGTGACACGTAAGCCGCCGGGAATTTAGTAAAAGTTGTCTCCACATGTTTACACTGCGAGTCCTTCAGCGACGCCATTATAGTTTTCATCTTTTGTCCTTATAGAGGAAAATTTTAATCATACGAAATTCCAAGAGTTTTATTGAACAGATTCAACAGTGGACACGTAATAAATGCTCCAGATGTTTCGCAATTTGATTCACGATCGTTCCGGCTTCGGAATTTTTATTACTTTGCGTCACTAATTGGAAATAAATAAGATCGCGCAGTTGTTTCGAACAATCGATGAATTACGGCTAAAACAGTTGGGCAGCTCTTCTTCTTCTCTCGATGTACAACCGCTTCGTTCGAAATCGAACGGTAAACATACGACTGAGATTGATTATTGGCCATCGACGGATCTGTTGATACCTCAAAATCTTCAAAGGTGTACATCAGAAGACGTTGAAAAGAATCTTGAAATAGACCGCACGCTGTCAATAGCGAGGGAGTATAAACATCTCCGGTCGCAGGTAGAGATAGATATATTCTCATCATCTCTGGTTACCGAATCATCGCGAAAGAATCGTCGGCGTTTTCGAAAAACCCATAAATTCGAAACTAGCATCAACTCGACGGATACAGGCGATCACCTCGTTTTCATAGCTTCCAAAATCACTGCACACGCGATGAAGAATATCCTCCGGGCGTTCGAATCCGAAGAGATAACGTGACACCTCCTTTCCCTGCGCGGGGCGATTTATAGAAAAGGTGAAAGGAAACATGTCCGCGTCCTCGCTCGGAATTATCGACACCCTGCGTCAAATTGTCCACCTGATGTCTCTACGTTTTCTAGCTACGCGACATAGGAGAGAGTATCTTTTATTCAGAAGGGAACTGTACGCGTCGAGGTTCACCGCCCATCTTCGTATTCATGGGAGCGCTAATATTTATGTATTCGAAAATAAATTTCAAACTTGTAAAACCTTCGCTCCGCATTTATAGAACACGCTTTTTCAGCCGCAGTCTACCGATACCGAACGCTGCACCGTTCGACAATGAGAGGATCGGACATCGCGGGACACGTGTGCGAACACGCGAATATACTCTGTCCAAATACCTGCCCCCATAAATTTCGTTCACGTCTATTCCCAAAATCTGTCCAAACGTAAGACGTTACAGCGTTTGAACTGTGATTCGAAACCTCGTGTTGCCGGGATGTGGAGCTCGTTAGAAAATACAAAAGGTGGGATGATCCGCATCTTAGTTCTTAGATTCCAAGAAAAAATCGCGTTGCGTTGATCTCTACTCTATACGTTCGCACCCATCTTCGAAATTCGGTTATTTTTTAATTTTCGTTTGTTTCGTTTTCATCAGGGGTAAATATCGCCCCTCCGATGATCGAGGATCGATCATCACGCGGATATTGTCGAACGAGAACTCCCCCGAAATATGAATTCATTTCCAGCGAGTCGAAGGTCTTTTTTTTTTTTTTAATCTTTTCTTTTAATTTTATCCGCCGTGTAAACATTTTCTTCTTACGAATCGGCGAACTTACCTCTGCGGGGTATGAAACGAACCGCGTACCGGTACAAGCACTGGAAAGTTGTTTGCCGATACCGTGCTCCGACCGTATAGCTTATATCGTTAGCTATTTTCTCGCATAAATGTTAGTATTTTTTAGTATTCATGTAATATGTATATTAATGTTAACATCTGCGGGTCGCTCTCGGGGATACGGGCGAATTTGGAATGGTATAATTTTTCCTACCGAAACCGACGCGCATAATTTAATACATCCTTTGTCCCGGAGGCGAAAATCTATCAGGCGGTCTAGACTCTAGACTTGCGCGAAAATATTGAGAAAAAGTGTAAGTAATAGCGGCTACGGTAAAAGTACGTACGTACGTACCTACGTGTGTACGGAGTAGAGAGAAAAGGGGAAAATAAAACGGTTGCACCCCGAGACTGTGTACGCCGTTTATAAAATATTGCCCCAGACCTTGGGCCATCTTTGAGAAAAACGTCGGTGTTTTAGACGAATATTTTGAGCGATATTAATGGTTGCTGAAATTTGTTCTGCTCTCTCGTACATTTTTTCTCTCTTTCATTTTTCCTCTCACTCTACTTTCTTTCTTTTGTATAGCCGCGCTATTTATTTATTTATTTAATTTCTTTTTGTCCATATATATTTATTCCGTTATGCTTTTCTCCGTTTTATTCACCCTATCGTGCGCTACACGTACGCACAGAGTAGATTTTGAACTTTTAAATTCAAATTGCGCCCGAATATTTTGAAGAATTCCCCGGCGCACGACGCACGGAGTAATTACCTCTTCCGACGAAGTTTTTTTCACGCGAACTTGTAAGCCAGGTCAATCAAGACCGCGCTGGCGTATAGGTGGTAGGTACTCTTCGTAAATGTCGAGAGTGAAATGAAAATTGAATCCCTCGCAATCATCGTAAATTCGTGTTACTTCCACGGTTAATTTCCAAAAATTTCTCAAAGCGACCGTTTTCGTCGCTGAACTTTGTGATCGAGCTAGTTTCCCTCGTGCGACGAAAGAAAATATACGTAAAAGCGTATCCGCGAGGATCGAGGTTTGCGGAAAATTTCTAAGCTGAACCCGGAGAGTTAAAAATTTCGAACGAAATTTTCATCCCGTTTCTACGTTCGCTTTTACCGTATATAACTCATCAGCTTCGCAATATTGTGCAGTAGCTCGAGTTTGCGGTAGCTGGTTGCAGAGTTACATAAATCATTGTTAAATTCTGGTCGGATGTTGTGCCGCTCTATACGCGAAACGGTCCTACGTACAACCTATAACGCAATTGTATGCCCGTATCCGCACGAACCTATCTTGTAAAATATGACCGACTTCGGACACTCGAACTAACTGGAACGATTCGCGAATGCCTTCGTCGGGATTGCGATGATGAAAAATGTGTTCATTAGCCGACGAAAAAAATAACACGAAATTATCGAAATTTCTCAAAACTCCTTCGTTTGCGAGCGAGACCCTGCAGCTGTCGCGACTTTCGATTGATCAAATATTCGAAGAATTTGGATAACAAGCGGACTCAAAAAAATTGCGCCTATTTTTGATTCAACGCGTGACGATGGCTTCTGAGTTTGGGATATGAAAAAAGCTGGAAAGCAGTGTTAGCGTACGGAGGATGAAGAAAACCGCGTTTGATGGGGTTGCCTTTTTCCGAGCGGAGAGCGATTCCGCCAACAACTCCATCGGTGTAGCGTAAAACTGCAGGAATCATCGGAGTTCGAATACGGTAGTAATAAATTGGGACCACTTTCGGACAATGAATGAAAAATCACTACGAACCCATGCCGGGGATTGACCACTATCGCTAACGCATTTGAGTCTCAATAGAATCCAATGAAATTTCATCGAGCTTTTCAACCGGTGGCTACCGTTACGTCGATTATTTCGACCTTTTTCAATGCTCCTATTGCTCCCGTCCAATTTTCACCAAAATCACATAACGACAATGAAAATAACCGGCACTTTCTACAAATTTTTTTTCTTTCATTATTCGTTCATTTATTTCTCTATTTTTATTTTTTCCACCTTTTTGGAATCAAATTTTTGCAACGAAAACGAATGCAGCGAAATGTCCGTATGTTCGCGTACGGTATAAATTTTGTCCAAAATGCGAAGAAATTCAAAGAGAAGCGTCTGAACCGGACATCGCCGAGTTGTAGAAAAAATGTAACCCCCCCTCGTAACGAATTTGAGCTCCGATGATACGGGAACCTTGGTATAAGAGGACTTTGTGTCACATTTAGCCTCTGTGAAATGATATTTATGGGAGTCGAGATGCTAGGCAGTGCGGCGCCTCTGACATCAGGAAAATATAACATGCTTTAGATACAGCTTGAGAGAATAATAAATTTCGCGACAGAATAGAAAATTCCGTGCGAAAGGAGAAAATAAAGAGAAAAGAAGAGAGCGGGGAAAGCTAAGGGCATGGAAAAGCTTGTTATTATAAGACTTTTCTGCGTGTAGAGTGAGAGGTAATTGGATTTGTTTTAAAACTTGAAATTCGTTGAATTCTGATTTCAGGGGGGGGGTGGGGGGGGGGAGGGGGGAGGGGATGATTTGCCCCCTACCTTTTATTTCTCTGAAAAACGAGGATGCAATTTTTTTTTCCATCTGATGAATGTTTTTTCTTTCCCCTCCAACAAAAAAAAAAAAAAACACCCTGGACGATTACCGTGAAAAACTTGAGTAAAAAATCGTCACAAAAGAATCAAAATCAGATCAGAAAATGGTACTCGTACGAAAGTTGGGTCCACCCTGTTTTCGGTCGCACGAAACTGAAAACTCGAAATTGCTTGCAATTATCTACCTGCTATCAAAGAATGGCGTTTGAACAAATGAATATTTTGAATTCTTCCTCGACCGACCGCCGTACCCATCGCGTGTATCACTTTGATATAAAGTGAAACGAGTACATGGTCTCTTATTTACTCGCGCTCTCGTTATTACATGGCTATAATAATGCTGCACACGCACGCGTAAATAATGTAAATTATGGCTACTATATCTTATGCCATAAGGACAGTGCCGTGCATGAATAGGTTAGTAGGAAAATGCAGTAACGTTGTTCTTATAGGTATATTCGTCAGACAGCGAGACGTGCATACACAATTTCAACGCCGCGACGCGACGCGACGCCCAGGGTCGTGTGTCCTGATAATCTGACGTAGGACGTCATGCCGCATGGGAACCTGGAGCAGTCGGGGTTCGGTCTTGAAAAAATTTTTCCACATTTTCGCCTCGTGATATTCGGACAGAAATTCATTCGACGCAAAATTGATCAGTTCCGTGATTAATAAAAAAAAAAAAGACGCAATTTGCAAGCTGCCCTTTTCGGGTGTCCGTAATTGTAACTGGGCGAAATCAAGGGCATCGTTTTTTCAGCGATTCGAAAATTTTCCGATTCGTAATTTAAATTATCTCAACAACGGCAACCCCTACCGGCAAGTTCTTCTAGCCCCGGGGAGCTTTTATATCGTTCTGGCAAGTTAAACCGCGCCTGACTTGCGTCGGTGCTTCGTGTCCTTTTATTACACGTACGTTCCGCGGATATAGTTGCCCACCCAGACGTAGAGGGAAAAAGAAAGAGAGAGAGGAAAAAAGAGATATGTGCCCGTAATGAAATATCGCAGCTTTCGTCGGAGAAGGAAAAAAAGAAATCAAGAGCTTTCGCTCCCGAAAGGGATTCGAGTCTGATCGCTTTAACGGGCCGATGATACATTCGTTACTCCTCATGATCCGACGCTGCAATCTTTCTAATTAATTTCCATATCACGTCTTACCACGTTCAACGGCAATCGTGGAAAACAGTTCGCGGGATAAAATCACCCCCCGTTCGCGATGTGGATCTAAATTAAATTTTTTACAATTATCGCCATCGCCCAGGAATTAACCTTCCGCGAAGTTAGCTCGAGAATAACTTATGAAAATATGTTACACCGTGGCGCGAAGGAGTACGGAAGCTCGCTTGGGTATCTTCGCAAATGACTAATTGACAATAATTTCAGGGAGTGTGAAAGAGACCATAGGGTTGGTACGCGGAATGCGTTGTATGCCAAAATATTTCACCGCGGCGCTACGGGTTTCCCTGCATCCCAAACGACCAACGACCACGACACTACGTCTACGACTACGGGACTCGTTTGCTCTTCGCTGCCAGAATTTCTCTGCACCTCGTAAAGCTTAATTCAAGCAGACATTTCTCTACGAGCTAGTGCTTTGTTTTTTTCCCCCGTTACGCACCGACTCGAAAATATTTCACGGAAGTAATTTTTTCTATTCCAACTTTACCTTTCACCTTTTTTCCTCTCGTCACCTTCGTTTTTTTTTTTTTTTTTTTGGAAATTTATTTTAATTTTTTTATCGAGTCAAGTTTAACAAATACCCGCCACCGAAATGCGGATAGTGAGAACGTTTTTGCGTTTACGAAGAACAAATGCGGAACAAAGGGAAAAACAAAACGGGGTCAAAAAAAAAAAAACAGAGGACATGCGGAAAGGTATATTTTTGAGTATAAAGAACGCGTCAGTTGCAGAGTGAACTCATAGCTGCGGAGGTGGTCAGTGGACCTGCAAGATCTACAGGAATTGGGAGTAGAATGGAAAGAAATTCTAGTGTAGTCAGCACCGGAAGTTGTTCATCTTCAATGTCCAACTAAATGCTTTATGTACGATGACCACGGTCCACTGCCGAGCTACCCGTGGCATACCGACAACTTTTCGAGAATTCCACGTTTCGTTACTAACGCGGAACAAAAAAAAAAAACAAAAAAAAAACAAACTTGGAAAGAAGAGAATGAGAAATAAAAAAAAAGAAAAAAAAAAGAAGAGAGTAGAGGAGTAAAAAGTGAAAAATAAAAAGAATGAGGAAATAGAAAATACAAAAACAAACGGAAAAGATAAAACAAAAAAACAAAAAAAAAAAATGGGTAACGAGAGAGAAAGGTGGAGGACAAAAACGAGCTACGCGCGACTTTTAATTGCCTCCACTCGTCGCAAAACTGGGAGCTTTTTGCTCGACTCGTATTACTTTAATAAATTTATTACACGTATACAGCCGCAGTGCGATACCCACGTATATAGATATACGTTTGAATATTTACTAGTCGCGATACGGTCGTTTCTTTCGCGGAGTGCAACGCTAATCCAGAATCTCCGTTAATAATGAGCGGGAATGATCTTTTGGAAATTTTAATAACAACCGTGGAACGAGTCCAATTCTGATATCAATAAGCTAATTGGAAAACCCACCGCCCACTTCTATCGTACTCGTCGATTCATTCGTCTCAGATAATCGACGCGAACGTTTCGAATGATATTTTTTCCAATTATCTTGTCAAACTACGTCGTGGCCGCAAGGACGTCCTCCGATGGAGGATTTACGATCCTCGCGGAGTCAGTCGGCAGTCGTCGCGAACTACGATGATACGTGTCCCGCAGCATCAAGGACAATTTCAGTCCAGTTATTGCGGGACCAAGATCTGTTTGTTGTTTGAAGCACTCCGGGTCTGGTAATGGTCTAAATCAAATGTCGTTGGACGACGCGGTTATACCTACATTGCGACGAGGTATTTCAAACGGAGTTTCGCAGTATTCGAGCTAGCTCACTCGGTTATGAGCGGTTATTTGGTCAGCCCCTAGCGAGCGATGTGCACGCGACGCGATTCCACGAGTCTTCGAGGGAAATTCATGGTCCGCAGACCATAGCCGCGACTCGTAAAATAATCGCTTCGATTCGCTGCGAGTTTTAAAGACGAAATGTTGCCGACGAAAACAGGGGGATCGTCGATATCGTTCGTCGCTCAGCTGGTCGCACGTTTACCACGTGACAAAATTGCCTGTTGCGTCTTGATACTTGTGCAACTGCAGCAGCAGCTGAAAGGTGACGAGCGAATGATTATCCTTCATTCGGTGCGGGTTGATTATTGTCGTCGATTCGTCGAGTGGTATAGGAAATTAGCGCGGTGTTTTATCCCCGATCGCTTTTCCTGATTTCTTTTTTTTGCCGCGCTATACCGCGATCGGCGATAGGATCTTTAACGGGGCGAGCCACCGGGACTCGCGGTTAGTAATTGCGCGGGGTTCGCTAACAGGGGCAACGAACGGTCCCGGCATCTGCAAGGATCCCACGTAATTCCTCGAACGGACAGATCCTGACCAGAGATGGAATAGCGGAGGAGGTATCTGTACGATAAACTCTACGGTTTTCCGATCCTAGTTTCGAGGATCGTTGGCGAACGCTTGTACCGCCTGGATCCGCGATCGAATAACAATTTGAACTTTTTGATAAATGTATTTTCCTTACGACCTTCTATTTTTTTCTTAACCGAAAATCTTCGACGGTCGAACGAAAAGGGTATAAGTTTGTACATGCGGATCCCGGTTTTCCAGGGTAACCAAAAAAATCGTGATTGAAACATTGCGAAAACAGGGACGATTTGATATTTACGTTGTTATGAGGTATACATTATTTATATACAATATGTGAAAAAGCAGATATGTCCGAGGGAAAAATATTTCATCCATCGCGATGTATTGCTTCCCTCGAATCAGATACGAACGGCAAACACGCGAATCGATAACGCAAGCATCGGTTTCTACCGACTTTCTTTAATTCCTGTTTCAGGCAGACGGTGCGTGACGAAGTCGGTGAAGAAAATCGAGAGATTCCGAGCCACTCGTACGCGCGAGCGTCGCTTCGGTGAACGCACTCGAGATGCTCGGTACGAAGTGGGTCAATTTTCCGATATTCCTCGACCATCGGAACGATATATCCCTGCAACTATAACGACATCATGTGAAAATATGAGAATTAATTTGAAGAAGAGGAAGAAAAAAAAAGAGGCATGAAAGAAAATGTAACGAAGTGCCGTGGGGGGATATTTGGGTAACGTGAGGTACAAATCATGGAACGACAATCGTCGCGGCGTTGGCGCGGGAGTTACAGGAGACGTCGCAAGAAACCTTGGGCCGAACGATTGGCGGATTGGACCAGAAGTTTCATAGCCTTTTTGTTCAGCAACGTCGGGATCGTTTGTCTGGTGGTCGGCTACACGATCGCCGGCGCTTTTATATTTATCTCCATAGAAGCGAACGCGGCCAAGTCAAAATTCGACCCCATCGGCACCAGAGACGAGACCGCCGCTCAACTTTGGGACCTGACTTTCAAGGTGAGAGAGAGAGAGAGAGAACTTACCCCTCGATTATCCGATGCGCGGAAAATTAGTTTACGACATATGCATACGTGAACGGATAACGTCAAAAAGTGTCGAGAGACGGCAGCTCGCAGGACGACAATTAATTTATCCAATTAATTTTAACGAGTTCACAAACTCGCAAGACCTTGCGCGACTTAATTTCTCTTTAAAATGTTGTACATACATGTATAGTGTACGTTGTAGTAAAATGAAAGAACAAAAAGACCGTCCGTTCAACTCGCGGAGAAATCGAATTAAAACTCCGGTAAAATTTTCTTCCTTATTAAATTCTATCTCGAATTGCTCCGGTTGTCTACGAAATTCTTACCGAAGCATCGTCATTTTTTCGACGAACCGGGTCAACGCTAACTACTTTTGGAAACAAATAAAACGGGCGTCACCTGAGATTTTCGAACACGCGTTAAGAAAAAGAAACTATATGTACCGATTTTCGTGCGACGAGAAAAACCGGAATAATGTCAAATGAAAAATGAATAAATAAACGAATTGATACTCGACGTGGAAAGTCGGATATTTCAGCCTCCTCCGGAGGTCAATGCCGTGACTTTGTATCAAAGGAAGAGCTTCTTCACCCCGAAGAAGAGGGTTGCTTTTTCATTCGGTTTAATTTTTTATTTGCTCTTTTTTTTTCTTTTAGCTCTCCGCGAACATATTATCCGACCTCGGAACCGTGATTTTCTCACGGAAGACGAGCGGTCGGGGGAGAGCTTTCAAAGTCAACGCCCATACACTATATACCCGCGGACGATGACAAAGTTATACATGCGGCAATAAACCGGATAGCATTCCTCGAAATTTCAAATCACGTTTTACGAGGCATTAACGTTTTCCCATAGCTCATTTGTTACCTGTTTATCGCCGCGCTACGACCTTTCCAAATTCCTACCTTATACTACCCCACAATTCCACCGAATTACAAACTTTAATCGTTCGCTTTGACGTGCACCCAATTCGCGAAACAACATCGGAGGAGGATCCTCCAGTCGTTAAACGAAATTTTTATTCGAAATTTTTCACAACCGCAGGAGAACATCTTCTCCGAGGAACAGTGGAAAATCGAGGTTGAACGGATGTTGGAGAAGTACCAGAAGCTCGTCGTCGATGCAGTAAACAACGACGGGTACAAAGGTGAAATTCCAAAACTGGGATGGACCTTCGCCGGAGCATTTTTGTACTCGCTCACCGTCATCACCACCATCGGTGAGTCTTACTTCTCTGGTATCTTTTATTTTTTTTTTATTTT
Source organism: Athalia rosae (assembly GCF_917208135.1). Taxonomy (NCBI): domain Eukaryota; kingdom Metazoa; phylum Arthropoda; class Insecta; order Hymenoptera; family Athaliidae; genus Athalia; species Athalia rosae. Next base: position 4,348,407 of record NC_064027.1, on the reverse strand, counting down.
CTCTTTTTTTGCTGCTACTCTTTTCACATTCAGACGTTATCGCGTCTGCGAAGCCGATCCGTTTCAACATCCGTTCCCGTTTCATACATCAGAGAAAAGAATGGCGAAGATACATTATCGCGTTACACCGTACCTACTTCGTTGTCCGAAGCGAACCAATAGCGAGTTGAACCTGTTTTCTTTGGCATCGTCGCCCCGCCGCGGTTCAACGCCAAGAATATGTACGTGAGATACGATCGCTTTTGCACCGCCGGTGATCCGGACAGCTGCGGCGTTTCGGGGGGGATACGGATCCCCCCGTTCCTCGGAACGTGAAATTAAAGGCGGTGCGGCTTAAGAACCGTGCGGTACACGGCTGCGAAATGCGAAGTAACGACCGCTCGAAGTAAAAGAGGAAAAACGGAAAGAATCGTTGAATTTATGATAATGATAACGACGATGGCAGGTAATTGGATCGTTGGACTTCGCTCGATCGATGGTCGATCGTTTGAAATATCGGCTAATCGGGTGAAATCATTTCGGATATCGCAGCGACGCTCTCCGTCATTTTACTCACACTGCGTCCGGATGATGCATTTTCCGTCCAATTTGAAAAGCGCTTTTTTTTTAGGCAGGCTAAGAATTCCGTAGATCAATTCACCAAGGGTTCTGACGAAACGGTGTCATTAGATTCAATGCCACGTGACGGAAAGGGGGACGTGTATACGACCCCGGTAATTTCTATATATATATCTGAAAATCTATCGACTTGTTTACAAAATATTGAGAGTGCTCGTTGTCAGATTGCGGAATCAGCTGCGGGTATACGTTACGGTAGGCCTCCAGTTTCTTCAATTGCATCATTTCACTTTATTAGATGCTTGCGCGGGTCAGGAATCACGCTAAAACCGCCGTACAATCAATTCTCTCCGGTCATCCGATCCGCTGAATTTCCATTCGTGGTCCAATTTGAAGAAGTAGCGTAGCGTTTTGCGGGTTAAATTATACAAAGTATTGGAAAATTCTTACCGCCTTGGCGGCCGATTGGCCGGAAAAAGTGAAAACCCGAGGCCGAAAATAAATTGAAATTACGAGCGCGACGGCGTTTGATAAAAACACCCATCAGACTGGAAAGTCGAAAGTATTCGAACGAATGATCGCCAAAAGAGAGAGAGAAACGCCCAGTCTTTGAGGCATTAAGTAATAAATCAGAGTCGGTCCGCTGAAAATATTCGAAAGACCGAACCGAACCTACCATGGATCGAAATAATGGGACGCCCTGCTAATTAGAAGAATTAATTACCTCACCGGTTGGATTCTTCAATCGAGCTCTTTTCTCGTGCCCTCTGACCCCCGGCAAGTTCGCAATTTCGTACTTCGCCTGAGACCATAATCCGTCTGCGTAGAACGTCGAGGGGTGTCGGTGTGCGTTTACAATTATAACCAGATCATGCCGGTATTCGAATCATTCGCGAGATGGAGAAAAAAAAACAAAGAAAATTGAACGAAACGAAAGCAACCATAGTTTTTTTTGAGTAAAAGATCGAATAGTCGACACGTTGTATCTGGTCGCAAAATCTGTCTACATATCTCTTTGACTTTAATAGAGCGAATACAATAACGCCGGTGAAGTATATCGGGAATTTGAATTTTCGGAGGAAATATCTCTAATTCTCGAGATTTGTTCGAGTTTGTACACCGCGCGGCATTTCAACGCCATTCCATTGTCACCGTTCTTGGGCTTTACGGTGCCAAGATTTGTTGGAAGTTCGGCTGTTTAGCATACTTTATAGCGGACGATTATTGCGGACCGGAATCGCTAGATTTTCGGGAGGACCGATGATCCGCACTTGCCTACCGAGATCCGAAAATCGTACGAAAAAAAGGACGAATGGAAAAACCCCGAACGATTTCGCGCGCGTCAATTATTATTAATCCCACGATTCGAGATGGACTCCGTATCCTTTGATGGGCGGTAAAAATCGGCGGGTTCTATCGCCATTGTCTTCCGAGAGGAAAGTAATATTGTCGGTGAGAAAATAGGGACGATTTGATACGCGCGAACTCCCCGGTGCGGTGTCAACGTTCGTACCTATCAGCCGTTCGACTCGAGGTGCTCTAGAAATTCACATTGTTCTAACGTGGGCGAGACCGGTGAATTTCGAATAATTATTGTCCACACCGTAAAGTCGTATCCATCGGAGTGTATCCACTGCTGCTAAGAACTACAATTTAACGATGGAAATGTAACCGGGTGAGGAGTGATTTGCGAGTAGTTGAAATCGATAGATTGTATTATTCGTCGGAGGGATTGGTGACTCGTACAATTTATGGCGGAGCTATCGTGACGCGATTCATTTCTATTTCCTTTCAGTTTTATTTTCTCGTACGCGTTCGATAATAGCTTCTTTGTATTTTAAACGAGGGGGGAAATTCCGTGTCAACTCATCGCGACGAGTGTACGAAAATGGGAATAAATGTTACGAAAAGGCGGCCCTTAATTCAAAGCAGCGTACTCCTAGTCCGTCCTAAAGATCCTTTCAAAAAGGCTTCAGAGGGTGTCGCCGGGATATTAAGACGGTCGCCTCGAAAGACGTTACAAAGAACAATAATTAGTTCATTTTGGCAGTCCCTCGAGTCGGAGGCGGGGTGGCCGCAGGTAACTCAGCGCTGATTAACACCGTGACAAAATAAATATCGCAGACAATGAAATGTATAATGATCCGCGAGGGGGGTTTGGGGCTTCGAGATTTCACGATGAACCGAACCCCTGAACCGAGTTCATCGGAAAACGAAGTAACAAAGACGTAACGTTCGCGTATAATTTGTCGCACGATTGTTTTCAAATTTTTGTTGGTTTTCTTTCTTTCTTTCTTTTTTTTTCGCCGAACACCCAGCGCGGCGCCCGGTATTGAAATTTTACCGGGTTAAAAGTCTGAAGAATCGCAGAACGTGGAATACGGTAGAATGGTTGGAGTCTCGCACCTTGATTCGCGGATATTATGCATCGGGGACTAGGCTGGATTTTACCTTGCAGATTTTCGAAGACATCAAGAGTGTCCCTGTCTCGGCAATCGTTAACGTCGTCTCCGCTTCGGGCGTCGCACAGCCCCTCCCGTCGTTATTACGGGCGCGGGGTTGTCGAACTCGGTTTCATTAATTCCGCGCTCGGTTAGACACAGAATTTCGTAGGCGGCGGCGCCCTTCGCCCTAATAAGTCTTTACCGGTAGATCCCTTAGCCTCGGTTTGTCCGCGAATCGCTCTCGCCACACTCCGTTTAACCCGATGCAATTCTACACCGAAATTGACAAGGGTGAGAAATGTTGGAAAAATTCAACGACGCGTCCCTCGGAATCTCCTTTTTTTTTTTTTTTTTTTTTTTTGTTCATATTCCCTCAACCTTTTCGCACTCTGTCCCGTTTCGTCGCGGCCGGTATTGATTGAAAACTTGTCGTAATAACGCGCCGCGACCACGGGGCACTTTATTGCCTCTGACAAAATACGGACGACACAGCTATTTCGGGATTTCCGAATTCTCAAACGGTTCGAGGAGCGATGAGGCGGTTGGCACATTTCAAATTTCCTTCCGTTTCTCCCGTTTGAATATCACTTCCCATTTTTCGATGCGAAATTAAGTGCGAATAAAAATACTATACGTTTTTTTTTCGATTCGTACATTTTGAATTAATTATCGCATCTCGAAAATCGAATGAAACGCTACCCGCAATTTCATTCGCGTCTCCGTTTCTCATTTCGGATGAAATTTTCCAAGATTTTAGGAATTCGTTGCTCGAAGCGCGAAAGCTGTTTTCCCGGGAATATCAGTCCGCAAGGACAATAGCTACAGGTGTGACCGCGGCGGGCATATTTTCAACGTTTATTGCTCGTAGCTATTTATTTTATTCGCCTTAAGATCGCGCGGATGCGCGTCTGAAATAAGCCACTAACGTGAAACTAGAATGTTGCCAATAATACCCGCCGCCGTTTGGGTATCCCTCGACGTGCGCTCGGGGGCATTGAATCGGTTGCATTAACTCCACCTGGTTTAACGGTAAAAGGTGATTCTGCTTTCGAATGGTAAAAAACCGAGAAATTCACCATCGGGATCTCCGCGACGACGGTATCACCCGGTGGCGGGTACATTCGGTTAGCCCATCTTACGCGCGAATTCCGCGCCCCACTCAAGACCCCGACGGAATAACAAAACGCGTTGTTCGAAGGTCGGAAAATTGTGGAAAAGGATGAAAAATTCAGGGATTAGAAACGGGCACGCACGCGACTTTTGTATTCGCGGAACACGACGTTGGATTCTTGCATTTTATATTTATACACCGTTCCACCCTCCTCCCCTCGACCCCCTTTTATTCGTTGATGCTGTTTATCTCGTTCCATTGGTCCGGCGTTTCTTCTTTTTTTTTTTTTTTTTTTCATTTTCGTCCCACGTATCCTTCGCGCCCGCACCTCGCCCGCTAATATCTCGAACAAAAGCGAGTCACCGGCGAGCTGCAGACGCTATTTTATAGTTCTTATACACCGCGATGAGCTTTTATGAAAATGAAACGTCCCGCGCTCATAATTCTTCACGTATTTATCGCCGCTCCACATCTTTCCATTTCAATGACTCCGCACGCTGCGCTAAATAATCCTTTGTGCAAAGTAAGAATTGTGGAGAAGAAGAAGAAGAAGTATATAGATAATTTATAAATTTTACCCCGGTAAGGTATAAATTCGCGCGTTGCACGCGTTGAAATACATCGCTCCCCCCGACGCGTACGACACTCCGTTTCGCATCGGCTTCTCGAATCTTTCGACCGATTGAAATATAACAGAGGAGGATGAAGAGAATCGTTTCTTTTATTCTCGGAGTCGTTCGTTTCCAGTTACGTGCGGATTCGACGTTGAGGTTTCGCCGTTGCATTTTCTCGTTAATGAGACGTGTCGAGTTCCAGACGACGACTAGACGCACTTTTCGGGTGTCCCCGGCCGATAATCTCCCCGGTTTAAATTCGAGACTTGCGAATCACCCGCTGGTCAGAGGGCTTCCCAATAACTTATTTTTATCGAAGTCACCGCCGCGTTCCTCGTATGTATATGCGGAAGGTTTCCACTACGACGAGGGTGTGGAAGCGCCGATGTTGCACTTCGGGGAAATGAATAATAAATTATCAGACATCTTCGGTGACTGCGCTCTACGCCGTCTCGACTCGAATAGCGATGAGAAATATTTCAACTCCCGTAGTCTGAGTTCTCTCGGCGCGAAAATTATTCCTTCGAAATGACAAAGACCTCGATTTCCTTTGGACAGTCCGACGTTGAATCCGGGAGGATTTTCATCGATATTCATTTTTTTTGGCGTGACTCGGGAGCAATAATTGATCGGTGCGAGGTTTATTCGGAGCGGCGATTTGCCCGTGGGGGGGAGGGGGGTGGGGTCAGAAGGGCGCACGCGGAAGTCAAGGAACTTGAAATCCCGCTAATTTGATCCCATTACGGGGTGGGTAGAATCCTTTGGCCCTTGAACCCCTCTATACTCCGTATACTCCAAAAGGCCACCCGTCTCTTCCATTAGTGCTCCGCAGTACGGGCAAAGTTGTACTCTCTCTCCACACACTCGAGAAACCAAATGACCACTTCTCAACGTGGAAACGAAGCACGATTCGCCCGACTCACCGGACTGACTATCTTGCGACATTTGCCTTTGTAATAACGCTCTTTGATTGCCCTCGAAAACATCCACGGAGCACGGAGATACCGGCGGATATTTTACCGTTAATTTTATACCGTTCGTTTGTACTCTTGTTTCATTTTTATTCTCTCGTTAGCGAGCGCACGCCTCGGGTGAAGATCCGAGCCGCGATATTGGAGGAGAAATTGTTGCCGTATCGACGGAGAATCGGCGGTGCCTACGAAACCGCGTGAAGCCCGACTACTACTTACGGACGAGCTTAAGGCCGACGGGGTTCGCCGGGTGAAGAAGAGATGGGCTTAAATGGGCTGGGATAGGTAAGGGTGCGTATTAGCCAACGCTTTTAGGCCCCGGGGTTGTAATCAAGTGAGGCTTCCCCCCCCCCCCCCCCCCCGGGATGAGGGCGGCAAATTAATTAGAAGGACAGTCCGGCAAGACTAGTGTGTCCAAAAGTACGGGCGTTGGACTGCTTATCAAATATTCATGAAGAACTTCCCAACTGCGAGATGAATCAGTTCGAAGAGATACACAAGGTTTAACGTCGGCGTTGAATCGACGTATTTGCGACCGGATTGGAGATACGGTTCCTTCCGTTCCGTAGTTATCACGACATCTTCGTTTGTGGACTAAATTTTTCGTCGTACAGCTGGCAGATTTTTTGTAGAGAGTCGTGATTCAGAAATTCATAGACAGGTTTGACCGTGACGATGAGTTTGATTAACGTCCGTTTCAAAATTTTATGGCCGACCAATCGACCGAATAATTACCTGCGAATAATTGCCAACCGAATTTTGAGAATGTTTCGTTTTAGTGGATGTCGGATGTTAGGAATGAAAGACGATTTTTCCGATATTAATTATGACGACTTCATACGACGTTCTGGGAGTACGGAAACTCTTTTGAATTGAGTACAATACAAGTATGAGTTGTACCGTTTCACCCGTCTCGATGTCTAGATTGAATAGAAGTTAATATCTGGAAATCAAATAAAAAACGTGGAAGTTGGAAAATTTGAAGAGTAAAGCAATCTTCAAAGTGAGTCTGAAGCAGTATAGGTTATTGAAACAACATATATATTTTAATGTTGCAAATCAAATTTTCAGCTTTGAGTGACGCATGAATTCTGTCGCTCTTGGGATTTTTTTCGAATTTTAGGGTGAAAAATCAAAATTTTTTTCAATTGGGTTTTATATGATATTCTCATATATATTTTGAGTTCAGGAATCCGAATCCAAAAGTTAAATTGATCTATCTTTGAAATTCATTGAGTTATCGCTCTGAACTGTAAAAAACCGTGCATGGAATGCCCCTTTTAGGGCAAAATGATGTTAAAACCAAACGCGACTGAACATCGAAGTTTCCGAAAAACGAAAAAAGCTCTCGTAATTACAGACGGGGCCTATGCCTAATTAAATTGTGATGGAACAAAAATCTGAGAATTAAACTCCACCTAAATTGCTTTTTCTCGAATCCGAGGAGTCTGCTCATCTTTTAATATAGAAGCTATACTAATAGCTTTAATTAACTATGGCTTAATTAATTCTCTGGCACAGTCCCGCCGTCCTAAGTGCCATATATTCGCTACCCATCGTCAATTTTCAAATCAGTTTCCGAAAACGCGATGAAATATTTCTATCTGGAAAAGATGAAAGATCCCTCTCTACGGACCGTTGTAATTGGAGTGATAAAAACATATGCGAAAGGGTGAAGGGTGACGTTGAAATCGGCAAAATGTGGATAGTAGTAGACCAGAAATGGCTTAGCTGGCAACTCTGGTGCAAAGTAGCTGACGGCCAAAGTTCTCGAGACTGGAGTGGCCGTGCGGAGCGGTTCGTTCGGGGCCACGGTGCTCAACGGTGAAGTTGGCAAATTGCGACTGACATACGGGAGCGTTGGCGTGCGAAATGTTTGGAATAAAGTCGAGGGCATCAAAATGACAGTTCTGAACTAATTTCATCCCTCTTTTTGCGTCCAATCGAGAGATTAGGCGCGATCAAATAGCGTGGAAAAAAAAACAAAAAAAAAAAGATCAACGCGTCGATTATACTCGTGCAAAAAGGTGTCGAGTGCTCGAGTACTCCGACACCGTTCGACCACTCTAATTTATTAACACTCGCCAATTCGTTCGACGAAAATATAAATTTTCCCATCCGGTTGCCCCGCGTTCGCTCGAATTTCGTGCGGACTCGCCGTTCGAGGGCACTTTGTGCTCGAAAAAAAAAAACATGTTTGACGTAGTTGCGGTTCGAAAATTGATTAGCTACGTTGTCGATTAACTCGTTTCTATTCTTTCGAGTCCTTTTCGATCGGAGGTTGTGGTATGAGATACCCCGCATCCCCGGTGGATCTGATGCAGGTAGTGCGCGGGTCGTGAATCGATTCGATTTTGTTCGCAAAGATCGCGTATGCTGGGCGGCCGCCACCGGCAACGGGGGAAAAATGCGAACATTATGGAAAATTTAGCTAAACCGCCTTAGCTCGGTACGGCAGAAACGCAGGGGAAGAGGCACGGGGAAGCGTGCAGACGGAGCGGGGCGGAGGTGAATTGATAAGATAAAAGCCTCCGAGGCCAGACTATGTTCTGAAAAGAACCCCGGAACGAGCTGGTTTCTTCCTTAAGAACTCGAGACGAAAGTTTCGAAGCTCGCATCAGCCTTTTTTGCATACGATATTGAACGCTGCCGAAGAACCAGACCTAACTTTAACTTAGTTTACATTCTACGACCAGCTGATGGATATTGCGACGCTTTGGTAAACAGAAAGGATGAATCGGTCGGTTTCTAGTGCCGGTCGATACCACATCGATCGGACGTCATCGAGGGCCCGCCGTTTTCCCGATATTTATAAAGCATCGCCATCCTGTTTTCATCCAACCCAGCCCTTTCTCTACTTATTTACTTCTCTCTTACCGCTATCCTGCCGCTGCTCCTGCCGTGGTTGAAAATCATATTAGCTGCCTCGATCCCGATTGTTCGGGATTGAAAAAACATTTTATCGTAACGCAGACCTGACAAAGCTACGGAGGCAAAAATTTTCAACCTTCTTTTCCTCCCCTTTTTCATCGAGACTCTGGGTACAAAACTAGTGGAAACCTCGTACCTCGCTTGAAAATTTGTTTCTCATCAATCGCGTGATTTTGGAAGGCAACCGTATCATCTGAAATACGTGACATTAATTGAGACTGCTTCCGAAAATTTTTACAGAATTTTATTTCGAACACAAACGAAACCCGTTAGAAAAATTCGAGAGGTTGCTTACAACAACCTCCGTGACGCGTACGTCAAATCGCTTCTAATTATTGATAGAAATTCGCGATATCGGGTAAGGATTTTGTTTTTTCTGTAGGCGGGAACCGCAGGTAACAGAAATGGGGAATAAGGGTGAGAAATAGATTGCAGACGTAACGTGCGTACCGTTGGCGGAGGGCTGTGTTATTTCAAAAAAAAATATCGGGTGCTTGAGTATTATTATATTTGTATGCTGTACCGTAGTGAACGTAAAATACGAAACGAACGGAATTCGTGAGGATCGGTGAAAATTTCGTGAAAAATGAGTGGTATAGCATAGGCGAGTACCGAGAGAAACTTGGCAAACTAAACCGAAGCGAAGTTGGCGTTGCCCAAGAGCCAACTTGGTGGAAACATAATCCTTAAAACTTGAAAGTAGCTATGTATATACAGGGACGGCTGTAGCGCTAAAAAGAGCCTCGGCTAAAGCTAAGAAACTGAATATTATACCTGTCCATGTAGCATAATATATTCTTCAAGTACTTTTTGAACACACGTAGTATTAAAATTTCAAATTTTCCCATCAATTTTACAGTAGTGCACGTACCCCATACGTACACGCGCACACACCTACCGCCACGTGGACGACTCGGGGTAGTTTCACGGCTGAAATATAATTACGATTTCATCATTGACCCACCTTTCTTTGATAGCTAATTCTTTCGCAAAGGAATCGCGTCGAGCATCGCGAAGAAACGATCACTTGTTGAAAGTCACGAGTGAACTCGGGCTCGTTACTCGCTGGTTGAACAGATGAAAATGCTTGAATTTAAAAATATACAAATTATACATCCATCTGCCCCGACGTATACCTATACATTTTTTTTTCATCGTCTGGTACTTAATCGACGGTGAAAAACTTCGCAGACAGATGCCAGACAAATCATAATTGAAAGTCGAAGTTCGGGTGAGGTGTTTGATTTGGAAAAACTTTGAAAAAATATCTCAGCCTCTCGACGGCGTCGAGTGGCTTTGAAAGATCGTCGGGCGGGCGGGATGAAGACCGGCTTCCGCACAAAAATGCAACTTCGCATATTCGCCGCTCGATCCACGTGGATCGGTATCGAAGATAACGCGGACCGTCTATTATTCCAGCGCACCTTCGTCCCGCTCGTTAGAAGACGCGAGGAAACTCGGTACTCCACCGGATAAAAGCATTATCTTCTTTTCCGCCCTTTAGAATTAACGAATGTTCGAAGTCTCGGTGGGAGGCGAACGTTCGCAGACGCTTAACGTGACTCGGCATTGCCCAATTCGTAATCATAACTCACTCTCGACGAATCGCCAAATGGAATTTCCATTTCCACCGTTAGATATACCGCCGTTGAATCGATGCACACGTACCTGTTCTAAAATCGTCCGCGATACGTCGCCAATTCACCTGCGAACGAATCGGAATTCCTCCCGACGTTTCTTCGCTCGCATTTTCGCCACGACTGTCATGCAGCTTTTCATTAAGGAACTTGGAAAATTGCACGTGTAATCAGGTTCACCGTTCTATACCGCTGATGAACACTCAGCGAGATTGCGACTCCGATTCTCTTCAGGGTTGGAAAGAAAATCAACCGAGCGTACTCCGTGAAAAACTCTGCGGATGAAATTTCGGAGAAATGTAAAAGCTCCGGACAATCGTTACACTTTACACAAATGACGAAAAGTCACCGCTCAAGGGTCGACCTTCGCTGTGGGGTTCGCAAAACCGTGCACAGTTCGCCGATTAGTTTTTCCCTCCCCCCCCCCAAAAAAAAAAAAAAAAAACAAACAAACCAAGTTCCAAGTCCATCGTTTTCGAATCGCTAAAAATATATATATATATATATATATCTTTCCTACGGATGGACCGGGCGACAAAGTGATTGATGGGCAAAAGTGTTTTCGCATTCCTCTACCGCGTCCTTCCGGGTGGACGAAGTGGGCAACAAACGTGTACGGAGGAACGGGGACGGCCCGTGAAGTCGTACGCGCTGTACAATCGGCGGCTCGTGACGAAGTTACGGTCCCAGTTTTTTCGCGTCGGATGTGACGTCACGCGCCTACGAGGGCGGCGAAAGCGTACAAGGGGTAAAAGGTGTGCGGTTAAAAAGAAAAAGGAAAATCTGAGGGGCACGGTAGCTCGTGGAATTGAATAACTTAGCGACGTCCGTGTCCGTGTCCTCGTTGAGACATCGGTCGATGTTGTTCACCCTTCCATTAGCATTCGCATGTACTCGGCCTATATTGTATTTCTACGTATGTGCGTCGGAAGCAAATTACTTCGCATTACATATTTTCATCAGATGTATATGTATATAAAATACCACCGCGATGGAAGCTACGCGGACACACGTTACTCCCGTAAATGAAACGGAAACCCATCGTAATTTCGACCCTTATGAGAAATGTCCGTTACTCGGAGGGGGGGGGGGGGGGGGGGGGGGGGTGGTAACGCCGAGGTCTGAATGTAGAACGGAGTGCTCGAATCGGTCAAGTTCACATCGCCTGGTAGGTAATTCCGATCGACTGTAACGAAAAGAGCAGAGAAACAAAAAAAAAAAAAAAAAAAAAAATAGAGGGGAAATTGAACCGAGGCGAATTCATTCCCCGCTCTCTAATTCGCACCGTGAAATATAGCCGTTGTTTTGTTTGGACGATAAATTTTGGCCGCCTATGCGCAGTTCTTTATAAATCGGTAATGATCTCCGAGTTATCCCAGCTAACGCTCTTCGTTGGCCTTTCAGGAAACGGCTCCAATGTTCGCGTCGTATTGTGTATGGGGTTGATTCAAATTTCTTCATTTATTTTCAGATTCGGTGCAGAAGCGTTCGGGATTTTTTTTTTTTGAAAACCCGGAAGGAATCGACGGAACCGAATCGTCGTCAGATATTTTTCATTCGACGTGGTCGGTTTCGCGTTTCCGTACACCGAAATCAGGGTGCGGACGTCGCGAGACGAGTCATCGTCGAGGTCCGCTTTACAAAGGGCGATTCCGCTCGGGTGAAATTAACGCACGGTACGAACAAGTCGCGTTAAAACTCCGAGTGAAATTCGACGTGGATCGTGATATTCGATAACTCGACTCGCCGCTGCCCCAACGTTCACTCGTTCTACTACGAACCGGGCTCCTCACGGATTAGATTAATTTTCGCGAAAACGAAACGCCCATCTCGACAAATGAAATTATCCCCGAATTCGTTACCGACGAAATTATCGCTGGATTAATAATCGTACTTCCGCCGAGTCAGGATTCGCAGCTGTATACCAACTTCGCGGATCGGTGCGAACGTTGATTTTTATCGCACCGTGTGTGAGAATCGCAACCGCAAACTCACCTGTTCGAAAATCTGAAAAGCGTCGAAAAATTGCGAACGACGAGATGTCAGCGCCCCTCGAAAGGGCTCGGGAAAGTGATAATTTCGCGGATCCTTTTAATTGTCCGCAAAGTTCTTATACGGCGCGATCGCGTTATACCGGCTGTTCGGTAATCACGTGGCAACGGACGAACCTCGAAGATCGCCGAGAGTGCGGATCCAAATCGAGGCGCATTAGGATCCCCTGTATACTCGACGGCGATTCTACATCGTATAACTCGACCTACGCCCGTGGAAGTTTACCCGGGAGTTCCTGCGAAGCGATCTATAGGATTACCGGTCTGATCCCGCAGGACTCTCCTCCCTGGAAATATATGATAACTACGGGGACAGGCGGTATGCATAAATCCCAGCCGTTTCAATAATACGCTGCCATGGCTTCCGAAAGTCCGGCCACCTGTACGTTTCGTTGAAAATCAAAGCTCTTTTTTCCAACTCTGCATCAGGTCGTGAATTATTGAGATAAAGAAATGCTATATCCATGATTCTTGTACGCTCGTTCTACCGGGATCGACCGACCTACGCGAATCGTATAGATTTCAGGATCTCTTTCGCGAGTACGGTCGAGCGAATAAATCGACCAAATGTCACTCGACTCATTTTCCAGAACTCGAAACATTTTTAACACCGACAATCGCTATTCTCGGCAACCGTGAGATGCGGCGCCTTGTCGAGATAAGATGGTCCCCGTCGAGATTCGGCGAAGATTCGGTGCCCCGGCTGTTTGTCGAATCGATACAGTCTCGAGTATTCTATCTATTTTCGTATACGTCTAAATGAGTGTCGCTAGTGGATATTATCTCGATTCTGGTGTATCTAAATTACATCGCTCTTTAACAAATTGACGAAAATTTTATCGTCGACAGGCGAGCGGATGTCTTTTTTATAAACACATTTCCAAGTGAATTACGCGGTATGAAAATTCAAATTCGATAAAGACGGGGTTTGAAGAAATTGAATACAAGTCGCGAGACGTACCGCTACGCGACAGAGGCCTATCGCGACGGCTACCGTTTGGCAATAACTCAAATAGCATCGTAGGAATACAAATTCAACCTCATGTAAAATCAGTCGAAGTTTTATTCACTCATTTATCAGCCACAGTTGAGAATGTTCCGTCTCACAAAATGGTCGTCCGTCAGCCGATGTTTATTTATCAAGTTTTAAGAAATATTTTCATTGGGACGAATTTCGATCTTCGACCGTCGTCGGTTGCGTCATCGTTGTTCGTTAACGAGGTGATCTATTGAAATGAATTTTCGTATCAGGAAGCATTTTTTTTTCAAAAATCCTACAACGGTGCGGGTGAAAATTGAACCGAGTCACTTTGCAGCAATATACGATCAAAATTTATGGACGTGTTAGTCTCTGCCGATTCGTTTTTTTTCACCTTCGGCGAAGACGAGCGCGCATCGGACGCACGTTCGCTCTTAACTCGAAGCGCAAAGCTTATATAACAACGGGTTATGATCTGCACTTGCATTTTATGCCTCGACGGCGTTGTTGTTCAGTCGTAGACACTACACCTATGGGGGGGTATACGTAGGGCCTTCACGTACGGGTACGTTCATACTTTGATACATAAAATTTTTTACATCCCACTTTATCGGATGTTATTTGAAATTTAATTAAAGTTATACGACTGCTTCGAAACCGCCTCGCCGGATATATCGTGTCGGCCGCATCCACAGTTCTCGGCAAATAGGTAACTACCTATACACACACATCGCGTACGTATGACTATGAAGAAATAAAAATTCCCGCTCTATTTCTACGACAAAGTATAGCGGTGTATATTTATATATATCTATACGCGGTTCACTCGCGCTTTGTGAAAAGCTCAGCCCATTTGTTGACCGTAATAAATGGAACCGTTCGCCTTGCGTTAGAATCACAGGGGCGACGCGCGTCTTCGCCGCTATAAGGTGGTGATTGCTTCGCTAGGGCTGAACCAACATTGGACACGTGACGGTGATCGCGGTTAAACCGCGTCGAGCGATCTTCCCTCCAATTATTATGTTTCTCTTTTTTTTTTTTTTCGCCTCAAGGCGACGCACGGAGGATCGGGTGTAGCCGACGAGTTCAATCAGTTTGTGAAAATCGCCGAATCGCTAATTGATATCGATTATTTGTCGGCCGATTTCAGTTGTCGAAGATGGGAGGGAATTGTTGCTAATTATTACCAGGTAACTATCGGGGTGTGATATCCTACTTCGCGAATTTCGATAGCGTCGCGCGAGAGTCCTCGGAGTATTTTTCGTCCTCCGTTCGTCAATTTTTTGATCCGACGTCGAGTGCTCTGTAATTAATCGCAAGTTCCTCAATCGGCATAACATTTGAGGTGTGTGAAAATCATCTCGTTGTGATTAGGGGTACTTGGACAAAATAAAGCAAATTCAAGACGACCATCTCAACTCCGTCAATTGTACGACGGGTCGTTCGAGTTCCGGCGCGTATAGGTATTGAAAATTCAGCTCTGCAGGTAGCGATTAAAAGTAGAGAGAGAAAAAAAAACTTAAACGAAATAATGATGAGAAAGTGTGAAAATATCGGATCTACATAAACGTAGCTTCCGACTATACGCGGGCATAAATGATAATCGATCTCGTATAATATAAAAATTGGCATGCAACGTTGGTAACGAATGGCTATCCAATCAGGGTGAAGTTATTACTCGTTTACGTATTCTCAGCAGGAAGTAACATTATTGAATAAGTTTCGTGCAGTGGTGCATGGAGATGGCAGTGCTTTTCTCGACCGCCTGCTGCTCTCAAGTACTCGAATAAAACGTCGCGCACTCCAGAAGGGTGTCGAACGATCAACGAATGGAGAATATTATACCGACCTTGTCAGCTATGTATTTCATTCCGTAACCGGATGGAAATCTTTATCGAGGTCGTTCGGAGGCGAACGGTTATAATTGTATTCCACAGCAATGACCTATGCATATATTTTCTTCCTACGAGGTTTGTCAATTTTCAATCAGATCGTTTCGATATCTATGAATCGCGTTGCGCCTCCGTGGCTGTTACGGAAATCAAATAGAAAATGAAAATGATCTCACGAGTTCGAAATGAATTTTTCCGAATGATCCGCCATTCGTGAGAACCGGCGAAAAAATTCGCGTGCGCTATCTCGGCCTTTTCGCGGCATGTGGCCCGCGGGGACCGGAGCCGAGGACCGTTCGAGTCGCTTTATTGTAAAAGGTTCACCACCACTTTTATATGTAACAAGCTATTTTATTTTCCTTTCGTTTGTTTGGTCTATTTTTTTTTTTTTTCCTCAGCTCTCATTCCCTACCCGGCTCTCCATTTTTCCCGAGTTCTTAATTTTTTTTTTTTCTCTTTTTTCTTTCGCTGCTTCTCTCTTTTTGGCTCGAGGACAAACCTTATGAAACGGCCGAGGATCCTTGCGTTTAAACTTTTTGTCGCTGCTCTACTAGACAACATAACCGCTCCGGGGTGTCTTTACCTTACGTTGAAGATTAAAACTCACACATTCGGGGGTCTCGTAGCTAACCGTGTCACGATTTTTTTTTTTTTTTTTTTTGCTCCCCTACACTGCTCGGGTATCGTTCAGGTACGACGGATACGTCGAAGGCTGTTCGTAGTCCGAAACGATCTCACCAAAGATTTTTACCTTTTTTCAATACCGTTGGATATTTTGGAAGATTTGAAAAAAATAACGACCAATTTTTTGGCAACGACGCCGATCGTGATCCCTGATTTTTGGCTCGTACTCGATGACCGCGTCCAAGAATCGGGCTTAGCGATACGAGTGGCTCGTTGATAAAGTTTTTTTTTTCTCCAACTTTAAATTGCAATTATAAATCGACCCTCGTAATCTGCTTCGAATCCCCGATTCTCCGCAAGACTCTCGGTAGCCCACGAAAGTCCGCGATAACCCCTTGAGAGAAGAGCGAATCAAGAGGTAATTCGGCAAGTATCGAGGGACTCCGGTGGAGCGAGGGCAGGGGATCTCGACGCGTTTTGTGACACGTGTTTGCAAAATTTGAAAATTTGAAAAGTGGACGAAGTGCAGATCACCCTTATTCCACGAGTATTGTCCAATTAGCCGGAGGAGTGTCGTGAAAACAAAAAAAAAACCGGCTGTTTGTTAAAAAAAAATGAAAGCTTTTATTTCCGAGGAATTTAGTCGAAACTGCTGGTGCAACCGTGTACTACAACCTCGCTACAGAAAGAGAGTAACGCTGTAGCACCCGGGGTAGTACGACAGTAGAGAGCTGTGCATTTTAATGAAGCTCGTAATGAGAGCATGACTAGACGTGTACACCTCGCTACCCTGTCCCTGCAACGGCTCCGCGCTGCAGTGGACTTGGCTGCCTGGGACACCGCGTGCGCGGGTTAACTGCTGCAGGTTGGCTGCAGCCGGATCGCGTAGTTTTTCGGCAAAGTCGAATCCGCGAATTACAATCGCCGAGTCTCGGCTGGAGAAATTTTTTCTCTTCGATTATTCGTCTCCGCGGAAATCTCGATGAATCGGCGCCATTTCCCAAATCTGTATAATATTTGTGAGGTTCGCGTCGAAATATAATTCAAGGATGCTGGTGTTCCGAATTCCACTCGGTTATTTCTTCGGGTTTGGAAGGTCTCGGGAGACGGGTGAGCGCGCCGTGAATCGAGGCGTCGGATATTCGCCTTTCCGGGTACGGCGCGGCGCGGCGAAAATTCATAGCGTTCCATACTTTAGATCCTAGCGATACCTGAGCCCGTACGTAGCGGGACCCATCTAGCAAAGAGTACGCAATTTCAATCTTAATGTCGTACCGCCGGTGCTACGGGAATAACGCGGCGAAGATTTTCACCACTCATCGCTCTCCTCTCTCCAGCGTCGCCTCGGTTTGCATTTTATAAACCGAAAACAACCGAGTGGATTCCATATTTTGCGAGAGCGGGATTTTTTTTTTTTTTTGAAATTCTGAAAAATCTTATTCTCTCGTATGCGCAATGCGAGGATTAATCAACGCAGGGAACGAGCGGTGTGGAGAATGGGATTCCTGAATAAAGTGGAGTGATTTTTCGCAGTTGCTTCGCCGTTATAACTGCGAGGCGCATCGGAGTCAAGTTTCGCCGCGTCGAGAGTTCGTAGATGATTTTCGCTCGATCTCGACGTCCCTCAAGAATACTTTTCGCCCGGGATCGACACGTGGAACCCGTCGCATTTTGAGATATAGGCACCGAAGTGAGCGACCGTCGGTGCCTCTCATTGTCAGTTATAATGACGAGGAAACACAATTGAAAGTAGAAGTGTTCTCCTGATTTTTGCGCGCCGGTAACATCCGAAAAGAACAGGGTAGGCGGATTTTCGACTGGCGGCGGGAGGCTCTCGAGGTTCGCAAATTTCGGGATGCATAAATAATCGGGGACGCGCGGTCGTTGTAGTAACGGTCGTCGTGTGACGGATAATGCTCGCATTATTTCTGGAAAATATGAATACCTCCTCCCTCCGCGGCGTGCGTCGGTGTCCTGAAACTCCATTTTGCGCCAGTTTCAGATCCTGCGGTATCGTCTCGGTGCTCTCTTTTTCTCAGCTGTACCATCAACCTCACGCGACGCGAAGAGCTCCAACTACTACGTACGTTAGGCGCGCTGCTGGCCTCTTTGCTCCGCGAAGAAAAGCAATTTTCTTGACAGAAAAATTTTGCTGTCACCGGCGTTCGCGAAAATGGCCAAGCTTTCTTCAACTTCGCATCTCTCTCTCGCGCGTCTCGCGCGCTTCCACCTACCACCACTATACACCGTCTCATCTCACATTCTATCTCTAAATAAACGGTTTTACTCGCTTCGTTCTTCGGGTATACAATTTACTCCCCAGACGCGGTACAACCGGCCTTACTGCAGATTGACGCTGGAATATATCGACGGCAAAGACATACTGTCAAATCTTCTTCGGATATCGCACCTTATCCCGCGATCTCTTTTTTGCTGACTGCACTCCTGATGCCTGAAAATTATTTTACTCCCTTGTTTCACTCGCTATCATTTTTCATTCGCTTATTCATTCTCCTGTTACTTCCGATGCAGTCATAATTTTGCGTTTCATGAATTCGTAGATTCTACGCCAGAGTTTCACTCTGTGATTATT
This sequence comes from Athalia rosae, assembly GCF_917208135.1. Lineage (NCBI taxonomy): Eukaryota > Metazoa > Arthropoda > Insecta > Hymenoptera > Athaliidae > Athalia > Athalia rosae. Next base: position 4,330,002 of record NC_064027.1, on the reverse strand, counting down.
CTTCGTCAAATTCGGGATCATCAAAAGTCATTCAAGTTTACTCGTACATTCCACCTGACTAACACTCTGCGTTTGGTGAATCTTGAACACGCTTTTCGAAGCGACAATATGAGGTAGAAAGTGTGCCGCGGAATGAAGCAGGAGAATGAAGAAAAAAAAAAAAAGATTTCAAGAAAACGAGGGAGAGAGCGAAGGAATAGGAATCAGCGTTATTCCAAGGGGGTACAAATCCCCGGAGAGTGAACAATGCGGTGGATGGTATTCTAAAAGATATTAAGTTGAAGTCAAATAGAGGATAACGATGATGAATGTGTGTTTGTATAATAATACAACAGATGTAAGAGTACCAACAGAGAATGGTGATATTACAGGACCGAGTCATCTTCCTTACATACACTTACTTCTATCTATTTTACATACACCTTCGCGGATCTATGATCGAAAGAAGAGAGTAAAGGTAATCCGGATCCCGGAGATAACGAATGCGCGAATAATAATTTAATCATAAAATCGCGAACGATCGCATAAATCAATGGAACCCGGCAATTATTTCTCATAAGGTTCCCAAGGACTAACGGAATTAAAATTCAACCGCGATTTATGCCCGTGCAATGTAACTTTACCTTCAGGCTAAAGAACCTTCAAAGCTCGAGTGGCAAGAGTCTATGTGAAAAATTGAAAGAGAAATTTCCTCGCATTCGAAATACTATAATTACTGGATCCGGAACTCGTGTGTGTAATCGTGGTATTCATGGGAAGCGTGTAGCTACCCACTTGACTTATTTAACACATAAAGCTCGTAGAGTCGAGTGCGCCGCTATTTCAAACGTTCCGGTGATGCGCGCGGCGGGGGGGTGCTTCGGGGTGCGTGAGTATTCGGTCTCTTTTAGCCTCATCTTTTCATCCCGCGGAAAGGTGAAAGGGGGTCTCCCAGCCGTCTACGTCGAACTGAGATCGGTCGATGTTCGCGATCGCGACCGTACCGAAACTTCTTTTTGGGACAAAAAGTTGGCGAAGCTCGAAGCTTTCGGCGTTACGCGGAACAACGTCGAAACCCAGAGAACGTGGAGGTTCGTCATTGTCTGAGGACCTTTCGATCGGATCCACGTGTTCGCGAGTGTTAATTCTGCAGTTCGTCGGAGGACGATTTTGCGAAATTCGCTTAGACACGAGCGCCGCTGAAATAATACCTTCGCAATTGATGCATTTGCAAATCAGGGTAACGCGGTGGAGCGAGATTCGCGAAAAAAAACTATACGAACCGTATAAAGCCACGGTACATTCGACGAGCGGCAAAGCGTGAATCGCAAAGTTTCATACGCTCTTTAATAGAAGATGTATATATATGCGCGCTCCTAGCGTGAAACGGTATTGCTTTCGCATGAGTTACGCAAACGCTGCTTTCTCTCCTTGCTCCAAGATTTTCATTGTGCGAAATGTGAAATGTTACACTATTCCCGGAATACTGTGGGGGTATCGCACCGCGAAACCGGGGTGCCGAGGGGATCTCCCTAACTTCAGCCACTTCTATCGCGATTCGGTGTAGTTTTTTTTCTTTTTTTATTTTCTTTTTTTTTTTTTTCTCTCGGGTGTCACACAAAGTGAACGAACGCGATCGGTATTAGGTAAAGCTAGCGTGCGGGTACGTAAGTACGTTCGATTCCGTGTATTCCTTTCAAAATCCCTCGATACGCGCGAGCGTAATCGATTATCAATTCCACGAATGCCAAATATATGTACATATATCTTTTTTTTTCTTTTTTTTCTTTAATGTAAAATAAACCACCTTCTCCCCGGGGCTATTAGCGGGACATCGATCTATCGGCAAATACTGGAAGACTTATCGCCGGAACGCGAATTCTCGGTTGTTCAACCGTCCGGAAAGGCGTCTTGCGAACGGGCGCATTCATCCATCCGCACAAAGTTAGGTATAACCATAACGTACTACACCGAATTTAACTCGGCGTTACAGATGTAAGTCGCCATTGGCTCGGCACCAGATTGAATCGCGGGGGGACGAGAGGAGGAGGAGGGGCTCGCCCGTCGTTATTGTTTTTTCTCTCTTTCTCTCCGTTAACGTTCGTCGCCGTGATCTCGATCTCGATTCACGCGGCGAAATCACCCGAGAGTGCGAGACGATGATTAGAAATTCGTTTTATCCGGATACCGAGATCGCGAATATCGCGAAAAAGGATTTTCGCCGAAAAGAGGGAACCGAGGCGGAACTCGAACCCAGGAGAAACGCGGTATGCCCGGCCCTCCGACGGTGTATCAAAAAGAAGCCGAAGACAAAATAAAACTAACAAGAGCGAACGAGAAAGAGACATTGGGATAGGAGCGTGTATAGTACGGCGTTATTTTTGGCCTTACGCAGAACCTTCGGGCCTCGGAACCCGCCGGGATCCTCTCAAACCCTTCGGAACCCTTTGCTGCGAAACAGAGCATCCCCCCCCCTCGGCCTCCCTAAACTATTGTCCTCGTTCCTTTCACCCTTTTCACTTTTCCCTCAGCCCCGGAGCCTGCCGAACGTATCGGTTGCGAACACCTTATCTGTTAAGTGACACGCGTTAGCAAATTGAATTAGTTCGGACTCGGAAATTCAAGGTCTAGACTCCGCGCCCCCGAGCGAAAAGATCCCTATCTTTAATATTCTAATCTCCGAACTGATCTCACGCCCGACTCGAGCTTTCTCACCCCCTCCCGCCACGTCCGCAGAAATCTGAACATCACAATTTCGCGTGCACGTTATATACGTCTATCCGAGTATTGATTCCGACCTCTTCTATCGCGGCGCGAAGACGAGAGCGAGATTTCATTTCTTTCGAAGGGTTGCAACGTTCCTTGAAAATAACCACCCCGCTAAACGCGATATCCGCATCCTGCCCTTCGTTACCGGGTAGAACGTTAAAAATTATTCGATATTTCTTTTTTCCATGTACGTATCCTTCATTTTATCTTCACGGATATCGCTGTGAGTGGAAATTGAAACACCCGTTTCTTCTTTCGTTTATGGTAGACGTGTGCGCCGGGCGAGACTGTTACAGGTTATCAAGACGGGATAAGGTCCGCGTAGCGGGGATTTTATCCGGAGGACATCGGGATTAGGGGGAAAAAAAATCGAACGGCGTAAGCTCGCTTCACCCAGCTGTTGGGAAAACTTTCGCACTTCGCGTCTCGTACGTTCCGCGTACAACTTGGCCAACGGGTTGAGTGACAACGGTGCGAAGGGTGAACGCGGTAAACGACGTCGGAAACGAGTCCCGTTACGACGTCGCTTGGAATAGAAAAAATTAGAAAATATACAAAATGGAAAAAAAGAAAAAAACAAAAAAAACACATTTTCGGAAACCAGAGATTTAGGTCTGATCTCGAGCGCTGAAAAACTTCGACACCCCGAAGGTAGTCCCCTATTATCGACGGGGTTTTCTCGGCGAATTTTCTCGGCGGCGGAGGCGGTAATTTATAAGCGGGTAATTTTGCCGGGGGGCATATTTTTTTTTACCGTTCTTCAGTTCTCCGCTCAGGTCTGAGGCTATAATTTTCCTAAGATTTAACACATTCACCGACCTCTCTACCTTTCCGCGGGCTCCGAAACGCGATCCCTGTTGGCGCTCGAACGAACGACCCCCTGTGTTTTTTTTTTTTTTTTTTTTTCAACCCCCGTTCGGTCACCGGTGCACTATATTTTATTTCGTTGTACTTCTCTGGCAGTGATAGATGCTCGCTATATATTTTACAATGAAATATTTCATCGATCCGGATATCGAATGGTACAGCACCTCCTTCGCTGGTAACGCTATTCGCTACGTGACCAATAATTCTACGATTTCGTATCGCGTATCATTTTTGACTAATAGGAGCCGACCGATTTTTGACCTTTATACGTCATCGGAATCGGTGACGTTGTCCGAGGGAAATCAGCGTTGCGACGAAATCTTTGAAATCAACGAACGCATAAGTTTCGGTTGAAAACACCCGTGAAATTATAGGGGTTCTCGAATCGAAACGACCGGATGATGTTTACCCAGCGACGAGTCTGCGGGGTATAGTAGCGCGACTCGGAACAGAATTATTTTCACTATGTACTTTTTGAACATCGCGAGATCCAAAGTAAATCTGGTTGCTTCATTTTGAAATAATGTTTGAAGTTGGTCGTATAGGTATCTATCTATATATATATATATATATATATATATATATATAGATAGATAGAAGTACAACGATAATTAATATACGTCTTCGGAGTACAGAGGTTAAATATTTAACGTGAAATACGAGCCTCGTCCAGAGCCGGCAATAACCTCGTTGGTTTAGTCAAAATTCCGGCTCAACTCGCGTCTTATCCTCTTTGTTTCAGGTTACGGAAATATTTCGCCGAGGACCGAATGGGGAAAAGTGGCGACGATAATCTACGCCATAGCAGGGATGCCCTTGTTCCTTCTCTACCTGAGCAACATCGGCGATATCCTGGCGAGGAGCTTCAAATGGACGTACGCGAGGTGTTGCCTGTGCAGGTAACACGGCCGTACCTAATTTTTTTTCCCTCCTCGTAAATCCGAACGCCCGCGAAACCGCGGAGGGAGGGCGGCGTACGTCGCCGGTGAATTTCTCGCCGGATCCCCCCTTCCGCGTCTGAGAAAATCCCGTTGATCCCGAGGGAGCGGGAATTACGAATTTCTATCTTGTCCGGTGCAATTCTACTCGGTTGATGAGTTTCTTCTTATCGTAGATGTCGAAGGAAGCCCCGTCGGTCGGAACCACCGCCGCCTCGGACGAACGTCGTTCCCGTCGTCGCAAGAGACCAATGGCAGGTACGTACGTCGGACCTCTATCGCGGCGAGGCCATCGCCCGGATGGAATTTCATAAAACGTTTCCTCAACGACGAGATAAGCTTAACCCGCACACGGGATACGTGCTCCTCTGCCCCGAGATCCCGAGGAGATTCCCCCGGAGTAACGATATTAACTTTTTCAAGTCATTAACGACTCCGCTTTTCTACCGCGATTGTTAATCATCGACATACGTCGCTACTCCGTTTTCTCGAGGCGCCTAGGGGCTTCCGCAGCCTTGATCGATTTTTTTCCCCTTTCCCCCCCTTCCCCCCCTATTGTTTCCGTATACCCGGGATCAACCGGATCAGAGGATCGCTGGCGTTGCGACGATTGCTAATGAGCAAGATCTTGATTCTACGGTACAGGCGGTGAACTCTTGCTTTGAATTGGACAAACCGACGTTTCAAGAGTCGAGAGAGAGAGGGAGTGAGAGAGAGAGAGAGTCGGATGCCAAAGGATTGTTCTAGCGCTGATTGCATCGGGCCTTGTATATAACATGGCATACACTGCAGCATCTGGGAAAAGCTCTACAGACAGGTTGCAAGGTGGATTAGGTTTGCCGATAGATTGCCTGCTTACTTGTACGTGGTACGGCCTCTCCACCGAACACATCACCCATTACAATCAATAAAGTTGGAATTTACTTTCCAACGGAAACTCCGTTGCTTCGCTATATCTGCGTCCGGAGCAAAGAAAATTGAGCGGAATTTCTCCACACGCTGTTCGAAGATCAAAGGCCGTTGGAAATTAGAAAAGAATCATAATAATAATGATAACAATACTGATAACAACAACAACGATCATGGGAAGAAGCGACCCAGTTCGTTCTTATTCATTTTCCGTTACAAGTTTATCGTCGTCTCGTTTCCGCAGATGGTCAAGATCCACGGCGGTGTGCTGGAAACGTCGAGCGTCGATCAAGAGAGTTCGGGTGATGACGGGGAGAGCGAGGACGACAGTGAGAGTAGCTACGATCCGCAGCACGTGACGGTACCGCTGACCTTATGTCTCGCCATTATGGTCGGGTAAGTCCTCAACTCGTCTCCGAACTTGCGGTCCCCTCGCGACGCGCTGTGAGACAAAATATGACCGAATACCAGCGTGTAAGATACGAAATTCTCGCGATTCCGAGCAGTTTTTATCAGAGATCGTCTCGCCCGTTGTGATATTTATTCACATCCAGAAGTAACGACGTACGACAGACGCGTCAACGGCACCACATCCATTTCAATTATTGGGGTACGCGAGAGACTTTTCCCTACATTTCGGATGATCCAACCAAAACACTTTAACTCGGTCCCTAGCCGTGCCGCCGATATCCAGCTGCCATCCGTCACCGTTAATCACTACGGCAACGTCATCGTATTAAATGTAAATACATAATCGATCAAATTCCATTGGTATTTGTACGACGTATCATACCGTACGCGCGCGTTTGTTGGAAATTTCTGATCACGTAATGAGTTTAGTTTGTTTTTTTTTGTTTTCGTTTTTTTGTTCACCACGGTAGTCGCAGAGCATGGAAATAAGTGCGCCGATAGCAATTTGGCTGCATGAATTTATTAAAAGTCACGTCGTGGTAACCCCTTCAATTCGTCCTCCAGGATCCCATCTTAGCACCGTAAAAATAAGGGGTTGAGTACGGGGCGCACATCCCTGAAAAGAAAGTTGGGCATTATTGATAAGCGTTCATTGAAGCACGTCTTGCTTCTTTTTTTTTTTTACCTCCGACTCTAAAGAGCAGACACGAATATACCGTGAAATTGAGGTACAAAGGAGATCTCTTTACGAGGAAATACACGTGTACTCGCCGGTAAGGTCGGCAACGTCGTCAAATAGTCGATTATCAGAGTCACGCATCGGAGTCGTAGGATTTCGCGCGGATGCCTCCTCTCGGTTGCTTTCCGAGGGAAATAATTTATTTAAAATTTCACGACGCTATTAAGTCCGCGACGTAGCCGGAACGCCCGTAAATTAGATTGTACAATTAATGGGATCATTCCGTGTTATAGGAAAAATCCGACAATAGTTTTATTAGAGAAACGTGACTTGGTAATTTCTCGACGAGGGATATATGACACGTCCTCTTAATCTCGATGACCTCGTACTCTTGGTAACCCCGATTTTCTTTAAAGGTACGTGTGCGCCGGAGCTCTGCTGTTCGCGGTATGGGAAGACTGGGACTTCCTGGAGGGCTCGTACTTTTGCTTCATATCGCTAAGCACCATTGGTTTCGGGGATTACGTACCCAGCGATCAAATATATTCGAAGGAGGGTGTCGAGTTCTCATTCGTCTTCTGTTCCATGTATCTCATGCTTGGTGAGTTGTTTCAATTGTTTTCACCTTAAAACAAATTATGCGATATCGAGAGACGCATGGAAAATGATCGTCATTGAAATCATGTGGCATCCGTCGTCGCGATCGAGCGTTTTTTTTTCTTCTTCTTCTCCCCCCCTTCGAAACACGTGTGACAAAGATCCCTGCAGTGTACGTTCTTTCAATTTAAAAACCCCTCGCCATTCATCCTGAATTTCAACAGTCAATTTCCTCAATTTCTTTTCGGATAATAACAACGAGTAAATATTAATGCCGGGCCAATCGAATATCGCCAATGATTTATTCACCGCTTCTACATCCCAAGCAAACGTAAAAAATCTGCTTTATCTATAACATTTTGATTACATTATTTATGATGTATATACATGAATTAAATATCCCCCAACGTTTTTATTATAATAATGTTTTATTACGCCGTACGGAGGGAGTCGGAGTGAAATTATACCGTTCTTGTAACGGAAGAATTTATTCCCCTCCGATTGCGATAGCCCGCGCGATAGGGGGTAGGTAGTCCGTCGAAAAATCAAATCGTAGATTTTCGCGCGCCGCGCGTCTCTTTTGTCGCTAGTGAAATCGTAGCGGGGGCACGGAGTTGCCAAATTTGAAATCCGCGTGGCTCATTGATTTTACGGGAGAGATGAGAGGGGCGGAAAACGCGGGGGGGTGGTGGTGGTGGTGGTTTGGATGGATCATCGGACGACCCGAACAGTCCGGTCGCGGCGCATTATTGCCCGACAAGAATTCACGTGAATTGACAAAGCGGGGCGAACGCGCGGACGGACGCCGATCCCCTTATTTATTCCCCCTGCCCCCGTTCGCCCCCTGTAGTTTCATTTTTATTTTCGCGTCTATTTTTATTCTCATTCTTATATCGGCGTAGCTCCTCGGCCCCGGAGCACTTGAACGAGAATTTCGCCAAGACTCCGAGGCCGGCCGAGTCGGAACTTCGAGCTGCGACAAGTCCCACGGAAAATAAGATTTGTATTAAGAAGTTCAGCTCGGATTAAGAACTTTTCTCAGCGTTGACAGTCGGAGTTTTATGACGAATGTTTTATCCCTCTTTTCGTTCGTTCGTTCGTTCGTTCGTTCCCCGGCTCCGTCCTTATTTCCTCAACTTCGTCCGTCTCTTGACTTTAATTTCTTTTTCAACGACAGGAGAGTCTGGATATGCACTCACAGAGTTTGAGTTACTCCTAATGCAGCGATGCAGATCCCCGCGACCGCCTCTCCTCCTCCTCCTCCGATTCCATTCGAAACTTTATCGCGGTTATGGAGTCTATTATCAAACGACCGGGAAAATTAAAACAAATTTCATTGACCGCGAACGATAAATCCGGTCGCGTTCGGGTACGACGATCACTCATTCTCACCGCTAAAACAAACTGTTTCTCCCATCGCTCGTTATATCACGTCGATCAACTTTACACCCGTTAGAACGAAACGTATGCACGCGGACCGCGCTGCATCGGAAACTCGTGTACCCGTGTTTGTTCGCAATTAATATGAGAGCTTTGTTCGTACACCTGTGTACCCGGCTGGGTCGGTACCGATCATTTTTAAAGCCGATCGACTCGCGCCAAGAATCTTTCGGCGAACCCGTCCGCGCCGGAGACTTGTTTGTTTTCCAGACGGAGATGAAGACTGATAGCGGAAACTGGAACGGAGGTGGCATTTCAATGAGCTTCGCGAAGAAAGTTCGATGCGTTGCCTTTTTTTAACCTCCCCCTCACGAACGAAGGCGTACAATGTCGTCATTTTTTATGACTAATTCTCTCGATATTCGACAAGTCATATAGATATTCGGGGATACGTTCGCTCGGGTTTTACGGAATTTCAAATCCATCGCTCCTCTCGCGGTTTTTCGCCGACTGAACATCTTCCAAAGATTTCCTCTCCTCTGAACTTTGAATATGTATCCGCGGACGAGAGCTAACGCACTCCTACCCCAAGTACGTACGTACGTACATACAGGTATACCGGATATATCCCGTAATTATGTATCCCACAGCGAAATTATTTTTGCGGCCAGTTTTTATTCAAAAATTGAGCTCGTTATTCGTCGAATTCTGCCTAGCGAATCTGCGAGAAGAAAAAAACCGAAAAAAAATGGGAGCTCATCCGACGATGATGCTTGTTAAGGAGATTCGGTTTGATCGTATATGATATGATATTATTCGCACGACGCGTCGTCGCCGGATTCTAATTGCGTATATCCTTTAATTTTTTTCTCGGTATGCTTCAGGTATGGCCATGATCGCGATGTGCTTCAACTTGATGCAAGAGGAGGTGATAGCGAAAATGCGCACGCTGGCTCGCACCGTGAGACACATATTCAGGTGCGATAGGTGACACGGTGCAGATCAGACACTCGAAGAAAATTGTCAACCCTCGCCAAAAGCACGTGAGTAACCAAGTCACGTACGAAGTAACTTACAATTTCTCAACCCTCGGCGGTGTCGTTCCGCGAAAACCTTTAATTACGAGAAGGAGTTCTATCTTCTCCGCTTCCTCTAGCTACTCTATTTTGATTTTTTGATTTCTCTTTGCGATCCTTCTCATCTCGCTTCCCTCGCATCGTCCTACTTATACTATGTACAGTTATATCGGCCGGGTTCTCGCTCACTCTCGGCGTGCGCGCAAAGCCTGAAGTAAATATTTGCGATGATAACGATGGAAAGTAGCCGTGAAACGGAAGTAATGGGTAAATTTTCTCATTTCAAACTTTTGCCGCTCGCGGATCGGTCGTCCGCGTGCAAGCAGAAACACGGTGGGACGGCCAACAGTTGCAAAAGACCAAAAAGGAATCGAGTCTTTGCTCTTTTACTTTTTGTTTGTACTCCCCCCTCGCCCCCCCCCCCCCCCCCACCCCGTGAAAAGCTAAGAGTTCCGAAAACAAGAGAGAACTGCTCTCTCGATCGACGTCGCTTGCCCAAATTTACAATAATCGAGGTGGACGCTCGTATCTTAAAAACGTCCTTAAACGTCCAGAAGAAAGAAAGCGAAGGAAATAAAGTTTGACGATACGGACGTACGTACGTAACGGGACCGGGGGAATCTCGCTCCTGCGGAGGAACGCGCGAAAACAGATGACGATCGGATACAGTCGAGCGTAAAATTGACCCGTCCACGAACGAGGCGAACTTCCCTCAAACAGGGGTGTAGTTCAGGCGACGACTGTACTACGTGCGGAGGGGTTCGAACGGGGAATCCCCCGCGTCGGGGACGCGGACTCGGACTCGAGAGTTTCGACGCGACGTTACGATGTTGCGACTCCGGGGGGGCGAGGTGAGGCGAGGCAGCCGGAGTCCTTGGGACGTTGGAACGGGAACGGGGAAAGCATTGATCCCTCGCTTTATCGGCGAATGTTGTCGATATTCCCACCACGGGGTTCTCGGCGACGGCGTCACTTCCTCTTCCTCTTCCTCTTCCTCCGTTTCAGTAGTCTCCCCGGTTTCCTCTACCCCGACCCCGACCCACCCCCCCTCTCCTCGCTTCTTATTTCTTCGATTTATTTTTTCTTTCGACCCCCCCGACTCCCCCCCGCTCCCTACTTCTGCCGTCCTGGTTCCGTTCGGACGCAACGAATCACGACGACGCCTGTTGCTAGAGAAAATACAAGCTCGACTTAGCGAGTGGCGGGTGGTCGCGTTTCGAGCGCGACTGGATGGATGGGTGGTGGTACGTAGCATCGGAACACCACCTCGCGTCGCGAAGGAATCGAGGATCCTCGACGGCACCGCGAGGACGAAAGGGGGTCCAACTTCGGTACGTCTATCACTTCTCCCTGATCCCTCGACACGTCTTATCGCCGGTGTGAAACTTTTCCGTCAAACCGTGGCTCGATTTTTCCCGCACACAGCGCGGCCGCGCTCACGAGTATAACGTCGGGCCGCGGACGTCGCGGATTAACGTCCCTCGCCGAATTTTAATCTCCGTCGGGAGGGCGCGGGACGGACGACTTTTCGAAAGGTCGGATCATCTCGGCTCTACGGTAGGATCGAGTTTAACGCCACCATTTTCTCTCTACGTTTCCGCCGCTCGGTGTCACCCCTTCGTTACTTCGTGCCAATCGTACTTCCGTTGTTTGAACGGCCGGTTTCGCCGCGACCTCAGCCCCGGATTTCGTCCAAGGAAACCTGCACAGCTCCTCGCGATCCTGCCCTTGGAGATAAGAAGGAGGACGAGGACGTTCTAGGGATATTGCGAGCGCGTTTAGCCGTTGAGACCGGTGAATCGTTATTGCGCGAGATCATTGTCAGTTTCGCTGGCGAATCTCAACTCGCAAGGTCATCGTCGAGCGACTACCTACCGGTAATACGGAGTTGATAACGTCAGCGAAATGAATTTATCGTACCGTATTTGTTACTCGGAAGGCGGCGGCGTGTACTTGAGCTTTATACCCACCGCTTTAGGGAGTTAAGAAGCGTCGGGGGAGTAGCGAGTGAACTTGGAAATTCGAGGAATATACCGTCGCGTTATTCAAAGTATTCATGCAAATGGTGATTCCATATGAATACATGTTAATTCAACATTTAAGGAAATATAGGTTCAGCTCCCGCCCTACTTACTCCGAACACACAGTACCTACGCTCCATCCCTCGTACGATATACGTACATACCTTCCCACTCGAATTGACTCGAGAATCGTTGACTAGAAACACCGAGGAAAAAAAAAACCGTATCGATGAAAAGATTTCGTCCGTCTACCCGCACCGAATTGTCGTATTCACCTTTGAATACCACCGCGGTTTCGACGAACCTCATTCGCCATGTTTCAACCGAAAGAGATAATTAAAATTTCTCGGAGCAACCGAAGACTCCTTCCTCCTCTTATTCTACGCCGTCGACTCGATTCCCAAATCACATCGCGGATCAAAATTTATTCACATTATTTTCGAGCTCATTTCCTGCGGAGATCGATCGCCGCGTTCATGGGACGAATCCTTCAATGTCCGAGCGCAAGTTCGCGCATTACGGTCTCGAGCGGCACGTGGTCGGACGCGGCCGAAGGTTAGCGATAGTCAGAATTCACTGAACCCCTAATGAAATCGCGTTGAAAGCTCTCGACCAGCGGAGCCCCGGTTCGATGATCTTTCGCGGCGGGCGAGCGCTGTCTGGGTGATATTGCGACGGTGACGTTGCACCGGGGGGTGAACTCGGGCGAACGGCGAGTAGAGGCGTAAAGGGGGTTGGGGACCCGGTCGTCGGAGGTCGGCGTTAGTCGCGGTGTCGCGTAGACGCGGTGTTACTGGCTGGTGGTAGCGGCAGCGGTCGGAATACTTTAAAAGTTGTTCGGTAGTTGTTTTCTTGTTGGCCTCAAAACCTCCGTGGTTCCTGGCACGTCGCTGCCGCGAGAAAACTCGGGTCTGCCGGCTGCCTTCGGAATCCTAGACACTGAAAAAGTATTCGCAATCCTAGCGACTCTCTTGGTTTTTGTTGCGTCGAACGTTGATCGATAATCTCCCAAGTTTCGCGCAACCTTAAAATTCCAAACTTACTCCGCAACAAAAAACCTTTTAGCGCGCTTCCCTATGTGTGCATTGTTTATGCCTCTTTCGCTTTGTACACCTGCCAACGTTTCCCCGAATCGTTCGACTATACCGGCAAAAAAGACGGAGTTACGTCCGCTTCGTTCGTTGGCTCCGTTAACGAACTCACGACGCTCAATTATCTCCGAACGTTGACCGTCGATAGCCACGAAATTGACTAGGCAAATGTAACCGGTGGTCTTCGTCGGAGGCGATCGTAGCGATTCTGTGAAACGAAATTTTTGGTGGAACGATGAGACGGGAAAAGATGTGCATCGTCCGGTGTCATTTCGACACTCGAAGATAATTTGCCCAGCTTCGGAGGTCCGATATCGAGTGTCGGCGTAAACAATCCGAAATCCGAAACTCATTGGTAATTTTCTCCGCGCACGCCTGCACTCCGCCCCGTACCGTTACGATCATCGGCATATCTTATACGCGATGGCTTCGCGCTAATTAACCCGATACACCGTCTGAGAGGCTCAGACTACTTCACCCGATATTATATCCATAGCCCAGGAACTTGAGTTTTCGAGACTCTACGTGAATACGGTGGTTGCGAACGGTGAGAAGTGCGCACTTCGATCATCTTCCGCGAAAGTAGCAAACACGTGATCGGAATGCTCCTGGTGACAATTAGTCGATTTGAGACACCGGTCAACTCTTCCGACTGTGACGAACTACGAGGTTTTAACTTAAACGGCATAATCCTCGGCTGGAACAGTTTTATATCTTCCGAAAGTCGGGAGCGTTGCCTGACCTGAGCAGTAGGCCGGTCCGGTCCGGTCCAGACCGACGATGCTCGTTAAATTCCCTGGTCATTGCGAACGTCCGTGCCGAGGACTGCGGTATTTAAACTACGGGATTAGACGAACATTTACGAGTTTTTAAACCCAGGGCTTTATCCCTCGACTCGAACGCCGGGGCTTTGCTACGAAAGTCGAAAGATTTCGGCTCGATTTAAAAATCGCTAGACCGAATTAATTTTCCAACGACTCGACAACGACCAATTTTATGGATAAAACATCGTTCCATCGACGTCCTTCATTTTCGAGTAAAAAAGTATCCGATCTTCGCAATTCGTTTCATCGTCGCGCGCGCAAGTTATGCGATTTTCAGATGGGACGAAAATTTCGCGCGTTCAGCGAAGCTCGCGTAAAACAAGTCGCCGGAAGATGCAGCGTGCAACGCGAATAGGTCGCGGGGGCCGTAGATAGTAACCACGAGGAATGCAATATCGTCAGCTATTTCGAGTAGCGGCCCAACGTCTCTCCCGTTGTGTATTCAAAGCGAACAAAAGGATATCCGCGTGCGTTCTCTCACTGCATCACTCGCACCTCACATCACGCGGAGACATCGATCGCGACAGTTCGGAACAGTCGGAGTCAAACCTGAATCACCGTCCGGCTTCCTTTCTTTCAGTTTTCTCGCGTTCGCGTTATCTGCTGACCCGATTCCCCCCCCCCCCCCCCCCCCACGAATTCTTGAAATATGAAGAAGTCCCACGGTCATCCGGCGAAACTCCGCTTCGCGTACACTTCGTCGCGGTCTACGCCAATATGAAACTGTGAGATGGAAAATCTTGTGCAAGCTGTAGGTCGATTATTATTTACTTAAGACGAACGTCATCGTAAGCGAGGTATACCCTCAGATTTGGCTCGCGAAGCGTAATATGACTCGCGGTTAATAATGAGCCGGGAATTGATATATATATCGGTTTACTTTGCCGCGCTTTGACTTGGCTCGGTTCGATTTGGCGAACTCCTCCGACCCGAAATCTGTTGGAAATCAGGCTTCCGTGGCGAGGCAACGTCCCCGCCGTGCCGGCGATCAGGCGCTGCACTATTCGTCGTGATTTCGAATAAAGAGCGGAGAAGATGTAGCGAAACAAAAAAGTAGGTACAACTCCGAGCCGGTTTTGAGGGGGATGATTTTAGCAGCCGTAATCGTTCGTGTCCCCGTTGAGACGCGGTTCTCGTAAGCCGGGTTCCATCGGGTTTACCGAGGTTCGAACCTGCGGGAATATAAGTGCAACGCGCACCTCCGGATATTGGATATGCGGGCGCTCTGGCGCTGTAACGTTAACTTTTAATACAAGACACGAGCGTCTGATCTGACCTGCCTGAATCGCGTTTGATGGGGCCACGTCGCCTGCATTACTTCCACATCGAAGCGGTGTGTTTCTGGTCCGATATCCAGCCGTCGCCGTAACTCACTCGTCGAGCACCAGCCCCCCGAATCTCATGGCATCGATTATACTAGCTGATCCATTTTTAATACGAAAACCCGCAGATCCCGCGTAGCGGAGACACCCGGGGTTACGTAATATCCAGAAATTACCGTACAATTAACGTTCGTTACGCTTCGCTTCCGGATTCTTTGAGGGATTATTTTTCGATGCTATTGTTCACTTTTCGGTTAGGTTACGATTATTGCGGGTCGAGTTTGGATTGATACGATTTGAGAAGCCTTTGCTTTATTAATTATATCGAAAAAGAAATTTCTAAAAGAGAGAGAGATACATGAAAAAGTTGATGGAAAAACGAGTACTTAACTTTGTTTGAATCCGATTAATGAAAATCGATTCGAACAAATTCAACGGTATCCTCGCGGTTTTGAAAAGCAATTTTACAATTACGGAACCTCAATCAATGCAAAACTATACGCTTGTGCGATGAACAACTGATAGAATGGGAATTAAAAAAAAATTTCATTGATAAATTAGAATACGGGTATACGCTCGAGTATACCTGAATTTACAAAAAACGGAATACCCGCGGCGAACCGTAGAGGAAATTCCGAATATCGCGGAGAATTTTTTCGAACGCGGGGAATATATTTTTAATTGCTGCTTGAAATCGCACGCGACCCGATCGGCAATTGCGTTATTCGGGTCAATAATCAGCCGCGCTGAAACCCTGCATATATTTTTTTTTTTTTTTGTTGCCTCTTTAAACCCGAATTCGTAGGGGAAAACTTTCAAGAAACCCGTCGTCGCGTTAGCGATACATTCCGCGTGCGAGTTGTTCGCATTCGATATTTCCATCGCTCCACGGATCAGATTCAGCTAATCTTCAGGATCGCGAGATAACACGTTCGCCGTTTTACGCAGGAAAATCTAGGGGCACGATCCGTATCGATGCAGGTAATGCGTGACCGTAACGCAAACTAGATCCGTTTTCGTTTGAAAATACCACGTTCCGGTCCGCAGCGCGCCGCGGTCCACGCCGATAAACAGGAATACAAAAATTGTTCCCCTTATTTTTTTTTTTTCACGGCGCTTATTCGTTTTTTTTCTCGCGAAGCTTTTCCGGGTACGACACTCGACCGCTGCGGAATAATTTTGCGCCTTTGCCTTGTTCTGAAACTTTTGCACAATTCGCATCGCTATGTCCTCTTTAAGCGAAATATCAGCTTTTCAGAGCGGCAAGTGAAATAAAGTGAAGATGTGCAGAGCGAGTATATCGGTGGGTAGGTATAACGTTGTGGATATATATATATATACACGTATATAACGGTACGTGATAAAATTGCAGCCGAACAAAGTTTTGGAAAAGACGATAAAAATTTCGAAGCATGGTGAATCGTAAACGGAGTATAGAGTTGTCTTCAAATTTTATTCGCCAAAGAAACTGAAACTCCGCTTCGGTCGTCCCGTAATTCCTAAACAATTGAGACCCGCCTGCATATCCCCAGAGAGAGTGGAGTGGCGACGGTGGTTTTACGCTTTAAAAGTCTACCTCGTCCCGCGGGGTTGAATGACGGCTACTGTACTTGTAAGATGAATAGTGCATGTTCCGGCTTTCGTGACGCACTTGAACCGCTGTCCCAAACAATCGCTCTCTCTCTCTCTCTCTCTCTGTCTCTCTCTCCCTCTCTTTCGTACTCCTTTAAGCCCCGGCTCAAGGACACTCCCTCGGGGGTTAAAAAACAATAAAGGGCTCGAGCGTGTCGTGAATAACTGATGGCGGATGCGAGCGTGTGTCCGGTTCCTTCGACTTTCGACGCACGCGGATACCTCTCGTTTCTAATTATTAGAGAGGCGGTTAACATGCCCGAATCAAAAAAGAAAAAGAAAACTACGATCTCAAGGTCGAGACACGAGGACCACCCCCTGTGTCTCGGGAGAACGTTCGAACGATCGGTAACAGCGGGGAGGGGGGGGAATTTCATTCGGAGGGGACTCGTAAGGCGTTTACGTAACTGCGCTACCTAAATATTCGCGTCGCATATAATGTGTCTGGACGCGAGGCGTGTATTCGTATATTTGTATTAACATATCTTATCCTTAGCCGGCGACACATCGCTTTTGCAAATCTTGCGTTTAGAATAAATCGTATTTTGCCGGGGGGGGGGGTAAAAAAAGCCCCGTTGAAGTACGCCATCAATTTTAGGAGCCGAGACCAGACGGACGGTTAGAGGGCAAAGATCGTACAGACTCTTGCCGCACGCCAGTCCCTCAGACGGACTAGCTGCCGACCGCTACTGATCCTCCGTCTCCCCGTCGCGAAATATACCGACGAATTAAACTGTCGACATTACGTGCTTTTCAACTGGAGACTTATATCGGTCGCAGGGTACCTCGAGATATGTACATCGATCGCGGAAAATTTAAAACGCGACTGTTTTGCGAACAGTATCTTGGATCGGTTTACGGAGAAACTGCGGAGTGAGAGTGAGTTGGAGATGAGCGAGAAACTCTATGAGCGATTCGCAAACGATCGAGGGTCGAGAGCGATCGAGAAATATGGGGTGCGCGCTGATCGAGGAAGAATTCGCAATAACCGAATTTTCTTTTATACAATGATGTGAACGAGGCCGGTGCGAATTTTCTTCCCAACCGCGACATTTTCAGCGCTACTACTGCGGTATAATTTTATGCAAGTTATTGAAGTTCCGAAAATTGACGTGGAACTGGTTTGTCTCCCGATTTTCGAAAATCATTGGTAACCTTACAAACGTCGAAATATCGATCGACAAAAACCGTGCGGAATTTCGTGCGATTAATTTCCGCGTGGTTACAATTCCTAAATTCCCGGTTATTTAGCGAAGCTGTCCGTGCGGATGAACTGATTTTCAGCAAAGAGTAAATGATATGAGTTAAAGCTGCATGACGTTTGATGTATTGACAAGGGAAATTATCGAACGTTGCCATGGTGCGGATATAGACGAGTAGGATAATTGGTATATTCCAGTAGGACGTTCGCCGGAGGTTTTCGAAGGATATGTATAATTTTTTTTTCTTTCTCCTCGTCCGCGTCGCGTATAAACGGAAGCGAGCCAACGGTTCGACGTGGCTAGCAAATACCCCCTCGCCTTTGGCGCGGTGGATCAAACTTTTAAACCATCGCAGGTGTAATACAAACAGAAATTCAGTCGGACGAGTTCGATACGCAGACGATGTTGGCGTTCGACTGACACTATTTTCCCCGAAGGACTTTTCCGCGACGACGTACGCGCGGACGTACGGACCTACGTACGTATATGGGTATATGTACTCGCGCGTAAATCGGGGAAAACCGTATACACACATCATCATCTATCTCACAGGTATATTTGCTCCGCCGCATATTCCTGGGCGGGCGTACATCTATATTTCCTCGACGCGTGTTCCTCTCAAAGCGCGTATAATCACGATCCGCTCAAGAGAACGCACAGATGTGTTTGCGCGGGAATTGAAAAAAAAATAAATAAATAAATAAATAAATAAAAGACGAATCCGCGCGCAGCGGCCATCGGCGATTGATTAATATACGGGTATTTGTACACGCGTAGCACGTACGTATACCTACCCCTCGTATCAAAGGGAAAACAATTTTTGCAACTGATCAAGTCGAAGACCGCACACGGAATCCGCGTCGCGACGCGCACCGAAAAATCTATTACTCAAAAATCTGGACATTTTGGACGCTGTAAATGTTGAAATGGTCGACCTCATTTTCGAAGCTTCTAGTAAATTTTGTGAAAAATTTAACCGATCAACAAAGTTGCACCAGACGCGTACAAAATTTTCATACGATTTTATTGCCGCTAAAAAATGCGCCAACTGCACCGCAGATATTTTTTTTTCAAATTTTTCGTAACGGTACCTCGTTTGGGCTGCGGTGGGACGGACGGCTGGTGGCGTATAAAAATTGACGTAGAAAGAAAAAAAAAAAAACAATGATCAACTTTTCTCGCGGTGCGTTTCATCGGACCGCTACGCGGGCGCAGCTGGAGAGCGAAATGACAATGGTGTAAGATTCGCGCACCGGGTTGAACCTGACCTTGGCGATCGCGGGAATTTGATAGATTTCTCGAGGATAAGCGAGAGATCGATTGCCCCGTGGAGCCCAACTCCACCTTTTTACTTTCCAGGGGTTCTACGTATTCCGAAGAGCGGAGTAAAAAGTGAGGAACCGTGGCCCGCGGGATAAAGGCTTCCTGAGGGAAACCATTAAACGGTAAAACGCGATTGGGAAGTGAAAAAATGTGAAATTTTAGCAAGGGCAAAAGCTGCGAGAGCTTTTACGTGAGTCACCGCGTGCCTGGTGTATACGCCGTATATACACACACATATATCGTACCTTCATCTTTCGCTCCCGCAGTCTCGCTCCGGGGTGGTTGCCGAAAGCATGCGCGTTGCCGACCGGGGTGCGCAGTGGCGTCGCGACGCCGCTCCGGGGGTGGGGGTTATCGTAGGGGTAAAAAGTCTAGTCTAGTCGGGGCTGTTCTCCCAAAAGCACAGGCGTAACGCCATCGTCGGCCGGTGACGAAAATCTTCGCTGCCCTCGCTCACGAGTCGCGAAACGGGAGAAATTCGACAGGAAAATTTCCTCGCAATTTTCACATCAGCGAGACTCGTGGGACATTCCGCCGCAGCGATCGTTCGCCCCTTTTTTACTCGATATCGCGCGTACCAGTTGCGATTCGAAGTGCGGGATTATCGGGACTGCCGAATCAACCGGAATCTAACGCGGTCAAACTCTATCGCTAAGTTAGTCCAGCGCCAGCGAGGTCTGATTTTCTTAGCGTTGAAGAAAAAAAAACAAAAAAAACTAAATACATGGATCGAGAAGGTAGAGGTCCTGTGTAAGGATTACCTAGTTTACAAATCAGTGCGTGCTACATATGTGTGTTGATATTTAAATTTAAACCGTGTCGGGGTCGTCGATTGTATACGTGAAAAATTGAATAATAATAAAAAAAAAAAACAAATCGGTTCTCAACCATGGAGTTACATCGGTCGTTGCATTTAAATTTTTGAGAGCATGATCCGATAGAGTTTTTGAATGAAAAGTTGATGATCTAGTGCGGGCGTTCCATCGGATCGTACCCAAGTTAATTAATCTTGTTGTTGGTGACCACGCAGAGGTGATTACGAAAAGCGATCTATACGATCAAAACTTGGAAATACCTGGAGGAGATCGGTAGCGACCAGTTCCTCGTCACTGTGGTAGGTACGATTAATCAATCGAAATTTATTCGAACGATCGCTTTCCTTCGACACCCCTGCCCTTCGGAAATCCCCCGAACGGCCCAACTTTCGGCAATTTTTCGACGCGTTCGACGAATTTGACAAAAATTGAATCGAAAAAAAGTAAAGTCTCGTCCGCGTACGCGTAAGGTGTGTACGTTCGATAGACGAGGACGCAGAATTGAAAATTCGAACCGTTGGTAGCAATTCACGGTATACGATCGCAAGATTTGATTTATCAAACTTGACGGCCGTGGCATTGGAATCACCCGACGATAATTATTCGACGAACGGGCGTATCATCGTCGTTATATCATGCGGCATCGCTCGTCGTAGCGATCGTTAATTTATACCGACGAATTACCGCTGTAATCGGTCGATGCTATTCCGCTGCTCGTACGCCGATTGATCTAATTTAATGAGATACAAGTATATTCCGCGGCGTCGGCGATATATAATACGCTTTAAAGCGATCGTTCTCGTCGGGGACGATTCGCGGTGGTAATTGACCGTACGATATCTCGCGGTTTTCCCCGATGGAACCGCTTATCCCCCCCCCCGGTCTCGGGCGTTAAAAATGTATCAATTGCCGCGTTATGGTGCGGGTTACGCTCCGCTTTGAATCATTGACGAGGTAGCGAGGTATTAGCGCACCGCTTAGAAGTCTTCTCGGCGAGTCAGAAGCGGGTCTCGAGACTCGAGTTGGTTTCCTAATATCAACGAAGAGAAGGAGATTACGTGCCTTGGAAAAATCAAGCCGACAAAGCCCCCCCGAACCACCGAAAAATACATAACAAGGCCACTCCCATTTTTGGCTTCGTCGTTAAACCCTCCCGAACGTCGTCTATTTCGCTTCCGTATATAATTGAGAGCTCGCAGCAGCGTCTTACCCTTGATAATTTCAGTCGGAGGGAATCGCGGACGTCTTTTTTGAATGGCGAGATTTTTCGACGACCCGAACCGAGGACGGTCGCTAATTGCGACGGTTCCGTGGCTCGATCCGTTCGAACGCAGATTAGCAGGGCCGTCGATTCAATTTTACGGATCCTACGGCTGATCTTCAAGCCTGTTATTAAGAGTTGCGTAATTCGAACGTTGTCGCTTCGCGCTCGATTTCAAAGCTCACAAAAGCTGTACGGGTCTCGGCGTCATCCGCTCGGCTCCGTCGCCGCACTCGCCCCTGCTGGTAGTTCGCTCGCCGGTCTCGATGTGCCATCGAGCAAAAGGCCGCATAATGCCACCCGTACCGCCGCTGGATGAAAGTAACCTCCGCCCCTACTTTATTCCGACTCTCGTCACGCGCGCTCTCTCACAATCGGACCACCCGTACGACGAAAATTCGGAGTCGCTTTTCCACCGTTCATGAGAAATACGTCGAATCTACCCCGAAAATATTACGGGGTTACGAGCATCCGTGGACGTGTCAAAGCTCATAGTTTCCGATGAAAGTATTCGATTCACGGTTATTATTACCGCGTAACGTGGCGTCGAACTAAAATGCGCGCGGACGCAGGCTGTGGAAATCGGTGGGTGCTCCGAGCGCTTGGGATCGGAGCTATTCCGATTGGATTAAAATTTTAATTGCGCGTCGGAGAGACGTAGGGTTCGTTGATAACGGACGGTCGGAACTGTGGGAGTACGTTGAGAGAGCGATCGAATCGTCAAGATTTTTATGAGGCGTGGCAATCGATCGATGGGTAGCGTTCGGGTTCAACGTTTTCCGGAAGGGTCACTCGAATACTTCCTCCGAACAAACGGAGTCCGGCCAGTTCTCGCCGGATATGACTTTTCAGTTATTCTCGGCGTGCTGTAAATCGAAAACAATGCAACGCTCCGCGGATATCGAACGACGTGATTCTCTGTTATGAAAAAACCAATCGCATGACTATGAACAATATTCGTAAGAGGAGCAACTTTTCGTTTTCTATTTTAACTAACTAACGACGTGTGCTGCGATCTTCCGATTGATCTAGAGTCGAACCGTTGCACTCGTGATTCGCCGAGCTTTTCACTTCCTAATTTTCGCAACCGGTGTCGTTGAAACCATCAGATCCGTCAGGGGTGATTGAATTGTCGAGCCGTTTGTGAAGGATAGTGACTTTCGGTCATAGTCAGGTTTGATTCAGATTTTCGCGAGTTGAAGGTTACGAAGTAGGAAGACTATGATGAAGCCAATTTGAGTCGTCGAGGGAAATAACCGCATTCGATTCGAATCTTGCTCCCTTATTCTTATTCTTATATTCCCCAGCTGAGAAACATCGGTCTTTTCTGTCCCTCCGTGGCTGACATTTGGTTTTTTTTTCGCCTTTTTTATTATTTTATTTTTATTTTTATTTTCCTTGCTTCTCTTTTGCAGTCCGACGAATACACGGACAGCCAGGGGCCTCTTATTTTTATTTCAGACCTCTTCGGTCTCCTCTTCCTTTTTTTTTCTATCAGCTTTGTTTCTCCATTCTTCGTTCAGTCACTTTTGCCCATTCTGAGCATCGTCTCACGTTCCCCACGGGCGGGAGCTCTAGACGCCTGGCTTATTTTATATATTCCTTTGTGACATAAGCTCATTTTTTAGGAGGTTGTATTTTTCTGGGCCGCCGGTCGAAATCCACTTTGCGAAAATCAACTTTTGAAAAATACCAGACCGTTCGGCAATCAATTGATCCGTGCACGACGGAAACCACTTTGCGGTCACAATTCTTTTCAAACTTTCTCATCCTCCCTTCCCCCCCACCCCCCGACCCCTTCCCGGATTCGGAACTCTTTTATTTCGCTCCAAAACGTACGATGATTACAAGAGATCTTACGACTCGCGGGGAATGTCTTATGTAACGCTGCTGAAATACGTACGTACGTACC
Organism: Athalia rosae; assembly: GCF_917208135.1. Classification (NCBI taxonomy): domain Eukaryota; kingdom Metazoa; phylum Arthropoda; class Insecta; order Hymenoptera; family Athaliidae; genus Athalia; species Athalia rosae. The sequence goes on along the minus strand of NC_064027.1, from coordinate 4,306,994 downwards.
TACAACTGCGATTGTGCGTCTTCAATCCAGCGGCTACATACATATAGATATAGTAGCTCCGCCTTCGTCACTATTATTCATGTTGGAAGACGTTTCGGAAATACTAGGAACCTCCGTTTCTCATGAATCTCAACTCTGAAAGATGCGTGTGGATTCATACGGAGAACGATCTTGCACACTGCGAAACAAGAGTCCCAAGAACAACGATCGTACCTACAGCGATTGTTCACTAGGGTGGGTTGGAAAAAAAATTTTTTTTTTTATTTTCTTAGCATGGGGGCAGAATTTGTACCTTATAAAAAAAGAATATTTTTCAAATCTGGAACAAATTTTTTACTATATATTTTGAGGTAGCCCACTCGTTTTTTGAATAAATACCTAATCAAGTGGGGTACTTCCAGCAAAAAAAAATTTTCCACCTAATGATTACTCGATCGATTAAATGAGTAGATGATATTGGCTTTCAGATTTGGATTCCTGAGCTGATCATATGTGAAATTACTCTTGAAGAACCAAAAAAAAATTCGAATTCTGAGCAAAAAATAAATCATTGTTTTAATTGAGTTTAATATGCTTTTCTGACGTATTTTGACCTCAGGAATCCAAATCTGAAAGAAAAATTGATCTATCTCTAAAATTGACCGAGTTACCGCCAATTTTCACCTTTTTGGGGTCAAAAATAAAAAATTGATTTTTCTAGTCTATCTTAATGTAATTTGAACTCAGGAATCCGAATCCGAAAGAAAAATTGATCTATCTGCAAAAATGACCGAGTTATCCCCATTTTTTCGCATTTTTTACCATAAAAATAGAGATATCTCGAAGGGAAAAAATCGTAGCTCAATTTGGACAACGGATTCGTGTTCCTGGGGTCAAAATACGTAAGAACAGTGCCATACGATCAATTTTAAAAAATAAAAATTTTTGTCCAAAATTTGAAAAAATCGTAAGGGGTACCCCTTGGAAAAATCTCAAATTTTGACCAAAATTTTTTATTTTTTAAAATCGATCATATGACACTTTTCTTATGTATTTTGACCCCAGGAACACGAATCCGTTGTCCAAATTGAGCTACGATTTTTTTCCTTCGAGATATCTCCATTTTTATGGTAAAAAATGCGAAAAAATGGGGATAACTCGGTCAATTTTTGAGATAGTTCAATTTTTCTCCCAGATTCAGATTTCTGAGCCCAAATTACATCAAGATAGACTGAAAAATCAATTTTTTATTTTTGACCCCAAAAAGGTGAAAATTGGCGATAACTCGGTCAATTTTAGAGATAGATCAATTTTTCTTTCAGATTCGGATTCCTGAGGTCAAAATACGTAAGAAAAGCATATTAAACCCAATTAAAAAAATGGTTCATCTTTTGCTCAAAAATCGAATTGTTTTCTGGTTCTTCAAGAGTAATCTCACATATGATCGGCTCAGGAATCCAAATCTGAAAGCCAAAATCATCTACTCATGCAATCGATCGAGTAATCATTCGGTGGAAAATTTTTTTTTGCTGGAAGTACCCCACTTGATTAATTATTTATTCAAAATATCGAGTAAAGAATTTTTTCCACATTGGAAAAATTTTCTTTTTTCATAAGGTACAAATTCTGCCCCCATGCTAAGAAAATAAAAACAAGAAAATTCTTTCCAACCGACCCTGCTGTTTAATTTGGACAAACATCAAGTTTGGAAGTTTGAGCTTTTTTTTTAAAACTGTTAAGATCGATTCGTTTCGTTCGCTCTACCGTGTACCGAGGAGCCTGATCTTCGTCTTCGTTGATTTCTCACCAAAATGTGCGAGGGTTTCCTTCGATTTAATTTCTTCCACATTTTCTCTGTCCTCTCTATTTTATTTCCGTTTTTCTCGTACAAAAAACGCGGTGAGAACGGACCGAAGTAAGAACAAAACTAAACGATACGGACGAAGCGAAAAAAACGAGTGAGGCGACGACTCTTTTTACCCTCGCTACACGCCTAAAAACGCACCATAAGATAAAATACAAGTGGCGAAAGCACACGGGCACACAGAAAACGAAGGCTAAAAGCCCGGAGCTATAGTTCCTTCAAAGGATGCTTGGCATGCCGCAAAAAAATGTATATATATATATTTACGCCAAAAGTTATGAAATAGTTTTCCGCAGAAGCTCGGTATGGTATACATATAGTTGGGTAGCTGTGTATGGTGGGCGAAGCAAAAATTCTTCGCTCACTGGAAAATACCCCGATCCTCCGGCAACTCAGACTAAAATATATAAAAGGGCGTGTTTTATCAGGTGAAAAATTTTTCGGAATTTTTTTTTTTTTTCTTTCTCTTTCCTTGTTTTTCATTCGAGGATGAAAGATTTCCGACAAAGAGAAAAAAAAATAAAAAAAAATATCAAGGAGAACTTCGCATACTCGGTTCTCGTTTTTTTTTTTTGTCCCGGTAAAAATCTTCGTCAATTTTGTAGAAATATTTTCAACAATTAAAATTACGAAATGCCGGATCGGAATGGTAGTAGCGTATCGCAGAGGATTAATAATTTCCATCGAGATTTTAGTTTCCAATAAACATCAACGATATAGCAGCTGCAGATCGCCCCGGTAATTGACATTTTATACCTCTTTGATAATATTGTTAAATTATAAAATATATGACCGACACTTAATATTATTCCGGCATCGGACGACGATACATTATCTGCTCTGTATATAACGTACGTATACATGTTATTTATGCGTACACTCTAATGAGGAATTATTTGATTAATCGCTTTGCCGGTATGAACATTTTTGCTTCTCATTAACGGAACACTTCGTTTTATCGATATACTGCCCTGTATCTAATTTATTTTTCGAAGTTCTCAAACAATAGTGTACCGTACAGGTTGTGGATCTCAGACAGAAAAGAAAAATGACGACAGCGTAAAAAGAAAGTGTTAAAATAAATGGAAGTACGCGATGGCGAACATTTCTAATCCTTGTATCAACGCATAAGCTGCAGTGTACGCGTTACGAAGGTACCATACCTACGTCATTACGGCAGGAAAAGCTTTCGGTAAAAACATATTCTTCAATTGTTCGAGCTAGTCGAGTCTAGACCGCGGTTCTATAGTGTCGTCTATTGTGATGGAAAATATCGTAATAATTCAAGTGGATATCGTGCGGTAACAAAACTCAAAGTTTTGCCCCGGGCGGGTAATGTTGCGTATAATTTATTCCAACCCGACGGGCATCCTGCGCTTTTTTCACAACACACGTGCGTACGGTAAAAATATTAAAGAATAAAATGAAATAAAAATAATTAGAAAAAAAAGAGCGTCGAGAGAAAAATTTTTTTATTAAACAACGCGTCGCTGGTTACAATTCGCAATCGTACAGCGGCGCGGTTCTCAAATTTGATGCTTGAGATTTTTGGAGCCAAGAAAATCGAGAAATCGACGTACACGTTGCGCCGTCTGCACTACAGTGCGAACAGCAGAGACCTCGAAACCTTGAATCTGTAAGCCCCGGCATTTATAGTTTCATTTCGAGCTCAGTGATAAGCCTGCTTTGAACAGACTCCACGTTCAGCGTACTACAGCGTAGCGTCGCCGTAACGTTTGTAGATTTTTCGGTAGTATGTATGTAGTATCCGGTGCATCTGGTGTGTCGCGGAGGATTTTCCGGTGTTTCACAGACGCGGACCGTACGTGAGTTTTACTTTCATTTCGTTTCGACGTATCAACACCGCGCTTTCGTCGCGAGCTTGCAGTTCGAAATTTAAAGCTCACCAGACAAACGTCTGTTTCCAACGTAAGGGTAAAGTCCGCCCGTCAGAGAGTTTCCCCGATAAAATGTGGACGAAAAAGGGCTCGGGAAGTCTGAGAAAAAAAAATGATAAAAGAAACGCACGTCGTGCGTTTCCTTTCCACCCGTTGAAACCTCCGGCTGTAGCCACGGTATGTAAATGACCGATACCGCGAAGCCACGCCCTCGTCGACACGGTATTGTACATAAGACGTATAAGTGAAATCTTAAGTGAAAAACTTTGGGCAACCTTCTGCTCGTTCTGCGGTAAGTTGGCAGAAAAGTTTTATCGCTGATACAAAGAGTATGTCGCCGGTCCCCGGCAAAGGGTGAAGAGTAGGTTCTGGTACGTGTGCGTATAAAGCCAAGAAGATGGAGGCTGAAAATCAAAGATAAGAAAAAAAAAAAAAAAAGAAAAATTGCCCGACGGAGGGTGGACGATTCGGGATGGCTGGAGGGAAAAAAAGTAACGGCGAAGTAAAACTATGCCCTGATGGGCGAATAAATAAGATACAAGAAGCTGCCGAGGGGGGGGTAAATTCAGTGAAAATGAAAAATGACGGAGTTCGAAATTTCAGTTGAATTTTTCATACCTTGTCTCGTACCGATTCATTTGACTTTTAACCGAGGACCGAACGAAAGAGGAAAATGAAGGGGCGAACGAGCGGCGGTAACACCGTGAAAATTTCCAAGGGGAGAATTATTTCGACTGGGATTCTAATTTAACGCAAGCCTGATTCTCTACTTAATTAAACCTCCTTCACTGTTCGCCTTACGAGCGCCCCGTGCGTAATCGATCGTTCACCGAACTGATGTCAAAGGGACTTTCCGCCTAGCGGATGAATTTGTGAATAATATAATTCCGCGTGAAAATTACGAATGTCCGCGTTCAACGTTTCTCTTCTTTAACGCGAAGAAAATCGCATACGTGTGTCGAGAAACGACGATTTCACTTTCATCCGTCCCACATCTTATTTCATACCGAGTAAAACACGGCGAACACGGCGAGGACAATCGACGAGTTGAACGGGCTTTAGTCGAGCCCCCGTGTGTTAACCGGGTGTAAAATTCAATGCGATATCGGGGATAGCGTGAGTTCGGGTAGATATAGGACGGGAGAGTTCTCGGGGTGTGATTCCGAAGGAAGAGGTAGGTAGGTAGGTAGGTAGGGAGGGAGGGAGGGAGCGAAAATGATAACCCGGAAATATGACGAGGTGCTCGCGGTCGGACTACGTCACCGAAATTTATCCTCCATCCTGACGCACTTCGAAACTATGTTTCGGCAAACTTGAATCGAGTGGTTCACGCGCCATTGTGTCGCCTTACGTCGGATCCGTATCAATTTTCAACTTGCGAGAGGTTCGTCGACGTACGTGGACGCGGAGTGGAGGGAAGGCGGTGCGAACCGGGGTCAGAAATATCTTGGCGTATAAATCTCGAGGGTAATTCGTTAAAACGAAACGGCTACCGAATATAATTTATGCAACTCTGAGTTCGAATACCCTCCGCTGCTCTATTTCCGCTCCGCACTGCAGCTCTTACGTTTTTCCGGTTCTTGAAAGCTCGCCGTATGCGCCACGTATGTATATATACGTGCAGCTCTGTTATATATACATATATACACGTATAGCGTAGAAAACCGAGCAATTAGACTCTACGTTCCCCCCGGCCTCCCCCCCCCCCTGCCACCAGACTTCCATCCAGTACACGGCATCTGTTAGTTCTACCGAAAGCAATATCCGATTAAAATTTAATCATGACGCGTACACCCCTCATCGTCGAACGAGCTCGCGAAGATCGAATGAAGTAATAAAGGAGAATACCGACGAATGACAAAAACCACCCCACTAAGTTCAATTGCGTGTATAATTACGCAGGGAATATTACGTCCCTACGAAAAAAACCAAGCCTACTTCTTGCTTTTTTTTTTTCCAAATTTTTCAAATAAGACGAAATTATCGATTCAAACGACAGTTGATTCGGGTGGCTCCAAAAAACGTTTCGCTTTCAAGTTTTCATTCTGCGCTTCGCGATTCGCTTGAACATGAAATCGAAAATCTAAGTTCGGAGCATCCGCGACCTTGAAAATTTATGGACCCCGCGCTAATTGCGAACCGTAAAACGTCGAAGTCACGTTCCGTTGCGTTGCGAGAACATCCGTGTCGTCCCGGCGGTGAGGGAGACTACAAAGAGGGAGGAATACTTCCGGGAGACTCGCGTACGGGGGGGTGGAAGGTGGAAGAAGGGGGGAGGGTCGGACGTTGCTCGTAGGTATACGAGGTACGGACGTTGCGTCCGGAGGTGTTGGGGTGCCGCGGCAAAGGGTCACAGGGGTGCGGAAGAGTGTTTGCCCAGTCGCGAGCCCTCGACGGGGGGCTTTGAGTGGTCGCGAGACTGGCGCGTCTATACGGAGTCTGAATATGTAAGAGAACGCGCCGCGCCACGTCCCCGACCGTACGAGCTGGATGGGGAAACGGGTAGACGAGAAGAAGGTAATGTCCGAAAGGTGAGAGAGGAGGACGCGTCGGGGCGTAGCCTTCGGCTCGTTTTACTCGTCTCGAAAAATTTCATCCCCGACGCCCGCCGTTATGTTTCGACCGACCCGACTCCTCGATCCGCTGCTGCGTGTGATCTGGTTTGTTTATTTTTTTTTCTAACCAGTGCAAGCGATCGACGATCGATCGTCATTTGTGATTCTTTTTCATCCTACAGTGTTTCGTCTCTTTTTCCTTGAGGACAATCGCGTTCCCCGAGATGTAGATCTTTCGAAAGTTGATTAGTAATCTGTACAGAGTCTCGGTGGAATCCGTGTTAAATTTAACCGCTATCAGCGTTCTATTTCACCATTGATCTCCCGGAGTTTCAATCCTCTTATCTATCCTTTTGCACCCGCTGCAGCCCCGCGTACCATCCTTATCGACTTTTCTTAGACCTTATTTATAATGGAAGGGTTAGCAAGTATACGAGTATTACTCGGGAAAAGGGGCAAAAAGGGTGTGGAATATACGCCCTTCTTAGCTACGTGTCAGATATCCCGGCTTTCCCCAGCGACCTGTATCCTTTTTCTAGTTTTTTTTCTTTTCTTTTTTTTTCTCTTCTATCTTTTAACATTTTTTTTTCAACCCAGGATATTTACTCGTACACTCGGTACGTGTAACGTACGGACTTTGGGAGTTCGAATTTTTTTCCAATTCAATCAAACGAATTCGGCGAAAATAATCGCGTTATTCGTTCGTTATTTGTTGAGTTGATTCGTATGAGAAATTCGTGGAATAGGATATGGGGGAACGCGGGGCGGAAATGGGGTACCCGAAAAGTTTTTTTGAAAGGATCAAAAAAGACTTCAAACATTCTGGATTGGGTGGAAAAAATTTCAAATTTCACATAAATATTCACGGTGACAATTTATTATCTATTCAAACGAATTAACTAAAAATATTTACAGTTCAAAATTGCAACTGAAATATAGTTTTTAAGTTAAAGTCAACAACCTACGATCACATTATTTTTTTTTTTCGTTACTTTTTTGGAGGGTACCCCGTTTCGCCCCGCTTTCCCCTACAGGGCGGACGATTTATCGTTAGCCAAGGGAATATATCCGGAGGACAAGAAATTTTTGAAGAAAAAAAAAAACAAAAACAAATGTTGACCTTCAAATGATCTTGATTATGCTCACCGAGTGAAAAATACTCGTCGTACTCCCCGCCCCTTCGAATTACGAAACTTTTATTCGAAAGATTTTACCGAAAAAATTTGTCGTTCTCGAGATATTTTCTTGTCTCAAGACAAATGGTCGACCCCGTGTATTGTAGGTAATACATATATATATAATATAGAAACGTTGCTGCTCCGTTGATGAAAACGATTGTGTTCTCAAATCGTCGAGCGTTATCTTTCGTCTGTATCGTGCCGAATCACAAAAGAGCGAAATATAAATTAGATCGTTGCTCAGAGGGGGACGTGAGTGGAACGGTTTTTTCTTCGTCGACGCACAGAATGGGGAAGATCCGATAGATTCTTCTCCTTTTTGTTTCCGATTAAGCGGCGAACGACGAAACACCAAGAATTTTTTCGAACTCGCCCACCTTCGTCTCCGATAAATTTCGGGGTGATTCGCGACGGTATATTTAAACGTAGTTGGAATTTATATCTCGTCAGCCTTTCACCCCGCCGCTGATCCGCATTGTCCTTGTCGTTACGCGAGTGCGACGAGCAAAGGAGGGTGAATTACACCGTGGCGTAATCGCGTCAGGTTAAAAGCTTCGATGGTCGGATTTGAATCGGATTAATTTCACATTTTCCAGATACGAGGACGATGATTCCGAAGAAGTCGGGGAATTATGCGTCGCTCGTCTCATACATCGTGCATTTTTATCCAATATCGGGAAGTAGGTGAGAAGAAAAAGTGGTGTGAGAAACTCTCTTTGATTCCGAGGCGGGTGAAATCTAATTCACGTCACTCGATATGATCTACCGAGGCAGCTCCTTCCTCTACACCTTTTCCGAATTCCCCGAACCTACCTACCTGCTACCGCCGCCGCTGCCCCCCCCCCCCCCCCCCGCCTCCGACGTTTCATCCCCCTGAAACGCGACGGTGGAACGGGACGACGCTTTTACATCAGGCTTACCTTATTTATTAACCACTTCCCTCCGCCAAATATTCTTTAATTTCGTTACGTCACCCTCTTAGCATTTCTTTTCTGTTTACCCTCCAGCTGCACCGTGCCCGCGACGCGCTCTTCGCTTTTTCGTTAGACCGTATAAACTTTTTCCTCGTCTTATATACGGACACTCCCGTTAAATTTGCATGGGAAATTTTCAGAACTATTCAAAATTCGTTGACTATATGCATGTATATTCGTCCCCGGTGGTAAGAGGGTTTTTTTCCCAGCGGACAAAGCGAAACCCGCGCCGAAGAAGTTCGGAAAATTTGTCAAAACTTCCCCCTCGCCAGTTTCGCCGAGGAATCGCACAATTTTCGAAAATCTTGGCAAGCTTAACTTTTGCCTAATTCCCTCGGCCCTCGATACCGCTGTTCGTAAATTTTAATATCACCTGACGTCTACGTATCACCGCTCGATCGCACCGAAAGACCGAATTCGAAACGAAATGACGTTTCGCGGTGACTCGTAATCCAAGATTTAGTGTAAAACGATAAATGAATGCATGCAGGGATAGTTCCCTCCTACCGGGGGGGTCAAAAGGTCAGTTTCGTGCTTTGGCAGTTCTGGAATATTTGGGTCAAGCTGAATATTCTATGGGGTGTTACGACGGGACGCGGTCGGTTATCCGAACTCAAATGTTTGTCGGGTTGGCGATGCACCAGCCGCTTTTGCGGACAATGCTTTTTCAACGGCACGCGGAGCGTGACGGATTAATTTTTCATACATCTATACGGCGAGTTTCCTAATTCGAGTAGCCTTTTTAGCGAACCGAAAGGAAAAGAAAGAAAAGAAAATTTCCCCAAGAGTTCGGGCCCCGAGGGTGATGCGCGTATATATATATATATATATATATCCTATGAAGATGGGGTGAAAATGACGTTTGGTGACAAAGCGATTTTCAACGAGAATATAAAAACGGGGGGGGGGGAAATCTTTATTCTCGAGAGATTACAGAGTTCAATCCTTTTGTGCATTATCCGCTCTTTCGTTCGGACAATATTATCAAGTGCAGCCGTCGGAATCGGAGTGCAGATTTAATGAAACAGTAATGGGGTGGTCGTATAATAATCCGTGAAATTTCGAGAACTCTTTTCCTCCTCGTCTCGGACTACGGCTCCGCTCCGCGATCGCGAGGCACGACTGTTTGTAGTTTTCTATCGTTTCACGACAAAATTTCCTACCTATACGTACAATCGATAAACGTCCGCTCTTTTAATATTTGCAGTCTCCGAGTGCGGAATAATAATAAATAATATTTCAGCGCGACGAAATCCGATCAACGCGCGCGAATATCGTGAAAGCTGAATCGTCGAGAACAAAGAAAGCGCGGGAGGGGGGCTTGAAAAAAAATAAATGTACAAAAAAAAAAAAGAAAAAAGAAAAAAAGGCAAACAAAATATACAAACCGTTCTATAATGCGGTCCACGACAAGTGAGCTCGAAAAAACGTACCCATTCAGATTAAAAAACCTCTGGAAACCATAAATCCAGGAAGAGGTATGAAAAGCGCCCCCCGCACCTCGAAGAAATATTAAGCTCACAGCTGAAATAAGCGGCATGTAAATTATTACCCGGGGTTTATTATTTTTCGCCGCCGCGATCGTGTAATCGCGAATCCCAGAAGCCGATATGGTTCCGCTTCTCATTGTTGCGTTGGGTACAACGGCGGCGGGGCATACGTGTACGTATAAATTCATCGTTGCGCGATTTTATACGTCGCGAGTCCTGTCCTAGAATCCGTCTATTCCAACGTGTGCGGCTAACGGAGTTTATTTTCAATAAAGTTTTCCTTCATTTCCGCCGTGGGTCAAAGGTAACGTGTCCCCGTAAAATATTCCCTCGACGGTCGTCGGTCCTGACAAAGAAAAAATAATACGACGTGAACGCGAAAGAGAAAAAGAATAGCCAATTTCGGGGAGTGTATAACTCGGCTGTAAGGCAGACCTCGGTAAGGGCGGGGGGGTGGGGAGGGGGGGAAGCGAGAGGCGGCGGCGGTACACGGAGCGCCCGGTTTCGATGCATATATGCATCAGGCCCCACGGTAGGTAGGTAGGTATCTCTGATCCCCGATAGTAGTCTGAAACGGTTGTTTCACTCGTCAAGTGGTCAGTTGAAACGGGGAAAGCTACCTCGTTATTTTACCTCTCGCCCTCGTAAAACAAAGGACAATCGCTACGCGGCGGTCTATGTATGACATTACGTCGCGTACACGTGTAGTTATGCAGATACCCACCCCGCTACGTACGACATTCCGCTAGGTATATGCATATATACAATACGGGTACGTGTAACTACGTATAGTTATATACGCGCGTCCCCGCGCCGCCGCCGCCGCCGCGAAAGTCGAGCCCTTACGTGCACCCCGCGTTATTCCTCCCTCGGTCTATTATGCATGTGTCGTAGCGACGCGTGAGCGGGAAGGTTGGAAGGTTGGCCGGTGCGCGGAGGCGGCATGGGGGGGTGGGAGGCATCCAGATATCAGGTACATACATCCCGTACCCCTCGTCGTACACCGCCATTGTGGGCGCACTATCTTTCCGTGCCTCCCCCCCTCCCCCTCCCCTTCCCCTTACCATCCCCTGCGCTTCGCTTTCCTCTCACGTCTCCATCCCTCATTTAGTCTCTCTTTTCGCGTAGTATTCTCGCGTTCCCATTTGAATTTTACGACGGCGGTAGCAGCTACCCGGCTCTACCGCGCGGACCTACCCTCCTTATTTTCTCACCCCGATGCCCGAGTCCCGCGCTTATTCCCCCCCCCCCCCCGCCCGCCCTCGGCGGCTCCGTGAAAATGTTATTATTTGTCGACTCTTATCCGCCAGATGGTTGAAGGTGGTACGGAGTTATATTCGGCCGGATGGATATTAAATTTATTTATCGCCACTGAGAGGGTGTTGTTATTGTGTACCTGTGCGACGCTCGCCCCGAACGCGCTGGCGTACCTGCGGACCTTCCACGGTGCGGATTCGCCCGGTGCATATCGTCGTTGCTCGGGAGCGAAGGGATGTAGTGGGGAAATACGTGCGGGTTACGCTGCTTCCTCCCACCCCCCTATTCGAAAACGGAGGACTTCAATATCAGCTCCTCCGGTAGAAATGGTCGAAATTTTGAATTATTCAAAGGACGAGGGTGCAAACACCTAGAGAGTTCGTCTCTCCGCGTGCACAACCGGATTAGACGTATATAAAAATACGTATATATATGTATATATGAACTCTAGGAAAGCTGATAATACGCGATGTATATAAATGAAAACCTGCAGCTGCTAGGATCTCACAACTCTTTTCTTTTCTTTTTTTTTTTTCTCATCTCCTTCCTTCTTTTTCCGTTATTATCATTCTTCCCTTCTCCCGAGCGTCGAGACGAAGTCGCGAGAGACAATTCTCCTCCGACTCCCCACCTAATTGGGACACTGAAAAAAGTCGATTCCAGTTATTTAAATAACGAGAAACTACGTACCGTAGTTTCTTCCCGTATATACGATAAATACATATCCGCGGATCGTATATTTTGAATATATTACCAAGGGTTTCGGCAGCAATTTCAAACGCTATGTATGCAAAGGGTTCCTTCCCTTCCTTCGAACCTCTTTGCCTGCAGCGAGGGTATAGTAAGGAGGTACGCTCAAATTGGTCGTTATCAGATATTGTCGCATGGTCTCTCGTAAGAAAGCGCATTAAACGCGAACATCCTCCTCATACGGTAAGCCGGAGAAAATTTCTACGACCGAACCCGCCGTTGCCACGGATATTTTCCCTCTCCTCGTACCCCAGCGGCAATAAGTACACGCGTAGGGTACAGCCGCTCTGACCGGGCAGCCCAACGAGATTGTTCTACGACCCGGCGGTAGTTTCATCCAGTTTTACATACGCGTCGCGTTAACGTTGCGTCGCTACGAGTCGCCCGTCGTTGTTTTTTTTTTCTTTTTTTTTTTTTAAAGATATTCTCTCCAAAGTCCGGAGGTCGCGCGCGTATAATAAATACGAAAGCGCGTGCACGCATAGAGGTGTACGAGAGAGAGACGGTGGTAAAATGTGGGTGGATAAAGGGGTGGTTTTCGGATTCGCGGACCCTCGAGGTTTGCCCGCACGGAGCCGCAAGTCGAGCCACCCTGGAAAAGCTCATTATCATAAGAGCCGTGAGACTACCGTCGCCTGTACGTTCCGGCTAGAAATTTAGGTCGCTGTCAGGTGCCGGTAACTTCCTATCCCTCGACGCGTTTTCGTTCCGTAACCCAAACTGAAACACCCTCGTACGTACACTACCGTACCTATCAAAACACATTTCCGGCGACCGAACGACCTCCAATATTACGAACTCGCAGTTTTCACCGCACTCTTTACGGATCGATCGCGTCGGTCCGATCACGAACGAACGAACGAACGAACTTTATCCACCGTTTAATCGCCGATTATTCTTTTCAATTTTTTTTTTTTTTTTTTCAATTGTGTTTCAGATAGCGCTGTACAGGGTACGACGACGGTATAGCGGAGGTGGTGAGATCAAAAGTGTGTTAAGTGGTGTTGAATTGAATGCGGTGGACGGGAGAGACGAGCAACGACGCGTCGGTAGCAGGGAAGAGCCCGAGGCAACAGGCGCTCGGCCACGACGAGGCGAAGGTCTTCGACGGTCCGGCCAGAGGTCTTCGGTCGGCATGGCACCATGATATTGACGCCGAGGTCACCTGCGCGCACCCCCTGCTGCATGCCGAGGTGAGTCGCGTCCTTCGCAATTTTTTTTTCCCGTCTTTTCGACTTTCTTCGCACAAGTAGTTGTACACTTTTTTGTCACTCGCTTTAATTGGGACGTCGACGTTTTCCTCGAGAGGAGCGATAAAATATCGCGAAACGGAGAAGCCGTTATTCTACGATAGCGTTGTTGTACACCTGAATTATCGTTTTGAAAATTTATGCGCGTAAAGGGTTTGTTTCTTTTTTTTGTTTTTATTTTTATTTTATTTTTATTTTTACGTCGGCGTCGCGTATACCCTCGGGAACGATGACTACTCGACTGCGCCAAGGGTAAACAACATCGGACGGTTTGTCAAATATCCTAAAAATTCACCCCCTCGATATCTATGAAAAAGGGATATAAATTTATATGGAAAGAATTCGCGGTATGACACTCGAGGGAGCGAAACGCCCCCTGAAAACTGCACTTTTTCTTCTTATTTTCGAATCGTCCGTACGTAGAGTGGAATATTTTCCTCCGCCATTGATACCAAACGGCAAAGTTTTCGAGAACTTGGGCCACTTATCGTACGCACCTTTCACGTTTTCGCCCTCATTTCTTTTCCTCTTCATATTTACGACCTACGAACTCACGATGTCCCCGTGTACAGTTCCCTACGTAGATCTCGGCGATTCGCGTCTACCGGCGGAAACTTTCCAGTTTCGCTGCAATTACCGATCGTTTAATTTGTCGTGGCACTTTATATATACGTATATGTATATAATACGGGTGGTTTTGCCAGACGTTGAGACGACTCCGCGCTACCATTTTAGTTGCCAGAATTCACCTCGTTTGTGGATAGAACTAATGGCGGTGCAACGAGGTTGATCATTATTTGCTCACTCGAAACACGAGCGGCACTTTACACACCTCCTCCGGCGGCGATACGCCGACAATTAGCCGCGGCGATCGACGTTCGGATATTCACGATCTCTTTACGACCGAACCTCGATGGTTTTATGGGGTGCTTCGTCTCTCGGTGGAAATCGCGCCCGTACGACCCGATCGTCGCGCGACGCCGAGACGGACGGTTCCGGAAAAATAAATTCACGCGACGAGGTTCGAAAATTTTCGTTCCAAAAATCGCGAGAGACTTTCGCCGATTTTGCTCGCACGTTCGACGAGACTGCGTCATTGTTTCGCAGACGGTAACCCCTCCCCCCCCCCCCCCCGCCACCGCCGGTCGATCGGTCGGCGTGCAAGAAACTTTTGGAAAGCCATTTAAAATGTCGGAACTTTTGTCTAATAGCGGAGAGAGAAGTAATTTCGGAATAGAGAATCGCCCTGTTTATTCGTAGTGGACGGGTTTCCACGTAGCAATTTACGCGGCCATAAAACTATAAGTTATTGTAAAATCGAAGGGTGACGTTAAGTCGTAGACGTGTAATGAAATATACTTTGTGTATATACGAGTTATCCGAATCCGTTGGTCCATCTCCACATTTTATACATTATTTCAACAAACGTCCGTTACGACGGTTTCCCATTTTTCCGATTTTATGAGGTCCGCCGTTGCTGATTTATGAACGGCATCGTACGTACTATCGTACCTTCCGTACTATCGTAAACCGAGAGAGCGTCGTTCGATTTTTTAGGATTATAATAATATAAGGTACGTACGTTCGATATATATATATATCTTTCGTCGTGAAACGGAAGTGGGCTTTAGGTTCGAAGTTCGATGCTCCGCGAGGCTAACTTCGAGCCCCAGGGACCGCGGATGAAAGAGGACTTGACGGCAAGATTTTACAGGCGTGAGAACCTGAGGATCCCACCTGGGACTCTCGCCTCGGTAATGAAAGATATTCCAATATCTCACCTATCGGACTTCTTGCCCCGATAAGGCGAACTGAGAAATCGTTGCTACATTCACTTCGCCGAGAAGTATCTATCGTCCTTCTTCCCCTGTGGGTTTTTTGTCTCCCTTCTTTTTTCGATTTATAATCATATTTTTCTCTGATCGGGGGAGAAAATTATTCGCCTCAATCGCGGTCCACGTAGGTGTTGCGCGGCTGTTTTATTTCCCCGGTAACTTCCCATCTTTTTAACCATAAATCTACAGCGTATGGTGAGCCAAACCCTTCAAACTTCACCTACAAGTTGAGTTGAAAACTGCGATTCTGTACGAGGGTTATTTTTATCACCGAATCATCATCGCTCTCCTTCTATACCTACTCTGTCATTTTATTCCGCACGCATTATATATTTATGTATATGCATATTCTCTGTATTGCGTCGTTTCACATCTCTTGGGTTACATAGATGAGGAGGACGCTCGGTGAAAATAAAACTGAAAAAATCTTTCTCAACTTTTATTTACGTATAACGTACGTGCAGTATCACTTTTGCAATAAAACTTTGCTCGTATAATAAAAGAATAATTGTCCGACTTTGAATGGGGAAATTATTATCTCGGGGCATCAAACGTACAGCGTCGTCGCGTCGTCCGTTCCGCATTGTTTTCTCGGTCTTTGAACCGTACGTCGTCGGATTTTATTAAATTTCCCTTAACCGTAACCTCTGGAACGTTATCGTTGCTTTTACTCCACACCACGTACCTACGTCGCTCCGAGATCTTGTCATTTTTATTCTGAATCTCAGCCACCCGAAAGGGGCGTAGGAGAAGCTTCGAATTAGCTTCCATTAATCGCTGCATCGACTCGACGTCAAATATTATTTTCGAACGATCGAAAGCACCGCATCTGGATCAGGTGAGCACGTGACCCTCGTAACACTCCCGCCTACGGAATTCGGCTTGAAATTTAGCTACGTTTCCGAATCACGTTCCGCGGAGGGCATAAATTCCGCTTGTAACTCCCGCACATCCGTTTCCGCCGAACTGCAAAGCCTCTCGAAAAGGTCCGTGCGGAAGGTAGGGCGCGCTAAAGTTTACGGATGTGTCGTTGCGGCTGAAAAAAAAAAAAAGAGCGCTCGGCAATTTCGGCGAACGAGAGGATAAGCAATCGCGGGGGGTGTGTGTGCGATACGAGCACACGGCGTACTTTTTGAGTCGTCGTCAAAAGTTTAATTAATCGTTCAATCGCGCCGATCGGCCGTCTGGGGGACGCCGTTCTTCCTCGACGTTTGACGTATCGAACCGATCCAGGTACGACGATCCGGGCGGCGGTGAACGGGGGCGAGAAGTTCGGCCGAGGAGAGCCAAGCGAGCGTGGGACGAGCTGCGGCAGACGATATTGGGACGAGCAGCGTCGCGGACAAACAGCAATCCGTGCGGATAAATATTTGCCTCGAGCATCCTCGCGAGCGTCGCGTATACGTACATAACGTACGTATATATGTATATATTGTGACTTTGCCATTTACCAAAGCCAAGGGATGCGAACAGGCGTCCTGTGTGCGCCGACGCTTATCAACCCGCCGTTAAAGAACGATCGGTATTACGCTGTTTTCGCAGTATACACTTAGCGATATCGCACAAAAACGAAGAAACCTAAATTCGAAGGGTTTTTTCCCCGCTAATGAAATTAATATTAACGGCTACGTTGAAATGAATCTTGGAAATTTTCACGAGGGGTCGATTGAAATTAATCGCGATTATTTAATTTATTTCAAGATCAAGACGCCGTTCGGGGTTTCGCTACAGACGACGTAACGTACAGGGGATTCTACAGCGTCTGGCCGCGTGCGAAGTGCACCGAGTGCGCCCACCCCTCGCGTAATTGAAACGCGTCCGGCCCCGGGAAACAAAACAGTGATCAACCGCTGCGGAGTTTGATTAAAAAAATATTGTAGCGATTTCTTTCTCCCGACTGGCAATTAGCTATTGACTGAAAAATTGATTCGTCATTAAACCTTCAGCGTTCGCCTCGCAGCGCTTCGTGTATCCAACGGGTGCGGAGGTCGGACCCACCCTTCGTTCGGACGGACGACAATCGAGCGATCGATGAATCGAGTATACGAGCCGCGAGTAAAGTTGAAGCTGTCGCGCGAACCGTAACGTCCACACCGCGTGAAATAACACCGTACCGCTCTTTAAATCCGGCGGCTCAAAACTGCCGAAATATGATCGGATATATATTTTAGCCGAAGAAAACGAGAGCGGATAAACGGGGGGGGGGGGCCGGTCGTACGTATCCTACGGATGTAGGTACAAACGCGGTACGGTTGCGGCGCCAACACCGTGGGCACGCGCGACTTCGTCGAGTGGAGGCAATTGAACCGGGTACTTTATTTCTTTATTTTTTCATTTATTTGCCGGAATGCGAGGACTCCCCGTTTCGTTTCGTTTTTCCAACTGTTTTTCGAGCGCGGTTCAACTCTGGCGGGTAATCGACGTTAAACGACGAAACGGAACCTACGTTACGATCCCAGGGCGCACCGAGCGACCCGTGCGATGTACATACCTGGTCCAGTCGTTGTTACCGCGGTCGTTTGTATTTTTTGTATTTTTTTGTTTGTATTTTTTTTTTTTGGTTTTTTGATTTTTCTCTCGGGTTCGAGGCGTCCGAAGTAAAGTCGATCGTTCGAACTTATTGTTGGCCGTAAGCGCGACGAGCGAGCTCGACTTAATCTTCCTCGGAAAGGAAAACGGGTTTTCAAACTCCGGCGTCACTTCATAATTAATTTCGAAAGCGTGCTAAATTCAGACAAACTAGTCCAAGCGTTTATCTTAAGAGCATTATTTCGTTAGCTACTTAATTTCGCTACCGCCTGGCACCTCGCGCTCGACACCTCCCCGCCAAAGCCCAAACCCCGCGAAAAGCTTCCTGCTTCCGTTATTATCACTCTCGCGAAAACTCCGAGACTCGATTAGACCGAACCTTAATTCGGGGCTTATCGCCCTGCAATACCTACTTCGCAATTCTCGATACTCCGCCGATGCAAGTTGAAAATATTGTTCCACGAAGTACCTCGACGTTGTTCACTTTTCGTTCGTCTTTCGCGTCTGTACGAACTTTGTTTCATTTTTTCATTTTATACGTATGTATACGTGTATTCATTTTTCCGCTACATTACCTGCGAATTTTTCATCGACCGTGATTACGCCGTCTTATTTTTCATCGAGAACGCGGTGTTACGGGACGGGCAATCGACGTGCGGGGCGAAAAATGAAAATTGAAACATTTCGAACAATGTATACGCGGAATCGAAGAGGCAAAAAAATTCAATCAAATGAGAATCGATACTCGTTGTGAATTCGGTGTAAAAGATTGTTCGATTTTCTCTCCGTACCTTTTCGCTCCCCCTTCATTTATTCTTGATAAAAATTTGAATCGAACCTGTTTCGCAATCACCGAAACTTGTCGTCGCGCGGAAACATGTCACCCGGTGTGTATGAAATACCAATTTTGCTTTATGAACACTTTTTTTTTGCCGCCACGAAGAAATCTATCTCCTACGTATTTTTCTATTGTCGTCGTTTCCCCCCCCCCCCCCCCCCCCCCCCGCCCCCTTCGTAGTATACCTCCATCGATCTGTGTTTAAATTTAATTCCGCTGTTCCGGAGGGGATGAAAGTTTTCCACTATTTTTCACTTTGCTCTCGGCATAAATGCTATTTGTTCAGTTGATCCATCGGGAATTGAAAATCACGCACACATCGAAAGGGCGTACATAAATAATTCGATCGATGATTAAAAAAAATTAATTAATCGCAACGCCGGTTATCGGTTACCTACAGCGACGTCTGTAACGCACATATTATTAATTTCACTCGTAATCAAAGTTGAGCGACGAGTTAATCGCAAGATTCGATTACACGGCCGGTTAGGTTCAACTATTCGAACTCGACTATTCAGTTTTCCGTATTAATGCGGTGTAATTGATTTGTCTTGTTTAAAAAGTTCGCACTTGACGTGGCCGGCATGTCAGGATTAGTTGATTCAGTAGCGAAGGTATAGTTTCGATCACGCCCGCCGCTCTCTAACCGCCATATTACTACTTTAATCCGTTTAAACCGGACGCGAATCATCGTGACAATTTTAGTAAGTAAATTCCCATGGGTACGAAAATTGATGCGATAATCGTCATCGATAATTAGATTATATTCCTACCGGTTCGCCTGGCGAACGTGCCGTAGAAAATTATTACATACATACGTACGTATGCGCGCGTTTCCGTATTGTGTATACAGACATATGTTCGTAACTTCCGTTATTTTCTACGCACCGAATTCGGACGGAGCAATTTTCTGCCCGGCATTCGACGCGAATTGACGTTAGATTCCTACATGGAAAATATCGCCTCATCTTCTTTCCTTTTCCCAACACATTATTCGTTCCGGTCGCCCGGTAAACGCTGAGCGTTTCGTCGATATAAATAATGCATAAATCTTTCGCCTGCATAATTTTAAATTGTAAATTCGACTCTTCGCGTAGTTGTACTTAGAGCTTATTAGTAAAGCCTTCGCAGGTAGATGCGAGCTTCGCAGATGCGGCTCTCGTGAAATTTATCGTACGGATAAAACTTGAGATTCGCGCGTAAGAAAACTAAATAAGAAATAAGAGGGTAACGCCGAGTGAAAACTACACTCGTATAATGTACAAAACACACCGTGCAGAATTCACTTTTGCAAAAAGATGATACGCGTATAACTGTCACAATATATATACATATATAGGATGGCGTTATTGTTTGCACGCAGAGTCGGAAACTTAAGGTAAACTTGCTTAAGGATCTCAGCGTAAGACCAAAAGCAAAAAAAAAAAGAAAAGAAAAATAGAAAAACTTACCCGCCTTTTGTTCTTTTTTTTTTTTGTTTCATTTGATTTTTTTTTCGTCAACTCGCGCCCCAAGTTAAGAAACCTTAATGGAGGTAGTTACTAATATTCTCTCCGCAGGCTTCATCAATATGCAAATCACGGGAACGGTAGAAGAGCTCGCGGAAAGTCTGGGGGAAACTTTTGTAAACGAGATTTTGTCGTTGACTCGGCACGGCAACAATATTTTCCCCTTCGTTTCACGCTTCACTTATATACATATATATATGTATGTATATATACCTATATAACTGCAGAACCGGTTCGTGCACACCTCACACCCGGTATATGATATTTATCATCATTATTGTTGTTTAATTAATTTACTTTCATTGTTCCGCGGAGATGCCTCACGACCTTCGCGGAAAATCAATTACAACGGAGACCGCGATGAAACATGCGGGGAATGGTATTCCTGCCGCCGAGTAAATTTCAAACAAATTTGAAAAAAAAATCAAGAGATGTATAATAACGAAAAAGTGCACAATTCGTGATACCTAATTTCGAAATAAATTCAGCCAACAGTCGTTTGTTTGTTCTATTTAATTTTAGTTTTTTATTTTCGCTTTTTTTCCCCATCTTTCGTTTTTTAATTCAGAGCGACGTGGGGAAAAAATCGAGTGTCCGGTTATTGCGGGGGATGATTAATTACGAACTCCCTAAATTCATTCGTATAACTACACGTAGCGCGCGTTCGCACGTAATAACCTTTCCTTTTGAAATTCACGCCTCCGCTCCCCTCGCGCACTCGCGACGCACACAATCAAAATTGAAACGGAGGTCATACAGGTTGGAAAAAATTTCTAATGCTGTGTGCAATGATATGCGGTAATAAAAAGCACTCTTTTATCCCACCGGTGCGGTATAAACTACCACATCGCGGACGAATACGCGTGTAGATGTTCGCTAACACCGACGCCAATGGATTTGTGAAAATGGAGCTCGGGCATTTAATATTAAATAGTCTCTTTGCCGTAATTAACTGTTTAATTTAATGAGCCTTTTATACGTATCGGTCAGTTACATATTCTCCCTCCGTTGTTCGCCGATTCAACAACTATCTGCACAGCCGCGCACTGGTTTCGAAACGGTTCGGTTTTTCCGATGAATTGTACGACATCATCTCGACTGGCGCATATTTGTTAATTATTTATAGATATCGAAACCCAGGTACGTCAACGACGCGGTACAGAATTATCGGCGAGCGTGAAAACGTGTAACGAATAACGAAAAAAAAAAAAAAAAACTGCGACAATCAATTTTTTTAATTTCATCGCTTCGTCCGCCGGTACGTCGACGATGAAAATGGTCTGAAAAATACGAAACGTCCTTAATTTTCTTCCTACGATGGCGAATAATTCGAAAGCATTGTCTCCGTGTGGTCGGCAACGAGCGGCATTATGAATTCATCCGAATTCATTTGGAATGAACGAACCAATTGCAGATGGTTGAATATTCATAACCTTGGGGTAGCCTATAACTGCACGGTCGGATATATCAGCGCTAAAATTGAACGGTAAACATTTTCCATTCTAATGGTAATCGTGAGATTTGACGGATGTTGTACTTTTAGTTGGGAAAACGAGCGGATTATCGAATTTCATTCGGTTTTCAAAATATCAAAATATATGTCTTGCTTATACCGGTTGTAAAACAGCCTCGATAATGCGCGTGCCCGGATATAATATTTCCGAATTTACGAAGGGGGGTGTACAACGTCGATTCCACGACGCGACGTCGCGACGGTGCTGTTTAGCGTAGCTTTAATTTAATATGTTCCAACAACCGAATCAACTTCGGGTGCGAATGCGCGTGAATTCCGAAGAAATATATATGTATACGTACAGGTATACGTACACGCCCCCGTACCCATACCGCAATTCTCCCCCGATTACGACATTCGCTGAAGAATAATTGTAGAGTTTAATGACCGCGTGGTCGTTTCGATCCTTTTATCATGAACATGAAACGCGAGCATAACCGCTCCCGCTGCCCGAGGTCTACCGTAACGTTTAGATTGAAGCGTTTGAACGAACCCGGGTGAGCCGAAAATTCAAATCTTCGTAAAAAATTGGAAAAGCCGCTATCGATTTCCGGTAAAAAAAAAAAAAAAAAAACACACACTCACGGTACGTCGTAAGATTTGCTCTACGGTTGGGGAGAAAAGAAATAATGATTTGGAAAAAGCGACGCGGCGCAATCGCAAAATAAAACCGCATTTTCTGCTCAGGAAATGGACTTATTTTTCTAGTTTGAAAAATCGGTTAGATGGGTAAATTTGATGCAGTCGTAACAAGTCTTGATACAGGGGATGACGCAGAGCAATATGGGGTACCCCGAAAATTGTGTGATTTTTTTTCAAAATGATCGAAAAGGACTTCGAACATCATTCTGGATTTGTAATTTTTTTATTCTCTTTCTCTCGTGGATTCTTCGAGTACCTACCCCGTTTCGCCCCGCCTTCACCTGATGAAAGAATTCTTTCGTTTCTTTTCTTTTTTTATATCCAGCCTCATTCTCACGGATTCACGGCTGTAGGTACAGTAGGCAAATAACGTACGCAGGGAGACCCGGGTGATATCCACCGATTCGCTATACATACATAAAAAGTACGGAGTGAAAAAATGTTCGGGAATCGGGTGCGTTTATAATATCCCCTCGGATCAGTCGGCCGCAATTCGAGCCGAGACGCCTCGTATTTTTCACGGTTGAAAAAACTTTGAATGAAAATCTTATGTATGTACCAGGGGCAAAAATTTTTATTCTCAGATTATTTATTTATTTATTATTTTTTATTTTTTTTCTTCTCGCGCAACTGTCCAATTATTGTTCGCGCAATTTAATCAGAGTTTCTTCTTTTCCGCTCGCTGTGCCGTGGCTCGAGAGTAACGGAAACCGCGTGCTTGTATTTATGTATAGCAGCGAATATACGCGTATATTATACGCGCGTACATACCCATGTAACACGCGAACGAGGAGGAGTGCGAGGGCGGTGGATTAAGCTGAGATAAAGGGCATAAAACGAAACGTAAAAATGAGCCGAACGTTGGCCGGGAAAGAGAACAGTACCAACACATCTTTAGCCACGGTAACATTCGCTGGACGGTTTGCGCGAAAGGTCACGTGTCGCCAAACCGGCCGACACATTCGCATTCGGTTATCTCTCCGCGAGAACTGTATTATTATACATACATACATGTACATATATCCGGACGTATTCGAGCGTACGTGCATCGCACTCGCTTCGTTTTCCTACTCGCTTCGTATTTTGCACGAATTTTCATTTTTCGCGCGACTCGCAGGGTGCCGATATATCCTTGTCCGCGTCGGGGTTCATTCGGAGGAGATTTATGCCCGCTACGACCCACGCGAACGGCGAAGCGTCGCGCGTCCCCGTCGCGTCGTTAAAAAAATTTTAATCACGAGATTAAAGTCGCCACGTATACCCCGCCGTACCTCTGCGCGTACACCGACCGGTCAACCTGTCCGACGACCCGACGACCTACGCGGAAACTCGGCGTCGCGCCCCCTCCCTCCCCCGAACTTTTCGGCACCGCGGCGCTATAGACCTACGCGTATATTTCGTAGGCGCTACCGGCTGCGTTGCTCTACATATTCTAGAAGCTATAACGTTGCCAAGCTAGGGGAGAAGTTTACCTACCCGCGAGGACTGAACTCATCTACGGAGGTTACGCAGGGGTCGCGACAAACTCTGAATATATAGGTGTGTGTGTATATATAGATATATATGAAATTTATAGCCACAATTTGGGACGGGACGAAACGTGGCGAAATTGTACGTGCGACAACGAATATTAAATCACGTTGTAAGTCTTCCGCGAACTGAAATTCGTATCAAGTTTTTGATCGATTTGATAGAATTCAACGTCATTGACGGTTTCATGGACGGCTTCTGATCGTTCGATGTGACGAAGATCGATCAAATTTCGGGGAAAATTTTCACTTAGATATCGCATTCTAGCATAAGTATATCACATCTTTGGAATGCATAAAATATGTTGACGTAATCTTTTTTCTCTTTTTCCTCATCTCCATCGTATCGCGAAAAATGTGCATTACTCCAATGTTATGGGTGGTTCGATTGAAAATCTACGGTAAACTATAACGATTACGGTCGTAGAAGTAGAGGCGGGTAACAGACGCGCACGTGTGTCTTACAATTTGGTTTGTAAATTTCTATCGACCCCTTCGAATCTGTATTACAATAAACGCTCGTTCGTCGGTAGGTTGGTGATTCGTCGGGTTTTGTTGTACGGAGAACGTTGAGAAGCTTCGACGTGTGAACACCGTCGAAAACTACACTAAATCTTTCCCCCCCCCTTTCCGACCCCCTACAATCGTCCTTTCTCTCTCGCTTGCCGCCTCCGTAATAATCGAGAACTTGATACGGAGCGGTAATTAACGACAGAGCGCCTAGATACACCGAATTCGCGAGCCTCGAATATTGCGTAGTCATGGAATTATCAGAGGAGATCGGATGATCCCGCGGTGGTGGGGGGGGGGGGGGGGGGCGGGAATAAGAGCTGGGTCGGTTATTCCCGGAGCCCTCCAATTTACAGGACCTTAAGAATTTCTGTGAAGCTGTACATCCGCGACACCGCGAAGTACGTACCGCGTCACCCCCCTACGGTTTCGCGGTTCGCAAAATGGCCGACCGAGTACATTGGGTGGTGGTGTATCCGGTAACAATCGAGAACGGGATTTTATCTCGTAATTTTCATCGAGAGGAATCCTTAAGCGGTACGAGAAATCAGACGATATCCGGAATGTAGATTCTCGGAGGTCGAACGAACCGGCAGCTGCGCCTCAAAATCCGTGCGTCGTATTCGCGCGGTATCCGATGTTACCCGTGCATCGGTTGTACGCGAAAAACTCTTTTTCATTAACTTCGCGAGAGTCTCCAACCCTCGCGTTCTGACTCGGTGCCGGGAGATACGTCAGACGTCGAATCTGGGTGATTACGATAGCGAATGCGCTCTTGCCGAGCGCAAGACGCTCCTCGCTGAGTGGGAATGGCGGAGGGAAGGCGAATATAAAAAAAGAAGAAGAAGAGGGGAAAAGACGAGGCTAGATTCGTCCCCGAAACAGCGTGGAAAATTTCAAGCCTCGGGTACAGTGCCCTAGTAAGTCGTAGGCACTCTTCCTTGATTAATAACGAGAATCTTCACCGTCGTCGTTCGCGTATGCACGCCCGCCCCATTCGCGCGACCGACCTTCTTACCACCGGAGTAATTAATTGAAACTCGCGCGCGTCTCTCGGAATCTTTACGCCACCCGAATGACGTCCAAGGACGAACGTTGACGCTTCTCCGCGAATTAATCCCACCGCGTACGCCGATTCGATTTGCTTTTACATCGTAGAGACTCTACATCAATTACTTAATTTGGGAAAAAAAACAATTTCGAACGAATCGACGCGGGGAGGAAAAAATAAAAGAGACGGTTGAATCCTCCGTGTGGGACACGTGCAACTGTGACAATTGGGGGCGGAGGTAGCGTATGTGGTGGAAATCGCGAATGGCTGTAATTGCATCAGGCTCTGATAGCGGGTCTGATCGGATGGAACGCGTGTTAACGCTCGAATCTTTGGGGGATTGCAGTAGGTTCCTGGCTTCTCAAACTCCGCGAAAAGAGAGCCTCGGGCTCCCGATGGCTCCGGCGCCGCGATTGCGAAGAAGACCGTCACGCGTTAGGTGTGTTCTCACAGGCGACCCGAATCGCGCCTGATTTCGCGTCCATTTTCCCTTCGTTCCCGCGGTCGTGTCTCCGATTCCCCCAAGCGTCTTTCGTCTTTCTACTTTCAATCTTCTAGCTCACGCTAGATTTTTTTCCTGGAAACTCGTGTGTTTTACTCGCGTTTATTCCACTCGACGACGCCGCGAACAATGAGAGAAAAGAGCGCGGTATCGTGTACGTTTACATGTTCCGACGTCGTTGCCACGTTGTCGTTGGGAAATAACCGAAGTTACGAACATCCAGAGGATGAACTAACCGAATCTTCGCTTCGTTTGTTTTCAAGGACGAATCGGTCCACGAGCGAATTTCGAACCCTGGAGTTGGGGGGTTTTTGAGATCGTCTTACGCTCATCGCTCCCGTCAGACTTCGTCCCATTTCTCTCTTTCTGTCTCTCTGCTCTCCCGCTTCCCGCGCTGTCAACCTTTTTGTACCTTCGCTGTCTCATTTTTATTTATTTCTTCCCCGGATCCGAATAACGTTAGTCGAGACTTGACTCTGGTCCCGAGAAACCTTAATAACCGTCTTTTACCGCGTTCTCCCTTTGTGCGTGTCGTCGCATTGTGTGAGTTATCAATATTCTTCACACTGAAAGCCCAATCTTAACATATATTGACTCGGTAGAGGACTTAATAACCCTAGGAGTTCTAGAGATAGGGATAACAGAGAGGGAATCGATCGACGGAAAGAAAATCCATCCACTGTTACGAAATAGACGCGTTAAAGTTATCGTGGCCTTGGTTGTTATATGCTGTATAACTCGGTGCTAATTGCGACCATTCTTTTACTCCACGCGCACTTTTTTTTTGAGACCAACAAACGCGAAATTTGTAACAGCTGAATGAATTGAATTGAGCTGAGAATAAATCCCATCGCGATATCCTCGATACTCCGCATTGCAAAGGGATAAATGGGCGGTAACTCGATCAATTTTGCAGATAGACCAATTTGGCTTTCAGATTCGACTTCCTAAGATCAAGATCCATTAGAACAGCATAAAATTTTTTCGATTTTTGAGCAAAAAATAAATCATTTTTTTAATTTGGTTTAATATGCTTTTCTTACGTATTTTGATCTCAGGAATCCGAATCTGAAAGAAAAATTGATCTATCTCTAAAATTGACCGAGTTATCGCCAATTTTCAGCTTTTTAGGGTCAAAAATAAAAAGTTGATTTTTTAGTCTATGTTAATGTAATTTGAGCTCAGGAATCCGAATCCGAAAGAAAAATTGATCTATCTACAAAAATGACCGAGTTATGCCCGTTTTTTCGCATTTTTTACCATAAAAATGGACATATCTGGAAGAGAAAAAATCGTAGCTCAATTTGGACAACGGATTCGTGTTCCTGAGGTCAAAATACATAAGAAAAGTGCCATCCGATCAATTTTAAAAAATAAAAATTTTTGGCCAAAATTTGAAAAAATCGTAAGGGGTACCCCTTGGAAAAATCTCAAATTTTGACCGAAAATTTTTATTTTTTAAAATTGATCGTATGGCACTTTTCTTATGTATTTTGACCTCAGGAACACGAATCCGTTGTCCAAATTGAGCTACGAATTTTTCCTTTCGAGATATCCTCAAATTTATGCCAAAAAATGCGAAAAAACGGGGATAACTCGATCATTTTTGCAGATAGACCAATTTTTCTTTCGAATTCGGATTCCTGAGCTCAAATTACATTAACATAGACTAAAAAATCAATTTTTTATTTTTGACCCCAAAAAGGTGAAAATTGGCGATAACTCGGTCAATTTTAGAGATAGATCAATTTTTCTCTCAGATTTGGATTCCTGAGGTCAAAATCCATAAGAATGACATATGAAACACGTTAAAAAAAATGTTTATTTTTTACCCCAAAGTCGCTAAAATTCCAAGGGGTACCCCTTTGGATTTTTTCGATTTATGGGTCTCTCAAGACTTCGAGGGTTTCAGAAAAAAAATCAAAGATAAGTTTCACCAAGTTGTAAAAATATTTTCGAAAAAGTGGCCCATTTGACGCGGAATATTCGACTTACGCCTATACGAACGCGTAACCTTATTTCTGTCTTGGTACGTGAAGATGATCGGCAAAGGCGTATGC
Source organism: Athalia rosae (assembly GCF_917208135.1). Lineage (NCBI taxonomy): Eukaryota > Metazoa > Arthropoda > Insecta > Hymenoptera > Athaliidae > Athalia > Athalia rosae. The sequence continues at coordinate 4,279,282 of NC_064027.1, read as the reverse complement.
CAGCTGGCCCTCCCGATAACAACCACCCGCTGTATGGTATGACAGCGATATTGCTAAGTGATCGAGGAGAAATTGGCAATTTCGAAGGGAAATTAGAATCTCTTGGGAAACGACGAGCTCCTGGTAGGTAAAGGTGCTGGGAGGATAAGTTTTATAAGATATCCGTTAAGCCTTGTGTCACGCACTCTCAGCCCCCCGCACTATAAACAAGGAAACGCGTTTTCGGTTAACAACGGAAGAGACAAAAAAGTAGTAAAAATCAAATCCAATAGAGCCAACAAAATTGTTCGGATGATCGAAATCGCAACGATATTTGCGTAAACTGTGCGTGGTAAAAAAAAAAAACTCGTCTCTCTCTCTCTCAAAAAAAAAAAGAAAAAGAGGAAAAAAAAAAGTCCGACGGATGAGGATAATCGAGCAAAGAATGTGCGGTATATCGACTCTCCGGCCAATTACGTGGAGGCCTCGAAACGTTTCGTCCGGTCATATTTACGTAAGTATCAATACCCGATATAATGTTGCGTTCATTTGACCGACATTGAGGAAAACAGCCCATTCGGGACAGCTGCAGTCAGAACCCTCGAGTCGTTCGGTACAATTTCGTTACCTAAAAAGTACCTAAGCCTGTATAAGCTGGCCGCCAAGAGGCGTTTTATCGGTCTGCGGCAATCTCTGAAACCCCGCAAAAGCACGGCGCGGGCGGTGCCTCTCCGTATATATACGTATAGGCGGCGCCGCTAAAGGGTGAAAGCGATGATGGAGGGAGAGAGGGAGAGGGAGAGGGAAGTTACCCCCACCAAACGGACACCAAGGTGACCAATCTTCCCAGCTACTATTCTCCTCGTAACGACGGCTCGCCCGAAAGGGTAAAGGGTCTCTGTATAGGAAATATATATATTTCATTCGAATTTTAATAGCACTGAATATTCACCGTTCCAACCCTTGTCCTCCGAAATGCCCCGCGGCCAGAATTCCGAGGGTAACTCCGAACCGACGCACATCTCCGAATCCTTTGCCCTTTTTTTTTTCTCTCTCCTTTTTTGCTCTATCTGCTCGAAGAATGGTTTGCCCGTTAGGAAAGTATCTAGATGGGAAGAAATTGTTCTTGGAACTTTACACTCGGGCGTGTATATCACAGTATTTTCCGTATCCCACTAGCTCGTACGCGAACAAAAATCAATAAATTTTCTATCAATATGAGTGAAATTTTACGATATTTTCGGCACACGCGATGCATAAAGTTGCATAAAAATGAGTCGTATACCTACGTTGTACCACCGCGTCGGGGAACTCGAGGAACAAAAAGTGGTTCCACGTATTAATAAACAATTTACAGAGTCAACGTTGAATTGTACGTATGAAAGCAGTAATTGCAGAAGAGAAACAAAAAAATGAAAAAAAAAAAAATGGAAAAAACGAATTGGACTTCATCGCTGTAGGTAACTTTACAACGTGGTCCCCTTGTAGCGTAAATACGGAATTTTTAAATACCTCACTCCTCTTTCTCTTTTCTTTTGGCGAGAGCCGATTGAAGTCCTCTCGGCACGAAAGTTATGGACCCCTTGTGCGAAAACCACTTGGGTTCGCGGTATCTTTGCCCTTTTCACATCTGCGGGGCGACGGCGGACCGGTGTCGCGCGCGGGCGTCAAGTGGGCAGCTGCGAAGAAGCAAGAGAGGATCGGCGAAAATTCGGCAAGTATTTTTCCCTCGGGTAATTAAAGTCACTTGACGTCAGAGGGTCCGAGAATTACAGAAAAAATCAGAAGTAGAGAAAAAAGACAAATGTAAAGGAAGGAAACAAAGCTCGTTTAATTTGTCGAATTTTCAAAGGTGAAAGAAAAACGTTTTCTTTATACGTACTCTCGGAAACCCGCAAGTTTGCCTATAAATAAACTGCGTGATGTACGGCCGTGGCAGAAGTATTACGAGTAGGCGGGCGGAGGTTGACGCCAGTTTAATTCCTCGGGGACGCCGATATTTTTCAGGCCAAACGACGCCCGAGTCTCTTTTCTCTACCATTTTTCCGCGTAATCTGTTTCGTCGAGTCCTGGCGGGGATCTCAACCTACGCGTCGGAGAAAAAGAAATCGCTGGACAAATTTCTGACGGAGAGCTCTTTTAAACGTTCTCGCGGCGATCAAATTTATGGCCGGCCGTCGCCGGAACGGGGAACGTTTCGATAATGTAAACGGGGCAGTCTCGCGAATAAATAGAACTGAAAAATACCGCGAAAAATAACGGGGGAAACAAGGTCCGCGAGGATGTTTTCCCGACAAAAAATCAGCGAAGTTGTAAGTAACTAAAATGCCATCCAGCTCCAAAAATGACCCGCATTCTCCGTTCGTATGAACAGAAATCGTCACACAGTTTGACGGATTTTTATCTGTTCATTTTTTTAGGATAATACGATCAGGGGCCATCCTGGAATTTGAGTCCTCCACCCCTTCGAACGAACTCTTGTTTCTTTATAATAAATTTGTACGGAGCTTGTGTTTTTTTTTTTTCATTTTTTTGAGCAAAAAATCAAAGCAGACTCGATCGAGAAAGGGTGAGGAAGATAAGGACGCCGCGGCAGGCTGGGAACTGCGTTTGCCCATTAATTTCGGATCAGTTGGACGAACGATAACCGCGTACGAAATAACAGTCAATTCGCGAGTCTCGGCACTCGTATCGCACCCCGGTGCCAAACTTTTTGTACAGGCATACGTTACACGTGTAATATATGCTTTAAGGTTACGCGCGGTCGTATCGCTTGATCGTTGTACAGGGTGCTCCGTTGGGAAAAGCTGAAAAGCCCATCGGAAAACCGGCGTTGTTTGAAAATTCTCCACAGCCGTCGCTCGCTCGCAGGTCGCGGTACGTTGATAGAAATTTTCTCTATTTTACTTTTCTCTCCTTTTTTTTTTTTTCAGGTTTCAGCGGTTTTACTTGCAAATTGGTGTCTCGGATAACCCCGTCGGGGTAACTCGTGAAAATTATCTATGCATTTACTCCGTGTCGTTGATAAACATTTCGCGTTAACGCCAAGTTGAAGGATTAGGTTATTAATCAATTAAAACGTTAACCGTAATACCTCTCCGGAGATTCAATTTTAAAGTAAGACGCACTTAGGCGGTGTTAATGGCTCGTTATAGTTCGAGCGTACTTGCGGTATATGTATACCTGTGTACAGTCCTGGATATATTAGCTATACCACGACCCGCGTACAGCTACTTCGCGGTCAATAATAATTTTAACGTAGCACCACCCAGAAACTCGGTAATTGTGTTTACCAATCGCTGAATTAGCTTTGTTCAATTTCAGAGACAAAGTAAACTAAACGCACACATAATTATTGTTTCAACACCGAAGTTCTATAGCCGCTCGCATACCTACCCATACATCGACTACATATTCGGTTGTCCAACTTTCAACCAAGTCGTATTACTCAATATCGTCTACACAGAGTTACGCGCTTATACGTATACGTATACACGTACGCGTTACACGTAAACAACAGCCAGTATATCTAATACCTAATTTTCGGGTAAACCTATAAACCTTTACTTAGAACGCGACTGGTACCCGCTACACCGCGAACTTGTATAGATATACATAAATTACCATCAGACCGTCTGCAACATTTTCGAGGGGTGGATTTTCGAATTAATAATATTATAACGGTAATAATACACTGTACCCTCCGCGCTTATGGGTATATATCGAAACGTTCGCCTTGTTCGCAGAGCTTATAATTCCTACGCGGTAAATTCGCTAACGATAAGATCGACGCTCCGATCACTGTCGCTTGGAAAATCGTATCTCCGATCAAGAATGTACGTCGCATCTTCAATCGTTCGATGAGAAACGTCGTATCTTCTGCACGCGAAGGCTACGCGGTATCGTGAAAATTTTGTTGGAAGAAAAAAATAACGAAATTAAGGATATTGTTTCCGCTGAACGTCAGTCTTCGTTCGGACTTCTGTTACAATAGCGGTACGCGCATCCTTCGAATTCTCGTATATTAGCGAAGACGCGGTGCGTAACAGCGACAGTAACAGGCGGCTCGGATTGTTCATATCGCGTTATATACCGCGAGAAATGTCAAGTTTCACGTAATTATCTGCGATAAATGTCTTCCAAGTTGAGAAGACGAGGGACAACACGGAGAAACCGAGCGGATCGAGATCTTACAGCGATACAAGTCTGGCTCGACGTTGACTTTGATGAGATTATATTCCTCCACTTGAAATATGAAAAAAAAAAAAAAAATCCACCGAACGTACCCGGGCTAGGGATCGAAGGGACGTCTGAAAATGCAATAAAAGTGTTCGAGGCGGATTTGCCTTCGTCCGAAATTTTTTTTTAAAAGAAAAAAAAAAACAGAAAAAAGAGTCCCAATAACGCGAGGAATAAAACGACAAATTTCATCCGTCCGATCGTCCGTCACGGTGTCAGGACGTGCGTGGACGATTCGAGAATACGGTTAAAAATATTCGGGTGAAGAATCGCGGGTATAGGCGCGCGATACCGTGGGAAGCCGGAGAAACGTCGAAAAGTAAAAAGCAATTCGTACGGCGCGGCGGTCGGAACGTCTGCGAGAAAGACGTTATAACCGGAAATTTCGGAACATCATCTCCCGCGGGGTTGCGTATTCTATTGTACCGGAAGATCGTGCCTATAAATTCGTATATACCTATATAGGTATATGAAGATATACGCGACGTATTCGAAAAAGGCAGGGAGGGGGGGAATACGACGTGGGGGACGCGTATGAAAAGTCGCTTGGCGGAAGGCACGAACGAGACATCCCCGGGATTCGCCACGGTCCAATTAACTCGAGAGATTTCCGGAGTGGTTGGTTGAATAAGATGAGATACGCGGTGAGTGAGCGAGGCAACCTCGTTCAACTCGAATAACCTTGACCCAGGGACGGGGGGGCCAGCCACTCGACATAGTTTGAATAAAATTTCACCTGCACATCTCCGAACTATCTAGCGCGAGTCGGAAAATTCACGCCCGCGTTGTCGGTATTTTTCTTCTTCTCGTTTCAGCGACAAAATTGCGTCATCGAATGGGTGAAATTTTTCGAGATGATCGAGAACGTCCCGAATTCGATTACGCCCGGCGATTGTTACGAATCTCATACGGGATCCGACTGATATCGACGTATTTGAGGAAGATGGAAAAAGAAGTTAAAAAACCGAAAGCGGACTGGGATGTTTGTTCAATGCGACGGTCTTTACGATAATGTATCGCGAAGTCATACGAACAAACTGCGCAACTGATATTTTTATCATGCATTATGGTAAAACTATAGCTTCGTCGCATTTCGCAAACTTTACAGGGATGGAAAGTAGAGGGGGAGGTAAAAAGATAAACCGATTACCATAAACCGACAGAAACGTACAACGAAAATTATAACTATTCAACTTTCTATGGGGAGAACGGAGGAACCGATGGCGCACAAATATACGCTGAGGTAAAAATTATTGCTCAAAACTATCGTGTTCCGAGTTAGCGGAAGTGCGCGGACCTGGGGGATGATATCAAGAGCACCTTCTCAATGTAGCGCATGACCGTCTATACTCCGTCTGCGGTACGAACGGTCAGACCGGAGTGGGAGGACGAGCTATGGAAAAAGAGGAGAAGGAAATAAACGAAGTGGAACACTCGAGACCACCGGTGAACTGCACATGGACTTTGTTGGAATATTTGATCTTCTTTCCAAAGGTGCCTACTCATGCCAATGGAGCAAATTTACTACCATTCCGAACTCGCAAGTTTTCTACTCCGAAGGTTGCCGCGATGGAAGGAATTGGTACTGAGGTAGCAAAAAAAAACGAAAAACGAAAAAAAAGATTTCAAATTTACCGCGACCACAACGTCATCCGCATAAATGATTTTTCGTACAAGCGTGCGGAAATTCATCGAGTCGAATTCTGCGCGTTTTTTTTTCTCCACAGCGAAACGAGTCGGAGCGAACGTCAATTTTTCGACGGAGGGTATAGTGCGGAAATTTAGCCCGCGGGCAAAGTGACCGGAATCACCACATTCTGTTTAACTTCGAGGCTATCGGTATATCGCTGTTTGAATAGCTTTTACCAATATACGACGATGCGCCAGCGGAGACCGGATCGTAGCGTCGAGAATCCCGAGCCCCCAAAGATATACCGAAGTTTCGCTGGAAGCTACATATACGCGCGAAATTCCGCGGTCAACGGCGGCCGTCATTTACATAAGAGCTTAGGGATTAGGCGAGGAAATTTATCGAGCAAGTGACACGCGGACTGACGCGTCGAACCCGCTCCACGCTTTGCCGCCCGGACCCCTCCTACCGAACAATCCCTTAATTTCGTCGGACCATTTGCTCGCGCGTTTGTGCCGCGAAATTCTCAACGTCCCGCGCAAACCACGGTCGGCGAATTTTCTCGACTCTTCGCCGCGCTCAATGATCAATCGATCGATAAAATTCGACACGGTTTGAAGAACGCGCAGCGACCATTTTCAGTCACTCTTCCGCTAGAAGTAATCCGGCAGACACTTCACCACCCCCCTCCCCTCCCCTAAAATACCGCGGCCCTATATAACTACCGTACGGGGTAGGCGTGTGTGTGTGTGTGTATATCCATCGGCGGTAACCGGTAAACCCCCATTTACAAATTATCTCAGGCTATCAAACCTGATAACGTATTCGAACAGACGGATAGTTCTTGGTGTTCTAATCGGGTTCTCGGAGGGGTTCTCTAATCGTCCGAACGTTGGATCTGTATGAAGCGAAACGGGTCGCCTGTTCTTGTCTCCCTCCCGCTCATCAATATAGATTTACGTACCCCCCCCCGCGTTTCCTTATAATCTCCGCGTAGAGGAGTCGGATCCGAGGTACACCCCCTATTACATCAGAAATTCTATCTGGACAATTTCAAACGAGATGATCCGAAATTTAGCGTCGCGGGATCCCGCGACAACGCGGTGCTGCTAAGATAAAATTCGCGATCGTTTCCAAACGGAGCGCGACCCTCGTCCGAGAAGTTAACTCGGACCATCGAAGTTCCCCGTCCCAGTCCACACACACGCACGCACACACACACACAGAGACGGACAGACGAACGGATCTCGAAATTCAACGCGAGTTTAACGAAGGGTGTTAATTTCCGCCAACGCAAATGTTTGCCCAGACCTAAGTCAAAGACGTAGTTCGGTCCCCGTGTGTCATTCGCCGCTTCTCTTTCTGCCTCACATTCTCGCTAACGTTAATCGCGTGACTACATAGGGCGACTGCCGCCGTATCTACAATAGAAGACGTAACGCGGAGTTATGCGGATAGAAATTTGGCGAAACTCTCGAGGCTGTAACGCCGCGGCTGAGCTTCAAGGTCGGACGAGAGCCCGACGTTTCCACGCGAACGAACGTAGACAATATCATCTGCGGTTACGCCGTAACGGGGCCTCGCCGACTCCAGTTTTGACTCCGACGGAGTCGGGGGACCGGGGGACTCGGAATGTGTCTAATAGCGAGAAAGCTCCCCTACCCGTGCACCCGTGTGTCACGCTGGCCTCGTAAACCGCTCTCCTCGACAAAAGTTTTCTAGCTTGACGAGAGACGCGCGTTTATGGTTTACATAATGCTCGCGCGGATCAAGCGAATTGAAGCAGTTGGGATACGTCATTCATTCGGAAGAACCTAGGACCACCTCGTTTTACGCGAATCTCATCAGTTTTTGAGTCGACAGGGTTTGGAGTGTGACGTGCGAAACGAACGGCGGATTCAAGATTTCGCTTGTATCGCGAAACTTCGTCGAGGGGTGAAAAAAGAAGCGTCAGTCCTCGACCTCGAAAAAAACTATCTTGGATCGTATAAAAAAAAAAAAAACTCCAGCAGGCTGTGCGGAAGACCGAGGCGATTCCGCAAAACCGAAGTTTCGGGAAAACATCGAGCGCCGGGTAAAAGAGTTTCATTTTCACGTCGGGGTATCGGAAAAAGGAAGGTATACGCCGCGAGCTTTCACGTAGATAGAAACGGAAGTATAGTTCCATTTTTATCATCTTGGAAGTATGTTTTTTTTTTTTCTTTCTTTCTTCCATCAATTTTTTTATTCATTCGTTCATTCTCTCAGTTTTGCGGATTTTTTTTTTTTTTTCTTCATTTCGCTCGTATCGCAACGAGTTTTGTAATTTGGTAATGGGTTACATCCCCGTTTACCGGAGTCAGTTTACACACGGTGCAATTTTTTAGTAAGCCGGTGCGGGATGCGAATCAATGGAAAAAGATGCAGGCGTAGTTTCCGGTTGAATCATCCGCACGTCCGGGGGGTACGGCGCGTTCTGGATTACACCATCCACATCCTAGAGTATTTTCATAGCTTCGCGATTCGAACAATCTTATCTCCGCGCATCCGCTCTCGCGGGGCTTAATCCGGCGGATTTGTCCCGGAGCAAAGATTCCCCCGGGCTCCGGGGGAGGGGGGATATTAGCGGATAAATACAGAGGAAAGTAGAAACTGGCCGTACGTCAGTTCGTAATTAAATTTTGCCGACCCGTTGAGAGTTACTTTGAATTAACGGGTGTCACCCGCGAGCAGGCGATAGTAATTCGCCGGGCTGGCCATGCAGCGCCCGTCGACGGACAGAAATGGTTTCAACTCGAACTAACGGATGATCCTCTGCCAAACAAGGTTTCGTTCCTGGTAAAATTATCAATTATGTCGGGTAACGCAGCTGGGGGGGGGGGGGGGGGGCGGAGAGAGGGGGAGGGGGTGAGATCGCGGGGTGGAAAGACGGGAAGCCAAGCGTCCTCGAGGGTTGCTCGGGGGCTCATCCGCCGTCTGTTGCCTTATTCCTTTACCTATGTCCGCGCGATGCACTCTCTCTCTCTCTCCTCCTCTCTGTAGCCGTTCCCCTCGGAATTATAATAAAGCTTTAATCAGCCTCTTAACTACCCTCAACCTTCGTCGTGTCATCTTCCAACTAACGTCTAACTAAATTCCGTCATTGTAACCGGATTACCGAGGTTATCACGGCGAAATGACATCGTTTTTTTTACTTCGGGCTACCCCCCGGGACTGTATCAGATTCACGACCGTCTTTTTTCTTCCGCCATTTTTTTCCAGCCGGTTACCGGTCGGGAAATACGTCGGGAAACGGTCGTCGTTCGACGATTTGAAGAACTTTCAATTTTCGACCAACGAATGGATAAAAAAAAATAAAAAAAAAAGCGAAGACCACTCGATACGGGAAAAATCACGCCCGAAACCACTTTCTGGCTTGTCAGTGAAATGACGCGCCGTATAAATTCGAATGGAATTTTCTTACGCTCGACTTACCCTCAACGAAATGGATATTAATCCAGGCTATAAGCTTTGCCCTGCCCTATGAGATACGTAGTTGAGGTCAGCTGAAGCATGGTTATGATATTATGTTATCGCCTCGCCTAACATGCGATTAATCAGCCCCGAGTGTACTTGGAAAAAATTTGGCTCGTCCCGATAATTAATACAGGCCATAAAAGTTTATGGGGTTTCTCATCCAGTCGTGATTCTTTTTTTTTTTTTTATCTTTGTACGGGAGACGGAGTGTATATACTTTATTCTTCCAGTTCGCGAAGTTCGACGGTTGTCGGTTAAAGCGTTTGAGGAATATTCATTCGCTCGACCTTGAACTATGTATTAGATCACCTCGCGCGAGAGGGAGGACTCTTTTTGTTAATACTTTTAATACATTGTTATTTCAAAAACATGGACCGCGAGAGATTCATGCGTAAAAGCGATGATATATTCTGAAAATGTAAATTTCGCATGACAGTTATGAGCGCAGTGGGCGTAGTTAAAGTTTCAGACTGCGAATTAAAGTGATGGATGTTAGTCGCGTTATACGTTCGTAACCCCTGGAGTTATTTTTACACTTGCAGTACTCTCATGGAATTACCGAGCCTCTTTTCCCTGCAACGGATAGTCAAGATTGTACATTATTGCGGGCACGAGCCTCTCGAGTAATGAGGAAATCTTAACGGCGCCCGCGGCCCTCTCTCGGATTATCGAGATGAAAAAGTCGAATCTAAAACATCAGCCGTCGAGAAATGTTCTCTCGTGGATTCGAACGTCCAACCGCAGCTGTCATTGAAATGCGGGTATCGCCGATTTCCAAAATTCGATTCTATCAAGCTCCAAATTTTACTGATAACAGAATTCGTTAGATTCGAAATCGGACGATCCGTAAACGAGTCGGATGCATCCCCGGAGTTCACGATGTTCGGGAATCATCATTTTCAGTGGTAGCGAAAACTAATCAACCGCACAAATGCCGAGAGTGTCGGGCGCGGTCTTTCCGCGAGCAAGGAAAGCTCGAGTGTTCGTTCGTTTTGTCGGACGGAAGCGGCGCATCGTCTAAGGAGAAGGTGATGAGGGGGGCGCAATAGTCGATGGTAGGAAAAATAACGCAGGGAGTAGCACTCTATTCGGAGCAGAATAGCGAGCCAATTAAATTGAGATAACCCGTCAGGTGCAGTTTTGAAGTAATAGCCGAAGTGTAAATTCCAGTGGTTTATTTGTCGGGGGGCTGAATCCAGGGTTAATATCGTTACGTAGCGTACGTACGCCCCGAATTCAGCGGGTGTCTCCGTAATTCCTCAAGGAATGGAAAAAAAACGCAGGGGTGGAAAAAACCAGGGGGTTTAAACAGTTCCCGTTTATTATCCCGTTAATTTTTACTACACGGTAGGTGTATAAATCGGCAAAATAATCGCCATTTTTGTTGTTCGTTTTAATTTGAATTATTTTTTTTTTGTTCCTTATTCCCCTTTAAATTCGCAGTCGTTTGCGAGGACTAGCTTCGGGGTGCTATTACCGTAAATTATTCCTCGGGGTTGAACTGGAATCGAACCGAATAGAGTCGTCGTTGGTACGTCTGAGTCTTAACTTCCGTTTTTTGCCAGGCAGGTCCCCTAATTAAGTCAGATGCCAAAGTTTTAGCAATGCTAATTTCACCGGCTATACACAGGCATTGGTTTTTTTGTTTTTTTCTTCTTCCATCTTCAACGACCATCGCGTATACGTCAACAGGGGAGCTTACTCCCGCTTATAAACCTGGTCGCCCAGATTTTCCTCCTTTCTTCGCGTCATTCCTTTTCAAAGCACGAGAAAAATTCGCTGATTGGAGAACTTTGAGCGCTAGGAGAAGGAAAAAAAAAAAAGATCGAAGAAAAAAGGAGAGGACGAAAAAATCATCTGAAACAAGACGGCCTCACTCGAACTGCACGCACGAAAAAACGAGCGTCGAACTTACGGAGCAGTTTTACAAATATTTTCATCTTATCTTCACCGCCAATATCCACCTGCGCGATATCCCTCGCCAAATAGCTGTTTCTACACGGATACGTGAATCTTATCGTCATTCAATTAAACCCTATCTAACAAAGAGCCCGCAAAAATTTCTTAATTGGAAGCCAACTAATTGAATTAGTTGATGTGAAGATCTCCGCTCTTGGGGTGAACGCGTCGTTCGTCTTTGCGCCCATCCACTAATGTCGAGAACACCGTCCCCACCGACGTTGTTCTCTCGGCGAATAACATCGGCCTCGGAAGTACGGGGGATTAGGGAAGGAATGGCGCCTAAAGAATATTCCGAAGATTCGGGAAATTACGAATATTCTCTAGAAGCAATCGAGATTGCATCGTTTCACTTTCTCCACTCTACAAGAAAAATTACTAAAATCTCTTGATTTTCATTAGTGAGTTGAAGTGCTCGGTTATAAAAGGTTATACTAAAGTCGAAGGTGAGTCAGGGGGGGAACACGTGATAATATCGGCTGGCGCACAAGAACGGCTGAGGGGTGTTAGGTGATCGTCGTACGGTTGCGGTTCCGACGTCGTTTTTTTTCTCGGCGAGATAACGAGTAAATTTGAAATTCGTCGCTCGGATGTCGTAAAGGTGTTTGAGAAACGGGAGTTCGAAGAGTCGACGGAAATCTCGGCGTACGTTAGCTCGGTGCGAACGACTTCTCCCACCCCCAACTGTACCCGAAAACTGCGAACTCGTTCGACTCGTACGGTTTGCGAACTGCCTCATATGCCGCGCGTCCTTGACATCCAATTTACCCTTGGCGCGGCGTGACGCGCCCTCGAAAATTTCGAATCCCCCCGACGTCGCGACGCTCTTATACGTATACACACACCACGCCCCCCCCCCCCCCCTATTTCTCTCCATATCCCACGGAATATTTCCATACTTTCATATCGCGTAGGAAAAGCGACTCCGCAGACGGGATCTGTATATACATCTCCCCTCCTCCCCCTAACTCTTGCGCTATATCGATGCCCTTTCTTCGGCAAAAATTTTTTCTTTCATTTTTCTCTCTATCTCCTTGTTCCTCCAGGCATAACCCGTAACCTCGATAGCGCGGGGCGACCACCCCCCCGAAAAACCCCGGTCGATTCGGCCACATGTGCGCCCAATGGTCCTCCGAAAACGTACCTACGTTCACGACTACGTCGTGTGCCGCCGCGCCGCGATTCCCCCGGGGGAAAAAGGACCGCGCGCGTTACATAGGATTGAATTACCGCGAAGTACGGTTGCGTTATTAACGCTGCCTCGCGAACAAAATTAGGAAAATTCAAAGATGTAAAAGCCTGCACGGCAAATATACGCCACGCGTGAATTAATACACCCCCGCGTAGAGAGAGTTTTCGTATACCTCGTACGGTGCGCTTGATAACCGTACCCTGCAATTTATTTGTACACCGTTATACGTACGTACGGTACGTTACTTCAACAACTTATGAAATTTCAGCTGGTTCAATCGCCGCGAGACTATCATTGGATTATTCCTATCCATTCCTCGCGATCGTATATAACACAGTCGATTCCCACGGGATAAGAACGACCGCGCTCCAGGGATGAATCGAGGCTCCCAAGAGTTTCGTGGTTACCGCAATTATATTGCGAACGCGTACCTGTACCGCGTCGAGTTTTCCATTCGGTTCGGTCGCGTCCGTGTAGTCGGTATAATACTTTTTATCGTTTTACGGCAGTAGCACGAAGCGGCGTCGCACACCCTTCCGTATATCATTCGTCCACCGGTTTCGTTTCAAAGGTTGAACGCCTCGGTAGGGGTCGTTGAAGTTTTATCAAATAGTTGGAATATCGTTGGAGCGTATCTGAACGCCGGCCGGTCGGAGTTTTGTTCGAGTACTACAATACGCGTACGTGTAGCTTTTGTCGAGTGAGAGAGGAGAGGGATTTGAAAAACAAAAAAACAAAAAAACAAAAAAATAATAATAAAAATAAATAAAAATAACGGAGGGAAAAAAAAAAAAAAAAAAACAGCAAAATTGTTCGGAAAAAAGTTTTAAGAGAAAACTTCTGCTCGAACAGTTTAGCTCCAACGTGCCCCGTTCTATGAGATAAGGTGCGGACAACGCACCAAACCTATACTAACAAAAATGCCCGGGCGCGCCAATCCCTCGATGATAGATAGAGCAGTCAACCGGGAATGGGGGCCTTCATATATCATACTGATGGTCAGTTTTCCAAAGAGCCCGGAGATCCATCTTACAGATATAGAAACATAAGTGCGCGCGGGCCTCTCAATGGACGACCGCCTGCCTCTATCGGCGTTGAAAAAGAATGAGACGAACGAGAAGAAAAAAAAAAAAAAACGACGAAAAAACATCAATTTGCGAAATCCGCGGAATACTCGTCGTTTCGCACTGGAAATATTAACCGTAAACTGTCGCGATTGTGTAACTCGAATGAAAAATTTCTCCACTTCCGAACGACGGATAGATTTAGTAATTTTTCTCATCGCTTCGTCGCACTAATTCGAACGAAAGTGAACAACGAATATTTATTTGATCCGAAATCGGGAAACCACGCTAAATAGTGGAGGGTAAAAAGTACGGGGAGTTGTATTGGCTCACTTTGGAGCGGTGAAGCTTCAATTGAAAATAAAAGTGTCCCGTACATTGCAGAGAAACTCACTCTATCGTGCTTCGATAATACCCCCCCATACGGTACCGGTACTGGATGGAGTTCTCTTTTCATCGAAAGTTCAGCCACGCGAAGCTTTTGAAGCTTTGCAACGAGCGTCGCGTACGCATGTATCCAGATTTTTTATTTATTCGCGCGCGCGTTTTATTTTTATTTATTTTTATTTTTTATTTTTATTTTTATTTTTATTTTTCATTCGTTCATTCATTTTGATTTTTGCACGCGGTTACAAAGGCGTTTTGACGACCGAGTCGCGGCATAGCGGGGCAAAAAGCGAAAGAATAAAAAATTAGCGGCGGCAACGAGCCTCGGGAGGATAGTAGTCGGAGGTCTTGTTGAATAGCCATTCATCCTCCGCGAGAGAACCGTAGGCAGGTATATTTATGTACGTCAGACATGTAGCGAGATCGACGTATAAACGGTTTAAACACTCGTATCCATATATCGAGTTAACCCCTCCGATAGACTTTATACTCTCTTAAATTAATTGGCTAATAAAAATGCCTGCTACGTAGAGGCTATAATCGTTAATCTCGTATAAACAATTTGCAAATGTATACGAAATCTCTGACGGGATTCAGGCACTCTTAATTACGTCGGTTTATGTACACGTACGTACATACGTACGTACGGATGCCTGACACATTTATACATATATACGTATAGTTCGTCGACGATAGGCAACGCCATTCGGTCATCGTTAGTATGCAAATTTTGAATGATTTCAAATATCACGTTACTTCCACCCCGCCGTTGCAGCTTCCAGTCGCACAATACCTATACGTGACCGCACGCAACGAGGAAATTTAAATTAGATATCATATCCTAGTTTCAAATTCGAAACTAGAATCACGCTATCCACGTAATTATAATGGAAGAACGCGACGCGCGTGTGACGCGCAACGTGAAATGAAAATTGAGTGATCGGGAAAATGTAGCTGCGGAAAGGGAACGGACGAAATGGGTGGAAAGAAAAAAAAAAAAAAAAAACGAATAAAAATACAAATCGTTTCCGACGTAACCGAACCGATAGAAGCGATCAAAGTCTCCTCGATCATTTATTTGGTCGGACGAGATAAGTCCGGCCTAACTCGATTTATCCATACCTAGGCTGACTCGACCCCCAGCGAAACCCAAACTAATATAACTTGACCAAATCCTCGTGGTCCACTCTCGACGCAAGTGGTTTTCGATCGAGTAACCGACTACCGTAGGTGATCCAGTTTACCGTATCTTGTACGGATACCTCGAAATATTTGCCGTTGTCGTAAAGGTTCCCCGCGCGTCGAGAGAACAACGCGTCGAGAGGAAAAAACGCGTCCGAATCTCTCGACTCCGCGAGTAAAATTCCTCTCTCTCTCTTTTACGATTTCGAACCAAATTTTCAGACCTCGACGTCGCGTCTGGAAACAGAAATTTTACATTTAACGGGTAACCGAAACTCCCTGCAATCGCGAACGCGATAGGCCAACGTTCTGACTGACGCGTCATTTTAATTAGCTGCTAGCCAAGGTCCATATTTTAATTGAGTTTATAATTAGTTTTAAACTTTGGCCAACTTCGGTACGGTCTATTGTTAAACTTTGCAACTTATATATCCACGTACAATCAACGGTTTGTTGCCCGGACAGTACTACCTACGTACGTACGTACGTACGTACGATTCGTCATGTGCTCCAAGTATAATAATTTACGAACGGTGCCCGCGTTTCGCAAAATTCATAACATAACGTCAATATTTTTTCATTTAAATCTCATCCAGAAATATTTCTGCGAAGGGGTGACGTTTACATAACGTATAATATCGCTCCACTTTCAATTTATATTTGCGTTTTTTTTTTCGTTCGTTCGTTATTTCCGATGGATTCACCCCCTGCAGAAATCAGGAAGTCGAAGTCGTACACAAATCTTGAACGCAGATCGAACGTTCTTCCTTTTTTTTTTTTCTTCTTGTTTCGTTGAAAGAGAGAAAAATCCCCACCGCGCGTTTCTTGCGAAAGGGGTTAACTACCAATCTCGAATATCTTCATCTTCCGCATAATCTGACGACGGCGATCATCTCCCGTCCGTCCACGGCGGAGGGAAGCGTTGAATTGCCTTTCCAAAATGAAATCCAGAAAAGCTGCGCCTTTTCTCCCTCTTTCTCGCTCGCGGTTTCGCCACCTCGTTCCCTCCGTTCCTCTGTGGAAACCTCCGGTTTCGCGACCGTCTCTTCGCGATGTCCAGGAAGAATAATTCCAGCCGAACCCGATCGTTCCGAGGCTTTTGCTTATCGAAATAGGGGAAGGTGAGGGGCGGGGAGCGGTGAGGGGGGGGGGGGGGGGTGGAAAAAAGAGAGAGGAAAAGCGAACACTCGAGCAGAAAGTTTGACATCCCGACGTCCCGGTTGCGCGGCGCGGTTCAGCCCGACCCTCGGAATCAGTGAAACGCTGAAACGGCAGCAAAATCGTTGTCCGCCCGCGTGCAATTAGATATTCAATTCGCGACACAGACCCGACCTCAGTTTCCGGCCCGTTATATTATTGTCCGTGCCACTGGACCTACGTGCCAAGACAATGGAACGCGTTTCCCTGTTTATACGAGATTCTACCCAACGGGTTTCACAGTTCAAAGACGAGGGAATGCTGCGCCGACGAGAATTGTAACCGTATATATGCTGCACGGTAACATGTCCGAGCTTGAATAGTTACGTACTATAAATGCAAGCTCCACGTTCATTCAAATTATGCTATACTTTAACCAAACAAACTCTATCTCTGCTTTCCTCGTTTGATCTATTTTTCATTTCTCTCTTTTGTTTCTTTCTTGGTTTTTGAGCAGTTTTTTTGTTTTTTTTTCTGGTCCGTTTGCTCGTCTATTTTTTTCATTCGGAATTTGATCTCGTCGTTGCGAAAATCTGACGATATCGCGGAAAAAAAACACTTCCGCCGCAGACGTTGGGTAGGAATATTTTTCTCTTCCGGTCTCTCGGAACTACATACGTATATCCTTACGCCGGCGATACGTCTACGTTGTATGTACCTGCGAATCCTAAACGGACGTTATTACAGTTGAAAAACTTCAAATGATCCTGTCCCGGAGGAAGTACTTACCCACCATTCTTCTCCTGATTTCTTCTTCTTCTTCTTCTTATTCTCCTTCTTATTGTCGGCGAATGCACTCTATATATTACCGCAATATTCTCCCGTCACTCGCAGATATACTCGGGGTTAATAATAACCAATTACACAATACGTCGCGTTTCACCGTTTGACACAAGAAGCCGGAGATGGCGATGATTCTATTCAGTTTCATGGAAAATCGTTATTCGCTGGATGTCGGATAAGAAAGGGGGTTATTTTATCTGGATTCTTAAAAGGAACGACGAGCCCCGCGAACCGCAGCTGTCGCAAAAGCTGCAGCTTCGGAATATCTTCGACGAGGATCACCGGAGTGCGCAAATATACCGAGAACAAACTACTTCGGTAATGCGATTCCGACTTTCCTACCGAACTTCCTATTGGAATTTTTTTTCAACTTCGAGTTATAATAAGCCAAACTCTCCGGCGCCTCGAGTGAACACGGGGATCACGACGTCGAACAGGTTACTCGACAATTGGACTTTCGATACCGCCAATACTGAAATGCAATATCGACATTTCGCCCGAGTTTTTTTTCATCGCTCCGCTCGATTGTCGTACTTTCCTTTCATTTTTTTCCCTCACGTTGCCCCTCGAGGGGTCGATGACTCATTTTTTAAATCGCGGGCGGAGATGGCCGAGCTCTGATATCATCGTTCGGATTAATCGGGGCGAAACAAAATAATCGAACGAATGTGGCGATGACGTTTTAACATTTCGCGCACTTCAGACCGCAACGTAGAGCGGATAGATTTTCGAATCTAATTCGTAATAAATATGTAGAAAAATAATTAAATCGATATTACGCTCGCTACAAGCGTAACGCCCAGTCATGAACGACGACAATCGTTATGGAATCGCCCGTCTCTCCTCGTTCGCGTGCAAATCTCTCTGGTCGAAAAAGAAGATTCGGAATCTGAAGGTTCGTCCGGTTTTCATAACCCCCCATTTGCCAAATTTGATTTTTATCTCGCCAAGAACATTTCCATCCCCGTCTTCGTTTACCGCATAGGTATATTTTTCTTTTTTTCTCTCCTCTCCTTTTTCACCCTTCGTTACTCGCAGGGCGAGGCTCTTTACGTCTGCATCATGTGCTTCGTGGCGAATTCTTTGAGCTCTGTCGCCCTGGACGTGGGATCTCGCGCCCCTCCGGGCCACGCGTCTGGGTCGCTATTTTTCGCACGACGATCGTACAGTAATGAACAATAATTTTCGCCTGTCCGAAGCTTTCAAATAGATCGGATAACACGAGGCTGAAATTTCATACGTCGCACAGATCTCAAGATAACCGTGTCGGTGTCGAGCGTTGTTTCCGGCCTGTTGGCAACGACGCTGATGGCGATTGGCGACAAATCGGGAATACCGTACCTCTACCTTCCATGGTTGGTGAACACCATGAGAGGCATTGCATTCTGCGAGGGTCCAGCACTTATGGGAATTGCTTACATTCTGCTTCCCGGCGCAGATTTACCAGCGAGTTCTTTCCTATTCATTACGTTGCTTTTGTACGGTACGGATTAATTGATTGCTTCCCATCCCGCATCCCCTGTCTGTATCACCGTCTCCCCTACCTTCCCACCCTCATCTTTCCCTCATTTCGATTTTTATTTTTCACGTTACGCCGAGGATTTATTCCCCGAAACCAAAAAAAGAAAAAACAAAAAAAAAGAAAAAGAAAAGAGATAGGCGAAAAAAAAATATATCATTCACCAATGGAGTTGTTCGCAAACATCACTTCCACCGTTGGCTTTTTTTGTACCCCTTTATTTTATTTTGTTTTGACATGTACTTTTTTTTCATTCTCCCTTCTTTTTTTTCATTTTCCCTTCTTTTTTTCGGGAAGGTTTAGGCTTTGAAAATAATAATACAAACAAACTGAGGTAATTAGGGTCGCCCGTGTTCTTCTGTAAAGGAGAAACAGGGTCGTAAGGGTAGCCATTCGTTAATAAATTGAGCTTTGAAATTAACGGGCAACATTTTGGTCCCTTTAACCGCAACGTCGGCTGCCGTACGGTACGCCAAAAAATCTCCAAATAATATTTCGGTCGAATAAATTGAACGTAAATTATAGGTGATTCGCGAGAATATCGGCAAAAAGTAGCGTCTCGTCCGTAGTGGAATAATTTTTGGCAACGAATTGACGTACGTCGTTTTATTTATCCCGCACAGTGGAAGAACTCTTTTTGTGGAACGACGTGTTACGCAAGTTCCGGAAGTGTTGGACGAAGTACAACGCCGGTAGAAAACTACGTCAGGTGGATGCGGCTGAAACGGAGTTTGGAAATGTTGAAAAGACATCGGAACGTCAAACGATAAGCACGGTTGAGCGCAGTTCGCCCGTCGACGCAACCGATGCAACGATAAGAACGGAGTCCGTCGGGAGTTTTCGGAAGTCGAATGCGTGTTCCAATCAGTCGAATGAACCTAAACTTTCGGACGCTCCACCTCCGACTTCCTCCCCGACTCGTCTCTCTGATTTTCTAAAACCGACAAAAGCGATGAATTATATTCGCCGTCCTCGAATACCAAATGCTGCGGAACGAAATCGCTGCACCAGCGTCACGGGATAGCAAAAATTGAATAAACGAAGCAAAAAAAGTGAGCTCGTTCGATGTACACTCCGTCCAAAAAGAAGAAATAAAAATCATTCGCGTGTTCGAAGCGTCGGAGAATTTTTCATCGCGAAAATACGAGGTAAAAATTTCTCTCCTCTCATCTTCAACATTGTAAACTTACGGTGTCGTTCCAGAGCCGCATCTAATGGCCGAAACTGTTTTAATTTCACCCTTCGCAGAACACTCCGGACGGATAGCTGCATTCAACAGATTTTTATGAATGAATTACCGACTACGATTTGCATTATTCGTCGTGGTATTTTATTTGTCTGGTAACCGTGCAAAAAAAAAAAAAAAAAGAAAAAAAAAATTATCAATAAAAACAACGTTGGCTGTCCTCGATTTTACACGCGAGGTCCGTTTGCTAATGCGTCCATTTTTATCGGATATCCATGCACAGGCGTAGTAACTGTAACCGTTACCGAACAACGGAATTTTTATCATTTTCTAAAAAAAAACTCTACTTCCATTTCCGATACATTGGCGGAAGAAGTTTGAACATTTCACAGCGCTACCGATACCGACAACGACTGCTTCGAAACAGACGCGACACTTTTCCGAATCGATAAGATAAAGTCTTCCGAAATCGAGCTTGCAGGGTTCGACGTTTGTAGCGAACATGAGCTTCGGAAAGACCAAACTTAATAACGTATCGTGGTTACGGAATCAAACCGGAGGGCATCTCGCACAGAACTAGTGTTTTTTCCAGTTCTCCAGAATCTCATAGAAGAACGATTTTCGTCACACTTCCAGGTACGCTTCTACCTATATACATACGTAAGTTGCGAAAGCTATCCTATCCCCTGTTATCCTCGACTGAGCAAAGTGAGCGCAACCAACGAACCATCGAACACGGGGGTTGCGTTAATAACCCGCGAAACGGTCCGGGAAAAGTGGCCTCGGTATCATTTATCAGACGCGGTTGAACCTCGCGGAAAATAGACGATAAATTTTCACTTTTACCTGGTCAGGAAAATTCTAGGGACGAAGAAGAAAAAAAAAAACGGTCGGAATAAAAAACGCGAGAAGCGGAGAGGCGAAAAGAGAAAAAAGAAAAAAAGAAAATGAGAAAAATATGAAAAAAGGAAAAATAAATCGGACCTATCAAGGGGCGAACGATGGAACATCATTAAATTAGCATAGAAACGGGCGCCGGCGGCGGAGAAATGTTCGGTTAATATAATTGGGCGGAGGGCGCGCAGGGGTCAAGCAAAGGTGAGAGGGAGCATTTCGTAAAACTGATCGGTTTCCGCGAGGGTTCGAAAAGGGGGGTTCGAACAACCGCGAGACGAATAGAAAAAACGCCGAGTGTGGAAGGCGGACGAGGAGGCGAGGATGAGGATGGAATACGATTGGCGACGACAGGTCCCGGCGCAGAGGTGACGTTTATAGGGAAATACATCGGCCCCGGGGACCGTGGCGACGCTCCGCCATTTTCCCAAATTATATTACCGGCTACCCCGGGGGTCAATGGGCCGGCAAACTGCAAAAAACTGATAAACCCTGGCCGGTAAGCACTTTCGTTAAATTGATAACGTTTAGCCCGAACTTTAGAGCGCGGTTTATTGCCATCCGCACGAGTACGCACCCCCACTTCATCCCCGACATCGCTTTTCCGTATCTTCTCCGGCCAAGACCGGATGCAGCCATAACCCCCGCAAAAAAGAATCGTCGAAGTATCGATGAAACCGCCGTAACTCGTACGAGGGTATACAATACGCTACGTTTGCCGCGAAACGTACAGCCGCATGCTCTCAAAGTACGGAAACTCGAATGATCGATCGTCGATTTTCATCAATAGGGAGACACGTCCGTCCTTTTTTCAAAATCGGCCATCGTTCTCTCGTTGCGCGGTACATCCTTACAAAAAAAAAAAAAAAAATCAAACCGAAAACTAGAAGCCCTGCAGAGCCTGCGGGTGGCGTAGGGTCGTCAGTGGCGAATCAAAGTTGATTCAATTGTTGTGATTTTTCAATGTGGTAGAGAGCGCGGGACCCGCGATGTAAATGGAGAAACACGAGCGTACGTGTGTTTCCGCGGAACCGCCATGGCGCTTTGATGCCCTCGCCTCAACCCTTTCGCTGCAGGTCGTCGCCGCTATCCCTTTACAATCGCGTGTCGGTTGTGTACGTACGTCGACGTTCCGCACGGTACATGCTAACATTGTAGAGCGCGAAATTAGCCGGGCACGATGACGGGCAAGAAAAATTTGCGCGAGACAAGGAAAATAAAAAAAAAAAGGACATGGAAGAAAATCAATGCGCAATTTGTAGGATCAAAGAAAAGATGAAGGACAATAGGTTTTAAGGATCCTTTCGAAAGAAGGATTTTTTTGATTTCATGAATTCGAATTTCGTATCGCTTAACGGAAACGACGTACTCGGTCCGAAGTTAACACCCTATAGCGACGGTAGTTGGTTTTTTTCATTTTTCCCATTCGCGTTTTCCCGTTCAATTTTGCTCGAGCATTATTCACCGTTCGTCATTTAGCCGGGAAAAAGTTAAAAAAAAAAAAGGAAAAATCGCGATAAAAAAAGAAAAAAAAAAAAGGGGGGTGAAAGGAAAAACGAAAAGTAAATGGGGGGACAAAAAATGGTGTTGCGTTACCCGAATAGATGCGAATAAGGTCTGTCACTCAACCAGCTGTCTGACGCAGAAGCGGAATCCTCGGTTAATTCGAACTGCAGAATTTTTATGAAGATAGTTTTACGCTGTCCATATTCGTGACGGGTATGTTTTCACTCCGGGAATTTGATTTTCGCGTTTTCCGCGTATATGAACCCGACGTGCAATTTCAAAGCTAACAATGTAACGATAACAACCATTATAACGGAGTGTAGGCGTTACGCATGATCAGCAGGGGCACATACCCATATACATACTACATAGGATACGTACGTACGTACGCGTCATACATATGAAATAGCCGATACACCATCCAGGAATGCCGGATCTCCCGAATTTCAGCGTCAAAATTTAAAAGCGGTTGAAAATTACTCGTGCGACTCGTGACGCCCGACGTCGAATAACGAGCGACGCGGGGGGCTCGTCCCTCCTTCCCCCTCTGTATTTATATATTTTTATCACTCCTCCCCGCGTCTCACCTCCTCCTCCGCGAGTCGGTGATACCACTCGACAATGCTCATCAGCTCCTCTGAATAGGTAAATGCAGAAAGTGTTTGAGATCTTAATGGACTCGTTCGCGAGAGCTGCTCTCGAGCGAGGGGCGCGGGAGTTTAGACGGGACGTTGCGGGGGTCGGAGGCTAAGCGAAGAGCCCGCCGCCGTTGCCGCCGTCGCGCGGTTTGCTGTTCTCGAGAGCGAGAAAAAGAAAAGGCCGGGCTTGAGGTTAGGGTCTTAATAACCCAACAAAGGTAATTAACCGCCAAGATAAGGTGAAGAAAATGGAAATAAGACCATTTAACTACCCCGTACCCTTTGGGGCCCCTGACCTCATCGCTCGACTCGGTTTAATAAGGGGTAGTTTTTGCCCAATGTTGAGGGTGATTAATCCCCGGGGTTACACGCTACGTCTTATCTTCTTCACCCTCCTAGCCGAATATCCAGAGCGCGCCGAAAACCGCGGATATATGTATGCCGCGTTTACCGTAAACGTTATGCTTCCGTATTCGTCGGGACATTTTACAGGATTTGCGCGAATTTCGAAACTACCGTATCGATTCGGGGACCCGATGTAAATAGACCGGTGTATGAGATTTCGCGTGATTATACAACAGCTGCTGTCCGTTCCTATCGGGAATTCGACGAACTCGGTGTGGACCGAAACTGCACAGAGAATACGCTGCAGCTATCGAAATTTTGGCGCAAAAAAAAAAAAAGAGATATATATACCTGAAAAAGGAATATAAAGCTCGCGTGTATACGTGTATATGGCTGCTCGCCGCACGTGCCTACCTACGCGTTGTGATGTAACGGACGAATATTCGCGGAGCTCGAGGGTGGCTGTGGATTAAATTCAGATGTTATCATCATCGTCGTCGTCGTCGTCGTCGTCATCATCATTCGCGGCATGGCGTAATTGAGGTTGTAAGGTATCCGTATACCTACGCGTACAACCGAGGGGAGCTAAAGAATGAAGTGAATTTTTTTGAAGCACCGAGAAAAACTGATTACGGGGTTACCGCGTATATAACTATACCGGTTTCGAGGAGGAGGAGAAGAAGAAAAAATAAGAAAAAATTAAAAAAAAAAAAATCGCGTGCGTACCTCTACGTTTCATTTCCCCTACCGACGAGATTCGACGGTGAAAATGAGGTCGGTTTCACTTCGCGAGCTCCTCAATTTTTTTCACCGAGGGTATAAACTGTCAATCGTACTTCTTCCCGGTGGTTGCGGATGACACCAAAATGACTTCCGGTAAATCAGATTTGCTCAACGAATTTCATCACCCTCGTCTCGCCCTGCGTACAACCGATTCGCGCGATTCAGATATAAAACTCGGCAGGATTACTTCCTTTTTTTTTTTTTATTTAACGTATCGCATTAATGTGGAAAAGTTCGGTGACCGTTTGATTTTGGATATTTGATTTTTGATTTTTTTTCCGTTCATTGTTTTTTTTTTTTTTTTGCTTTCAAGTCGCAGGTCGTCGCACCGAATGTAGCTGTACGATATCATATTTTGCGAATGTATTTTTGTGCGAATAATTTCTGCAGCGATGCACCGAAATTACACTAGTAAAGTTAGACTAGCTGCAGTTTAGATAAAGTTTAATGTTTTCCTTTATCGTGTTCGTCGTTAATTTTCTGCTCGATATCACCGCGAGCACCTTCCTCTCCGACGCCATGACGCTGGTACACATAATTTCGAAGACCTCACGAGTGTATTCGCGTGTTGCACAACAGAGAGGCGTAACACGCCGTAACGTTTATTCGCAGCAAATTTTTTAACGCAGATCTTTACTTTCGTGGAATTCCGTACGTTTCACTCACTTTGTACGTTACCGTCGTCCGTCACTCGCTCCGAAGCATCGCGGCACCGGCTGCGAAACTGCAGAGTAAATTCAACCCGGAAATATATATTTTCACGGAGGACGGGGGAACTACACGCACGGGGTGGGCGCGGAGATACGGGATAAATAAAATAATAGATGACAGAGGTTGAGCGATGAAACTATGGCAAAAAAAAGAAAAAAAAAAAAAGAAACAAAACGAAGAGCGAAATCAGCGCAACGTACCGGGGAGAAATTAAATGGTCTTGCAGGGATTCCGCGATTCAGACATTTATACGCCCGGTTTTTACTCGCATATCCTCTGCACCTCCGTCTTTGTCTTCGTCTTATTCTTCTTCTTCTTATTCTTCTTCTTCTCCTTCTTGTATAAATCATCTCTTGCGGCATATCGCGAATCGCTGGAGCTTATGAATAAAATATTGCGCCCGTTGCCGAGGTGCGCAAACATTATTACCAAACGACCGCGAAAAAGAGATTCATCAACGTATTTTTGTAAACGGCATCACCGACGCTTCGCCTCCCTTGGTTCATTTTTTTTTTTTTTTTTTTTGTATCTGTTCTCTTCTCTTTACCGCTTCTCAGTTATCTCCACTCCTTTTTTTTCTTCGGCATTTTCCCTCTTGCCCCTGTTCAAATCCTCGGGGTAATACCTGGCTACGTGTTTTATAGTTTATTAAGAACACTCTCACTCGAGGATCGGATCTAAACGGGGTTGCAAAAACCTCCCCGCAGCGTAAGCTCGGCGATTTATAAAAGGACAATATTATACAT
The DNA here is from genome assembly GCF_917208135.1 of Athalia rosae. Taxonomy (NCBI): domain Eukaryota; kingdom Metazoa; phylum Arthropoda; class Insecta; order Hymenoptera; family Athaliidae; genus Athalia; species Athalia rosae. The sequence goes on along the minus strand of NC_064027.1, from coordinate 4,253,847 downwards.
ATAGAAAGCGGCTAAGCCAACCACCTCTTCCGTTCTTATGAAAACGGCGCTAAGGTATTAAAAAATAAGACACCGTTTCACCGGTAAAAATATCCCTCTCAAAAAAGTACCCTCGACAACACGGTGTAACTCCCGCGTGTATAAAAAAGAGAATCGTTTACTGCTCCGGGGTATGAGAAATGCAGATAGAGCACGACTTTCGGTCGTGACTTGACTCGTTTCGCGTTATTATACCTTCTCCGCCATTTCACTTTTTCTTCTAACGCTTCTTCTTTTTTCTTTTCGTTACTTTTCTTTTCTTTTCTTTCCTCTTCTTTTTTCTTTCTTTCTTTTCTCTACATCAATGAAAAATATAATCCGAAGCAGACGTGTGCGTGTCACAATTTTAGACGACGTACATCCGACGAGAAAAATCACTTTAATAATCGATCCGTCGGGTGGTAACCCAACAGATACGGCACATATCATACGTTCCTCTTCGCATACAACTTCAAACTGATGCATTCGATTGGTATTCATAGGCGCGCATATCGGCCGCTGGATGTCGTCTACATTCCGCACGAACGTGAGCCCCAGCGAGTTATGATCATTGACATTCATACTATCCAATTAGGCATCTGACGCATGGAATACCCCAGCTTTTAATTTACGCGAGTCGTCGAACAGCTTTACAGGGTGGCCGGAACAAAAAACGACAAAATTTTTTTTTTTCAACCGAACAGAATCTGAACGCGTTAATTAGAATCGAACGAATGCCGACGTGCTTTCGTTCGTTTTGGTTTTTTATTCTTTTTCTTCTTTTTTTTTTTTTTGTTTTTTCTTTTTCGCAAAATTAAAAATACGAAAGAATAAACGCGATATTGATATTTCGAAACTCGGTATCGGGTGCGCTCTTGTCGCAGGCCGATTCTGATGGTCCAAAATCTGCGACATTTTTTTTGGGATGACATCGAAAAATTGGCTTCTCTCTTGCGCGCGGGAAACGATAATTATCACGCGATATGTGGAGACCGCGAAATGGAGATTCTCCCTCGGAGCGTTTAAAATAGCCGCGATTCTGGTTTATGAGTTTTGTAGCACGAATTCGCATAATGTCCGCGTAGTAAACAGGTGCAGATTCGAGGAGAGTGTATACATGCACGTATATATCTGATCTTCAAATGGCTCCGCACAGTACAGTATAACCGTTTAGTTTGACGGTGGTTATCAAACGCGGTAACGTTCTCGTTCCAACTTTAAACAATGAAGACGTCTGTGCGAGCTTTGGATGGGTCAATTCGTGACGTATACCTAGTCTCTACATTTGTCGGGATTGTTGACCTCTTCGCATGCGTGCGAATCCTCAAACTGCCCTCCCCAAATGTATGGAAAACATGAGGGGAAACGGGAGAAAATTCTTCCGGATTCTTCGAAGTACTCGAAAATTGTTGAGTGGATGAAGACGTGAGAAGGCCGAGGAAGAGAGATGAGTCCGTTTAACGGCACGGTGGCTCAGGTGCGGCGTAGACAGGCGACTCGGTCGCGGAAACGACGGCGTAAATAATTAGAGGGACAAACACGCGTGAGACAAAAATAACAATTGCGATTCTGGTCGGTGCCTGGCTAGTCCTGAGGGTGAAATTCATGTACAAATAATTGCACAATGCCCAGTGCCAACATGACCCCCGAGAGTTGACAGACTCGACAAAATGGAACAATCCCATATACCTACGTACGGTTTCCATATGCGCACTGCTCGACTACAAACGGGGGCCGGTGAGGAAATTGTTTTTGTCGTTATTGTTCTGTTGTTACCGTTATTGTTGCTCCAGCTATATCTGGAAGAGAGAGAGCGTTGTGTAATATCGTTCGAATGAATAGATTTGGCCGGATCGTCGAAAATGAATGCCGTATTACATTCCATATGGGTGTGTTCAGAATCCGTGGGGGCTGACCGTTAATGAGGGGAACATTTTTCGGCTTCGCCAGCGCAGAGATATTAATAATAACGGAAACGTCGAGATTCACAATTTTTCGTCAATCACGTTCGACGTGAAATATCCTGGACCGTGCTTTTGTTACGAGACTTTTTCCAAACCGTTCGTGGGTTTCACGTACGCAAAAATTTGATTTTCACGTCATTTTTTAGCCGAAAGAAGAAAAAAAAAACACCCAAAATATAACGCTCAACCTTTCGCTACAGAAACCCTCGCACCTGCGTTGAAGGATCTAATTTGAAGCAATCTTTACACCACTATGGTTCGGGTATCGCGAAAAATAAAGAAAGAAAGAAAAAAAAAGAAAAAAAAAAACCCATTCGGAACCCTTTTCTCCGCGCCATAGAATTTTTAAGTTTGGCAAAGGGTCCCGCGCGCCCATTCAAGTCGTCCCTTCATCGATCTCCGACGTCGACGTCGAACGATCCATCACCGTCGCGTCGTCGTCTGGAAACAAAATGGCTCGTCAGTTAAAAGTGAAAATATATGAAAGTTAATTGAATGTATTTTAGCCTGGCGTATTACGTGCAACGCGTTCGCGTGTGATTATGTTACGAGATTAATAATTTTTCTGTGAAAGAAAATTCGAAATTTTTCGCGACCACTTTATCACCCGGACTCTTTAAATTCTTTTCGTTATTTTCTCGACAACAGTTCTCCCGACGGGGCGCCTGTCACCGGCATAATAGTAATGGAGGTTTTATACGATTCAAAGGAAATTAAAAATTTCACCTTTCTATTTTGTCGTCGACCACCCCAGCCGCGGCTGCCGAACCCTTGGTTAACGTTGAAACCGGAGATTTCTAAATAGAGACAAATACTTATTGCACCCCGTTGCGGAGGGCGTGCTGAGTAAAAGAGAAAAAAGAAAAAAAAAAGAAATTGTCAAAAAAAACTGCTTCGTATTCCAAACGTCGCCTCAGTTGCGCTTCGATACCTTTCATTTTGCAATACCTAATTTCGCGGTAGCACATCGTTTTACGTAAACGAAAATCACCCCGACGTGTCGGTAGAAACTATTTTCAAACTTTGCACCGAATTACACACACACTTCAATTTCTACCGGCGAACGCTACGCCGCTGCAAAACTTTCGCGCATAAAATACATCGACACATGCGAAGTTCGTCGACGGGAAAATATCCGACGAAATTACAACGCGAAACAATATTTCAATCCTCAATAACATAATCCGAAACTGTATCCTCTTTGTTATTTTCCACGATGTTGAACAAGGAGTGGAAAAACGAATAAATATCGAAATCGGCGTAAAAAAGTTCATTCGCATTCGTGCGAATTCTCGAGATACACGCGGGACGTGTGCGGAGCGCAAGAATGAAAAAAAAACAAACCCGTTCCCGTAGAGCTTTTTAACGAAAGAAAGCTGCGCAATCTAAGTTTGAAAATATGATCGTTCGTTCTATGAACTTAACTTCCAGCTCTGGTTCGTCGAGTCAGCGTAAACGACGAGAGGCACTCGAACCGGTGCAGCGCGGCACCAAAGCTGCGCCGCGCCGTGCACCGATAACGCGGAAATATATACGTACGTACAGCGGCCGCCCCATCGTGGCTGAAGAAATCCTCGTACACGTATATACGAAAAGGCGAAAAAATAATGCCTCTCCGACGTTAGCTTTTGTACAACGATTTTTGGTGAACCGCAAATCACTCGGGATCATCGATAACGCTCGTTAATATTTTCTGACCGCGAACACACGATCGTCGAAGCGCGACTTCGAACGACCAAAGAATACGCTCGTACGAAATGAAACCGAAAAACCGACGATTGTACCCGAAATTTTTCAAAAATTGTTCGAACCACTTTCCCCCATTTCATTTTTATCGCGCCGTATATAAAAGCGAGTTAACCCGATTTTCTTATCCTTTATTTTTTTTTTGCTTCTCCTGCCATCGGATCTTCTAAATTTTTTGCGAAATAGGAAACGAGTTTTTTTCTTTTCATCTCACGGTGGGTAACATACACACCGTAGCCACGTGCGGAGCGTACGGTTTTATTCTGATATTTGACAGAGTTACGAGTGAAATGATGGGCCCGTCATAAAGTAAGAGGAAAACAGAAGGGAGTCAGTCGCTTATCGTCCCGCCGGATTATACGCTTTTCCCGGTAGCAACGGTATTCGTGCGGTATGACCTTTCCAGCGAATATACGGCAACACTTCTTGCAAAAGTTCTTCGGTATCGCAACAATTTCGCGTACACATAGAATCGCTCGAGTGTTGCGCGGGTGTGGAGGTTACGGTAGGGTGGGTTCGTCGGGAGGCCTGCGTCGGACGCACACGTGTACGCCGTGTATGGCTGTAGCAAATCGAAAATCAATCTGCTGAGAAAAAAAAAAAAAAAAAAAGAGTTCGCCAAGAAATTTGATCAACTGACGGTTAGTGGATAAGAAAGAGTCAGCAGCCGCGAAGTGCGGTGCTGAATTTAAGGCACCCTTTCGCACACACGTATCCCCGGGCTTCGAGGTATACACGAGTATACGCGTATAACCGACCTATCAAAGACAAAAAGGGCGGGGGGGGGGGGGGGGGGGAAGGAGGGAGGGAGGACGGAGTCATGCGGCTGCGGCAGAATCCGGGATAAAAGCTAATTGCTGGTAACCGAAGACTGCGGTTGACCCGCGAAGGGGGAAACGAGGGAAGAGAAAATATGTTTCCAGCTACTCTACGCCGAAAACTTTTACTCCCACTAACTCGTGTTTCCTAACTTCAGTTGTTCACTTACGCAGTAGTTCCTATGTACTCCCGGGCACATATGTGTAGGCAGGCTCCATGTATCCACACGTATGACTCCGACTCTTTCTTGTCGGGATATATACGTGTACACGAAAACGTGACCCGGCTGCCGTACCTATTGTTTCGCGTTAACACCCTCGAAATCTTATCAATCAACCGTGAGGAGGAAAAGAAAAAAAATTTCGTACAAGGACGAGTGGGAGAGGAGGAGGAGGAGGTGAAATAAGAAGTAAGGTCGGAGAGCTTGTTTCAAGTTTTTTGTTTCTCAGTTACGGGCAGCTATAAATGTAACGAGAAAAATATTTTCTCCCTCGTTTCCGCGACGGGAGCATTCGAAACAGCTGGCAATCTGTGAATTACGAGGGCAATAAACAACGACAGATTGTAGAAGAGGCTGAATCAAACTCAGATACCGATCGATCCCTCAAACACCGTGAGTACCGCGAGCACGGCTTTCCCCCCTCTGTGAGAGAAGGAAAACTCGAGTCCTCGGCGTCCTCGAGAGATGGATTTGTGCCCCCCCCCTCTGTCAGCGAAGGAGATGATGATGAAACCGAGAGAGGAGAAGCCGGCGTGTGGTCCTCGGGTACATATAACCCGGACGATAATAGTCGCGACCGCCTGTAAAAACGTGGAAAAGAATTTTTCCTCATTAGACAGGCCATTTTGTTTCGCCACCGCTTATACACGACAAACTTTCTTTAGCTCGCGCTCAAACACGTCACCGTTCTTATCTTGCCTCGCTTACGCCCCGCGTACCCTTCCTTCCGGGCATCCGGCCCTCGGTCGTTGGCTTTACGCAAAGCTATAAGCTCGCGCTGCAACCCACCCGAAGGACCTGAATAGATCCACTTTATCTGTTATTCACCTCTTACTTTGACCCCAAAGAAAAGAACGAGAGAAAAAAAAAAAAAATAAGCGAACGTAAGTAAGAAGAAGAAGAAGAAGAAGAAGAAGAGGGAGGGAGGGAGGGAGGGAGGAAAAAAAGGAATGAATACCTGCGCTCGTATCACATCCCTCGATGTTCCGCAAGTTTTTTTCCTTTCCTAGAAAAGCTTGCAATTCCGCAGGCGAGTGTTCGAGTGGACAATTTTACTTCTCTTCATCGTCAATTGCGGCAATGGTAGTCGAACGAAAGCGGAAACTTCCAGACTCGACGCTACCCTACATACGGGTACATTCAGCCCTACGAAAGTTTACTCGGACACCGCGTCGACTGCGACTTGTCAGCCGTTGTCGGTGGTGGACGAACAGACGTAGGTGAAACGATTCGCGGAAGGGAAACTAGACGCCCTTGAGGTTTGAGTACACACGGAGGGCATTAACTGCGCTGGACAAGTTCCCCGTCTGGTGTTTTAATTGCGTTAGAAATGGCGCGAAATTCCTAAAACGTGTATCCGGCGGCTCCGTACCGCCGGTGAAAACGAGCGCTTCAACGTATCCCCCCTTGGCTTCAACTTCGCCTGAGCTTTCAGCCGCGTACCCCGCACGCTGCGTACCGACTAACGAAATATCGATCCCGTAGCTCCTCGCCCTACACCCGACCTGTCACATGTTACAATACGCGATACCGAACTTCCGGTACAACGAGAACTTACGAGTACAAAAAACGATGAAATTTTCCACAAAAACTCCGAATCACCGGATTCTTTGTTTCGACTCGCGCAAGTTTTTTTTTAGGGAAGCGATTATGCGACAAACTTGAAGTTCTCTCGTTTGTTCGAATGTATTCGTGTCACGCGATTGTTTACGAAAATATTGCGATAAGAATCGATTTTCTACTATTTTTTTTCTTTTCGACGATGAATATCGTGTCGTCATTCCTCGAGCCCTCTGAACTCACGCGAATAAGTATAATTATTCCGCATACCCAACGCTCGGCGAAAGCGTCTCCGTTTTCTGTCGCGGGAATCGCCGTTACGTCGTCTCTCAGGGTACATTGTTCGGCGGTGAGTGTAATAGTAGGAAGTGAAAATAGTAATCGCCTAGTCCGTTGCTCCCGCGACGCGGGGTAGTACACGACGTATCCTGTACTACCCTGGTAAGGGTGAATTCCATGTTCTGGAAAAGTCTTTTCCGGCTGAGAACCATATCCGGTGGAAACGACGGTGGTTTCGTTGAGCGCCGTGGAGTGACTTTTGTCGAGCCAATGTTTCGTGTAACATTGGACGGCAATTACGCCGTACGCGACCGCGAGTCCGTTGTATCAAACGGAATGAAAACAGTTCGGAAAAATTGCATTTTTTCGCAACTCCCTTTTCAGTTTCAACGCTCCGGTACGACGGGGGCCGTGAAAAGCACGGCTGCATTCTCGGGTAGTCGCGGAAAAATTCGTCGCTCGTTGTTTCCGGTTCAACTCTGGAATCCATCTCACGTGAGTGAGGGGAAACTTCGAGGCTGCAGACGATCGCGTGCGATCTCCAGGCGACGTCTCCTCGCGATCAAAGTCAAGGGTGTCCCCACCCCCCACCCACCCCCCGCCCACGTTTTTCGCGACGACGTTATCGATCTCTCGAAACTTCTTGACACATTTTATACTCGCCGCAAACTCACTACCGGTAATCAATTAACGATCGTCGAGGGCTCCGCGGTACACCCGGTTTATAAATATAGAGGAGGATATTCTACACGTAACTATACCATCTTCATCGCGAACGAGTGTCAAAAGTGCAACGGTGATCGAGCAATCGAGACCACGTGCCTTTCCTTCTTCCCGAATTTTGTCCTTTCATTTTCGATCGGTTCGCTTGGATGCAAGCGATTTTATTTTCGAACTCGACGAATCGAAAAAAGCGGCGAGACGAGGTCTCCGCAGGTGAAACCTTTTGGATTTCCGCAGAACCGTTTCGAAAGTTTCCGGGCGCGGAATAGAGGAGTTCGGATCCAGCACACCCGAGGGATTTACCTTGTCCGGCGGCACGCGTCATTCCCGGACGCTACCCGCGGGATTTGCGGCGTCTCCCCGCAATAAGACAGAAGACGCATTAGGTTCTTAAACGGAGTCCACGGTTCGCGAGTCCTTCCGGATTCCGCAACAACCGCGCGAAACTCACCTGCAGGACTAACTCCGTTCCCGCGGGACATCGTCTGGAATTCGTATCTCTACCGGAGGCCAACGGCGTTGATACGTCGCCGCGACTTTACCCGTAATATCGGCTAATACCATAGATATACACACGCCCTCCGGGGAGCGCCTCGACCGTATCGAACACGAATTTCGGTTGTAGAATAATTAAACTTTATCAGCTTCTTCGTAAGCGAGGAGGGGAGGGAGGGGGAATAAGTGGCGTTCCCTCGGAACCGTCCCGAGGTCATCGGGAGCATCGCGCGTTCCTTTATCCCTCGTAATCTCGACCCCATTATCATCCGAGTCCGCGCCTCAACGTCGCTCACGTAGGTGTGTATAGCCGGTTGGAATTATGTCGAATAGCGGGATGGCGTGGTCCTCGGGCAATCGATATCCCATCCTTCCTCTCGCTCTCCCTCTCTCTCTCTCTCTCTCTCTCTCTATATCTCTCTCCCTTTCCATTGCGCACTCTCTTCAACACACTCGGGAAAACTCTCGACGCTCCCGCGGGTGGTGGATCACCCGATGCTGAATTCCCCGTAACCGCGCCCCTCCCTCCCTCCCTCCGCGAGCCTCCACGTCGAATCGTTCCCTCGAACTCGCTGACTTTTTGATGCCTCGAACACGTAAGGGTGTGTACCCACCTAACGCGCGGGTGTGTAACGACAAACTACCCACGTGTACACATCGCACTTGCTCGAGATATTTTCCGTACATACATGTGTACCTATACGTATACACGTGGAACGTACAGACTCCAAACTGGGTTATCTCGCCGATGCAACGCACCTGTAATCCGATCCGGAATACCTCGACTGCCGATCATTCAATTTTCTAACACAAAGAATCGCGGAGCCCGCAAGCCGTTAATATTTTAACCAAATCATACGCCGCCTGCGGTGTAAAACAATCGGAAGATTCGATCGATCGTGCGTCGCACGCGTACGCGGGGAGGAGGAGGTCGAGAATATTTTTTCAATCGACTCGTAAAATGTCCGTATAGAATTAGCGATTATCCGGCGAGTGTGAGTTGACCGACTCAGCTACCGTCTTCTTTGAATCGAATTTCGTATCGAGATAACGATTTCTCATCCGTACCGCAGATTTGCCAAAACTTTCGAAATGTCATTGGATTTTATTTATTTCCGTCCGCCGGCCGTTTCTATTTCGGTCAAATAACATAATTCCACGTCAATTTCCCTCGGGATACAAGTCGCTAGCCGTGTCCGCGGAAAGTTGACGCGTGAATTATACCATTTTTCTATCGATCGTTTCGGGGCGATAGCTTTTTTGAAATTTCCTCGCAGGAAACACACGCTCGCTCGGAGGGTCTGAAGTATGAGCCCGTATAAAACATCTTATCAATATCTTAAGCGTCTCGTGACAAAGAGGGATACGTATTTGAAATATTCTCGAACGGCCATTATTTCTTCCTTCCAAAGGCTCCGAGCCCCGCGTGTATCTTATACATCGGGGGCAGCCTGGGAAAACATACATCTATTATCTATAGATTATCCTTGACCCGTTCGGAGTCCTCTTCTATTTTTTATCGCGAGATCGGAATTGCAAAATTTGACGTATGTATCGAATTTTTGCCGCAAACGTTCCGGAACCTGCGGTATAATTATTCTACGCAGAAAATCCGAACGACGACGGAGATATTTACGAATTATTCGCAAACAAGATGCGAAGTGAGGTATGATGTAGGTTTACGTATCTTGATAGGACAGGTGAAAAGGGTCTGTATTCAAAAGTTTTTGTAAGCGTACGCTGAAAATTTTTTCTTTCTCTTTTTTTTTTTTTTCTCTTTTTTTTCAACTCTTCGTTTAATTTATTTCGAACGCGTCGACTCGGATCCCCCGACCCCAACCCCCAACCCCCGGTCCCCATTATACGGTTATGGTGGTTATTCATAACTGCATGGGACGGTAAAAATGTAAATTTCCATTACCGCACCCACTTCCACTATTCCCGTAATACTTCATGTTTCACCGACTAATAGCCCCTGACAATTCCAGACGTAAACTATCCCACCGATTTCCATTTGCCGATTACAATCGTAAAATATGCATACCGAATAAAATATTAGTTATCTGTGCACGCGTGTTCCTGCGTACCCTGTATCGAATTGATTAATTATTATCGGCGCAGAACCAAAAACTAAAAAAAAAACCCCACAGCCGAACGTATTTTCCTGAAAGGATTATCTGATGCAGAAAAAAAAAACGAAAAACAAAAATAGATCACGTGATCGGACGCGAAACTCCGGAGCAGAAAAATTTCACGAGCGTAAAATTGATTGAAAACTGAAGTGCAATTTTCACGCGCGTCGCGGTGTAATGTGAAAAAAAAAAATAAAATTGACAAAGTCGGTAGCGAGAGGTAAGAGTGACGACTCTCGACGTTCGCGGTTCGTAACGGGGGAAAGCGGATCGGAATATCAAAGCGAAGGTGGAATACGAGCGTACACCTGTGTGCAGTGTACGGTCTGAAGTCAGCCGGAGCATCGGCGGGGCAGACATTATTTTAAAAGCGTCCCTAATGAAATTTTATACTCTTATATGCTTTTCTTACGTTCGGGCGAACGGCCGTGCGAACGCGACACTCAAAGCACCGCGACGAATAATAAGAGCAACGATGTGAATAATGATAATAATGTTCGATAATAATAAGAAACAAGAAAAATCGATTTCGAACCTTATTTTTACTGCAACGCGGGATCACGCGGGCATCTTCGATAAAATCTTGAGGACAGAGGTAGGATGGGACGGACGAGAAAAATTTGGATTTTTCGACTTTTTGTAATCTGTGAATTTGTGTTGAATTTTTGGAAATAATAAAAGTTTGGGAGCAATGGGAGCGCGATTAACCCCGTGGCTCGTGGGTTTAGTTTTAGGTAGGTAATTTCGAATGGAAGAGTAATAGGATTCACCTAGTTGGCAGAATGACGAACCCCCCTGTGTTCCCGTAAGCACTTTCCTATCCGCAGATTGTAGTGGTGCTTTTAGATGATTAGCTTCATAGGCAGAAACCGATTCGCGTAATATACAAGCTCGTATTAGGTATGCCTATAGGTGAAATTGAAGCAGATCCATACACATACCGAGTGATGCTTACCTCCCGATAACTCCAATTAATTCCTGACCTAGCGCTATAATTTGCTACCCTATGGGAATTCATGGCTTGTGAGAGGAATCTTGTTATACGCTTCGTAACGAATAATTAATGGGTTATATCGCAGCAACAGATGATCTACGAAATTGTACGGGTCTCCATAAAGGGCGTTAGGCCTGGCCATCGATTCCCATGGATAATTTATGCGTCCTTTAATCCCACGCAAATTAATCGTCGGCCGTTGAAATCCAAAAAAAAAAAACACCCACCCGCCGCTAACCGATCATGCAGATTTTCGTGTTCTAACAAAACTCCGAGAGCCGCACGATCCTCCCTCGCCAATGAACCGGAAATTCGAGGGCCTTCGGAGGCGCCGACATTATTTTTTTTTTTTATAAATTCTTACCGTTTCCTCACGAAGAAAGTTCGAAGGATACAACCTCATCGTCGGTCTCTGTTTTGAGCAACGTAAATTTTATCGGTTCGTCATTTTTGGAAAAAATTAACGTCATTCACTACTCGCGGTCGTCGTTCGTGTAGTGAAGGGTTGAGAGAAATAGGACGGAACTGATTGTAAGAGATCACGAGTGGAAAATCTGACTGTTTTCGAAAGATTTATGTCGCTTAATTTATGTGTATGAAAATTTGCAACCGCAATTCATTTTCGTCCCCGATGGGTACGTCACCCTGTAAGTCTGAACGAAGCAAGCCGCGAAGATGTATAGCGGCGTAGCACTCTTACAAATTTCCGCGGTATATGCAGTTGGGGAAATGAAGAAACGAGACGAGTTTCGTTGACAATGTTGTATTCCCGTCAATTACACTTCCTCATTTCATCGTCGCAACGGGAGAGATGGATTGTAATCGTGGAGAGGAAAAAAAAAAAACATTTTACTCTAAAAACTTTCAATTCAGAAGAAAATTCATCTCGTCGTACTGATTCCAAATGGCCGAAAACGGAAAAACTCGCCCAACGACCCCGCGTATCAATCTCAGACGTCTTTTCTTCTCCTTTGTTTTCTCTCTTCCGTCAACATTTGGCTTATAGCTCCGGTTATGGCTGGTCCCGCTGTCCACCGTGACAATAATCCATTATGCAAGTAACGTTCACCCTCCCATCCCCCTTTTTTGTTCGCCAGCATCATAACGCTCAACGATTCCGCGAGGCTCGCTGTCCCCCCCCGCGGACCAGCGAATCCCCTCGGTTTATCTACCGCGTTTATTTATACGATCGTCTCGATAATTTTCATAAAAGCACCGGACGACCCTCGTACGGAATTATCCCGTAATACGGCGAAGTCTAGGTAGGCACCATGTATTACATACGAATGGGTATACGTATGTATGTATGTCGGATGAAAACTTTATCGATAAGAATTAAATTTACCTTGCACCTCAAAGACTTGCGGAAGTTTTACCGCTTTTGGAGTACAGTCTCGAAAGTTCGGATCGTAAGTTCCGCGTTAATGCGAAAGAATAGTTAAGTGATAAAACGCGTTGTTACGTATTTTTTTACTACGATTAAAACTTTTCACCGTAATTTGATTTTCTACTTTTTCTCTATCGAGTGCATGTTTTTTCAAAATAGAATTCCAAGACTTCTTTGGTCGGACGACTTCATTCCGCCCAAATGCGGTAAGGAATTTTCGAAACGCTGATATTATATAAAAATAAATCTGTGCTCCGCGAAAGCTCGGCGGGGGATGAAAAGTAAAGAAAGGGGAAAGCCACGGGGTAGAGATTTTCAAGGTTAATACACAGAGCTGGGGAGGGGGGGGAGGGGGGGTAGGAAGAACATAAAACGTTGGAAGACACGAGAACTGTTGCGAAGTTTGGCTAACGCACGAGAGTCGCGGGGCGGTTTTCGCTTGGGAAAAGTGGGCCGCCGCAAAGGCTGAAAGTGGCAATTTTTCAACTCCTCACGCAACATTGCTCCGGCATTGTGATATCCGCGCACCCACCCCGACGAACACGAGCCACCGTGCCACCTACAAGGCCACAATCACCGCCACCACATCTTCCAGATTCAGGAGCACCCGGCCCCGTTCGCTCACTCTTATAACGGAGGGTAACAACGCGCTGATTTGTGAGGTGAAACGCCGTTGTTAGATGCAAAAATAACAAGAACGGTAGGACGAAATAAAATGAAATAAAATGAAATAAAATGAAATAAAATAACGTCATCGTATCGAGTGAAACGTGACGACTTCGCGTCTCGTTTTCACCTTAATTTTCCAGGTGTTGTCTACCGAGATCGTCGAGCGTAAAATTCTTTTGTCCTGGTTTTTTTTTTCTTTTTTTTTTTTTGGGTATAATTTCCACATTCCAAGGAAGAGGGACGGGGCTAATCGCGGAGACGATCCGAATCGTGTATTTCATTCTCTCCCCTCTCTCCCCCTGGGGATGTTTAATTTGGTTAGACGCGTTGTTTTTTTGTTTTTTTTCAATGGACCAAAACGACCGCAGCGTTACACGCATTTTCATTTGTACAACGATCCCCGGAGGGATGCCGCCTCACGGGAGACCCTCGAACGAACGTGACATTATTCAAGAATATGGTAACGAGCTTGAGATTTTATTGCCAAAGGGTCATCGACCCAGTCTTCTCCCCGTCCTCCCCTTCGCCGCATCTCTTCTTTTTCCGCCGCTAATCTCGTCCGAACCGTCAACGCGCGGGTACGCGGAAGTCGCCCGGTGATTGGGGGGAGGGGGGGTGAGAAAGCTTTGGCTCGCACCGCGTCGTTCGATCGAATGTGGCGTGTTTTTTAAAGGGGTTGGAACCGATTCCCCGGCTGTACAAACATCTTTAACGGCGGATTGGGACGCCGCAAAAGTATAAGCGATATACATGCGTATGTATATCGGCGACGCACGATAGCCAGAAGAAAAAAAACTCCGACATTATTTCTTTCGAGAATACTTCTCGTTTAAGATCACGTTAAATTTGTATAAAAATTGAAACGCGAGGCTCGCGGAAATGTAAAAGATGAAAAAACATCGGGGCAAATAACTGTGGAAATAATAACGCGCGATTCAATATACATATATATATATCCACATCCGAAACAGTTTTCCGGCGAAATCCTGCATGTCTCCTTTTACCCCTCAAGCTCCCCGAGAGTACGTGTACGTCTATACCTGCCCGTGGGTCGAGGGAATTTTTGTTTGACTCTCATTTGTTTTGTTTTTTTTTCTTTTCGTTTCTTCCATTTTCGTTTTTATTTAGTTTCATATTCATTCATATTCCTTTTTCGTGTTTTTTCTCTCGATATCTGTTACGTTCTCGTTTTTGTTTTCAATCTCTCTCTCTCTCTCGTTCACCGCCGAGATAGTAACAAGACCGACAAGCACCATCGGCATCGATTTGAACTCCAACGTCCAGCGGAGCTACGGAATTAGCTGGCTGCTCCAAATATAGATACGCGGACGCCGCGATATTCACTCGTGCATTATGTCTACTGTGTATATCCATAGAAATGCACGTGTATATTATACTTATAATACACTCGTGTATAGGTATTTTAGTTACACCTACCACCCGCCCCCCCCCCCCACCCCTCCCTCCCCCGCCCCGCTGTCCGCGGTATTGAAAGCGGCGACAAGCATTCTCCACCGCGGTTCTGCGGAATATAACGACCTATATTCCGGCGCATTTAATTTCATACCTTATCTGCACCGAGACTGCACAATACAACAACTGGGCCAACCGTGCCGCGGGTCCATAGAAGCCCGGCTCTCGTTCCTTCGTTCAGCCCGCACTGATTTCCACCCCCTTCAACTCCGCTTCGCGTTTCGAGCGCTCGTTCCTCTGCGTGGGACTTTAACGGGAACGAAACTGCGAGGTGGAGGTAGGGGAGGGAAAACGGGCGGTGCCGGAGGATAAATAAATGGTGATAAAGTTGGAGGTAACGCGGTACCCGAACGAACGAACGAACGAACGAACGAACGAACGGGGAATATAGAAAACATGACGACACTCGCCGATCGTAACGTACGCCGCGTCTCGTTACTCCCGGTGTAGGTACCGCCCGTTACATTGTACTCGCAGGCGGACCTGGAATTCGCGTTTTATTCGCACCCTGGAACGGCCGGTCCGACGGTTGGATCTTTTTTTCGACAGGAAGGAAGGGAAGGTCGACGATGATGTACACTGCGATAGCGGAGCACCTTCGACGTCGACACTTTCGACGAAGAGCAACGGAAGCGGAAGGATATCGCTGCTCTTCGATACCGCGAAAAGAAATCCTTCACCTGACCAGCAATCGTACTCCTGTGCGAGAAAAGTATGAGGCGAGACAATATGCTCGCTCAGTTTTCAACGCATAACGTCCGCACGTTCGGTTTTTGTTCCACCCCCCCCCGTTGCATAATCGAACATCTTCGCGCATCTGGTTGTTGGAATCGTGAACTTTGAGATGGAAGGCACGACCCGTCGTATTTGGAAAAAAGTCACCGGTTTCGAAGAGTCGATAGAAAAAGTTGGTAAAAAAATTGCGATTCGCTTGCGACGGTAATTATTCATGATTTGAATTTCGGGTGGAATCCGAATACTTCGATTTGAACGATCTCATCTGATCTTCGAGCCTAAAATATTTGGAATCTCGAGAAAAATGTCCCACCGGGGACGATAGGAGTACTTATGTGAGGAAAATGTGAACCGGGTTCCCGCTGTCGTGTACTCCGCTTTTAAATTAAAAAAAAAAAATATAAAAACAATAAAAACACATCGCACATTCCAGGATATGGAATCATTCCTGCTCTCCGACCGCACCGGCGAGGCGTGTCATAATTGAAACTTTTACATGAAAAAATCCACGCGGCGTATTCGTTCTTTCTTTCTTTTTTTTTTCTCTTTTTTTTATTTTTTTATTTCGTCCTCGCTCGCAATCGACATACGTATGTCCATATAACGTCCGCGTTTCCCTCTGTTGGTTAGCTCTCGTTACACCGCCATAGCTCGACATTATTCCGAATTAATGTAAAAAACTTTTTGCCTCGAAGTAAAAGTATATTCCACGCATCGTTAACCATTGAAATAAAAATCGGAAACGTTCTAGTTTCGAATGAATTGTTTGCGAAGGTAGTATATATACCGCATATATAATCATCCCGCACGCACGTCGGGCTGAGTTTTTCATCAAACTACGAGATTGGAAGGAGCTCGATTCGCCAGATATGCGATCGAGCTCGAGCTCGAGCTCGACTTTCCCATTCATCGAGCACGCTAAATTTAATGGTCGATTTTTCTCACGGACGACGCGCGTTGGCTGAGCAAAAAAAAAAAAACGGACAAGGCTGCTGGTCTCGTTCTCGGAGTTTCGAATAAACTCACCCCGTACCTACGTGGCGCACTGACCTACGCGATCGCGCCCGCGTACCGACGCCTGTTCAATTTCGGAATGGCGCGAAAGAAACGAACTCGCGATGTTACGAAAATAAATAAATAAATACATTATACGAAAATGACAAAAAAAAAAAAAATTTTTAGCGTTCACGAATCCGTGCGGAACATTCGTTAAAACAATTGCGCATCACCTGTCAACGGTATAAGCTCTCTCGTCACTTATGAAAATATTTGTACAGCACGTTTTTAAGCCCGGATTATGAAGAGGATTAAAAAATGTACAAATGAAATCTGGGAGTCGGACGACACGGCGTACGAAGTGTTACTCGTTAGCTGTACCGAACCCACGAGGCACGAACTTCGTTCTTATTCAAATATGATAATATCCGAATAATCCTCGCGTTCGATGTAGCAGCACAGTTGTATAACTACGGTGAATTTTCGTCCAGATATTACGGAGGCCATAAAACACTTATAAGTACATTTGTGAAGAAGACCCGAGATTTCGTCCAAGGTTTCATAACTTTCTTGAATATTATACGGACATCGGATACAGCCGCTCCAAGATTTAGTTCCACGCGTCAAAGTATACACGGATAATATTCACGCACGTCGCAGGCTCGGGTCATTTTCATTCGGGTATAACGAGATTCTAATTTTTCTACGAAATTCTATCGATTCGGAGATGAAAGGACGATCCACTCTTTATTTTCCGATCGGGAATGACTCGAATCTGCGCTAAAAACGATCGAATCTACCGTTAAAAGAAAAAATTCGAAGCAATCTGCGCCGTCACGGGTTGGATCAGACCTAGTTATCATAAAAATTTTTACCCAGTTACCAACTTCCGTTGTTTTCGCGAGACTCGATTAACGCTCGGTCTCAATTGAAACTCTCCTGCGACAGAATTGCTTCGGTATGGACTCGGATTCCGAGGGGTTGGAGGAAATCCGTTGAAATAAGATAGCACCCGCGGCGTGGCACCTTCTCCGAAACGACACCTGCGAATCCATTCGAGTACTGCATTATGTGCGATCAATCTTTGTTCCAGAGCTGTGCGTAGTCTTGAATGCTGGCGTGGTCGCGTCGTTCGTTACCCGGGACCTCGGCCCTCCGTCGCTGACCGCCATCAGAAGGGGAGGAAAATCGCGCGATGCATGCCGTGGATCATACGGGCGGACGTAACGGCAGCGGTGGATATTACCACAAGCCATGTTGCCTCGGCCGTTCAACGGAGGAAGGACACGGTGCCGCGGAATTGTTGTGCTGCTGCTGCACCTGCACGGCGACGGCCTCACCCAGTCTACTGACCAGTCTCGGCGTCTGTATTTTCGTCCTGGCGTACACCCTCGTCGGTGCTTTCACCTTCATGGCGGTCGAGGGCGGATTGCAGTCGGTAAGAATCGAATACGTTCGAAGGAGATTTCGCCTCGTACGATTCGGAGAATTGGCGAATTTTTACTTTTCGATTATGTTTTCTACCGATTTTGTCAATGAAAATGGAAAAAGGCGGTACCGAGAAAGCGGATGTATTCGACGCGATCGGAAGTACGGTCGGCGTGGCATATTTATCGATCGAGAGTCCGTAGTCCGGTTACGTCAGACGAATGCCGAATGTCTGGTCCGCGAACCCTCTTTTTCCTCCCGGTATTCCAGTTCCATATTTCAACAGGCTGAGGAGAAAAATACAAAAAAGTAGGTTGACCTGTGGAAAACCGTAAACATGGGGAAAACAAGCGACGGGAGAGAAAAATACGGTACTAAAGTAAGCCCCCGTACGCCAAAGTGGCCGCGCGGTTTATGGCGTCTCATCAGTCCGCGCGTTGCTACAGTCTTTCGTTTTGACCCGCGGAATGGTTGAGGAGCGAGGTAAAGCGGAGATTTTATTCCTGACTAATGAATACGCGTCGAGGTACTCAGACGGGGTAATTGATTCGGGGCAAATACACCGATTCTCATGAGATTTAACCTCGCTTGATTCGGAATATCTGAAAAAGTGGTATTTTCTTCTTCTGATTGACGTTATGCACACCCAGGACTCATCGGCGGTGGTATCATCGAAGTCCGTTCCGGACGAGGCCGCCGCGTTGGGCGCTGAGATCCGTTCGAGGACGGTGGAAAAATTGTGGAGCATCACCGAGGACTTGAACATCCTCTACAAGGACAACTGGACCCGTTTGGCGGCCCAGGAGGTCCTAGATTTTCAAAAAACCCTCGTCCACTCGCTGACGAAACAGTCTCACCAAGCGCTCCCGGCGACCACGGCGCAGCACGGGTCGCGCCATCACCGTTGGACGTTCAGCAGCAGCCTTCTCTACTCCCTGACGCTGATAACTACCACCGGTGAGTATCCGAGCAATAATTGATCGGCTCATTTCGCGATGATTGGCCATACCTCCGAATCAACCGTGATCCCGTCCGCTCGTCGCACGGGCACGAAAATTTCGCCCCCATCGCCCGAACGATGGATTATATTTACCGCCGCGACATTCCCACCGATATCATTCGAAGTACTATACTGGGGGGGGAGGGGGTGGAAACTGTGCAACGTTCGTTGATTCACGTCACGGCATCCGTGGATCGATCCGTGCTCGTATAGACCGACAAAGGCTAGAACGGCGTTCGAATCAGCATCGGTATATCAATGAGCGGATATAGTGTACGCTGCACGCCCGGGTTTCGCGCGAGACACGCCTCGTATATATATTTCTGTATATACATATACACCTATACGTACCTATATCCCCCGCAAACCGAGCCGCGATGCACCGGTCCTGCAGTGTACAGTGTACGCGGGCAACACTCGGCGCAGCCAACATCCCTCTCAGAATGCCATTTGCTAGCAGCTCTCGGCGGTGAATGATATATTTGTATGGATATACCGCGACTCTCCGGTCCGCCCGCAACCCTCCCTCCCTCCCCGCATCCAGGCCGCGGCGAAGTCCTTTGCCAGCGTTTCTGCTCGACGTTTTCCCCAACGGGATATCGCGATATACACCGGCTCACGGGAATTCCCGGCTAAGGATACAGTTCCTCACTCTAATTCACACCGGCGTAGAGAAATACAAGGGCGCGCCTCCACCCCTCCACCCTCCACCCTCCACCCCCCCCTCCCCCCGCGGCTCCCCACTCTCGTGTTTCGTCGAGAAGTCGGCGGCTTCCGCGAGTCAGTCAAGGGTATGGTAATCGGCACACTAGGTTTAATCCCTACCCGCTACTCATATACAATACCAAGGTCGGATTCGTCTGATTCGAGAAACGTTCCGAACCCCCAAGTTTTCCTGCACACCTGTATATTATATTGTACGCGTAAAGTTCGAAGTATTCACGGGTTCACGGAGTTGCCGGGGTACGCAGGAACCGCAAACCTCTTCTTGTCTCCACCCGGCCTACCTCGTCACAACCGAAACTGACGGGCGGAACTCCCCCTCGCTCTCGTTTCACACAGCCGTACGAAAAGCTCTCCCCCTATTTCTCGCTAACTCGGAACAAGGGAGTACAGTGAATTTCGGTAAACTCGAGGAAGTCTTTCAAAGGATTTTCAATAATTTAGCAAATTTTTTTTTCATTGAATTTTACAGTCGCAAATATCGTTCGATTGTCTGGCGGGCTACAAACCGATTCGCCGCGGTGGTAGAAACCGGTGTTTTTTTTTGAGGCCACGACGACCGCTCCACTTTAATGGGCCGAGTATCGTGACCTTTGAAAAGTTTGGCGTCGGCCGTCCGGTCCTGCGCTACCTGTGCGTCGGCGCGTCGTTAATATTGCTCCGTCAGCTTCATCAGATCGAATAATTAGTCCAGGATCACATCGTGCGGGCTTTGACGCGGAAGCTCGAGTCCACGGCGAGCTTGTGGCAGCTTTTGCATGCTACGTGTTGCGTGTGACGCGGAGATGACGCTATCAACTATTTAACGCCAATGGCGAAACGTGACTATAACTAACCCGACCGAACCTACCCCCCCATCGAAGCCGTCAAACTCACCTTACACACAACGTAGCGTAAACCGAGTCGTCCGACGTTCGCCTGCGCCGCCATTTAATAATTTCGATTAATTTCTCGCTGGAAGTTTTTTTGAAAAAAATTTCATCAAATCTCATCCGAGTCGAAACAATAGTTGAAAATCGATCGAAGTAAAGTACAGCGGCGTCGCTATACCGGAAACACCTCAGGGGTAGCGTATGGCGCTGCGCCGGTGAATCGCAACGTGTAAGAGTATATCGAGCATCGTACGCTTCTTCGTAATAATAGTCGATAATAAATGCGTTACATTTATGTCCGTGGGTACGTATAGAATAGCGGTCATGCACTAGCTGTATATATTCCACAGGAGGCGAGAAATCTCTGTCCCGGCGTCCCTGGTCACGAAAACCAGCTATACGGTTACGTGCGAAACTGCAGCGTTAGTAAATGTACAGTATGCAATATTGTCACCGTGGTAACATTACCGCGAGTCTACGTGACGAGCAGAATAAGTATCCCGCGTTCCACGCGGCCAAGTGGACGGGACAACGAAACGCGTTACGTACGTATTCCCTGTCGAATCTGGACTCACCCCGGCCGTGATTTTTTTTACTAATATATGTAAATTACAACGTCGGCTCGAATCGTCGATATTTTATTCGCGCAAAAAATGCATGCTATCCACAAAACAAAAAAAAAAAAAACAAGAGGGACAAAAAAACGAACGCGAAAGACGGTCGCGATCGAGGGCTTGAAACAGCTGCGGGGGTCAGTTCGGCCCGACGGCGCAATTTCGACGGCCATCGACGTCCGTCGATGCTTCGCGAACGAGCGTCGAGAGTGGCTATCGGTATGCGGACGGCGAAGAGGTCGAGTGTTCTGCTGCGTGTGCGAAAAGACGCGCGCTTCCCTGTTCTCGGTGAGAGACGGTTTTCCGTCAACCGCAGACGGACAAGCGGTTCGTGCGAACGCTACTTTTCATCCGTCGCCCGGTACGACGCGACGAGGCGATCGATTAGGATAAAAATCAGCGCAACGAATTACCAGAGGGGGATAACAAATAGAACCGGACCCGGAATCGCTGCTTCCGAACCGAATGAGAGCGGAATCGAAATTCGTTCGACCCTGGAAGGTTATTGAATTTGCCGATCGAATCTCGTCCAATTAACCCCGACGAACGTCGTCGAGTCGTTGTCGAAAAAAAGCAGATTCCCCGGTAGGCCGGACTGCGTTTCGACGAGCGTTCGGGGTGTGGAGATCCCCCCCTAAAAATTCATCGTTGTATCCGAAGCGCGAAAAAAGATTGAAACTAAAGGTGGCAAAAAACGACGAACGAAACAATGCACTTATCACGGAACATCCGATGAACGGAAAAATTTTTCCCCGTCGAAGAAAACTTTTTATGGAAAAGACGTTCTCGACGACAACCGGCGGAACTCGTGGAACGCCTCTCGTCCCCATCTTTCCCCTCGGCGCGGAGGCTGCCGCCACTTTAACGGAAGGTACGCTCGACCTTCGGAAGTCCCTGACCAAACACCGACATCTTCTTTCCCTATCCTAACGAACTTTGTTTCTAATTAACTTTGGCTACGCTTGACCGCTTCTCGTTTTATTCGCGCTCGTCGCTACGTCATTCTTTTTTTTTTTCCCCCACTTGTAGTCGCGTCGACCACATCGGACCTAATTGCTACGTTCAGGCTTCAAAGAAATTACACCCCGAAAGCCCCCGTCGGCTCGCGCGGGACCGTTTGTTCCCCTTTCTGTTTTTTTTGTTCATGTTATTTTCTAGTTTTTTTTTTTTTTTTTTTTATTTCAGTCAACGCACTAAAATTCAACGATTTCTTTTTACCTCGCCCAGCTCCGGTCCGTCGGCCATACTTTTCGTGGCATATACAAGGCTTACTTTCTTAGGAAATAGAAAGATCACTCCGATCTCCACATCCGACCATTAATCCACGCGATCAATCACCAATTATGATATCTGACCCGTAGCGATAGCGGCTTCGAACTTTATCGCGGCCCGATTGAGATTTCTCGCGTTATCGTTCCTACGTCATTTTTATTCGGGTATCGTGATCGACTAATTTTTCCGCAACACATTTTACGTTGATTAGATTCTTCGAAAAAATGTCGGCAGACGAAGCGGCGTTACATTTCGATCGGAGAGCGAAATCGAAGGGCGATCGGCCAAGCCAACGGCGCGGTACGTAAAAAATAACGTTGCCGCGGTTAACAACGCAACGCGCCTGTATTACGCGTCTCGGTAATATTTTCGACGATAGGAATTAATCATTCGGCCGAAATAACAAAGTATAAAATATCGCCTCGTCCCGAGCTATCTCCGCAACCGCAACGTCGACACCCGCACCGGGATCGCCTGCACGCTCTCGTCTCTCTCCCAGTTTCCGTCTCTTTCTCTCCTATTATCCGCATCTCCCTCGCCACCTCGAAGCCCCAAACCCGAGAGTCCTCTTTGGGCGGGGGGTGGGTGGGTGGCCGCGAGGGGAAGGGCTGTTTGGACAGGAAGTGACGTCATCTTCCCCGCGTATTAATCATCATCAAGGCCAAATTGCCCGCAGTTCTCTCGCTCGCTCTTCCTTTCCTAGGGCGCTCTCTCGCCGCCATCATTCACCCGTCTCCTCCTCGTTCTCCTCCCGCAATCGTCTGGAGATTAATACGTATATCTTCTCCTCTCCTTTCCTTCCAGCGCGCGTCTCCTTCCGCCGCGCGTCCCCTCGGTTTCCGTATACCCCGAGCCGTGTCCCGCGCGCTGACCCATCTCGAACCGTTTCGAATGACGCGGGAATAGGCAAAAAAGTATTATATCTATTTCGTCTCCGCGTGTCGCGACGTCTTTTATTCCCCGGCGGAGCTACTTTGTTTTCGACAACGGAGTAACCCGAAAAGCACCTTTTCCGCTTTTCCTCTTCGCCGGGGCTCAACTCGAGCTCTTTTACACTACGGAAATGAGAGCGATGAACGAAAGGCTTTGTCTATTCCAAGGAGAACAATGTTCGGGCGATAAAGACGGGCGGGGTGTACCGTAAAGCACCCACCACCGCTCAACGTTCTCTGTACCCTACTTTAAACAGTTTTCATCCCACAATACTCTCCGTATAACTAGATGAAGCGGGCGTCTCGAAACGCTCGCTTGCGCACTCGAAACATAACAACTAACCACCGCCTCGTGGCGATTTTCGTTCGATCCGAACGTCGTGAAAATCTGAAAAACCCAACGAATCACGATCGTCGTCCGGACGCGACGAACCGGAAGCGAGGGGGGAAATCTTCGGGTGGTTCGGAGGTCGCACACGGTGTATTGCATCGCGGATATACATATATGTATATACATATATATGTATATTGCCGCCGTTGAAATTTTGGGCTAATTTTCTATGTTTGATCACGTCTCGGGTCTCGCGCGAGCGTAGCGTGACGTGAATTGCTTTGACTGCACTAATTAATCCTGATACAAGGTAATTGTAAACCGAGGTAGGAACGTCGAGTGTAGTACCTACCTACCTCTTGGAACAAACCGTATCGCTACAGATAACATATAATACCTGTAGCTATTATTCATCAAAGGTGAGTCCTAAGCCGCGCGGTAACAAGAGTTAGCTCGTAACGTCGTGGTCCACCGCGTCGGCAAGCGCCGTCGCCTCGGTTCTGGAGAGGAAGGAAACGCGTTCGGAACTGCAGAAGTCTTGCCAGCCCCACCAATCAATATTACAGAACACAAGAGGGAGCCGAGTCAAGCGTGCCTAAGCGCAGGTAGTATACGATAAGTATAAAGGGAGCTTTTCTTTCGCCCGGATCTCATCGCGCGTCGATACTTTTAAAGAAGAAAGGATGCTTCCTCGCTCGCTTCTTCACCCCCGTCTACGCGAAATTGCGATTTTCCAACCTTACGTGCGTATCGCTGCACAGAATTTTTTTCTTTCAAAAAGTCGAGCGGGATGAGCTCGGAGTTGCTGTCTCTGAAGTGAGCTGCATTTTCTTTTTCCTCCTGCCTTTTTATTTCTTTATTTCTTCATTTCTTCATTTTTTTTTTTCTTACTTATTCCCTCGGCAACGAGACCCGTGATCACCTGTAAGGCCAACTTTTCTAGACACCTTAGAAAAAAAGTTCACCGCGAATATTACCTACCCCAGCGAGGTAAAGTTTTCCCATTTGAAAGCCAACTTATCCAAAAGATGAACGCGAAAGATTCGAAATTACTTAACGTCGCTCGCTACGTACGTGCAATAGAGCGCTTGGATTTACATATATATCTGTATATACCTGTGATCCGCGTTGCAGCCACGGTGTATTTTCGGACGAAAAGCGATAGTCGTTCGAACGTTGTTTGTTGGCGTCCAATACTTTTCGACGAATACGAAAAAAAATTATTTTTACCGATCGCAGCGATTCCGACAGTCGGAGATTGCGTCGTTTCCGGCGATCGCACTTCCTCGTTTGAAATGTCGAACAATCACTCGTCGTGTACGCGTACACATGTGAACGCAGCGATCGTAACGATATTTGATAAAAATCGTGATTGGAAAAAAGCTTCAACTCCGACGAAGCCCATGAATCTGAGGAGAGGAGAAAAAAAAAAAAAAAAAAAAGGAACTGATAACGGCGCAGGCTTAGGAATGGATCATCGCATTAGGATCGGCCCTTCCTTTGTACCTTATGATTATGATAATCGATCGGGGAATATATGTGGGCGGTTAACCGCTCGGATATATATATGAGAGAGAAAAGATAAGGAGTAAATCCTGTGGGAAGATAATGGAACGCCAATAATAATTGGAAGTATGGAAGGACACCGACGCCACGAGGCAAAGGTGACGTCCGAACCCTCGTTTTCCGACTCGACGCTATCGCGAAACAGTTGACAAAGCTGTCAACTGTTGCTCGAAGATCTCAACGTCATCGTTTACAACTTCGCGAAAGGCTTCTTCTTTATTTCGCTTCGATCAAACGCTCCGTGTTCACGTTCGGAAGGACATTAATTTTTGACGCGATCGACTCTGTCCCCCGTCACTTAATGGCGACAATCTTGATTGCGGAATCGATTCCCTGCTCCAGAAAATGTCAAATTATTTGGACCGACGATACTACAGTAATTAGGAAAAAAGAGAGAGCGCTCCTTTTTTTCATCGCAACTAAATCGGTGAACACTAGGTCTCAGGAACACGAATTCGTAGATCAAATTCAGCTACGAACCTAATTTATGAATAAAATCCATGGCCAGGAAATCACGTATTCAAAATTTCAATGCATCATCAAATTCCGATCATTCGTTCTCGAGATACGACGGGAAACGTGATGGCGGGTTACGTAGCCCGAGATTTCATATTTTAGCGAGCTGGACTTGAGCGCTCTCTATCTCGTTCGTCTTTCTACCGCTTCGCGGCGTATCGCCTCGCGTCCAACACTCCCACCACGCTGAGCTTTCTCGCACCAAAATCCATATGTAAAAAACATTGGGCAAATGCAGTCCGCGCGGAGTTCGGTGTCGAGCTCCGGCTCACCCAATCAAAAAGAAGTTCGCATCAGCCAATGAGACTTCCTATTTTGACACGTGCTTCAGGCATCTTGACTGACGGCACGTGCCAGAATACAAACATAATTTATGGCTTTTTAATAGGTGATGAGGTGTGAAATCACAGTCCTTGTTAATTTTTTGCTCTCATTGTTAGCAGGTGTCGGACGAGCTGTCAACACCTGATAAAGATCTTGTTCACACCTCATAAATTACCCCATTCATCCACCTGATCGGCGGCATCCTTTTGCGGCATTTCTGAGAATTCTATGTAACCACAAACCGTTTAAGAAAGTAAATATGTAAAAATTGAGAATTTAAATGGTTCAGGGTATACCCAGCGAGTTCATTTCTGTCCATGAGGCCATACTGAAGCTTAACACCTTTAGTACAGAAACAGAGGCACTGAGTGTACATCAAAAAAAAAAAAAAAAATTCCAAATAAATTCTTCTTCCCTTGCATCGTGTTGTAATGCATTATAAAAGGTAGACTGATAGATTTGTAATAAAACGGTCGGTCTTTGTAATTTCACACGCAAAATCAGAGTTTTTTATTGTCAATCTACCAATTTTTCCCATCGAGATATCTCAATTTTTCTACTCCAAAAAGCGAAAAATTGGCGATAACTCGATTAATTTTATATATGGATTCCTCCGATCAAAATACATGAAAATAACATATAAACCCTATTAAAAAAAATGTTGATTTTTGGGCCAAAACTGAAGTATTTTTAAAATCGATCGAAAGACACTTTTCTTACGTATTTTGACCCCATGAATTCAAATCTGAAAGTTAAATTGATCTATCTTTAAAATTCGCCGAGTTATCACCAATTTTCAGTTTTTTGGGGTCAAAAATAAAAAATTTAGTTTTTAGTCTATCTTTATGTAATTTGAGCTCAGGAATGCAAATCTGGAAGAAAAATTGATCTATCTGCAAAAATGACCGAGTTATCCTCATTTTTTCGCGATTTTTGGCATAAATTTAAATATATCTCAAAGGGAAAAAATCGTAGCTCAATTTGGACAACGGATTCGTGTTCCTGAGGTCAAAATACGTAAGAAAAGTGTCCTTTGATCCATTTTAAAAAATAAAAAATTTTGGCCAAAATTTGAAAAAATCGTAAGGGGTACCCCTTGGAAAAATCTCAAATTTTGGACAAAAATTTTTATTTTTTAAAATTGATCGTATGGCACTTTTCTTATGTATTTTGACCTCAGGAACACGAATCCGGAAGTCAAATTGAGCTACGATTTTTTCCCTTCGAGATATCCTCAAATTTATGTCAAAAAATGCGAATAAACGGGGATAACTCGGTCATTTTTGCAGATAGATCAGTTTTTCTTCCAGATTCGCATTCCTGAGCTCAAATTACATTAAGATAGACTAAAAAATCAATTTTTTATTTTTGACCCCAAAAAGCTGAAAATTGGCGATAACTCGGTCAATTTCAGAGATAGATCAATTTTTCTTTCAGATTCGGATTCCTGAGGTCAAAATATCTCAGAAAAGTGTAATACAATCAATTTTTAAACCACTTTACATTTGGCCCAAAAATCGATTTTTTTTTTTGGCTTTTCAAGAGTAATCTCACATATAATCAGCTCAGGAATCCAAATCTGGAAGCCAAAATCATCTACTCATGCAATCGATCAAGTGATCATCAATTATTCGCTGTTGGGAGCAGAAAAATTATAAGACACATCGATTGGTTTTAGTCGTAGACCCACTTTGATCCATTGCAATCCACGCATGGGTCGAAATATTCGAATTTCTCGGTCTACAAGGGAGCCCGAGCTTAGCTGGAGTCAGGTAGCCACGGGCGCGCGGTTTGTTTTGAGGCGTCACCTCTGCTCAGCCCCGAAGGTGACGTCTCACAACAAAGCGCCACGCTGCAGCCTACCTGACTCCAGCAAAGCTCGGGCTGTCCGACTCAACTTCAATTTTAAGTCAAAAAAAGAACATGTCATTTTTTAATTTTATACTTGAATTACAAAAACAATAGGAAAAAAATTTTGAATAGTGAACGAGTAAAAAACAATCACAATCGACAATTTTTAGATATTTTCTATGATTTTTGACCAAAAAAAAAATTTCATTGCTGGAAGTACCCCATTTGATTAATTATTTATATCAAAAACGAGTGGGCTACCTCAAAATATCAAGTAAAAAATATTTTCCACATTCGAAAAATTTTCTTTTTTTGTAAGGTACAAATTCTGCCCCCATGCTAGAAGAATAAAAAAAAAACATTTTTCTTTCAACCCACCCTAGTGAACACGATTAATTTTTCAACCGAGTCTGGTCGATCAAGATTGCGTAAAACCTATCAAAATGGCGTATTGCAAGGGTTTTTGGAAAATCCGTACGTGGGATGGGGGTGTATTATAACTTTCTTAATTAGACGAGGGATCTCGCCTAAAATAATTAGCATATTCCACGGAAGGCTTCAATGTCGTTTCAGGCGTATTGATCGCGAATTGGATTCGAATGGTCCTAAACAAATAACATCGTCGAGGGCCGTTTTCATTCAAATAAGTAACGAATCGAGTCTTACCTTTAAAAGCACACCGTTTAAATATACATTCAATTCCGCCTCTCATAAATGACCGAGGCGCTCGTTAAATGACAGAAGTAAGAGCAATCTCCGTACACATTCACCGCCCGAACACCTGATGCTCCTCCACCTTGCACGGTTGTAACCCCGATTTCCTCCTTCAGCGGGCGTATATAAAAGCGCGAATGAAATATACAACGCCCTATGTTTTAATTACGCTCGATTTTCCCCGTTGATAAAACACTAGCCGTTATAAAACCCCGCAGAGTCCTGCGCCAGACGTGACATAGCCGGATGCCACGCAAATCAGTATTTCAACAAAATATTTAGCGAACTACCCCCCTTCGGAGCGGCGGCGGCGGCGGCGGCGGCGGCGGCGGGTTCGCGCACATCCTCGTATAAGCCCGGGGTGGTCGGATTTTACCCGGGTGCAATGTGAAGTAATAGAGCAATTAATCGTCTGCTTCTATCTCGCGCATCACGTGGCCGTATATAAATAAGCAAAGTGAGTGAATTATGAGAAAACGTGAGGGCGACACGCGGCATTTATTATACTAGTTCGCGTGTCACACCTCAGCCGGAGTATGCGTGCATAATTATACCCTACGTACGTACGATACATTCGCAGCGATATCGCGCATGCATATTACCACCACCCCCCGCGGAACGGCCGGGGGATCAATGAACATCTAGCCGAGAAATATATTTGCACGGATGATGCGCGCGAGTATCGCGTTCGTACGGCTGACAGATTTGTATTTTAATCCCACCGCACGATCGCCGAACGTCACGCCCGTTTAATTGTTTATAAAATATCGAAGCACCCAGCGATATTTCGAGTCATTGGAATTCGCCAGCCGACCCGAATTTTCACCGGCGATTACGTTTGTGCATTTTTGGAAAATTTCCCCCCCCCCCCCCTCCCGCCACGCGTATAACGATCGGTGAATAATATCCGTCTCCGATGGGTGGTTGGACGTTATTATATTTCGAATCATCAAGGACGAAAGGTAGACACGCCTGTAACGTCGTACGGATGGGAAAAGTTTTCTATTAAAACTTTTCAACCGGACGAACGAAGGTCGCAATGGCGTGGCGAGAAAAAATTTGAAAATCATTCGCTCACCGCATATAGCGGGGAATCGGAGCGCACCTGATCCCGCGGAGTGGGGAAAAATTGTACGGTGAGAAAGAAAAAAAAAAAAAATCATTTCTCGCAAGTTCAGGATTAATACCACAGTTGGAAAAAAAAAAAGCCGGTAATTATCTCGGCATAGAAGAAAATCACGAATGGGAGCAAAACAGTTCCGGGAGATGTTAAAGCTACGAGTTATTTATTGCGATATAATACGCTACGGAGAAACCCGGAGAAAAAAGCTCTCGCGATTAATTGGCATTGCTCAAGAGCGTCGTCGTTCTCCGCGGACGAATCCCCGAGTTTTTCTGCATTATACGTATTATTCCCTAGCCCCCTCCCCCCCGTCCGGCAGCCTCGGTCGCTTCTTTATATCACTGTTTACTTATGTAACGAAAAGCACGCGCTGGGTCCGCGCTCCGAAGCGATTGTACCTTTGGAAAAATAGCGAATCAAAAGTAACCCGTACACTTCGCGGTCCGGAGTAAATCTTTTGGCGGAAGAAGTTCGCGACGCCGAGTTGAAGCCGTTGCACAAATCTCTCGAAAATCCGAATGTAATCCGATTTTATGGCGATGGAGATGCGATATTTCACCCCCGAGTGCCGCTGCTTAAGTGGCTGCGGACTTATTTTTCCCTTCATTTCTCTAGTCTCCGCGTATTACCCCGTTGGCCTATCGGGCCGCGCGCGTCGCGTAACGCGGCTACGTTATTCGGACCGGACGAAGATCATTTTGTTTTTTTTTCTTTTTTTTTCTCACATTGTCGAACCGCGGGACCCACGAGCTTTTACTCCGATCTGAATCGACGGTGTTCGGATAGTTTCCAATGTATTTTAATAGGATGACATCCGTCGGAAATAAGCGGAATACTTTTTCTCGGAGATGAAACCGAAGTTTCGAACGATTATGGTGAAGGTTAAGCCTCGTATAAATTCGCCGAGGGCTCGCATAAGGTCCTCATGATAAATGCATGAAAATAAGGTACACGCCCTTTGTGCGGGTCGGGAATTAAGTCCCCGGAATATACTGCGGCCCTTGAAGCTCGAGCTCAGACCTTGGAGTTGGAAGTCGAGGGGATTTTCTCGTTAAATAATCCATCATAGACTTTTGGCGATTTTTCAAAGTCTCTCGAAGTACGCGGACGACAAATCTGTGTCCCGAGCGCAGACTGGGCGATTTACCTGAAATCCGGCAAAACCTTGGAAATATTTCACGAACCCCCCGTTAGACGATGATGCCGTTAGTGGCCTAGTCGCGGGCTTTGAAGATTAGCGCGATCTAAATTTAACCGAAAATTTTCAATTTACGGCCACCCCGCTCTCGGCTATTGTTTACGGCTCATTGAACACGTTCACTCTGATCTAATCCGTGAGATACGCGACAGCTTAATGGGCCGCGAACGTCTTTGGGTGAGGCAGGTCGCGTTGTTATCGCTTCGGATTCGGACACACGCGATAATTAGCGAAATCGTTTCATCCCTCGGACGAATCGGCTGCGGGTCGAGATGTATTTTTTATGCGACTCCTGAATCGGAATCGGTCCCTGCGCCGTAAAGTTTTGGAATTGAAAAATTGCGAGGCAGGGCCACGGGCAACGTAATGATTCAGGTACGAACGGTTTGGATCGGATTCCTTGCGATACCCCGGCAAAGATTTTCCGCCTCTCGCTTATATTCGGGCCAACCTTTCGAAACTATTCCGAACTTTAAACCTTCCAACTCGGTTCACCGCAAGAATCGAGGCCCCAAAAGTTTGCCACTTTATTCAAGCGAGTGAAATACCTATATACATCGCATCTCCGCCGTTCCGCGTTATCTCGATTCGAGACAACGTTACGTCTATAGATCATCAAAATAGTGATATCGGGAAAGGAGCGAAAAAGTTTTTTTTTTCTTTTCTCACGGTATCCTCGCGTTGAATAGGTTTTCGCGAAAAGCAAACAGCTCGAATCACTTTTAATGTACATCCTCATACCTCATACCCCGGGCGTTACTGATTTCGTTGAAATACAAAATGATAAAAAACAAAGCAGAACAAAAAATAAGCTGAAAGGGATCGGTATGCGAAAACAGGCGAAATGAAAAATTAATGCAACCGAAAATTAATTTCTCATTTAATGAACATTTCACGTGAGGTGGAATGAAGAAAAAAAAATCGTACATAAGTAAAAATAATTATTTAAAAGGTACACCGCGATCAGGTTGTGCGCGTGAATTTTTCATCAGACACTCGATCTTTACCGCGAAGTCGAGAAACTTTCGTGTGATATCGATGTTCGAAATGACCCGCGTATTCGTTATAAAAATGCAAAACACCGGTAAAAATTCAGGCAATGTCGATGCAAATTCGTTCGACTTCCGCAATAATGATGATGATAAATTTTCGACATCGAGTCAAAGTTAGAGCGACCGGCTGGTCGCTGGTCACTTTTATGAAAATAATCTCTCGTGAAATCAATCAACTCCTCATTATCTCCGGAGTAATTAACCGGCCACGTTCGAAATGATGTCGATCACCACGGAGTGGGTGAATTTTCATTTATATCCTAACGACGAAGCTTTGCACCGCTCATTCGTGAGTTTCAATTAGTTTCGTCACCGAATTTACACGAACGATCAGCGTGTGTGTGCGCGCGTGTCGCGAAAACCGACACTCGACGAATAAAAGACAAACCGCAAAAAGCGAACTTCTCACGCTCGCCGGAATCGCGTTCTCACTCGTCGGAGTGAATCCGTTTCCCTTTGGATTCGGTGTGTATACAATGCAGAGACGTAAGGAAATGAGAAAAAACTGGAATCAAGATGTACCTAACGAGGAGCGGATATAATGAGCTTGTGCAGTTTGCCCATGCCGGTAACGCCGACGTCGCTTTGAGGAGATTATTCTTCAAAGCGATATCGAATTGCGAAACGTAAGAAGATGAGCCCCGAATACGCGAAACGAGGTCGCGTTGCAGTAGTTGTCGAACGTCGAAGGATGAAAAAAAAACAAAAAAAAACGGCAAAATGATCGTAACAATAACGAACGGTGATATCGTCTCTCGGTTTTCGGGTCCCACCGCGCGTATTGTTCAATAATGACATCACGATATTTCTTTCATTTTTCTGCCGCTTTGGATCGCCTTATTTGTTTCACGATTACACAAGCAGCGCGGAAGGTGCGTGTCGGATGCGAACGGAGTAAAATATTCTTTTGAAATAAATAATTATCCATTTTCTCCAGCGTTTCCCCAAGGTTCATAAATCAGTACGACGATCAGGGTAAATGCGTGCACGTGTACGCGGTGTTCACCTTTATCATGAATATTATTCCGCTAAGGATATCTGGCTGGCTGGGTATTTTCGTACTTTATGGTGGAAGGCGACGACGACGACGGAACGGAGAGAAGGACTCCGAGGAAAGGGAAAATAACGGGGTGCGCGAGTACACACCGTAGTATACATCATCTTTAATAAACGAACAATGGCCGGGAGTGGTGAAGTCGAGCGCGCCCGGTTTTCGTACGTTGGCGGCCGCGCGAGGGGGACCGGCCGCGACGTGAGGGGGCCAAAGAACGCGGAAGGGTTAGTTGAAACGGAAAATACGAAAGAATGAGGAAAAACCGGCGGCGCGTAGCGAAAGCCACGAAACGCGACGAGGAGCGTGGAAACACAACCCCCGCGTAACGGCGAAACGCTCGCGGAATAAGCCGTCTCTAACCGTGAATCATCCGGGGGGGGGGGGGGTACGAGAATCCCCGCGTACGGGTACCGCGCGCGCGCTTCCTGAGCTCAAAAAGTTCACCGAGAGAGAGTTTATAACCGTAACCCCGGCGAAGGGCGGTTACGTTTGCGCGGCAAATAGTGACGAAGAGTCGCGAGCTCGCATTTTACCGCCGATACTCGGAGGGGTGCGATACTCACGGGGCGAAGATGAACGATTTTACGGGGTCGTCGACCGAGCGGCGAACGACCGGAGAAACTATCGGGCAATTAAATTCTACTTTGTAACGACTTACCTGCCGAGTTTCTCTAGCAATCAAAGACGGACGACCGATTGTTCCCGGTCTGCAGTCCGAGATCGTATCACTTCTGCCCGAACCGTTTCCATATTACGCGCGGCGCCATTCAAAGTTCGAGGAAGGTAGGATTCGCGGTTGTGTATATCGAACGGCGAAGGAAGAGGAGTCGTGGACAAAGAAAAATTATCGATGGATTGAGATAACAAGCGGGAACTCGCGTACTCGGTTCGTTTCGTTGTTGTTGTTGTTTTTTATTTTATTTTTTTTTGTTTTTTCATTCATTCTGTGCGGAATAAGTTCTTGAAAAGAATTTAATAGCAATAGAAAGCCCGGAAAGTCCGTACGGGCGGATTGCGGGACGTCGATCCTATTCTTCGTCCGAGTGCATCGGCGGTTGTTTCGTGACAATATAGAGCGCGGAGCAACCGTCGGGTCGGATCAAGAAAGCGGAAAGGAAATGAAGAAGAAATTGGTCTCTTGAGAACCGTACCGCTGAGACGTACCGGCTCAACAAGTACGTACCGCGCGTATTAGTTTCAACTAACACCGATGCTTACGGCGAAAGGAAAATACGCCGCGAAAACCCCTCGGCGTAGTCGTGATACGACGCGAATTCGTACGTAGCCGAGGGATGAAATTCCGCTTCCGAAATTGGGATCATTATACGATATCTCGCCGCCTCGCTGACGGCGAGATAGAGGGGCGGACATTAATTAAGGCGATGGTACGCGCTGCCCCGAGTCGGCGCGAAGACGTTCGACTCGGAGGTTCGACGTTATTCGCGAATTCGTTATTATCTCTTTGAACTCTGGCTCGACGACCTGGCGCCGATGAAAACTCGATTTCAGTTCCATCCGCGATGCCCGTCCGATCAACAACGCGATTCTTACGTATTTTGATCTCACAAAAATCCTAATTCACAAGTCACATTGATCTGACTATAAAACTGATCGAGTTATCGCCAACTTGTCGGTCTAAAATGTGAAAAATCGACGAGCCTCAAATTTCGTCGGATTGAAAAAATATTTTGGAAAACGTGGCGAAAAATTCGAACGAAATGCGCGTGGAACGTCGGTGTCAAAGAAAAAAAAAAACTCGACGAAGTGGAGGGAGTGAAAAAGTCGCTGGATCTGAGCTTTCCAGAAATTAACAACTTTCGACTCTCGCGAATAGATCGCTCGAGTGAGAATTATTTTTTTTTCTCTCGCCATGAAACTGAAATAACGCGCAGATGTTACAATACATCATACCCGGATTAAAAATAACTCCGTAGTTCCACGTAGGTATACGTATATCTATATACATATATATCCAGCTAAGTAAGGTATACGCGCGGCAAACTATGCATATTTCACTACGGCGGTATAAAAGAATTACCGTGAATAAAAAGGGAAGTGGTTAACGTCGCGTTGGTGATTCCGCGTGGCGCGGGCGCGAGGGGTTTAGTCGCGCGGTGCGATCGCGTACGGGTATAATAACGCGCGAAAGCACCCCGCCCCGCCGTATCTGCTTCGTATCTGCCCCCGGCGTTCGAATACTACTTCATACATACCGTGAGTCGGTCCGCCGCGCGTAGAGGAGTGCACGGGCGCCCGTAACAACAGAACTCCATAATTAACACGGATATCCGATCTTCGGTTCATTAACGTCACCCGCGAAGTCACCGCACACGGCCGCCAATTACTCAGCCGACGCGTTTAGTCGCGTTTCATCGATCCGACGTCGTCCGAAGATTTGAATTTTCCGTTACCGCGATGCAACTGCGGCAGCTGTAACCGGGTCCGGTGGAGTCACGGGAATTAATTTGATCGCCCCTCGATTTTCTCAGCGCTATTCTATCGGCGCAATCGATCGATCAACTCCTATCGGTAATTCACACCTTAGAAACCGCGTCGGGGGTATCGGCTCGCATTTTTTAAATCGAAACATCACCGCCGATGACGTATCCGAACCTTGTACGGGGTGATCTCGCGGATCGCGGAGCAGTGATCGTTATTCGCCCATCGCGGTTGTTCTCCTACGGTTAATCAAGTGTATTCCGATATGCGGAATCCGAACGTGGAGGGCCGCCGCGCTACCTCGGCAATTGCCTATCAAGTTTAACGGGTTATCGCCACTTCCATGTCACGCGCTCTTATTAAGACCTACCAAGGGAGATTACCGGAAGCGGTCCACCTCGTAGACCCGACGCGCTGACCCCTCCCCTACGGTATACAGGTATACAGGAACCGGCTACCGGGCATGTTGGCATGTGTTCGCGCATTACCATATACACGAGGCATTAGCCGGAGCGTCGACGATCCCGCAGCCGTTGACTCGACTCCCGATCGCCGTCGTCGCGTCGGCCTCCGCTACGAAATCACTCCCAACGTAAAAGGACACCGCGTAGCGGACGCGCGGCAGTCGATATACCGTCGAATGTGCGGTCCTCTCCGCGTTTGGAAATTCGACGAAAAAATCGCACGTGCGTGTAAATTTTTTCGAAAGAAAGAAAGAAACAATGAGAATTGCTTTTCAATCGGTGAAAATGAAGATGACGATGATGGTATGAGAACGGTACGAGTCAGTATCCGATTGAGGAATAACTTATCGGAGAGGTTGAATTTATCCTTTTCCTTCTCGCGCCGTTTTCAGGCATCTCGTCGTTAATCATTCACTGGATACCCAAATCTTACAGCGTTACCGAGAAAGCCCCGTGATATTTTTTGTTCCTAAATTCTACTCGACTTGTTTCATTAACCGAAGGAAATTGGATTAATCGGACCTGAACACCCCTCCGAAGATTCGGACGAAACCGTTGAATAATTTGCATAATTCAGCTGATTTCTTTTCATTATATTATCACTATCTTCGTTATTATTATCATCGTTATCTCTTTTTTTCCCCCCCCCCCCCCCCCCCCCGAGACAGTTTTTATAATTGAGTGTCCCGGCTAAATTTCCCTTCGAAATTAGCTACGTCATATACGGATTCATAAACGGAATGATAGGTGCGCGGAATATACGTAAGCTAAATTGAAAAAAATTCCACGGAATTATGATATGAAAATTCCAATTCAACCTCCGCTAATACCAGCGACGTTGCGAACCGCGAGTATTTCAATTCTCCGACATAATAAACTGCAGGTTGAAAACGAGTCGAAATCTTCCCCGATATATCTCGGGAAGGATGCGTCGTATATATTAATAAAGGGGGGGGGAGGGGAGGAGGGGAGGAGGGGGGAAAGACTTTCGCGGCTGCGAACCGGTGTAAAAACTGAGATAGTTAATCGCAACGGAAGTTGCCATCTTGGCCAGACAGACAAGAGCCGGTTGCCGAGGGGGTATAGGCGAGGTGGAAATTACTCCGGATGTGATGTAATTGCAAACACGACCATTAGAGGCTCATATCCGGTTCGTCCTCGCCGCTGCACTTCGTGTATATTATGTGTATCTGTAAATACGGCTGTACGTATATATATACGTGCACCTCGAGAGGAAAATGGCGAAGATTCAGCAGTTTTCATTCATAAACGAATATTATTCACCCCGAGCAGCAGTCTGCTCCGGTGTAGGAATAACTCCGTAAACGTTGAGACGACGAAGACGCGGAATTCAATGCCGCGCGATATAAACCCAAGCTAGAGCTAACTAAAGTTACGCGAAGATATTGACAAACAAGCTCTTCGCAGCCCCCGACACTCCGTTCTCGAGACAATTTTATCTCCAGCTTCTCGACTCCCCGCGCATCCCTCCGTACTTCGTCCGTCGTATTATATCCTTTCGGATTCTCCACCTCCTTTGCACTTCCAACGTTTCGCTCGAAATCGGATGTGTCTCAGGCGCGGCTTCGTCTCACTTCGCTTTGCCCTCGACAGAGTTCTCACTTTTTCGAGAACCTAGGGTACATCGCGATCGATGCGACGTCATGTTCTCCGAACGAGGTCGCTATCGCGCTTCTTCGTATAACGATCTAAAACAGACGGCGGACCGAACGAAATACCTGCCACAAGTCGATCGCGATCGATCGAGTCACAGGTGTGTAGAATCGGAATTTTAGGCAAAACTTCGAGGACACCTAGTCCCGCGCGCACCTCCGACGTAACCCGGGGTAGACCGGGCCGCTGCATCGCGGGTTATAACGTTGATCAAAATTATGAAGGACTTAGTTTTAGAGTGTCGGGGTGGCTTAGCGAGAGACGGAGAAGAGGGTAGCCGACAAGAGAGGGGATAGCTGTGTTACGTGAACGTGCATATAAACGGATTTAGAACTTCCCATCCCCCGTTCCGTACCAGGCTCACTACCCCCCCGCTCCACCGTGTGGGTGATAATCCTACGGTGACTGCGATAGACGATCATTATCAACCGAAGTGTCGGGGGATTTTGGAAACTGCCTAAACGATTTCGATCCGCGTCTGGATA
Source organism: Athalia rosae (assembly GCF_917208135.1). NCBI lineage: Eukaryota > Metazoa > Arthropoda > Insecta > Hymenoptera > Athaliidae > Athalia > Athalia rosae. The sequence continues at coordinate 4,216,005 of NC_064027.1, read as the reverse complement.
TCCATCCATAGCTTCTGATTTCGCGTAAGGGGCTGTTTTTCCCCACGAAGCGAATCTCCCCTGGATCCAGGGACGAGAGGCGACAAAAATGGCTATTCGACGATCAAGTGCTCGGATAATCGGTAAACAACGACGTTCGAACTTCGGGGTCAAAGTTCACGGGATCGACGGACATCGGGTTTAAAGGAAGACAAGACGTTGAATTTCGCGCACCTGCGTTGCCTTAATGGACCTCGGGGGATCCTGCGGGAGCGACGGTACAGTTCCGGGATAATCTACGCTCCGTACGTATGCACGTATAGGTGGTACAGCGGGCAGAGACGGAGGTACGCGGGCGTACGTGTATATACCGTGTGAAGATAATAGATATGTTGCATCGGACACGGTGGGAGACGGCGACCACGCCGTTAGGCGAGATAGTCGACTGCGGAAGCGGGACACAAGTCATAAGGGGGAAGCTGCGTTTGACGGGGAGCCCATGATTCAATGGTTTTCACGGTATAACTATCCGGCGTTGATATAGCTCCTCGAATCACCCACGGCAGTCGACGTCTGCCGCATCTTCGACGTGTACATATATATGTATATATATATAGATATGTATACGTATAAACGCGGAACTGTGTAGTAGTTCGCCCGCACCGAGCGTATTATTATACCACCGATATACCATCCGTGTGTATTACGTAAACATATAGAAACGTGTACGCCGAGTGTACGCGGTACGCGGCACGTGTGTGTATCTAGGTATACAACACCTGCTAGGTGCACGCGTGTATGACAATCAACGCGAACGACTTGAAACAATTAATAATTAGCGTAGAATCGCGTGGAACGGGGTGGTGAATTATTGTTCGAAATTCCGACTAGTTGTAATATAGCGTTTATTGTTACTTGATATAATCCTCACGCGATACTGCACGGTATAAGGGATTACTCCGGACCCCGGAGCTCATTAATTATTATCGTCACGCCTCTCTGTATCATAATTTTAAAAATAATTGATCGCCGTTTGATCGATTATTGCGCACTGTTTTACATATAATACATTCGTACTATCTGTAATTGAAAAAAAGTGGACGAGATTTTTTTTTCAACAAACACGGTCGATCATTTTCGGCGACGGAATTTCCAAATTTTACCGCTGGTCGTACTCGCGTAATTGACGAAAATTAATCGATCGGTACGATAAGGGAGGGATAATTTCTTTCATCGATAATTTTGTCGCACATCGTATGATTCCGGTCGGGGACAATGCGACGGACCGTTCGGTCCGTGCGGACGAACGAAATTGTTCGCGCGCACTTCAAAAGACGGAGGTTTAATTTATTGGCACGTTTCAACCGGCCGCGTGCAATATTAATATCCACGTTTGCACGGATGCACAATAAGGCAGTGGATTTACCTTCCGGGTCAGAGATTATAATTGTTGGCGAATTGTGAATAGTGAAACTCAAATTGCCGCCGCTCTATGAACCTCCGACTATGCATTATTGATCCCGTTTGGCGCAATAATAATTTTTGTTTGTGAAACAACGTACGTACGTACATACAACGTTGTGTACATATCTGTGTGTAGAGCCGCATTATCGAGAATAATCATCTGCATTTACCTATTGTGAAGCAAATTTCAAACGCTCGTATAGATCGTTGTTATTTTCGACGGTATAATGTCATGTTTGGATAGTCATAAACATTTATGCGCAAAATAACTGTACGATATTCCCTAAATTGTGGATGAAATTGTAAATTTTTATCCGTTTATTATCGCGCTATTTAGTCCTACCCGCGACTTAAATACGATCAAATTATTCCTCGACTCATCACCCCGAAAATCGACGATCGATCCCGAGCGAAAAATCTTTGAAAGATCACTCGTAAGATTAGAAATTCACATTTTCATCCTGATGACCTAGCCATTAAAAAAAAAAATCGATTTTCACCGCGAGGATAAATAGTGAAAAATCGTTCTCCAAAATCGCGACCGCGTCGACCCTAAGGGCTGTTTCTGGGAGGAAGCGAGCGTCTCGAGAGAAAAAAAAAAAAAAAAAACGAACAGCTTGAAAACGAAATAGGAAAAAATAGAAGAATAAAATTTTTGCTTCGGAAAGTCTATTATTTACTCGACAGTTGATTTCATCCACTTTGAAATTGTCCGTGCCAGTGGAAGTAAATTGACTGTCGTGGGACCGAGTGCTGTTTCGAATCGTAAATTCCCTCGTCGAAGAACAGCGGCGAGCACAGCAGTAGCGGAAGCATCGGGAGCTTTTCCTGCGCATCGCCGTACACCTACCGACACGGATAAAGGTATACGTATAAACTATATACGTACAGGTAGCTTCGTTGTAACCCGAAGGCCATAACCTTTTGTCGCTAAGTTTACGGAGTTTTCCTACCCCCGCCGCCGCTGTACCACCCCCGGTGTTACCCCCCCCCCCCACACACCCTCGCAGCGCACATGGACACGAGCGTATAACGTATTCTATAGGTACGTGCGGGTATGCGAGTGTGCGGAAAGAAATTTTCCCTCGAAGAAGTTTCTCCCGACGTTTACGGATACCTACGTCGATATGTGCTGCAGGTGTACCCGCACCTCGCCGTCTTATCCTTCTTCTTGGATAAAGCCGACGTGGGTTCGTACGGTGTACCGCGCGGGAGCCGAGGCGACGCGCCGGTTTCTTCGTTTTCTTGGGCCACCGATTCGCTTGAGAAAATTTTATTCGTCCTCATATATTTATGCGCTATATATATATATATACCAGTGTGTATATGTACACGTATATAACGCGGTAGAATATTTATACGTTGCAGCGGTGCAGAGACCACCGTCGTCGTTTTAATCTCGGCAAATGGATCTAGCTCTTGTTTTTTCCCAACATCAAAACAACGGGGGACGTAGATTACATGGATGGCTTGCGACTTGCTCTCGAGTCAGGTGAATCTTTTTACGTGCGTCACCGACACGGAATCACCGGATTGATAGAAACCACGAACAGCGGAAATTTTGCGCAAGAATCTGACCTTTTTTTTTTTCAAAATTCATTGTCCGAATTGAAAAATTAACGTCTCGTTTCGTACGGTGGTCCGAAAAATCGCGCTCTCCTCCGCGGACGGTCGTCTGATTACTGAAACGTTATTTCAAATTCCGACAAAAATTAAGCGGCCTAATTGTTGTAATACATCGTCTGTTTTTTTTTTTCGTTTTACGTATACACCTATACCTATGACGCAAACAAGGAAAATTAATTAGACAGTAGTAGGTAGGTAAAGAGCTTAATTAACGCCTGAACTGTTGGTCAAAGAGTTGGACGAAAATTAACTTTACTGCACACACACCTCGTGGCTCATTCTCTCACCGTACTTTTTTTCACTCTCCCTATTTTTCGCTCCCTCTATACCCTCTGCATTATTAGCGCGAAAAACTCCGACGTTACGCAGGGTACAGCCCACACGGCATAAAATGTTTCGAAAAATTTTTTAATTTCGAACGCACCCCGAAGTATTATATTTTCAAATACGAAAGGGATATGGCATTTCTGTAACGCGGCCGAAACGCATTATGTCGAAAATATCCACTTTTCAACGGTAACGAAACATCTCTGCATTTTTTTTTTTTTTCTTTTTGAAACCCTCGAGTGCCAGGTGAGTACGGAAACTATCATCGACCCCTCTTTACTTCAGCAATTATTTGTTTTTGTTTTTTTTGTTTTTCTCTCGCGCCGTTTGTGAATTAAACGTTCGGAGCGAAGCTCGTTAAGTTTCAGCCGAGCAGCCGGTCCCGTCACCGTATAATAACTGAAAATCCATTTAACACTGTAAAATGAACGTAGCGAGCGATAAAGATATCGTCGCTACGTCGGCTACCCACATTCGTCGCGATCAGGGTAATAATTCTCGTCGGCTCGTTCGCGAGAAAGGGGAACGAGGGGTTGAAGTGCGCGTACGACTATAGGGATCGAATTAGAGAGCTGACCAGTCGCTGCAGCTACACGTACAACCGCTAATTGTTACTCCCTGCGAAATCACGTGTCGTCCCTCTTTCCTTCCCATCCCCGTCGAAAATCGCACGACACGCCAGCTTATCGTTAAATTATTCGATCGTAGATCGCGCGTAAATGTCGAACTCGGTGTACGGAAGTTCGTCCGCAACTTTTCGATTCGCTCGATTCTCGAGACGAATCCTAAGCCCGATCCCGAATCTATATATATATATATATATCGCCAAAATTTCAATTATATTTCCGCAAGGTCATATCCGCAGGGATTACGCACAAGTCGGTATACATATACAATGTGTAGTGGGTGTACAGGTATAATGAAACACCGAGACACACATCCACGCCCTCTCCCTTACATACGGCAGGGGGTACGTTTTAACGTGAAACTTTTCTCTACAAGTCACAAAGGATTTCATTCCAAACGGAACATTGTTCGTCGTTATATACCCCGACACATAGAATCGCGGCCTCGAGTATAAGGTGGTACTGTTTAATTTCCGGTTCATGTCAATGCCTTTAGATTCCTATCTGTTTCCCACCATTGGTCCGTTACACTCGCTCCTAAGAAATCGCCACCTTTTCAATCTGTTTGTTGTACGAGCACGGTATAGTCCGTACTAACTGCTACCGAATCTGAAAGAGATAAACTAGTTTCAGGTCAGACTATTGTTAGTCCGCGATAGGAGAAAGAAAAAAGAAAAAAAGAAAAAAGAAAAAGGAATGGAATAACGGGGAAAAAAATCGCCGACTAACGCTCTCCCGACACCTTCGATTGCGTCACCCTCGTCACGGTGTAATCCCTGCATTTTCATTATCCTTATAATTTGACGATTTTTTCTTTCGTTCGGCTGGAGCAACCGTCTTTGATAAATGCAGTGACACGTGTACGGCGTCATAGGTGGCAAAGTTATTATTGTAGGGTAAGACATCGGCGGAGTTGAAGTTGCAGGCGCGCTGCTCTAAGATAGAGCTTCTCCTCCAGTAGTTTAGCAGTTTAACTTCTGCTAAAGTGGAGATTATCAACGTCGCCGCACATCTCTTGTATAGCTGTCGGGTGGTCGAAGCACTCTGCGAAACTGCACCAGCGAAACCTTTTGACGTGGTATAGTTGTGTGAGTACGTACACCGGCGTAGTTATATCGTCACTCGACTCGCTCGAACTTGGATTTCTCCTCTCGCTCGTAGAAACCGGGTGAAAATTACGCCGACTTCGAACGATCGAATAACCGCTTAAATTTTACCCCGAAAAAATCGTGAGATACGAAGAAAAAAAGAGAAATCCGAGGCCTTAATCCGCACGATTTGGACGCGTAATTTTTACACCGGATTCGCGCGTGTAACCGTGTGTACGGTGCGTGTTCATGAATCGATTTTTGAACGCTCCTCTCTTCGCGGGATGACCGAATTAGTTCGTTGCGTCGAACCCTTATCTAAACGTATTAGACTTCTCCTTCAATTAACGCGTCCCTCGTACGTGCCGTTCATCCCTAATGACCGCAGCTTTGTGCGTAAGACCGGGCGATACATTTTGATCTTTGTCGATTCCGCGTAGGGTCGATTTATATTTTACCGACCCAGAAAGACGACGAAATGAAAGGGTAGAAGACAACAGAAAAAAAATAAATAAATAAATAGGAAGAAAGAAACGGGAAAAGCTGATGACGGATAAAATGTACTTTCAATTTGTTCGTGGCGCGTGCACGGCTGAAGAATCGCGTTGAAAATAATATGAATAAGCAACAACGGCCGAGTTGGTATATATAATATATATACTGGAGTTTCCGCCAATTTGCGACCCGCGATCGATGTACGGTCCATTTTCTGGATTTTATTACAAGATTACGAACCCCTCATCGGGTCGGGGAGCGTCGGTCGCTGAAAAAGGTTGGATGGAATGAAGTAATTATATATACATATTTTTTTTTTCTACTTATTTTGTGCAGGCACGAAATAATAACGAGAGCCGCGAACTTTATACAACGGGCTGCACGATTGTCCGAATAGCCTGCATTGAAACAAATTCACCCTAAACCGCTCGAGAAAATGTGGAGGAAAAAAGTTGAATTTCAAATCAAAATAGAACGGGTCGGCGGATATTTTATTCCACCACTCGACGTTTTCATAGCTACAACGAGTCCATTTTGAACGGCAGCCCCACTTACTACCGATCTCATTACCAATCGGTATCTTCTCGTCGTTGATTCCCTTTTTATTTTTTTTTCCTCTCATCGTTTTCGCGATAAATATACAAACCCCGAATGAAAACAACCCGACACTCCGCCTCCGCACCCCTGCGATGACGCGTCGGCGCCTTTAAAAAAATCGGCAGAGTTCGGGGTCGCGTTAATACCGGGGGGCGGGGGGAGGAATTGGAGAAAGTTTCGCGAAATGGCTTCGACATTCACCGGAGCTTGCGGTCAGGGGTCTGCTTCGTACTGACCTCGACGATTCCGTTCTCCTGGTCCAGCCCCCCCCCCCCCCCTCCCCCCCGGAGCGGCGACGTCAATCTTGACCGCGCGCGATACCTGACCCTCGTCAACAACGCATCCGAACCACCCCTGGACGTGTACCGCTGATAAAAACCAAAAAACCAAATACAAAAAAAAAAAAAAAAACCTCGGGACTCATTAAATACAGAGAGCTAACGTCATATCTCACGACGCGCAACGTATTAGTCTGCGTTACAAGGTCGACCGGATTTCGCGCGTCACTTTTGTCTCTCATTTTGGGAACGGTGAGATCGGGACGATCCTTTTTTTCTTTTTTTTTTTAATCGATGTCAGCGTATCTATATCGCAAATATATTAGCCGAGGTGACGGAGATGCTATGCTCGTCACACCGTGGTCAGGATTCTGGGGATTTCGTACGTTCGCACGGGAGGAGTACGTGTCCCCTACGTGTTAATGACTGGGTGCGGTGCGTGTGTCGGGTGGAAATAGGAGAGGCGGCCCCAAGGGCTCCGAGGCTATTTCGAGGATGCGGAAAACGATATAGGTATACCCATACGTACGTACGTAGGTGGATCCCACTTGACGGTCTCCTTTAACCGTTTTCTGTGTACAATTCTAAAATTTAGCGCCGCGAAATTCTCTTTAATTTCGACGCGTCGACGAATCCTTGACAATTTTTTCCTCCTCAAATTACCGTGAGCGAACGGTATTTTGATTTCGTTTTTGCGGGGAGGACCCTTTTCTTTGCGGAATAACAAACGCTGCGAAATGCGGGCTTCCGAAGAATATCGCCGGCAGGATGAGGACCAGCGATATCGAGAAGTATATTCAAAGATGAGGAAACCAGTTTTGACTTCTCTTCGCCCATACGAACCATATCCACCAGTTACCGGAATATTTCGAGATATTCCAAGACTCGGATTTCGAAAATCTGCTCTCCACAACCCATTCCACCCCGTCCCCGAATCGAGTCAAATATTTGTTCGAGTTGCCCCGGAACGTCGAAACCGTGAGAATCTAGATTGATGTTTCGCAGTGTCGCTACTCCACGGTAAGATTTATTCTCCGAGTACCTTTTTCAAGCAACTGTTTTCTCCAAAACAGATCGAGATCTTTTCGCGTGTACGAAGATGTGCTTTTTTTCTCCGCCTTCCCCCGAGCAAGTGTCTTCCGTGTTCGAGAGTAGGCGGCCGCTGCGGGCAAAACAAGCGGCTGAAGAGCGGCAAAAAGACGGACGTTATCAGGTCCGCCTAGCCAGCTCGCCTCGCCGGTACACCCCGCGCACGTTATGCAAAGTAATCAAGGGGTAGCAGCCGCGTATACCATCGGCACAGGATCCCATTCATCTCCCGATTATAGCAATCAGCGTTGCGCTTCGGATAAGCCGTCGCTAGTCGGCCACGGGATCCGTACGCAGCCGGCTATCGACTGGAATCGTGTGATCTACGACGCGGTGCGTCCGTTTTCGGCTGCGACGCGTCCGAAAATTTCGCACGGGGATACGCGCGTGCGGCGCGTGAAAATCGCGGTCGCAGGTGTAACGTCTATCCGGAGTCAAACGAAGGCATTTGCCGGTCGCCGGCGTCGAAAGCGGTCGAACGCCGGGCGACGCGACGCGAAACTATCCCGATTACCGATATTAACGGCCGGATCGCGCACGAGCGAGAGAAACGCGTTCGAACGCATCAAATTTCCAGGAAACCTCACTTCTCGATGGTGTCCGACCCCGCGGATATTACATGATCGGATTATCGGTATAGGGAGACACTCGACAACGGGATACGTAATGCATCGGCGATACGCGTTCGTTTGTGTATTTCGATCTTCCCTCGAACGTGTATATGTATGTATAGGCGAGACAAACGCGTTTGGATTCGTTCGGTTTTCTTTTCGTTGGAATAATCCAGATAGGGCACGGATCTGTGCAGGGGGGTGGTGGGGGGTGGCGGTGTGGCGCGCCCCCGCGATGAAAGGGTTCGTGAAAAGGCGGTGGGATGAAATTATAATCAGCGTATAGTGGTAATAAATAATGGTAGCTGCGGAGCGGTGCATACAAGAGCGTTAATTCCTCGGGTGTATTAAAACCTGTAATTAAACGCACACGCGCGCGGTTGTAAACATGCGAAGTATTTACCTTGAACCGAGGAAAAGTCGGGGCTGCTGCTGCAGTTGCCGTTATACTTTGGTACATCCGATTATTATCATAAATATGCAACGCGGTGCGGTCGCTGCACGCTGAACTCACCGGGTATCTCGCTTTAAAAATATCTCTCTGAAAAAAAAAAATAAAAAAAAATCGCAAATCTCGACGATTCGCACCTGAGAACACAGATATCGTCCACGAATTCGGTACCGCCCCGATGAAACGGTTCGCGTTATTTTTTTTTTTTTTTTATTTTATTTTTTTTCTTTGCTTCGAAAAAACGATACGCCGGAATCGAATTGTCTATCAAAGATAAAGTTCCCGTCCATTGCATCCTACTTTCGTTTCTACTATCCCTTCGGATATTGCGTTAAGTTATTTAGCATCGCTGCCCCCGATCCGTTGACGACAGGTTCACGTTTTGAACGTCGGATATATATTTCTATACGCCTTCCAATCTCTTCGTTCGACATGAAAAGGAGGAAGATTCGAGGATGTTTATACAGTTATACGCGTTTCCCCGTGAACCTGGGGGATCTAAGGGATTTAAGGGACGTGGAAAATGTAGTACGCGAAGCCGACGGGGTAGTAGAAAACGCTATCAACTCCGTTCATCGTATGTAAAGGAACGCCGGCGTTGAAACCAGAGGATAGCGGGGGGCGGGCGGTCGGTCTTTATTCGGATTCTGAGTAAATTCCGCTGCCCATATCGCGTCGGCTATATGAAATGCTAGAAATCTTTCGGAATACCCCCCCCCCCCCCAATACTTTCTTCGCGTTCCATGTATTATCGGACTTATTAAATTCCTGGTGAATCTACAGCACCGCCAGCCGATTAACGCGATAGTTTCCCTCGGTGCACACTAGTATAAATATATTTTATCGTGCGAAATTCGAATCCCAACCGCGTGCGCGCAACCCCCTCTTTGTTCGCCCCGCGTGGCCGACAGAAGTTGAAAATTACAAAATCTGAACTCAATCAAAGTTATCGAGTGTTTTGATGCACCCCCCGAGTTATTTGAATCCAATCTCTTTCGATCCTTTGAAGTGTAATTTTATGTATCCGCACATTCGGTCGGCCAGGAATATCGAAACGAGCTTTCCCGACGCAGGTGATGTCTAGCCCCTAATTTCGAACGACCGTTTCCACCACTTTGTAAATATGAATGAAAAAAAAAAGAAATAAACAAAGTAATCCGAAAAGAATCAATTAGGGTTATCGGCGTTAGGTCTGATTGGGCGAATATTCTCCGGGCTCCTTTTTTTCTCTCACCCAATTAAACCTTTCTTTGCCAGGTGTGTGTGAGTTTTGAAAATTTTTCGCCCCGCTGTCGCAGCCCCGCGCTTCGGATAGGTTAAAGAGATAATCGAGCGGGGGTCGACCGGTGTTCCCGGCGTGTTATACCTATACGTGTAAATATATAGGGAAGGTATAGGTGGTGGTCCGGGACAAGAACCGGACGCAAAGTCCTGCAGGATAGGGTATACACGGTGTGGGTTCCCATCGTGGCCAGAAATTGGAGGCGCACCGATCCAATTAAGCCAAAATTCAGCTTCAAGTTTCCACCGACGTTACGTGTTTGAGAGTTAATTGTCGATGTGCCACGGGCTTCTGATTGGCCGAGGCGCGCACGTTCGACGAAAACTCATTGACGGGCTACCGCCGGGCTACCACCGGGCTACCGGGCTAAAGGCAAAGCGATGCGAAGCGAATGGGATGATTTCCCACGAGAGGATTCTGCGGGGCCGCACTCTTTGCCCGCGATCCCGTGTCAACTACATCCACCCCCGCTGGTAAAACCCTCGCCGAACTACCACCGTCCCGTATACCTATCCCCCGTATCCGAAACGCTGTATCGGCGAGCAAAGACGCGGAGCCAGCTGCCCTCGAACTTTCCGATAAATTGCTCACCTGTAACCGGTTATCGAAGGCCTCCGAATCTTTTCTTTCATTCGCTCGACTCACCGCCCGACGAAGGGACCCTCAAGCCGGGCCCAGCTGCGCGAGGATGCAAACGCTGAAGAAATAGAAGTTTTTCGCAGGCGCGTTACGTTTGATTTTTTCCCTGCACTCTACGGAGTTCTTTTTTTTTTTACGCGAATTTGGAATAACGTGTTTTCCCTCCCTCGCGTTACCTTGCTTCGGATGTATCACGTTATTTGGATCGCAAGAAAAGTGTATAAGTAACAAAAAAATGAGGGAAAATATTCCGGGCTAAAACGTGACGTGAAATCTTGACGCCTCGCGCCATTTCTAAATTTCATTTCCTGCCCGGGGGATGATTCGCTGAAAGGAATAGAAGCGAGTTCTGCCTACGGTTAGCCACCTCTCGACTCATCGCACCGTTTCGTCTGCAGAAAAAGTATAAAATAGGGAGAAAAAAAACAATCAAAGAAAAACAAATAAATCTCAGCTTTATTTTTTTACACCCCTCCCCCAGTTCTGAAATATTCATCTCACGGGCCGATCAAATTATACCGTCGATATAGCCGAGCGACGCCCCTCGGCGCTGCCCACCCTCGTCCTCGCTTCTTACCCCTTGTTCGGGACATCCGGTCGAGGTGCGAGAGACCCCGATCCTCCGGGGGCATTCCTTCGGGACCTCGTACCCCCCCCCTACCATGTCGTAAAGTTGGGGCAGCGTTGATTCGGACATCGGAAAAGTATATACCTGTGTGTGCGAGCGGAGGGGATGGGGGGGACACGGATATCCCGAAGGGAGCTCGGGAAGAAGGAGGAGGAGAGATCGCGACCGATCGAAACGGTGGTTTATGCGAAGTGCGTAAAGTGGTGGTTCGCTCGTGCGACGAATCATAAACTTGACGGTGGTGGGGGGAAGGGGAGAAAAATAAATATTTGGAAGAGGTAGCCAAGCGGGCCGCACCGCTAACAATAAGCCTAGACCCTAACTCGAGCCGTTGACACGGTATGACTTTCAATAAATATGGAGCACGTGCGGCGTGGCGTATCTCCTTGAATTTCATTCTTCATTTCTTCCAACCCCCTCCCCCCCCGGGTAAATATACCCGTGAAAACTCTCTTTGACGTTATGCCAAAACGCTCCCGCATCGTATCCCCGTACGATAATGGATAAAAATTATATCGTTTCAGGTTACGGTAGCGTCGTACCGAAAACAATCTGGGGCAGACTGATCACCATAATCTACGCGTTGGCCGGAATCCCATTGCTCCTGGTATACCTGAGCACGGTGGGCGACGTCTTGGCTCGTAGCTTTCGTCGACTTTACGGAAGAATTTGCCGGCCTCGCAACTGCGCCCGCAAGCCAACAAAGGCGTACCACAATCACGTCGATTCCAAATCAGCCGGAAACTACTACCCCAGCAAGGACAGTTCCTGCGACGACCTCGGCAGGGCGGGAAGCGTCGTTTTACTCGACTGCGGTAACGAAGGTCTGCAAGCGGCCTCCTCGTCGACCGCCTTGGACCCGAGCAACAAGAACCATCGTCACAATTACCACCACCGTGCCCCTTGTCCGAAGGCGGTCAGGATACCGATAACCCTCTGCCTCCTCATAATAATCGCCTACATATGCGGCGGCGCGGTCCTGTTCAACAGATTAGAAGGATGGCCGCTACTCGAGAGCAGTTATTTTTGCTTCACCAGTCTCGGAACGATAGGATTCGGCGATCTTATACCGGGCGGTGCCGCCGCGCCATCGGAGACCCTGAGGGAGCTTTCGCTCTGCGCTTGTTCCCTCTACATACTGCTGGGCATGGGGCTGATTGCGATGTGCTTCAACCTCGTCCAGGAACAGGTTCTCCACCTGGTCAGGGCGGTCGGCAGCTTCTGCGGTATGGGGGGCGGCGGCGGCGGCGGACTGGGCGGCGAGGCTTCCGACTGTCGCGGGGGCGGCCCGGGCGCCGACGAGGAGGGAATACCGATGTCCGTGGTCTCGGCGGCGTCCTGACACCCCCGTGGCGCGGGGGACGGCAAACTGGCCCCCGCGATCTCTCACGCCCACAATCACAACACCCTCTCTCACATCTCGCAGAGCAAGAGACCCGCGCCCTCGCCGGGTCATCACTCGCTGCCGAGGAAGAAAATCGGCGTGCCCGACTGCAGGAACAACTCGCACTTCCAGAGGGGACAGCCGATGAGGAGGTCGGGGGGGCCGGGCGTGTCGCCGGACGACGGACCCGCGCCCTTCGAATACTTCGTGCCGAGGAGCGTCAGCGAGTTCAACCTGGCCGCCGCGGTTTCGGAAATCGCCGTGCCTCCGCCTCCCGCCTCCGTTCTGAGGCCGGCGTCCGCCACGTCGGCGCTCAGGCCGCCCGGTGCCCAGATCAATCGCGCCACGGAGGCCTCGAACGCGGCCAAGAGTCGGGAGAAAATGGTGACCTTCGAGGACGAGGGAACGTCGGCCGTCGGCTCGACGCCGACGAGGAAAAATTTGAACGCTCTGGGGGACGTGTTCATGTGACGCAGTCCCGGCTGAGGGTACCGAACCTCATCGTTGTCATCGCTCGATCTCCAGACGACGTTCGCCGAGGAATCGCAGCTCCACTTCTAGCTGGACCGAATTACGGAATTAATTTACCGGGCGTGTGTTCACCGAGGAAACTAAAAAGTCGAATATATTAATCTCGACCGAGATGCGAGTCGGTATCAATGACGTCAAAATTTTATCGGATATGTAAAACTTGTAGCTGACTAAACCGGTTTTCTAAGTGAATTTTAGCAACGTTTTTAGCCAATTACGGGATGATAAACTAATAGAACTCGATCTACGGACTCGAACACACCGGGTGGACGTTCGCTGCGACGCCAGAAGGTGTTGGGAATTGGTGTTGGTGGACGTCGATGTATACGACTGGAAATTTTTCACGGAACGGAACCGAAATCTGTGTTACACCGATCGAATTTATCGGGAAGAGGTATAAAAATATAGTACGCGAGGTTCGACTTGACGTTAGATGAAGTTTGCGCGGCGACGAACGGGTTGCATCGAAAGGTAAAATTTTCACGGTAGTTTTACGATTTTCCTACGAGTATAAGGCTGGACGAGAATCAGTGTCTGGTTAATGGAAGAAAAATATATACGTTACATGTAAAGCCGGACGAACGATTAAAAGGAAGAGAAACATTTTGAAAATAGTAACGCACAAAAATTTCAAAAGACAAACTAACCCAAAGAGCCACTTGTAAATATATTCCATCAATTCCATTATTATACTAATCAAGAATTTGGACATTTCTCGCGGTCGTGTATACGGCCGAAAGTTGCCGATTATCGGAAACTACGTAACCGTTAACTCGAAATTCACCGATCGGAACTGATTCAGACAACGGTGATTCTATTGGGGCTGTAAAATATTATCGAACCCCTCAAGGTAGACGTCGACGCCGAGGGAGATGGGTCACGGAAGATTCGCCGACTCGCGCGCCGCTGAACAATGAAAAAAAAAAATCAAAGCAAAAATAGAAAAAATGAAGAAAAAAAGAAACGATAATCATCGTCGTTAGCGTATTATCTCGAACGAACCACGAAGACTCGACTGCTGAGATAACGAGAACGAACTGACGACCAAAGCTCCAAAATTGTCGTCCGTCGCGACCAGCCGTAGAATAATCGTTGGCGCGACCGTTAAAAAATATCGGTATTATCAGACGCAAGGATTCTGCTTGTGAAAAAGAAAAAATTCCCGCCTCTGTGACTATAAATATGATAAAAAAACAACGAAGTACAATTGCCACGATTTACGAATACCAATGAAATTATCGTCCGACCCGCGGAAACAAGGGTTTAATTTTATCAAGTGCGATTTTATATTGTTTCTAATTTTTTTTTTTTCTTTTTTTTTTTTTTTTTATTTCGTTTTATCGGATCGCTCGATACAAATTCAGGCCCGTGGGTCGGATGAGGTTGTAAACAAGAGCGAAAATTATGCTACGTGGGAGGAGCCGAAGGGCAAACAATTTTTCATATCGTCCCAGGTAATTCAAATTCCTTTGGAATCCACCACCCCTTTTACCGCCCCACCCTGTCCCCGTTGTTTGCACAAGCTCTGATATTTATCTATTTGTCCTTCGTTATGTTTGCCAAAGTGACTTCCCTCGGCGAATGTTATTTATAAACAAGCGGGAACAACGGTTGCTCGATGCTCGCGGAGCTTTTCAGCTCCGATACGGGAGCCGCCTTCCCTACTATAATACGGCCTTTACCTTACACCGAATCTTAATTCGAAACATCTTCTCTTCCTTCAATATTCTTGGGAATATATCCATAGCTCTCTTCCTCCGCGCTTTCCCCCCAGCTGATCCTCCGTCTTCCTCCCTTTTTAACCCCCCTCAACCTTCTCTTCGATGACTCTGTGTGTTTTTACCACTACGAAACTGAGCCTGAATTCCGGACCGGGTTTACCTTCGGATTATAACCAACGTGACCTGCGATATTCTGCAGAGTAAACTTCGCCAGTTTCAATTATTCTAGTTTTTATAATCTCCAGAGAACGATGTTCGACGAGATTTTTCCATGGTTCGCGATGCCCCGATCTGTTCGACTGACGGTGAGACGGTGTGAGTCGACGGTGGTGAAAATCGATGGATAAATTTGGAAGGGCGATACCGGGTAAATTTGATAGCAAAGCGGTACACGTTCGGTGAGAATGGATAAGTTTGTCCATTGTACGGCTAAACTGTACGGGGTAAGAATGAGCGCCTCGGCCGAAACTACGAATCAGATTCGAAGGGAGTGAGTTCCCGTATATACAATATGTAAGGTACATCCGTGAACTGGAATTTCACCGACAACACGGTTTGTCGCATTCGTCGAGCTAGAATTACAAGTGATTTCGGTCTAGTCGGGACACGATTTGGCACTTACGCCAACCGCTAACGGTTTTCGTGAAATATCGACTGTCTGAAGAAAATCCAAAGCCGCGATAGAGCGCCCGTTCCACCCCGCGCGTTTAAAATTTATACCAGTCACCAGGCAGTCAATCATGATTCCGGCGTGTACGAGGAATAGCTACGCGAGTAGTAACCGGTGTAAATCCTTGATTGTATTTCCGCCGCTTCGTTGCGCGATGAACGTGAAAATTTTATCTCCGCACCCCGCCCGGGACGCGGATTATATCGGAGAATTTCAAAATTTTCCCCCGCCGTATAGACGTTCGATAATTGATCACCCTTCAAAAGTTTCTTAACCGACGTAATGCGACACTCCAATTAAAATTCGAATTGCCGTTAGGTAAACGAGGAGCGCCCCGAAATTCCTGTTGACTAACCGAAACATTTTACTCGCGTTTAACTTTCACCACCGTGCAAAATACATATGTATATGTATATATATATATACGAAATAATAATTTTCTCGATCGAGGACTCCAGTTCGTCGATTCCTCCGTTACTCTCGGAGAATTACTTCGACCGACTGCACGCGGTCAGATAAAATCAGCGAGAAATTCCTTTTAATTTCCTCCGAGTTTTATCACGCGGCAAAACAAATTAATAAATAAAAGGACCGGATAAAACGAACGGGTCAGCGAAATGGCCGAACGAAAAAGAAGTAGAAAAAAAAAAGAAAAGAAAAAAAATATATATATCCGGGCCGAGACCAACTTTCTACAAAAAGACGTGAGATAGAAACCTAAAAAGGCTGGTAACGTGAAGTCGATAAACAACTTTTTACTAATCTTTATCTACCGGTTGCTTTTCATCGACTGCTATCGGGGGAGGAAAAACTAAAAGAAAGAGAAAAAACGGAGCCGGCCACCCACGATTTTATCATTATTTTTCAATCTCGTTGAGGGAAGTAATGAAAATAAGAACGCTCTTCTCTTCGATTTGTACAGGGAGGTAAAAAATTTCTTCGGAAACGTTTTCGGGCCCGGAAAATCCAGTGAATGAAAATGATGTAATCGGGTTTCGAGATCCCTGCGAAACACGGAGCAGACTGTAACCGTAGCAAAACATGGAATATCCCTCGTAAATACGACCCTCCTTATCTTCGGCGTCGTTCTTAAAAGGCAGTTATACGTATCATCGGCGGTACGAGTACAGCGACCCCCGATATACGCGTAGCAGAGGGTAGAACGCGTACCTTTAAACCGAAAGTTTCCCTTCCCGGAATGGAAATTTCAACTTCTATTTCACGCGTTACGCCCGTGTCCTCCTCGGTGATTAGGCACAGGTCGTTAGCGGCGTGGCTTAGCATACAGAGTTATTATCCACTTTTATATACCCACATCTCCTCGTTTCACCTAACACCGGGCGAAGTAACGGGCGATGCGAAGAACCGGACCGCATGAAAATCTCACGTTTCCCCAATTTTTTCGACCTCGAAAGGAGTTCGACGAAAGCTTCGATTCCACCGGCAAATCGTATTCGCATTATTCTCCCCGTTACCACTGATTGTTATCTTTTTATTTTATCAATTCTTTCGAATATTACTGCGCAGTAACGATCCGTTTTTTTTTTTTTTTCAAAGACTCGCGTGCCCACCCTCGTAATCGGATCTCACGCGTAAAAAATAAATTCGTATTTTTGTATTATTGTATTATTATTATACATGCGGAAGGTCAGATGCTTTTCGGGAGTTCGTTCGACCCGATCATTTTGAATTTCGGTTGACCTGTGAAAAGGAAAGAACTTCTCCCTTCGAACCCCGACGTTGTATACTTATATGTACATGTAGAGCGTCGAAGTTTATGCTCGGGAGGTGACGAGGTGGACGCTGTCGGCAGTGAACCTCCCTTAGGTAAAGAGAAATCCTGTGGCATCCTACCTTCTCGCTCTCGTACGTAACCCGTTCAAAATGTCACGACCCAAACTTCATCTTTTTTTTGCCTTTTACGGCTATCCTTGTCACGCAGGGCCAGCTGGGTCACCCCAGGGAACGCCGGCTACCGACTACATACCTGGAGAAACCTTTTGCTGGAGAAAACTACGGAAGATATATACACCGTAGGTTAATAACTTCCGGGAGTGTATCGGACCTCTGTACGGTGGTAAAAATATAATTCACAACCCCCTGTCCTTCCTTTTTTCGTTTTTTCGTTTTTTTTCTTTTTTTTGTTTTCACTTATTTTATTTCTCTCTGCCTCCTCGCTCTCTCTCTTTGTTTTCAACGCGAGAGACCGCTGAAGCATCGCGTTACTTTCTCGTACACTCGCCCTTTTAGAGGAACATTTATGCGCCCATTTCGTAGTTTCCATGACCGCCTTAGAAATGTAGAGCTGCTCAGTATACTCCTGTTATCATTTTTGTAATTTTTTATTTTTAACACACCGACGTTGTTAGTGAAGTTGTTCTTGCCATTTTATCTTTGTGCGAATGAATCTTGATTTTTTCCCCCACCGCGTCGAATAATTAAATCATATCGACTGTATACGAGGATTGTGAAATAGTTCATCCGATGAACAGTATCTCATTGAGAATTTGGAGTTCGTTAACGGAGACCGAAGTATATTTTCCACTCAAGATAAAAATTTCATTCCCTCAATGATATCACCCGTATTTAGACATCTTTGATGACGTTTCTTCGAACAACCTTCCCCTAGTATTTTTTACGAAGGACGAACACGGGCGATCCCTCAAATTTTTATTTCTGTATTTCTTATTCATCCGTGACTATTACGTACATTTCGCCGGATGTACGGTCATCAATATTTAGATAGATACAGATGTGAATGAAACACGTTTTACAACATCAAACTCGGATGAAGTGAGGAACGAATATAAAGAAAAAAAAAAAAAAAAAAGATACAGCCCTTACATGTATAAGGGATAGACTTCTTCTGACGGCATTTACGGCACGCGTATATTTTATGGAAAAATTTTCGAACGCGAGTCTTTATATTTATACGCACAGAGAAAACGGGGCGAATAGAGGATCATCCCGATTTTATGATCTGGAGGTAAAGGTAAAAGTCAACGTCCCAAATCCTCCGTCAACGGTACGGATATTGTGAACCTCTCGATGAAATAAATGTTCTCTCGAGATCGAGTATGATTAGGACGTCGATAGTATCCCGAGATATGAAAACTGCAGGAATAAATATACATGTATATGGAAAATGACAAGGTTTGGAGCTTTCGTCGTTAATTCGAGGATTTTTATATCCGGTCGATCGGAGGTGAGTGTGATATTGAGATTGGGTTTCAGACGTTGATCGTAACGAGCAAAAAAAAAAAAAAAAACGTGTATCAAAGGACTAATTCGAAAGATCGGGGAAAAAAAAATTATCTAAAAAAAAAAAAAAACAATTTATGTAAAATCGAACAATGAAATAACGATGTGTGGTCGCTGAGTTGATTTTCTTGTAGCTTGACGTGACGAATTGAGTGATCGAAGAGAAGCGAATAAAATTTAACAAATTTCCTAAGGTAAAATAGACAATTGTACAATTGCAAATGCGTCTAAAACTATAGTGTGTGTACCTTAAATAAAGGACTGTGTTGCCAAATAAACAAGAATAAAATAAAAAATAACAAATAAATAAATTGTTTAAATATAAAAAATACATGATTTATATGAATCTAAGCAGATCGTTATACTATAATTAAGATGTAATTATGTCTACCTATTAACTGACAATGAGTATAGGGTGCAATATTTGACTTCGTAATAAAACAAAATTTGAAAAAATTAAAATATAAACGAAAAGAGAAAAAAAAAAAAACCAAGAACATGAAACAGATAAATAAATGAATAATTAAATGAATATGATAATGGAAGAAGCAGAAAAAAAATTATTACGCAGCGCATAGGTGCCGCCGCCACTTTTCTTATATTGCACGTTTCGATTCTTTAAAATTCCTCAAACATTCCGCGGCGGCTCCTGATCGCCGTTTTATCAACTCAAATCAATGTTATAGCTCGTAAAAATAATGTTAATATATTGAAGAAGGGAAAAGAAATGAAATTGTCCGATTTTTAAACCTTATAAGTTAAGAGAATTTGTAACTGAATATAAATATATATACGCTGTTTAAATGTCGGACATCAAAGAAGATCATATGTTATTCCTATCTAAGAAAATCGAGAATAAAAGAAAAAAAAAACAAAGAAAACCAAAGAAAACAATTTAAATGAAGTTATGAAAATTTGACGTGTAACTAAAATGAAGACAAGAATAATAAATAATTGAGAAATTGTTGATTAATTGTTATATCGATTCCAGTATAATTTTGAAATTTATATAATATTGGAATTACATTCGAAACATTATTTTTAATGTTACATACTATTTTCATTATTAGCATTGTCACGATCATCATTATTATTTCTATTTTCTACCAATATCAAAATTATTATCATCGTTAATTACAAAATTATTATTATATTGTTGGAATATTGTAAATTCAGACATAAAATACACGTTTCCTAATTATTAAACATTGTCTGCACATCTCATTCGAATTCACTCCCATATAGCATTCATACATCGCTTCAGTTGAGAGTAAAAAAAAACTGAAATCTTAGCAAAATTATCATCAAATTCATGGATTCAATTTTTTCTTCCATAGATTCGGTGTCTTCGCATCCTTGGTTATTCATCCCACCGCGATTTTAAGTTCTCTGAATTTCTTCCTCCTCTGATTTGAAAAGTTGGACAACGAATTTGGCCATGCCACGGAACTGCTGAGATAAAATTCAGAAGGCAGTCGCCATTTTTACGATCCAACCTAATCGCTGGTGACGGAAGGGGGTGAAACAACCGTAGGCCATGACAAAAAAAAAAAAAGGTGCGGGGAAGGACCGGGAAAGCTATGGTCGGCATGGATTCTTTATAGTCTGTTTCATATTCAATAAGCCCTTATCCTTCGGGTCGGGTAAAGCCCGGTCAAATTAACTCAGTACAGACGAATATATATATCTCGAATCTTATTGTACCGAGAATCATGAAACGACCGAAGTAAAAAAAATCGCAATCCGCACCTCGGATTGTTTTTGTCTCTATATAGTTATCGCGGTTTTCAAACTGTACGCGAACTTTCTACCGGGAGAGGGGGGGGGGAGGGCATATTTTTTCCGGAACACGAATCATCGGATTTGAACTTGGAATATTACAACAATACTTTCGTGTATGATACAGGGGCGTCCAGGTCGTTATTTGCTTATTATTCAAGTGACATGAACCGACGTTATTACAACCCCGGTATAAACTCCGGTCGGAAAGATCGAGTCGTTCGAAGAAGAGTGTGTCAAAGTTACGACCGAGTTATGTTCCAGATATAGATGGACCCATCATCTTTACTTTATTGAATTGTGTCACCGAAACCACCGTCAACAATGGTTTTAATGACGTCGTAAAGAGTCCGTTTCTGCAGCCTCGAGTTATCCGGCCGGACCTGTTCCCGAATCTTGTTTCGTATACTATACGTAAAAAATAAAACGCCTCGCTCGTACGAGGGCCGAAGAACATCTCGCGATTAGACCAACGTTTATTGCTCTCCGCGAAATATCGGAACAACTATCTACGGGCGATACTCCCGCGAAAATCTTGAGAGTTATCGTTCGCCGAGGGGTAAGTTTAACACGTCGTCGGGAAAATTGGCGTTCAACATTTTTGTTTCGACGCGCGCATATATAATTTCGGGCAAATTGTTCGAAACCCCACGGAATGTGTAAGGGGGTATACGTATACATATATACGTATAGGTGAGCGGAGTTGTACATTTCTTCTTGAAACTTGTTTCTTCGGCAACCCTTGAACAACACGTTTACGTTATACCGCCAACTGGTTCTTACTCCCGAAAGTTTTCCATCCTAGCTTGTTCTCATGGCAGCCACAGTTTTATAGAGCAAGAAGTTCCTCTACTCTATGTAAGTTACAAAATTGCTCAGTGAGTTTCGGATGAAACGCGTTGCCCTATCACCGTCTGGTATATAACCAAGTGGTATGGC
This sequence comes from Athalia rosae, assembly GCF_917208135.1. Lineage (NCBI taxonomy): Eukaryota > Metazoa > Arthropoda > Insecta > Hymenoptera > Athaliidae > Athalia > Athalia rosae. The sequence continues at coordinate 4,194,540 of NC_064027.1, read as the reverse complement.
TGGATGGTATAGTTATATTACGGTGTACATACCGTAATATGCCAATTGCCTACAGCGACGGTACGTACGTACGTTACATATGTACATAGGTATACACGCCAGATGCGTAGCTCTGTTTGATTCGGTCCCTGCCTTAATTTACTCGACACGTACGTTCCTTGTATAATATCAAGTGAGCAACGTACCAATCGTACCGATGCACCGTGTATACGGTCATGCTTTGAAATTATACCGCTTCGCCGCGAACACGAATATTGCGATGGTAGGTCGATTCAGATTTACTCATTGTCGGACTGATTCCGGGTTCGATAGGACGGGGGGTGGCTCGTCGCCGTAGTCTCGCCAAAGTCTTTGCGATTTCGTCGCTTAGGGTCTCTAATTTCGACGAATTTTAAACCGCGTTATGTTCAAACCGCGTACGTACCTACGTGTAATTAGTGCACGCAACCAGCTCCTTCAACTAATACAACAAGCTGCAGTTATCATAACTTACAATTAGCTGGGAAAACTTAGTTTTGCAAAAGTGCTGCAGGTGTATTCAACCCCCACAATTTCACCGTCTGCTAAGTGCATTCCGTTGTACTCAGGGTTTATTATCACCGCTGATGGTATTCGGTATACATACCTCAATTATAACGGGCGTGAGACTTAACGTTGCCGGTAATTCAAAGTAAAATTATATTCTTTTTCTTCGCCTTTTTTGACGTGGCAATTGAAACGGCATCAGCCGAGATGACGGCGCGATCGATGTCAGAATTTTCTTACGTTAACTTCCATATAATTCTTTGTCATAAGTTTGGCAGCGGTTGGAAAATAAGTAATGAGTTGGTCATTTTAACGATAAAAGGCGTCTCAAATAATTTCATACCGATGAAAATAAGTCCTCTATACCGATTGCTGTTAAAGAAAATTGTTCGCCCGAAAATATACGTACAGAGACCGGAGAAAAAGCAAAAGCTAGACGTCGATTTTTTGTTTGTTTCAACGATCTTTTTGGGTGGGGCATTTTTCAATTTTAAATTTGGGTTCCACGGCGACCGAACCATTATTCACGCTCAGACACAAAGACTCCGATATTTTACTATTTACATGTCGGACTCTTCGAAATTCAAATTGCCGTTTAACTATTGACCACCTGTCACCGGAGAACCGCTTTGCCATCTATTCCGGGATAATATAAGTTTTATTATTCGCGAATTTTTCAGCAATTCTTCTCAAATTTCAGCCGGCGTCGTATAGTCCTTCGCGCGAATTCTTCGGCCTTCTTTTTTCGCAGGTGACAAAGTGCTATGGGAATTTTGCCAGCTTTTCATTTACCGCGGACAACTATTTTACAGCTTTATCTATGGCGTGCATAGGCGCGCACGTGTACATGCATAGTGTGTTTCGCGGCCCGATATGAAATCTAGATTCGTCATTCTATTCTAGATCGTATTCCAACCGATCCGTATCTCGAAAATTAGATTTTCTACCATTTCGACTCTGCTGTATCACTGTATCGTAGATTCGTGAAACATCGGCTAAAAAAGTTCGGGCCATAATCGTTATTATACTACCTATCAAAGTTGTTTACACGCACTAAAAATATCGAGACTTATTTCGTGAAATTAATTATTCTTCTTCCATACATCCGTTTACCCTGCATCATCTTTTCTGCTAATTCCGGACGATTTCTTGTCTCGAGTTTGTTTTTTTATAACCATCGGCAAACTCCAATTTTCCAAAGCTGTACAAATAAGCCCTTTATCGACGAAATTTTATCGGACGTCTCACGAGGCCCGTATACGTTTCGAATATTAATGAAGAGAAATTTTTTCGTTCTTTTTTTTCGTACGACATTCGTCAAGTTGGAGCGAATAAAATCTGGGCGATATGTTCGCCAGGTCTCTATAATTTTGCTCGACTCAATTCTACGTGATACTTTCTCGAGATAAGGCAGAGATTGGTATACACGAAACTTTGGAGTTATATCCTCGAGTCCCTAAAAAATGACCATTTTTGGATCGATCGGAGCTTTACTCCGATTTTCGCGGCCATCGCAAATGAGAAAAGTTCCGACGGTCCTCGTCGTCGGAGGAATCTGACAAAGCTTTATTATCATTATTTTCTTTTCCCAATTTTCCCGGAGAGATCACTGCCAGGCGGAGGAACAAAACCGATTGCAGTCATTTTCCGAAAAAGCAATTCTCAGACAAACGTTGGGGTAACGGAAAAAATTAGTTACATCCGCAGTTCAAAGTTCGTCGACGTTACGCGACCTCGGCTGTCTTGCACTCGAACTCGGTGAAATCTTACGAAAAATTCGACGCGCTTACCGCAATATTTACGAGGTGGAGGGAAATTTCAATTTTTCACATCTCTGAAGCGGGCACAGATTACACCATTCATATCCACTTCTGCACCGAATGGCTCTGATTTTGATCCGAGTATACGAGTTGTTACGTTCAAATCAAATTCAGCAAAGATATGTACGACGTCGGATCTTTAAATGCGCTCACTAACGTTTTAATTTTTATTTTTATTTTTTTTTCCACTGGCTTGAAAACGAGTCTTTGAACGCTCGAAACCATCAGTCCTCAGAGGGTTCTCAGTCTTGAGGAATAACTTTCCAGACCAGGTGGGGCTGGAGATTTCCTACTTTGATCGTATAATCCAGCGACAGGAAATTACATACTTGATCCAATAACACGTCGAGTTTTATGCACACGGTGAAGCAAAATATTATGCCACGTTTTCTGCTTCGCTCTAGGAGACGCAAAATTGCGAGGCTTGGTCGTCGGCTAGTTGTTGAGAAATTTCAGTCGAGAAATATCGTGAAAATCGAAAGAAAAGAGATTAGTTGGGTAAGAATTATTCTTTGGCATATTTTTTAATTGCAAGATCTGCCCTGAAAATACAGATGTAAAATATATCACAGAGATTGCAGAGTAAACGGTGTAGGTACTACACAAAGATCTCTCCGTGGAGGTAGGTAAGTATTTGTATTTCCAATGCCAAAATTTTACCCTCTCCATTGATCTCTCCATCCATCCAATCCAAACACCTCGTAATGTAAAGTAAACCGGTTTTCCGATCTGGGAGTTCATCCGAAACGTATAAGCATGACCCGTGTAGATGTTGCCCTCAAAAATTCACCCGATGTCGCACAACCTCCCGACCAATATAAGGCGAGGAGTTGATCTACAAAACAAGCAGAAGTCGCGCCCTTGATGTAAATGTAACGATGATTACACGAAAATCGTGAAACTAATTTGACACATGAATCAATCGTAGCTTAAAAAGCATGAAATTAATTGAGGATTCGTGTTTCTGAAATCACAGCACGTACATGAGAATACATTGAAATATTGTGAATATTTATTTTTCAATTTTACACCAAAAAATCGAAAAAATCTTAAGAGGTATGCCTGAGATTTTTTTCAATTTTTGGTCGAAAATCGATTTTTTTTTTTTAATTGGGGTTAACATGCTATTCTTACGTATTTTGAGCGCAGCAATCTGAATCCGGGAGCCAAATTGATCTATCTGTAAAATTGGACGAGATATCGCCATTTTTTCACTTTTTGGAGCAGAAAAATGGAGATATTTCGATGGGAAAAATTCGTAGCTCAATTTGGACGACGGATTCGTGTTCCCGAGGTCAAAGTACATTAGAAAAGTGTCTTACGATTGATTTTTAAAATACTTCATTTTTGGCCCAAAAATCGAAAAAATCCAAAGGGGTACCCCTTGGAATTTTGGCGATTTTGGACCAAAAAAAAATATTTCATTTTATATGCTTTTCTTATGTATTTTGACCCCAGGAACCCGAATCTGGAAAATAAATTGATCTATCTGTAAAATTGGACGAGTTATCGCCATTTTTTCACTTTTTTGAGCAGAAAAATGGAGATATTTCGATGGGAAAAATTTGTAGCTCAATTTGGACGACGGATTCGTGTTCCCGAGGTCAAAGTACATTAGAAAAGTGTCTTACGATTGATTTTTAAAATACTTCATTTTTGGCCCAAAAATCGAAAAAATGCAAAGGGGTACCCCTTGGATTTTTTACGATTTTAGGGTCGAAAATCAATATTTTTTTTTAATGGGTTTTATATGCTATTTCTAGGTATTTTGATCTCAGGAATCCGAATTCTCAAGTTAAATTGATCTATCTTTAAAACTGATCGAGTTATCGCCAATTTTTCACTTTTCGGAGCGAAAAAATGGAGATGTCTCTATGAAATTAATTCGTAGCTTAATTTACTCAACAGATTCGTATTTCTGGATTCAAAATACATGCGGGAATACGCTTAAGGAACGCAACCAATTATTTTCCGATTTTTTACCTCGAAATCGAAGAAATCCTATTAGAGTTTTTTCAATTTTGTGGTTAAAAATTGATATTTTTGTCCAGTCCTGTTCGGTTATTAATCTTCTCGTATAGTATACACATCGCAATGCAAGTCAAACGACGTTTCAATATTTGCACCCCTCATTTTTGTTCAAGCTTATCTGCCCACCTAATTATCCGGGTCATTAATTTTTTTCTAATTTTCTGGTAATTACCTATATCCACACATATAGTGAAAATTAAATGTACCGCTTTAATCATAGCCATAATTTTACCAACGTTTGTACGGTATCTCATATACCCCAACGCTGTACAAATATTCAACCAGATTACTTTTCTCCCGCTGAATATATCGATACTCTAATTAACTTTACATATTAATTCTCCAGATGAATTCACTATGCAAGTTACCGACTAAGGTATTCGCTTTGAAATATCGGTGAGCTGCTGTTGGTTGTGCAGACAGAAAAAAAAGAAAAGAATGTTTGTCGAATGACTGTATCTTTCCACTAAAGTGCACTAATCTTCTTCTTCGATCCAAGTACCGAAAGTCCTGAATTTTACCAACGTGAGAGAAAACAAAACCCGTTGTATTTTCCAATGACGAATGACAGATAACAGCTATGATAAATATGTGGAAAAGGGAGGAGACGCCATAAAAATTCCCGACACAGCTACCGCGTCTAGTTTTACACCCGCATCGCCCATCGGAAGCTTTGAAAAATCACTTCCTGAACTCGGTATCACGGCTGAAATTTTCGCCTCTGAATCACCCTCAAGCTGTAATCCTTAATCACGAAACAGACTAGACGGGTTTGACGTTTTTTTTTTTGCAACAATTTTTCATTCGTCAGTCTATGAAAATGCCAGTAGAATTACGAGTATATGTCGCATCCGTAAAAATTCAGAGAAACTTCGTTGGACGTAGTTTAATCTGAGTTAGTGGAGAACAGATTTTCATGATTTTCACGATCTCGACGAACGAATGTGGCGATGCCATTCTCCAGTTCAACCACCCTCGTCCGAATAGGACTAGTAGACGGAGAATAATCGCGTCGGAGATTGAATAAAAACGAGAAGTGCAATTGTTTAGTGACAATGTAGAACTAAGAACCTATTCGACTGATTTTTTGTGCTAACGACCAAATAATTGTTTCCTGAAGTGAAACAGATGGAAATTGCAGCTTCCGCTTCACCACGTTCCAATCTGATGCGAAATAATTGATTCGTAAAATATCCATAGCTCTACCACTTAGGTACGATACAACGCAACCGATGCTTATCGCGATGGTCGGGGGTTGGGGGATAAAAATTCCTTCCCCGGAAGAATGCTTTATACGCTTTAACTCCCTCAATTTTCCGCACACTCTTCATATTCCACAACGTATTTGTTACACGGTGAAATTTATTCCCCATCCCCGCCCTCCGCCCCCTTCAACCAGCGGAACAATACGGGAACGCAGCGCACGGAGTTGTATTCAGCGATACTTTCTATCGATATTACGGGTAGATAGATATACTCCGGAAGGAAGACGAGATGAAAGAATACCAAAAAAAAAAATTTGTAAACTTTATTAAAGCTTCCTCATAATGCGAGTCGAGTCGAGTATTCGCGAAGACGAAGAGAAGAATTATCGCGGTTACCGCGATTTTCCAATGAGTTTCATCGCCGTACGTAGCACGTACACTCGGCTCGATCATAAATGGCGTAGTCAGACCATAGGCGATGAGATTGAGGTTGGCACAAAATATCCCTACGCACATCGCGTGTTCCGACGACTCAATTGTGCCGCTGCAACTGCACGCATACTGCAAAATTATGAACCTGGATACAACATAGAGTGTACGTGGAGCCAGTTATCGTGGATTGCGTGCGAAACAATGAACGATTATTGCGCTCGGATTATGCCATCACGCTACCCGAGAATTTATACTTGCAAATCTCCCGTATGTTTGAATATAAATACATATTTCCGTACAAAACGAGTTATTTTCCCTCGCTTGGTTTATGGCCACCGAAAACAGATTTTTATTCGTCAGGTCCTCTCGTACACCTATGTAGTTTATCGGTGGTAGTTGAAGAAACGGTTGATATCCCTTTCGGGAGCTTCTCACCGCTTAATTCAGAGCCATTGTAAAATCTTTGGCACTTTTCGTCCTCCTTCAAAATTACTATAGAGGGTAATATGGAAAAAAAAAAAGAGAAATAAGCCCGTCGTTAGTTTATTTTTATTAAAAGGTCTCGGAAACTAGGAAAAGAGCATCGCGAGGCGGACGTAGGATTTGTTTGATATTCATTTTCATTCGCCGGTTTATTTGCTTTTTTTTCTTCCTGTATTAAGGAGAAAAAATTCCGGCCGAGCAAGTAGCCGTGTATAATATGTTAACGATGAAAGATCGAGCGAGAGACATTTGAGTTCAAAGATCAAACTCCGAGACATAAATTAACGTTTACCCGCCGAGTTTCGCAGATTATACTGCTTTGAGTTTCGTGTATATATATACATACCTTTTCGAAGCGTATTTTACTCCGGCGAGAGAATTAATGCTCGCTTTATTTCAGCTAGGGGCGAAAAATAAAAGGAAGTAAAATAAGATCAGACTGTTTTTGTACCTGCCTCGAGTCGCGCTGATCACTTCTCGAAAAGAGTAATTACCACCTTGCCTTGATTCGTAGGGAAAAACGGCGGGCGCCGAGCAAAGGGCGGAGTGTAAAATAAAGAATAATAAAAAAAAAATAAATAAATAAAAAAAACCACTCCGAGTAAATAGAAATAAAAAAAAAAAAAAAAAAAAAACTATTTCACGGTTGGTACGTACGTATACCGACTAATTCATTAAATGAATACTTACAGTTTAAATGTAAAAAGTGCGCAGCTGCTGCAGGCTTCCGGAGTGAAATTCTACCGTTACGAACTGCGAACGTGAAAGCACGCAAGCTAATTGGACAAGGATAGCTTTATATCAGCGAACCAAATTCAATAAACATATTATACGATTATTTCGAACATCGTTCGTTTCCGATTTATTGAAAAGCGTTGCGTATTATAACGGGGCTGAACCGAGTGAGTAATAATTATATGGAAAATTATATGGGGATAAATAAAAGCGTGTAAATATGTCCGTTTTACGCGATCGTTTTTTGTAGGATTGTTTGCGTTTCAATGAAAATATTAGAGGGTGATTCTGAAACCGAGAGAGAAACTGAAAAAAATTTTTTTAAGTTAAAGCGGTAGATAACGTGGCGGTATACCGATGTGCGAGAGGAAGGGTTTATTCGAATACAAAAGTACAGGGGATGTAGCGAGACGACTTACGGGTAGCGAACCGTTGGCGCGACAGATAAGACGGGGTTGAGCAAGAGAATAAGATGTAGAAATAAGCGTCGGGTGCACTCAACGAACTAATACTTTTAAAAATGCTACCAAATTACATATTTTTCTTCTCGAGATTTCCCCACTCAAGTCGGAGAACACTCGTCTACCGGATTTATAGCGGCACTAATGGAACAGCGGGTACAGTTTTGGAAAACACCGCTTCGCTCGACTATGAGATTTGATGAGACTCGACGAATCTGAAAAAAGTAAAAAATAACGTTGAAATTACAGTCGCCCGACGCAACACGCCACACGGTATGCCCGCGTCGGTTGTAGCGCAGTATTTTACGCACATCGGAATCACAGTTTCAAGGGATTTTTTCGCACGACGACCGTATTTTTTTTCGATGCTTTACACGCATGGGAAGAAAACCGGAGTAATAAAAGTATCTGCAACGTATCAACTCCGCGGTTTCAGCAGCAGCTGGGGTTGACGGTAACTTTCTTTTTTCATTTCAGCGATGTAAAGATGCCGAAGTTTCACCCTTCGGCGAACGTCGTGGGGTTACGTGAGACACTTACCTACGTTATACAGTAATTAGCGCGACACTTCGGTTCAACACCGCTGAATCTGGTTTATTCGCGAGAACAGAGGAAAAAAAAAAAGCAAAACGAAAAAGAAAAGCTAACGAATTTTTGTTCGTTTTACAATTTTTTGTTTTTCTTTCTGTATTAAAAAAAAAAAAAAAGAAATCCTAATTTTATGCAAAACCGTAGTTTTGTCTCGTCGGTATGATCTCGCCCGGTTTTAAGTCGCACTCCGCACTCAACAATTAAAAGAATATGAGGATTTCATGTAGTACCCACCAAGGTAGTTTGTATTTTCAAGCTCTGCCGTACCAACATAATACGGATACGTACACCTGTAGGATAATCAGAACGTTAGTCTACTGCGATAAAGCTCGCGTTAAAATTAGCGTAAATCGCAATGAAATAAGAATTAGCAGCCCCCCTGATCCCTCCAAGTTCTCTCCGTAGTCTACGGCAGCCCTCCACTTCATTCGAACACCCCGGAACCACCGACTCCGCACACGGTGACAAAGGTTGTTAACAATATCGTTGGGCTTAACTCCGATTTCGCTAAGCTAAATTATCATTTCCATTCGCATTATTCCCGCGCTTATCGCGCGAAATTTCGTCTTCCATTCTCCGTGAAAATGAGATAATTAAAACGTCGCGACGCTCCATCGGAAATGCGGTTATTTTCCAACCAGTTGTCGCCAAAAATTTTCATCAATATTTCCCGACGCCGGACGTTTCCACGAAAAGAAGAAACGCCGTACCTTGCACCCGAGTAGCTCCGTGTGGTACGCCGAATACGAAATTTGATAAAATCTAGGCGAGTTTTGTCCGCGCGCCAAAAAAACTTTGAAAATTTTCTAATCCCGCGCACAGCTCGTGACGTAATCGCGATTACGAACGAAGACTGAAACGGCGACATTTTCATAGCCGGATCGCGAATAGCAGCCGGCAAAACATCGCGGGCTCGTCAGTGTACAGTGAGCTTGTTTTGTCACTCGGGTTCTGCAGGAGATTATACCAGATTACGAAGATTTACCCATCCCGTTGTATGTATGTACATACCTATGTGTAGCGTATCGCTGTAATCTAACGCCAGGCCGCACCATCCCCGGTTACCGACACATCTATGTTTAAATACCTTACCTCCGCCGCGCAGTCAATGGAGGTTTGAAACCCGTCGTGGACACAACCCGTGATAATCCACATCCCGCCGCACAAGAACGCGAAATAGAAAATAGAATATCATTTCAACGGAAAATAGATCGTCATTTCTTCTTCATCCCTTGTTCGAACTCGCAATTACGGTGAGAGAAAAATCTCGGAGACACCGGTGGAAAGTTTTCATTCTCGAAACAACCTGGTCCGTTCAAATCCCTTTTATCAGAATAAAATTCATGAATTCAGCCGAAGATATCACTGCACACGATTCGCATTTCCCTACATGCCGCCGATTCGCGGAATAAATTTACTTATTTTATTATTTATATTTCGATGCGAAGTCGCAGGGGTGACTCCGAGACTCGAGGAGCGGGGAGAAGTGCATATTTTATTTTTGCACGAGTCCGGAGTGTAGTAACGACTAGCAAAGGCGGACGTTTCCCCGAGCTCAAAGATCGGATTAATCAAAGGTGATCTTCTAATGGGAACTCCGCGGTACTCGAGATTCCGAAGGAAGCGACACAGTCCCGAGGATTTCATAGCTCCGAGTCCGACGGCGCTCCGTTTCTCACTCGCCTCGGAAATCTGAGGTAATCAAAGGTGAACGACGACTCGTCCGACGAAACACACGACGAAATCGATTCACCGCACTTTCCCCCCCCCCCCCCCCCCCCCCCAGCAATTATTTCCACCGAATCCGCGGACGAGTAATTGGCTGACGCTAATTTTTTACGATCAGTTTCGAGAGTCGCGAGGATTAAAGTTCGCGCCGCGCGCGAATACCTGTACCGGTCCGAATAAATCGTCGAAGAAAAACACCTCGGTACGAAGAGGGTTGGTACTTTTTCCTTGGCAGGCTCAACCCTGCAGACCACGATACCCGTCCCCCGATTATGGGATTAGTTCTTCGCTCCCTTCGTCCCTCTCCTACCTCGAGGAATTCGAGTTAGATTAGCTCGCGTCACTCGAATAGGGCTTGCAAAAATATCCACCTGTTCCAGGATCGAAAATGTATCGCGTTTCTAACGGTCCCGAGTCGGAGAGAACTTGACGTCGATCGAACGATCTTTATCGAGGCATGATTTTCGAAGGGGGTTCGATTTCAGTCCGTGCGGATGCAGATTCGCGATAGCGGTAATGCGAATGTAGCGAACAGCTAGCTATTCGCAGTTCGGCGGTGGATTGAAACTGAAAACTTATAGTCTCGTAGGCCATAACGCGCCCCTCGACTATACGGTTACGAACACGTTTATTAATGGGTGTTTTGCATTATTATAGCTACGGGGTAACTCTCCGAGTGATGCATGGGCTTAGTTTCCTCTTTACGCGTGTACCTGCACCCGGTTACACGGACACAATACGCGGTCCTATGTCTCTTTCTGGGAAGTAGGCACGGGGATGCACGGTGTTGTAAAGCACAAAGTGCGCGGCGGGGAAACGCGGCTTTCTACGTTACACGCTCCGCGCAAGGGCTGTTGTAGGGTTTAATTGGCGAGCGCGTTCGTAAGTCATTTAATTCCGCGCTTAATCGAATTATCGCCAGTTCTGATAGTACCACCTGCAATTGCGTAATTCATAGTACATACATTTCGTGCGATTAATCGATCGTATCACTGCACTCTCTCGGTGTCGTCGTCGTCGTCGTCCACGACGACGAAAGGCGAGACGGGTTCCCAGAAATAAGCATTTCATCTTTATTTTTTTTTTGTTTTTTTTGCTCTCCAATTTTCTCCTCTCCCAGCTTGACTACTTTTGTTTCTATATCGTTGGTCTTCGTTGGATAAACGAGTTCTAATTAAAATCGTGTTTGTACCGTGGCTAGGTTTACCGGCGAACGGTGCTCGGCTGCGAGCTTTGAAAAAAAGTCTTATTCCGCGTTAAACTCGCGCAACGAACTATAGTCGATGCGAGAAAACAACCTAGCAACAGCGTGAGCTGAGGAAGACACAACACGAGAGTGACCAGACGACAAAAACCCGGGGGGGGGGGGGGGAATAAGACGTTGTTTCTCCAAGTAATTTGATCGTCGTCCTGACCCCAGTTTTTCTTATTTATAAGTCTTTCTTGAGGACGATCTCGCTCCTCTTCCTATCGTTGCCTCCGCGGGTCACGACTGTCTATACAAAATGAAATTCAACGAAATTACTGGTGAGAAATTCCAAGAGGAGTACGCCGACGAAAATTTCCAACGGAACGCGAAGCTCCGTAAGCCGAACAACGCTGACGGAAGAACGGGTGATGAAAAAAGAAAGAACAAACAAAGGAAAAAAAAAAACAAAAAAAGAGAAAAAAAAAGAAAAAGATTTTGCTCTCCGAACCATTGCAGAATTAAGCCGCATGCAACGCCGCGCCGGGGTCAAAGGAATTTCTCCTCTGGTTTTCTTCGACTTTTTTTCTTATATTAGTCGGTCTTTTTTTCTTTATTTCCTGCGGGATTTACTGCAGCGCGAAGCGAGTGAAAGTGGCTAATTCAGCGAGGCTAACTTTGTTAATAATCTATTCCGCAGGTACCTTCGCTCGCGCGAGTACCTGTCGTCCCGCGGAGGGCGAAAAGTTCACGACTTTCCTCGAGGATATTTTAACGTCGAGGAACAACTACCTCGGGGACCGGTTCCTCGAACCATCGCAAGAGCGACCATTTGGTAAAAAGCTCTCCCTAATAAATATGTAAATTTCAATATTATATAACACGGCCCGAGCAAAGCCAAAGTCAACGTGGTCCGCGGCGGCGCGGCAGGTACTACGTAATTTTTCTGATTTACCGTTCGGCTAAAGACGATCATCGACTTTGCGGACTAACGAAGAGGTGGTGGGTGGACTTTGTCTTCGTCGGTTCGTCGCTTCGCGTTATCCAGCGAAATCCCAAATTGGGAAGGGAGCTGCTACCGCCGATCGGAGCTCGAGGACGGACGCCGCCTCCTCCTCCTCCTCGGTACCGGGAATGTACTTCCGACCGGCAAAACTCCCCCGATCGACTCGCGTTTCCGCTCAAAGCCTCGAAACCAAGGCTTTCCACGGGCAAGCGGACGGACGCGGCCAATGGCCCAGAGGTAATCCTCGAGACGCATCCCTATCTTATTCCTTAATCGACTACCGGCAGAGCCTCCTCTCGAGTTAGATTGGATGAAATTATTCGCAACGCGCCGCCGAGAAACCTTGGCTTTAATTGTTTGCCGCCGAGTCCGACGAACCAACTCATCGCATATTATATACATATACACCCATTCGATATAGTGTACGTGTTTACACGTACACTCGCGTCCGCATCTCCATTCACCTATATACGTATATTTCCCCCGAGCTATGCAACGCGCGATTCGCGAGATTCGACTCAACTTTGCAGTCTGGGAAATTAATTTCATTATTGAACTTTGGCGCTACAACGTACATCGAAACGTAGTGAAATCCATCTCTCGCATGCCCGGATATCGTCAGAGAAATGTTCGGGTGTATCGCTGTTGTTTGACTTTCTCTTATTTTCATCTATCGGACCGTAGCGATGGAAATCCTCATCGATTCTCGTCGCATCGCCGGTCGCCTTCCTTCCGACTCCGTGGAAATTGCCAAGTACGTACGCCGCCGGTACTCCGTGACCGCGTCGGATTAAAGATCGAATTTCTATTCCACGAAGTCGGGGCGAGCTTTTTTCTTTGAGAAAAAAAAGTGTTCAACGGGTAGGTACGAGGTAACGACGACGCGAGTGCGAAGATGCGCCGTTGAACAAACCCGTGGAGAAACCGAATATTTCCATGAAACGTACACCGCGACGTTGTTCACCCGCGTTAAATTCTAGGTATATATGCAGCGCGCGCGCGTACACCTACCCTGCGTTATTATTATTATTATTATTTTATTACGGGGAAACAATTAACGTCCGTTCGAATTCGTAATTTCGCTTAACAATGGGCGTAACTCCGTACGATTCAATCGCTACCGGAGTTCTTCCATTTCTCCGCTGAACCAAGTAAAACCGAACGGCCCCGCACGTTTCCGTCAATCTCGATGCACTTCTAATGAACAACTGAGCCCATTTTAACGCCGTCGCTTCGTCTTTCTCTCGCTCCCGAGGTTATCCAAAGTAATCTGGAAATGAAACCTATTCACCCCTGCACCGTTTCCCTGCAAAAAGCTACGTACAGACCGAAAATAGTCTTCATTTGGATCAGGTGGCGCCGCAACGCTGAAACAAACCTTTACGGTTCGTAATATTTGAGGAAAGTTGAATCGGCACGTCGCGGATGTTAATTTTTAAACATCGCATCGCGGTGTCAACTTCTCGGAATCCACGGCGATGATCGATAATCAAATATTTCATTGATCGGCGAGTGACGCGGTGAGCAGGGAACTGCTGCGGTACCGCCGTGCGTAAAGTTAAACGAATGCGACGGAGGGGGCCGGGAGAAATCATTTGAATTTAACCGCATAACACCCTGCAGTGCGGATAGCAGATGACAAATGATGCGGCGTTACCGTTTTTATTATTTCAATTTTATATGACGCCGAGCGGTCTAACGAGGCTATTCCGTAGCTTTATACTATACGCGACATCAGTCGGTCGTTAGCGGTGCCGGCCGCGACACGGATTAAAAAATACCGAAAACGTAGAGAAAAAAAAAAAAAAAAAAAAAAGAAAAAAATAATTTAGAACGAAAGAAAAAAAAACCGGGTAACTGAATTTAACAAACGGCAAAGTTCTTACAACGGGATTCCGTGAAGAGCTCGGAAGAGTGAATGGTCGCTCCTCTACGTAATTAGAATTCCCTTATAAACCCCACCTTCGTCTACGATTACCCTATGCAAAGATATTCGCCGAGCTCGTACACTCCATTCACTTTATGCGCCGTGTGTACGGGTCACTTTTAATCAGCGAAAGAACCGGTCAGCTAATGCGCCGCATAAATTAACATCTTTCAAGGGATATTATCGCTACCTTGCTATTCGACCGCGTACTCCGCGTACCATACCGTACGGTTTTTTCTCCCTTTAAGAGTAACTTCGCGCCCACCGCACCGCGATATCTGTATACGTACGTATAGTACAGCTTCTCTCGTGATCCAGATTAGCGGGCGTACATCTACCCGCAGCTAAATACGTGCGTGTCGATCCATACGGTACGTAGTGGGTATACCTTCTTCTATATATATATATATATATATATATAATGTGTGTGTATCACGTATTTACCGGATACAACAGCCTGTCACATGCGACGTAGCTTAATTGCTAACGCAAACGAACCCACTTCAGCGTGGTTATCGCAGGGATGTTCCTTAGTCTGCGTTCGGTGGAAAGATTTGTATCTGGGTTGCACCTCTTGATTAGAGAAGACGGCTAGAAATTCTGTAACGAAATACCAACTTTCGTATAGATTTGATAATAATTCGCAGATCACGGGGGAAAAAAAAGATGATAATAGGTTCCACGATTTAATAACTATTGTATTATAATTTTCAACTTTTTTAATATCTGCATCGGCCGTCGTGCGCACTACGCTATTCGAAATTGTTGCCGCCGCCGCCGCCGCTTTTCTCTACACCGTCAATACGCCCTGGAGTACTTTAATTAATAAATATTTTAATATCTCCGCTGAAGATGTTGATAAATGGGAAAGAAGTAAGTACTACACCGTCCCCGATATTACCTCTTGTAATTTTTCTATTTATTTATTTTTTTTTGTTTTCAATTTTTTATTTCATTTTTTTCTATTGTTCTTTTTTTTTCGAAACAAGTTCGCTCCGCAGTTTTCCTATCGCAGAGTTATATTGCGGTATACTCGTGCGGTAGCATTTCCGAAGAGTTGATAAAAAAAAAAAAAATAAACGATACGGTGTAATTTCTTATCGTTCCCATTATATTGCGTCGCGATGAGTAAAATTAGATATTCTCTCGACATTGCCGAAACGATGTGGTTTTCGGTCGGGAGATTCGAGTTCAAGAAGAAGTTCGCAAATGTAGGACTTTTTTTTTTTTTTTGGAAAATGCGGAAGACGATCGAGGCTGTGAATTTAAGTAAGAAAATAATCCAAATCAAGAAATGACTTTGAATTCCAGTCGGTTTCTACGCATCGCGAACTCGATACATTCGATTCGAAATGTGTCGGTGTCGAGGCTCGAGGGCACCAACATAATCGAAGATCACCCGGGTACAAGTTGTATGAAATCAGACGAATCGGAGACGAGGAACTGGAGAGCGAACTGCAGATTGAAAACTGGAAACGAGAGCGTTACGTGCAGTCAATGCAACGTAGGAATTGGAAGAGAAAAGTGATGCCGAAGGAAGGATAGGTGTGGGGTTTTCCGATCGTCTTTTTATTTTATTAGCTCCATTGATCTAACGAACGATGAAGCGTCACGTGCACCGAGTACGGGAAAAAGCGCACTGCTATAAGGTTCGAGGTTTAAGCGACGTCAGGAGAAAATCTTTGAGAATCCTTCGGATGAAGTTTAGACTTAAAATTCAAGGCCCTTCCCCGTGCAGTGGCTGGGACGTAAATTTCACTGATCCGAACATTCGTCACGTTCGTAGAAAGGATTTCTTAAAGTCAAGAATTGTTTGCTTCTGTTTCCGATTGAATTCAGATATGGAAATTTTATCGGATTCTATACCATCCAGATCCGATCAATAATACATTTATCCGCTTTTTTCCGTTTATTTTTTCCGTTTTTTTCCGTTTTTTTTTTTTTGCTTTGTTTTCCTTCTCTCTTTTTTTCTTCAACCTATTTCATTCCTTCGTCTGAAAGCTATACGCAAACCCCCGAAAGTATCGAAGGGAGCCGCCCCGGCCTAAAATCAGCCCTCGACGCCCCGGAACACAAGTGAAAATGGTTTCAATTTGTATTTATCGGCTCAAAGTGAATTTCGGCTAACTCGCGAATCCTATATCTCTTCCGATTTCTACTTCAATCAAACAATTTTTACCTCTCACAGTTCTAACCAATCCAATTCGCATTCCTCGATTTATTCATTCTGACGTGCTGCCGTGAAAAAAATTCGCTACGCTTCGTAACGTTTTTTTTTATCTTATTTATTCATTTATATATATTTTTTTTGTAAATTTAGTTACCCACCTTGACGATGGCCTCGCTTGCCGTATAACTATATTATAACGTCAGTGTCCGGCGTTCCGTAGGGCTTTAGACATTCCAAGTCGAATCCCTAACGTCTCGATTCCAAAGATTTGTTAAGTCATTCCATTAAGATCCAACAATCCCAGGAAATTAACGGATCCCTTCCCTCCCCCGCCATTCTTCCGAGAAACTTTCGCATCGTTTCAAGATATTTACTCGAAATCCGGGAGTCGACGCAGTGATAATTCTATCCAAATCCGATCAGTATCGTCGTATAAACAATCAGCAACCGCTAAACGTTCAAAAAAGTCATCGAGGAAAGTCGGAACAAATCCGAATCAGTCATTCTCCCGAGTACGTGAAACTCGTGATGTCCAGTCGTGCCTGAAGAATTGCAAGTTTCAAAAATTCGAATAAAAAGAAATTATTAAACAAAAATTTTGAAAAACGTGGATGACGAGATCTCATCTCTCTGTCGATCAATGTCATCGACATCAGGCCACATCGAGGTTTCCCAAATGCCAATGATTCAGGAGACACTCGAAATAAAACATTCGGCCCTGCAGCGCTTTTCAGCACCCCCGGCGTAGTCTCGTGTCGTCCGCTCGTTCATTTCAAACGTATACTTGGCGCGATACTCTGCAGCGAGTCTCTTGATTTTACGTCACCTTTGATGGGCCACAACTTCTCTAGCCATCGACACGCCCAGCCTCCGGCAAACACAACTTAACAATCTAGGCTTCCCTGGTGTAGGCCATACGCCGCAGTTACTATCAGCGTGTGTATCACCTATACCCGTACTTTACACCCGTTTACGTGTAACACATTCGATGTACCCACTTGCAATTGCACATGCGCCTCACTTGGCGATTGCTGCTGTGCTGTGTGTGCAGGTCGTACGACGTTATACGGGTTTCATAGCGACTCAACCGTTGGGCCTAATTGCATTTGCTATCGTTTAGCGACGTAAATGGTTTGTGGAGCCCTACTCGTACGTGTGAATACAACATCGAACTATACTTAGCTACCGCGGATGCGTACACATCGGATGCACACTACCCCGTGTAACCCATCCGCGAGGCACGAGGCTCTCGGGCGAACTTCGCGCGCGGTTCACACCTGCGAAACAATTTCGGAATCTAAGTTGATTCGAGAGACGATTTTTTCGAATTTATTCGATTCCATTTCAAGACACCGTCAAGCATGGAAGAGGCGTCGGCAGTTTTTGGAAATTATCGGGATTTCTAGTTCGATCGCAAACCTCATTTTCGCTGCATTATTGAAGGGAATGGAAGGGAAGAAAAACGTGAAAAAATCATCGTCGCATCGCTCGAGCTTTTGTGAATGATTCGGGTAACCGTACAAAACGCAGCGAATACGTCGGTCAGCCAAGTGAGCCCGTGTAACATTGGAAAGGTCAATTGCGCAGTAGAATCACCGTGGATTATTAAATTTTACTTTGCGTTAGACTCCGACGGAATTGGAAAATTCCGCTGGGGTTACGATAAAGCTAAACAAACAATCCTCCTCCTCCTCCTCCTATGCTTTCGATGTTAATTTAACATACGTTGCGAGCATGCTAAATGAGACGTACCGCGTTAATGCGACGGAACCGAAGTGGAAACAAATTAACCAACCCCAGACGTCCGTGTAACGCAACCGTTCGGGATGCGAGGACAGTACAGTCCGCGAAAATAATGGAGAGGAGAGACGATCTTGCGGCGTTTGACGTTACGACTTCGCGTAGGCGGGATATCGTGTGAACGTGTGAAGGACGATCGAATTTTGATTAATATCTGAAAACTGTTCCTCAAAAAATTCGGCAGATTTTCAAACGAGCGGCGACGTGTCGAAGTTGAGCAGCTTCGATCGATTTCGATTGAAAAAAACCAAAAAAAAAAAAAAAAAGACACGTTTTTCGACCTCTCGGTATAATTCACTGCTGTCGTCGCGATATTTTCTCGATAATCGACTCCGAATCATCGGACGATAAAAAAAACTCACCGAGCTTTCGTCGTCTTATTGGATTTCTGACACACTCCCTTTTTTTTCAGCTCGTCGTGTGGACCACCTCCGAAATGAAGGGCTCGATAAGTTTACGTGGCCGACAGCAGGGGACACGTTTGGTGACATATGAGCAATACGTGCATCGCCGAGCAGGCCTAGAGCTCTAGGTTTCGTTTTAGATTTTTTCTTAATACAATACGGTGTTCGGAGTCGAGGAAAATTCCGACCGTTCAAAAACACCTGAAAATATCGTCGCGCCAAATTAACTGTAATCGCCCAGAGTAATTCTTTTGTTGAAATCGTGCGTTGGTGGAAAAGTTGAAGAAAAGTTGGATCTCTTATCGTAAAATCGAATCGAACATATCGAAGATATGAAATTACTGGAACAAACAGTTTCCTAAGTACGCGTATAGTTCGGAATTACGGAAAACTCTCTCCAGGGATGATCCGATATTTTCTAGACGTTCGATAGTTTTTATCACTCTGCGTTTCTCCGTGGAGATTTTTTCTGGGAAAAAATTTTTTTATTTTCCCAGGCAAGTTCACCTCGCGCAGATACTTCCTTCGAGTCAGAACTTAATATTTACGACCGATTCGGCGTAAATTCGAAACGTTGAAAAACTTTCGAACATTTTTCCGTGCGCTCTCGGGACGCACCGCGATCTCCTTTTGATCGGGCCCTGAAAAATAATCGCGCGAAATACCCTAATCAAGATTATTCCTTAGAAAATTAGAAATCCCACGCGTCTCCGATCGTAATTCCAATTGGTTATCGAACATGCGCTCGAACGACGTAGCGGCCGACACATAATTTCGGGAGATTTTCTTAGCGAGGATAATTATATCGCGTCTAATCCAAGCTCAACGAAGAGTCGACTTGGTCGAACAAATATGTCGGCAATTTCGTCGAGACTGATCCGTTAAAGGGAAGCTACCCGTGACCCGGTGTTATCTCGCGTGTCCAAAGGCGTATAACATAAATAACGCGAGGACGTATTACATCGAGGCGTCTTATCTCCAATATTTTGCGCCGAGTTGGTTTCCCCCCCCCCCCCCCCGCCGAATTAGTATCACGTGACGTTCTTTAAAAAAAAATGACCCTTTTGTTCGTGCCAAACGGAAGTACGGTTCGCCGCCCCCGAAGCGGCTTCTGTTCCTCGGGGTCTTGACAACACTTTTTTTCTTCTGTTTTTTTTTTCGTTTTTTTTTTTTTTTGAATTTCGTTTTTCTCCTTTTTTGTTCTTTCGCGGATTGTATATGTATATATAAAGACGGTGGAAGGAGAAACGGAGGGCGAAGCAATGCGTTGGCAAAGCGATCACAAATCACTGTCCTCTCCAGTCCCCCTTTCGCCACCCTTCCGGGATGCGCTCTCCTTTCGCTCGCGCTTTTACGGTCACCCGATCTACGAGCCACGACCTCCCCCGCCCCCCGATCTCTGACCCCTCGAAACGAAGCGCGGACTTGGAATACGTTGCCGGATGCCAAAACCCCTCCGCCGTCCGGCCATCGCCGCGAACTCCCGATGCTTTACTCCCCTTATTCGCCACTGTCTCCGACTACCGCTACATTATTGTTCGCTAATTGAATTCCTCCAACCTCCGCGATCGTCCGGCACGTGGCTCGCCCGCAAGCTCAACGAGAGAGAGAGAGAGAGAGAGGGAGAGAATATTTATTTGTTTCATTTATTTATTTGGTTTTTCAATTTTTCACTCGCGTCGAGTATATTACGTGTACGTGCATAAATGTTGACCCGGATATCGACATTGCAAGTTTTCCACGATTTTTTATTATTTCATTATTTTGCAGCCCCAGTTTGACTTTCGAGCGATCGTTACGGATGAACGAAAAATATCTGAAGAAATCTACGGAGCAAGGGAGTCTAGTTGGCGATTCAGTCGGCGTAGCCGCGAGATATCGTTGTTTGACAGTTCTATTAATTCCTATATAGGTCAAGATGCCGAATGAAATCCAGATGAGCTCTCCGTCCGCAGTTGCAGCGGCTCCGACTCTCCCCGTGCCCTTTTCACTCGATCGGCAGGGCGATACGATGTTTTGAAAAACGATTTTACAAAATAAATAAAATACCAAATTCGCGAGCGAGCGAGCGAGCTCGCGTATTACGCGGTGCGGCCGTTTCGACCGCCTTGATAATTACCCGTAACTGGAAAATATTCATCGAGCGTCGAATGGAATTTTATCAATAAATTAATGGCGTCGACGAGGATGTCCGTTCAATTTCATTTTTTTCGTGTCTCGCCGGCTTGTTTGATATCGTTGTAGTTTTCACGCGCGCAGCTGCGGTGTCGTGAAATTTTTCGCATTTTTTCGTCGTTTTTTTCTGAAAAAAAAATTTCGTGCCATCTGCATCGCGCGTAGAGAATGGAAAAACACGCAGAAAAAAAAAAAAAAGGAGCAAACTCACGCAAAATGCGTAATCGATAGTCGCACGCGTGCACGTAAAATATGCAGGAAATCGTCGGCCGCGCGTTGTGCGTCGTACGCGTGCACTGCTGATGTATACGTATATACGTATGTACGTATATCGCCTATGTGACACATCCGCTTGAAAATACATAAATTACACGTAGTAAACGGCAAACGTATCCTACGCAGGATCCACGAAATCCCGATCCACGTGTGTGTTTGGAAACGATCAGATGTATTCGTGCGTGGCACGAGCTTTCGCACGACTGTCCATTACGTGTACGTACGTACGTACGTTATACGAGTTCGCCATTTGCGTTCGAATCGAGCTAACAGCTCTGAAGTAACGGGGACGCGAATACGATACGCTGGGGCTTCTATTAGCTAGATGTACCGATAAACGTGTATACGGGTGGCTTACGGGTGGACGCGGCGTCAAAAGCCACGATTCTTACGGGTAGCGCGAAAACGAATACGAGTATCGAGTTCGCGTCGGATTTTGATTTCGAGCGGGCGTTATTATACTCGGAGAGTATAATTATACGAGAGAGATATCGGCGCGCAGAGAGCGTGGTGAATTTGTGCATTTTGGAAAATACGGCGAACTACAACCTGCGGCGGAACGTAGCCCTTTGTCTCGTGATTTTATCAGCTCCGGTAATTGCAGTTAATTCGGACTAGTCGACCCGCCCCAATGAATCTTATTAATGGACGAAACGCGCTATAGACGTTCCAAGTGTTTGTCGATGTGATTAAAAAAAATTCGCTACGGTGAGAATTTGAAATTTATCGCAGATGTACGATTCACCCTTAGAGACGCTCTATTTCGAGGACGGATTTCGGACACCCTCTGACGAGGGCCGCTCGCTACCTGTAACGTGGAATTTCTCATCCGGCAGATATTCAAAGGATCGCTACGTAGGGAAATTTTGCAATTTTCCGAGATTCGTCCTAATAGCGAATTTCCCCATAATCACCCAGGGAGACGCTCCGTGATCGATATTTCACCGTGCGGAACGTCGTGGCTGACGAAGGGGGAGCCTGTTCGCGTTACGTACATCAGACGAACGAACGATTCGTGCGTACGAGAAACGTGGGGATCACAGCTACACCGGAAACTAACCGAAAAGTGAGACAACGCCGCCGCGGTATAAGTTGTCGCCTAGAATCCGAAGTACAGCCACGAGATTTCGAACGTGACAACTGGATGAAAAAAATATACGCCTACGCGCGGCTACTTTTATTTTGATTAAAAGTTTGTCAAATGCAGACTTCCAGCTTTAAGTTTATTAGCTTAGCGGAGCGATAAGAAATGACGGATATCCCTGTAAGCGAAACAGCCGACGATTTAGTGCTTGTAAAATGCTGTGCGAAAATCGTGGTTTTCACAGGCCGATATCCCGCCTCCGAACGCGCGAAGAAAGGAAAATAGATCGGATTCCGAGTCACGAGAACTGAACGAAAAA
The DNA here is from genome assembly GCF_917208135.1 of Athalia rosae. Lineage (NCBI taxonomy): Eukaryota > Metazoa > Arthropoda > Insecta > Hymenoptera > Athaliidae > Athalia > Athalia rosae. The sequence continues at coordinate 4,172,182 of NC_064027.1, read as the reverse complement.
CGAAAATAATTCAATCGTCCGATGTTCGCGTTCGCGCGTCACACGTTTCGCCGGATTCAAAACGAAGTTAATTCGTGTAATCTTTCGTAATTATACCGCTATCCTGCAGTTTGTGCACCCGCATTACGTCCGCGGGTTTAAAACGAAACGACGAGTTACATAGGAATCTCGGAAAACGCGACACTGTTAAATAGCGAAATTCGTTGGCGAAAAAAAATTTCGCTGTTACAACGCGGGTTAAAAAATGAGCGTGCGAAAAAAATTTGGCGTTTCGAGTTTAGGTGAAAAAAAAAGGAGAAAATGTTATACAAAAAATAACAACGATATAACACGTTACGTTACATGTATACGTAACGTGTCTCCGCATCGCGTGTGTAATGATTTATGACAACAGCTTATTCCGCCCGTCAAAAGGCGGCTCGGAGCGTCGCCCTGATAAATTTATTACCTGAAATCTGATCGCGTTGACTTTGCAGACGCTCGCGGGCTATTAGTTAATCGATTGACCGACGCAAGCACATTATCCCACACTGTCTCGGTGGCCGCGAACGTCTGGAGACTGTCAGACACCTGCAACTTGCCTCGGCCAACCAAACTGCAGGGTGAGAGTCTCGCCGTGTGCCGCAGGATCGTGTGTTGTGTTGTCACCGAGCAAACTGATCAGAAATTAATTAAATTCCGTTCGTCTAGCTGCAGCCATTAGTGAGCTCCCATTTGGTTTCGATACCACCTCGCAACGGACCCCGTTATCTTCGGAAACTAAAACCACCGCTGCGTCTGACTCGCCCTTATTATAGCAGATAATTCTCATTGTCTGTATGATCGACAACCTTGTTGTTGTTATTATATTTACGATCGGACGAATTCAAATAGCGACAGTTGAGATCGATTGCCATGAGAAAATTTCTATTGAAAATGAGAAAAGTAAAAAAATATTAACAGTCAGACATGAGACACGAAGGTATTACACGTGTATATCGGGTACACGATCGCAGTTGAAGTTACTTATTTCCTCTACGTGAGCGAGTACTGATCTCCTACCGCAGGAAATATCTCCGGCTACTTACGACCCCCGAGGAAAAAGGATTGTTGTTCTACTTTATAAAGCAGCGAGCGCCAACCGAGCCGGGGAGTTTTAAGGAGAGGGAAATATAGAAGAACTGATTATGGAGTCACTCTTTGCCATTGGTCGGATGGTTTTATTCAAGCTCACCTATATACTATACCTATAGCGAAAGACTTCAGTTCCGAGCCATTAATAGCAGGGTTGAAACAAAAGAGAGAGTTCGGAGTTCTTTTCTTACGATGAAACAAAGCCATTGACGACAAATTAGCAAAAAGATTCGGACGATCGGGCGTTCGTGAAATTCGGCTGAACTTTTTCACTTCAATTTTACGCGGAGCAGAAACTCTCTCCGCGCGGCGCAATAATCAATCAATCCCCGTAGTCAGGGTTACTTAACGTCGAGATAAAATATCCCCTCCAAACGAGACTCGAATATCAATTGTGGTGCTAATTTTCTGCCAATCCCTAAACGATATATGCTCCCTCGTTTTATACCAATCTTTTTTTTTTTTTTTTACTCCCCTCAGCTACGATTCGACTCTCTCGCTGTTTGCATATATAGGTTCGAGAAATCGAATATCGATTTCAATACGAGTACACACCTTATTACACGGTTGAAATAAGTTTTTCCCCATTATGTCATTGTAGTCGGCGATTTTTTGCCGGTTTTTTTTTCTTTCTCTCTCTCCCTTTTCCCCCAAATTTTCCTTCAACGTTTTTCCTCGAAGCCGCGGTCTTCTCGGATATCGAAATTGAGTTCGGTTATCGTGGATTCTGATTATAAAACGATTGTCGTAAACGTACCTAGAACGACTTACATCGGGCGTACAGAAGTGATCGATAAAAAAAATTGAACAATAATTTATTTAACGGGGGAAACTTTCATTTTATTCAGTTGCATATACATCACAGATCAGAAAATCGCAGGGGAGAATATAACGGAGAAATTCGTCGCTACCGACACGACGATTCAGTTTTCGCTCAGATTCGGTAGTCGTGTTATATTTTTATCGAACAATTAGGCCTTCGAAACCTTCAGCCATCCAGACGCCTGATCGAAAAAATCTTCGTCTGAAGCGCATGCTGAAATATTCGCGGCACGTTGTCATCTCGGCGTCGAATAGTTTTATGTCTTCCATTCGAAGGGAGCGTCGAAGGTCCGATGTCACGTCTTGTCGCTAATCGTCTACATCGTACTCGTCGCAATCGTACTCGTCAAACGACCTCGGATTGCGGTAAGGAGACGAAGAATCCGACGCCGATTCGGAATTCGGAAAGAGCGCCAAGCCGATCATACCTGTTAAAACACCGAGAGAAACAACAGTGATGAGTTTTAAAAATTTTCGATTTTTCGAAATCAAAATGATCGGCTCAAAATCAAGAATGAATCTTGGAGGAGGTCGGATGTCGCGAGTTGAGACGATGAAACCGCGACGATATCTACCTTTGATTCTGCTAACGAAGGACTCGCTCCTGCAGCTCGGTTTTTTCGAGTTCGATTTAATGTGTCCTTCAACTGTCTTGTATATTTGCATTCCTAATGGGATGGCGAGGATTATCGTAAAGTATAATATGCCAAGAAGAACTGGGAGACAAAGTGCTCGTTCGACTTCGTCCAATATCAGATTGGCGTTCTCCGACAAAATCTCGTTACACATTTCGGCTTGTTCGATTCGAGAAGTTATGAACGGTTCGAAAATATTCTAACGAGGGGGTTGTATATCTCCGGCGGGATACGATTTTTCACTTTCTTAAACGTACGGTCACTGAATCAGGGATATAGAATTCACGAGGCTCGTTGAAAAAAGAACGAAGTACGAACTCTGAGGAACCAGCTGCGGTACGTCACACTTCTGTTTGTGGCTTATTTTTTCATGTCGTCGTTCAAGATCTTCGAGAATGATTTCGCTGAATGTGCGTAATATTTGCGATTCGGAATGGTGATAAGTTTTTGTAATGAACTGTAAATTTTGAGTGGCAAATTGGCCGAAAGGGGATTGTCAGTTGTGAATTTTCAACGTTTTAACGAAGGTGGACTTGTCAATTTTGAGAGATGAGCATCGCCAAATTAACAAACGGTCATCGTTTTTACGACGTCACTTTTTTCCGAAAACTTGATCTCGCTTCTTCGGGGAATTTCCATTTTCCAACGGTACCCACTCGCATGCACGTTTGCTGTATTCCTTTATAAACCCGGCGCATTCGAATAAGTTCAATAGTGGTCAGTTCACGTTGACCTTCCCAAATACATAGCAGTCTCCCTGTTGGTTTCCTTAACCACTATTCGCTGGCCGATTTTACGGGGAAACTACATAGAAGTCGGATTACGTCGTTCTATAGCCAAGGGGTTTTCTGTACCTAGCAGTCGAACAACGATGAAGAAGATTTGGACCAGCAAAGTCAATAATCCGAGAGGCAGTGACCCTCAAATTTAAGTGCAGACGAAGGGGAACATCGCTGGAAGGACGGATAAGACGAGTGAAGGTTGGGCGATTTTTTTTTTCTTTTTTTCTTTTTTTTTCTCTTCCCCGCGCGAAAGCGAGAAAAGTATTTTTTACCCGGGTCTTGCTACCGATGCAGCAGAGACGTTGGAAAATGATCAATCGGGAAGAAGTTTAAATTGAATCCCCTCCGTTTCAAGGCCGAGGGAAATGCTTTGCTTCTTCCTTTTTTCCCTTGCCTCGCACTTTAAATTCCCCCGGGGAATCGATCAGGACTATACCGTGAAACGTATACATATATACGTTGTAGTTACATAAAGTCTTTGCTTTCGTAATCATTCGCGGAGTCATGGAGAAGGACCTGAATTTAATTGTCCGAAAGCACTCGGAATCAATTATTATTTATTCAAAGATTCCTGGTGATTAGCAACGGTAAGTGTGAAGTAGTTTTCACCCCTGCTTTGAGGTCTGTAGACGGAAATACCGAATCGATTTCTTACGTAATTGTGAATCGAAAAGTAAAAGTTGATGCAAGTTCTTCGAGAGATTAAATCTTAGCTATCGCTAGTCTTAGTTTTTCGGTGAAATTAATGAAAAAAAATATCCGCGAATCCCCTGGAGTCCTTCCGGAAAATATGAATCTCGTAGTCAGCGGTACCATTTCTGTTTTGTGCGCAATTGTGATTTTTTACACCACCACGCGATATTTTTAAACTCGCCCACGAGATAATGGGCATATCTAATTTAAATCCTCACCAATTATTAAAAGCTGGTAAACTTCATCTTCCTGTTACGATTCAACCGGATTTAATTCTCGTTAATTATTTACACTCGCTCTTTAAACGAATATTTCGAAACGAAGTTAGATTTTAGTTAAATTTCATCACAGACCTGGGGAGAGGTACGGTGGGCGTCTTCTATCTTTGTTCTTCCTGCATTGATCTCGACGGTTTAAGTCGGTCCGGAGTCGACGCCTGGCGTCGTCGTCCTAACGGAAGCGGCATGGCATTGGAAAGCTCCCAGTTCCCGCGAAATAGACGTGCGATGCTTTCCGAATTAGTAGGACACTAGTCCAATTTATAACGCGATAAAACCAGCCCCGCCCTGGCTAAAGAAAAAAACGTTTCTCGGGCGAATTCATATACCTGAAACCTTTTGCGTTTCTGGATCTTAGACGTAATTGCAAAGCATTCCCGCGTAAGTCGCGATCGGTGACTTGAAAACCAACAAAATTCCTGGTGCAATAATCGTTTGAAACTTTCTTCAGTTTTACTCTTTCCTCTGATCGCAATTAAAAGTTTTATACGAACGGAGTCGACGACCTTTCGAACACACCATACTCGGGATTTAAATTAACAACCACATAGTTCTAGATTGTTCCCGTTCATATAGTTTGCATGCACAGTCGCGGCATCTCCATATACGTGTACATAATATATCGGATTTTGATCATAGAATAATTAAGGCTGTTTTTGCTCATAGCAACCCTTGTTCCGCCGGCTAATAACTGTTAACCTCCTTCATATACCCCTTGGAGCGATATAGCGGAGTGATCCTCGGAAATAAGAGGCAAAAGAGCTGAATTCAGGACCCATCTCATAGGGTCCTGCCAGGTTTTACTCGAAGGAGTAAACTTTAGGTACGATTATTTCTCCGAGTCTGGGCCAGGGACATGGATATGAATAGAGCAAACGGCTCCCCGATCCAGTCTTCTCACCCCTTGGACAGCAAGAAGTGTGATAAAACATCCCCTAACAACTCATACCTATATATAGAACGCGTGAGAACGGAAGCTCGCCTACATGTCTTCTCGGACTGGAGCCAAATGTGTGGCGTTCCATCAATCACGCAGTGACGGAGCTCGGTTAAATGATTGTTTTTTGAATGGTTTCTACCCTCGCGTGACAATTTCGCGAGGCCATGGATTACGCGATACAAAAGCCCTCGGCTACTGACGATCGTTCTCTAATTTATTATACGAATTGAAAATCAACATCCGTTGCGAAAATGTTAGGTTCCGATAAAAGCGGCGTCTCCGTTATTCCAGGCGTTCCGGTGATCCATAATATCCAGGACTCCGATCGCAGCCTATACGAAAGCTCGCATCGGTCTCCGTTAACTTGAAAGTCGCGCTAGAACTCGCGAAATATTTTCCGGACGTCGATGCGGTGAAAAAGTATATCCTCGGTAGACGCGGTCCGATGACCTCGATAGGATTATCCCAGGTCACGGGTTTCGTTGTCGCAAACTCGCTGGATCAAGACAACGACCGGCTGATTTTGCACTTTTTTTCGGGGGCTACAACGCGAATAACTCTCGAAACGGTTTTTTCGTCTTCATTTGAAATCTAGCTCTTTAAACTATATTTATCTGACCATGAGTATAAGATAAGTCATATTGCATATGTGGTCCTTTTTCATTCGCCGTCTCTTTACTTTTTCTTTCGCTTAACTAAGCCCCCTGATCTGGGAAAATGGGCGGTGTACGTGGTATAAAATAGAAATAAAAACACGACCAAGGAAAAACAAACAAAGAATGCACCGGCACGTTTTTCTCGGGTGTTAAGCTGGATCAAGCCCCCCGCCCCTAATGTACTGCATCGAAGTTCGGTCGCATTCCACCCTATCGTATTTCGTGGAGGTAAAAAGCGAACTGTGACCCGAAAGTCTCGTTAAACTGGGAATAGGGCACGTGACTCTCGGGGAATAATCTAGATCGTAGAATCAGAGAGCGCTGCTATTTTCCCGGAGGAGACCATTACTTTGCACTTCAACCTGGCAATCTAGAACGAAAACATATATCGCCTGGAACGCACGGTGCGCGCTACCGTAAATGTTAAGGTAGGTGGTACTGCTGCAGCGTTAGAGAAGAACCGGCGTTTAGACTGGCCCCGTAACAAAGCTGTCAATTCAAAGCCAATTTCGAGCAAGCGGCTCAAGTGGTTTAATTAGACGAGTCGTGGTTCATAATTAGTCGACTCGCTCAGTTCTTACACCTCGCGTTTTAACAAGCCATTTGACTCCCTTAACAGTCAATTAGCTCTGTATCCGAGAACCGTGTAATTCCTACCATTCAACGTTAAACAATTAGACACTCGATTATAGGTAATATGTATGTACTTTGCGTCTCGAGGGCGATCCTCACCCGTCGCGAGACTGGCCGGGACCGTCCATTAATAATTTACACCTAATTCGTTTAGACTGCATCAGCGTAATTCCAACTTTGCTGATTATGCGGTCGAGAAGATCCATCATCGTGCGAAGTAACGGTGCTCCTCGTCGACCTCCAATTATTTTTGGAAACTAACTCCGAGATCTCGAAGACGTACGACAACGACGAAACGAAATTCGGATGGCAGTTAAACCCGCAGATACCCCATCCATACATGGAGCAGCTCGAGTTCAGCTGGACACGGAACACGATCAGAATTCTCGTGAGTTTCCATTTGAAGACGTGCTCACTGGGAATTCGTAATTCGGTTTAAGACAAATCCTGAAAACCACCCATGCGCGGTACCTGGGCTTTGGAATTGTCCGAAAATAGTGAATTTCGAAAATTATTGAAGACGCCCATTTAAACATTTAGAAATGAGATCGAAAGCCAGCATCTCTGATTCTGGCCATAACTGTCTCAGATCCCGAATTCCGTGTTTGAGGAGGAATACACCGACTTGGCGTAATCGATACGTCTAGTATTCCATGGCGAATTCTGCCATCCTGCAATCTGGCCGCGCCGCTGATGATTGACGAAAACGGAATATACCCAAGAAAAAGAGGAGGGCAATCAAAGTTCAGAGGTATCCCATCATATTTTTCTTGGAAATTCTCTCTGCTGTCTGTTGATTGCTGTCGTCTACCTTCAACTCTCCGAACGTCTATTTTGAACTCTCAAAGATTGATTATGGTATAAATTTCCCCATCGATTGTTCACCCAGCACCGCTAGTTTTTATTTTCCAAGCATCAAACACCGCAGACGCGTCGCCATCGCCTTCCTCAAACAACTGATTTCATCACGTCTCGGATCGGCTCAATTCCACGTTCATATAATAACTTTCTCATGAAGAAGAATCGCACGCAAATATAAACGTTCCTAACAATTTTTTCGATCGTAATTACACGTAGAGAAGAATCAATCCAAAGATAACTATAATTTGAAATAGCGTAGAATGATTCGGCGCATTGTTTCTTGCCAGAGTAATGCTGTTGATCCAATCCAAGTAGAAATCAACTCTGCTATATACACCAGGTGATCTTTTATTCCCGCAGCCTCTGCCCCATGAAACTACACCGACTTGCACGCTGTCGCATAAAATTGGACCACCGCTATCACCCTGGTGAAAAGCAGATAAAGAAAAGTCTTCCAAATTAGTCATTTCTGTAGCCCATTGCGATGAAAAAACAAAACGCCCATAATACCTGGCAGCTGTCGACACCGCCCTCGTCAAACCCTGCGCATAGTTGACTGTCTTCTCTGACGATCGCGTGAACTTGGTATCCACATTTTTCCACCCCTACTAACGATACTTCAGTTTTTCGCAATGCGTGACCGTAACCGACCTGATAACGCATTGTGAGTTATTGATATATTTGAGATCCTTCTCGATCATTTTAAACAAATTAATTACGAAATTTGGGGTACACCATTCTGCCCCGCTACCCCATATTGCCCCACGTTCCCCTATATGAAAAATACGTGCATACGATCAGGAACAATCATTATTATTACGTACCTCGGATCCCGCCTTGAGCCTCCCCCATCCCACGACGGTACAGATGGGGAATTTAGTTCGAGCAAGCGTATTGTCAATCGAATTTGGTATGGGAGATGGATACACAAATCGGGTTATCGTAAAGGGATCTGTGAGCTTGGAGCGAGTCAACCATGAAACAGAGTAAGGAATGGGATTTGTGTTTCGGCATCAGTCATATCGTAAATACATGGGATTAACTTAGCAAAAAATGCTTGCCATTGAAGCAGATTGAAATTAGTTAAATGGCTGTAGGCATCGGACGAAGTAGTTTGATATCGAGCAGTCTTACTTCGTAGAGACCAATGTCGTGGTGCATAGTTCGTGGATTATATGAGGGATGAGGTATCACTCGGTTTATCATTTTTATCTGTATTGTACTACCGTAAAGGCCTTTAACGCCACTCGCACCGGCCACCGCCACAAAAACTAACGGATTTAGAGACCTCAATTTCCCACCTCGGGATTTTCTAGAAGATGAAGCAAAGCATTTGTATTACGAGATCCAACCATCCTAAAGTTAGTGAAATAAAGACATCGACCAAATCTCATTCTTTGCAGAGGAACAATTTTTGTACTTTTTCCATCGTATGAGAAAATTTTACTGATGTATCTCTTGTATCCTGTGTGACGTATAATTGTAGGAATACTAACAATGAGTATTTTCTAGTAACTCTTTTGCTGTAACCCGAACGGCTATGACACGAGGATGGGAATACCTATACTATAAAGCGTAAATTTCCAGACAAAGATTATGGGGTATTTGTTTGAATGGGGGGAAACTTACGAAACCATACAATGCGCTGCCGACAGGACGAATTTCGGCAAAATATAACTCCCACCGCATAAATGACGTTGATATCGTCTTTGTATGGAAACCTGAACGGATAATGCATATTAATATCGTTGCGGGGTTACATCTGCATACCTATTTACCATATGAAAACGGTTCTTGCTATTATACCGCGCTTACTTCGCAGTTTCCTACAATACACCCGTATGATAGCTGATGTCAGTATGACCGCTAGTTACAAATTGAATACATATGTACTGCGTGCCTTTTAGTTTCACAAAAAATATGGCGAGCTATCCTCGATATTTTGCAAAATATATGAGAAATGATTGCAACATTCCAAAAATTAGAATTCACTTCCCCTTGGCTCGACACAGGTTTACGAATTTACGAACGAGTTTGTGGATGATACAGATGATCTCTAAGGTTAAGACTTGTCACTGAAATAATCTATAGATTCATAATGAACGTGTGCATACCACAAAAGGAAAATCTTCTATGCTGGTTGGTTTCCCTCCCACAATACGAAAATCTAATCCTTGGATAGCTGTGATGTTCGATTGCATTGGTTTCGAATTAATATACGAAATAAAATCGCACAGATACATAACGATTAAGAAACATCTCGTATATTTCATAGTTCAACTTAATAGATAAATAAATTACGCTGTTACGAGTACGTCTTGAAAATATTATTGCGGTTAAGGTAAAACTGCGGTGCGGAATTCGAAGATTTATTCTCAAGGTTTTTGGTGTAAAAAATTAGTTGTCGAAAATATCGATTGAAGTAATGTGCGAAGTACCTGTCGGAACGACTCGCAATTATATATTTCATGAAAAATTCCTGAAACAAAAAATTCCAATTTTTCCCGAATTGTCGAACTGATGGAAAGAAATTTATTACTGCATTAAACGATTTAGTATGACGAACTATGCTCAGTTTTTCACAAACCCGACGATTTAAAAATCGCGCGAACGACATATGCTATGTTAAATGGTATTGATGTTGATTCAAGGATTGGTAATAAATACATTTTTGATACATAAGATACAATAGAATTTAAAATGTATTAACAGAAATGATCAATTGTGCAATAGAAAATAAATACTGCTAAGCGAGTAAAGACCGAGAAATGGTTGAAAATATAAAACGAACGTAGGGCGATAAAGAGTTATTAGCGATTATTATTTGATGGGTGTCCCATGTACAAATAAAAACAGTGATTCATTTTATATTATAAAATACATTCTGACCATATTAAGCAATATCTGGCAAAATCAGAGAATTAATTACGTTGATCGATTCAGAGGCATTTGCAACAACTGTTTAAAAGTATGTTTCAACTGCGCACAGACAGCCTAGAAATAAGGCTTGAATTAAAATACAGGCAGCTTATTTATGATCAACCTATTTATTTATGAATGCTCCGAACTCTCTTTCATCGCTGCCCTCTGTTCTTGCATTTTCATCTCCATTACTTCCCTTATAGCTTCTCTTATTCTGCTTTTTTCAAGACCAATTTGTTGAATTTTCTCCATCTGTTCCGTAACATAATTGACTCTTCTTGTGAAATAGTCTTTTGCACCTTGAATGTCCTTTTCAGCATAGTATCCAGTACCGATGTCAACTATGACAGTTTCCGTGTTGGCTAGTTTTCCAGTGACATACATGGAACTCGTTAATGGCACTAAAATTTCTTTTCCTGTAAACAAAAAACAGTTGTCATTCAATACGTGAACCACGTATCAATGTGATGACCCCGAGTTTAAGATGATTTTTATTAAACCCACATGACTCATGTCAAGTAAAATGTACAGAAATTAAAGGTTCTTCATAACCTAACTTCAAAGAGTTGGAGGTTTAATCAAGCGAAAGAAATCCAAGAACACAGAGGCTTACCCTTAGCCCGAGGGTTGATTTTTCCAAGACTCGTCCCAGATTCTTGAAACTTATTTTGGGCAATTTTGAGAGCTTGCAACGAGTCCTGAAATACTCCGAGTTCCTGGTCCAAATTTTGCTTCAACTGCGTGAGCTGCTGAAGATTGAGGTTTGTGAGATCGATCTGCTCTAACTTCGGTCCTTCGTTTGCAGATATTTGCGACATGATTACAATAACTTTTATATTCTCCCTATTGCTCTAGTAGATAAAAGATCGCTTAAATTAGGAATTGCTGCACGCTACTCAAGCAATGACCATACCGGGATACACAACATACATTTCATCGAGCAGAGCTGAAATTCGAGTACCGATACTATCGATAATCGCTCTCGAATACTCAAAGTATAGTATCGATATGAGAGATTGTTGCTCATTGTTACATTTAAAAAATTTGAAAACAGTCGATCTTTAAATCGTACGCTGTCGAATAAATCTTAATTCACCAAAGATACGCAAATGATAAAATTGTAGCACTGCTTCTTATTGATTTAAAAATCAAGTTATCCACAAGAGATACCTAATGTAAAAACAGATTCTCAATCATTTTGGATGACGGCATTTATTATAAGACACTTGCTTTTCTACTCATGTTAATGCAATGAATAGATGCTCAGATATGGATGCCAAATAAACATTGTTTGATCAATAACAAAACTCCTTGGATACGATTTGAAATATTGCAAAGTGACTATCAACCTACAGTAGTTACAGATATCTTTTGGTTTTCCTCTTTCCCTACTCTTGAATTGTGTGAGACTCAGTCACTCGTATTAAATCTTTTGTTAAAGAAACATGAGCTTGTATCTATACATTCGGCCAAAAGTTAATGGATGTTTATTCTTCAGTCAGATAATCTGTCGATGACATAAGTGTCAAAAGTTTCTGTCAATGACGTTTCAACTTGACAACCACTCGTGCCTTTAACCAAACATGTATCCAAATTTATTCAAAAAATTTGAACCAATAGAAAAATACAATGATCAGTCTAAGGGCGACAATACCTCATCATCAACATCTCTGTCGAGTAATCCCTCAACAACCACCAGCGAAGGTATTAACAAACCTGTTGAAATTTAAATTTGGGTAATAATTTAATTAGCTTATAATTCATCAAAAAATGACATTTAGGTACCATCAACTTCAGCCTCACTTGACGAATGTTGGTTCCTTTAGTTAAATGTATTTCTGTGATTCGCTTTATTACACGTTGGAATTATGATCGCTATTTTCACGACAGGTTCATTCTTCCCACAAGAATCTACTCAAGAGAATAAGACTTCGACTGCCACTAGAGTTCCTAATTGTAGTTCAAATCTTAAGATACCATCTCCACGGTGTTCATCATTACAATACCCATCGAATCCGAGAAGTGTGGATTCATCACCTTTGAAGTCCTCTGGTATGTACGTTAAACGACTTCCTGAGAGACTTCAACGCCTGCAAGATGAAAAAAAGTGTCCAGAATTGTCTGTGCAGACATTTTTCGATTTTATGCGCACTGCCTATCAAGTTAATGATAGTTTTGAAGAGCTTGCAACTACCTTGTCCACCAAGAGTGAAATCGATTGGACCAAATTAGCAAAAACAGACCTAATTTCACAAACACTTATCTCAGATGAAGAAAATGTAACCGCAGAGGTAGATAGAGAAATTGCTGCTTTAAATATAACAGGGGAAAAATCCACAGCAACTGAAGAGATTAAATTTATAGAATTCAAGAATCCAGATAATGATATCGGAACAACAATCATCGAAACAAGTAAAATCGCAAATGCTGAGAACGAGCATCGAGAATCCCCATGTAATATCGCATCTAACGCGAAATACCGCAGGCATAGTTTGAGGAAACATAATTTGCAAAAGGCAGGAATACAGTTGCTTTCAACAAACGAAGAACCACCACTATCTACTATCCACTATCCAGACAAACATCGATTGCATATTCAGAAAAATGACGCTAAAAAGAATGAAGCATCCAATGATCAACAGAATCAACCTTTGTTGTCAACCACAAAAAAAAACAAAATTCTCATGGCAGAAACATTCACAGAACAAAAAGAACAATTGCTTGCAAAGATCATGAAGAGAAAACTAGGTGATATCCTCCATGAGGGGATTCTAGATTCAGTGTTGCCTTATATGCTTCCTAAACCAGTTTTTTCACAACCTGTAATAAAGAAATCCATCACAAATATGGAAATAAAAAAAACAGCTGCATCAGCGATCAATATCGACAGCCGAATAACATCCACGATTATTAAAGACAAAGACAAAGAAAAAAACAAATATCGCAGAAGGTCCTTTGAGTAAGTATAACTGAATATGACCCAGTGAAAATTGGGAGAATTAAAATACTGCCATAACTAAATTCTATGTATATTTTGTATATCACAGCAATGAGGTTGAAATCCATGTTTGTGATGAAGCTAAGAATATAAAAAAGGACTTTCGATGTCCGCAAAAATTACTGGTCCAGAAAATGTGCTACTTCGCAGATGTGACTGCTGGTCAAAAGCTCGAAGAGATGGACATTTCAGTTCATTGTGATATTGTTATTTTCGACTGGCTCATGCGTTGGGTCAAAAAAGACATAATAAAGAAGTCTGAGTGGCCTGTTTTTGAAGCCAATAATGTAATCCCAATAATGGTATCTGCATCATTTCTCCAGATGGAACCACTCCTCGAAGATTGTCTTATTTACTGTCATAATAACTTGTCTGAAGTACTCAAAACTTCAGCAATCTTAACATGCTTAAACGACAATCTCTTGACAAGGTTTGTAGAAACTATCTGATTAATTAAATTAAAAAAAACCTGCATCTCATAGCCAAGTGGTACAGCAGGCAGAATAAATTTTATATTGTCTCGTATAATGAATGAAATAATACGAGAAGTAAATCTTGTTGGACCAAAAGTAAAATCAGAGTATTTACTGGTTGAATGATGAAACGAAAAATTCTTTCTTCCAGATTGGCGACATTATTCACAAACGTGGATGTTGAGTTATTAAAAGATAAAAAGGATAAGATTCAGAGCCGACTATTTTGTAAACTGATAGTGTCACTCGCTGATAGCACGCCTGATGAAAAACGTGGACACTACAGTTCTCTAGCAACCTTATTTAAATGTGGAAAATGCGGAAAAAATGTGGTCAGGTCAATATCTGATTCTATACCTTGTGTTCCAAGTGCCATGAGAATTGACACAAAGGGGAACATCCACAGCATGCATACCAGGTATTATTAGCTCAGTTGCTTGTGATCTAAACACTTGTTTGTATTTTTCTATTTCTTCTTTGTGAAAATCGCGGAGTCGTAACTGCAAATTCAGGATCCTTAAAGAGAATCACGATTGCAGAGATATATCATGGACATTAAATGATTACATCATTGCACTTCGAACAGAACTTCGATCTTGGAGAAGAGTCTATTGGAGACTCTGGGGAGACTGTCACTTCCTTATGTGTAGACAGTGTGGAATTTATTTTCCGATTCATCAAATGGACTGGTGCTGCTATCATCCAGAAATTCCACAATTCTTTGCCAATGAGCAGCAAAGATCCTCCCCATTTCCACTTGGCAGATATCCATGCTGTAGTCAACGAGCATATAGGTTCGAGACACTTCCCAGTCAGGAGGGTTGTCGATTTAAGGTGAACTGCAACAGCATATATCGCCTTTTTTTCTAATGTTATTGGAACAATACTTTTATCATTTCATCTTGCAGGAACATATTCCAGCTGTAGTAACTGATTTAGATGAAACTACTCTAAATATCTTCACAGCGCATCGAGATATAATTGCACTGGAACCACCGCAGCTCTTTTTCCCAGAAAAAATAACCAGATTGGTTGCCAGGGACCCAAACTTGGAACCTGGAAAACTTGCCTGTAAGGAGACTATGTGGTGGGATGGTGTGGAGCTTGTACCGCCAAGATCCAAGCTAGGTCTTCTTGGTACAGTAACTGGACATATTCTCATTCAGAAACATTATAGAGTCCAAATTTTTCTATCCTATTTGTCTTGCCATAATTATCTACTGAAGCATTAACATTACTAGATTCAGACGATCTCTTGATTTCATATACATCTCTGAATTGATTCATGATTTAGGAAAGATTTGGGGTGGTTCAGGAGTACGCCAAGTATGCCAGACAACAGATTCAATAAAATCATCACGTAAGATGCGACGGCAGGCTTCACAAATGACAGATACTTCGTCTCCTGGTTCTTCACTTGCAGGTAGTGATGATGACGATGGTGCCACAGCCTGTGGTGAGAGCAGTGCTGATGATGATACTGATAACAGTGAAGAATCACATGCGTGGCCACCACTCAGGCAGGTCAGAAAATTTAAACGGAAGACGAGGTATTATGCTGCAAAAAGGTATGTGTTAATTATCCATCAGTTCATCTACCCATAGGCAATATTCAATTTTTTTCAATACAATTGCCATATGTTTGCACTAATTTACAAACTCGTATTGAATTCAGAAGCGATGGTGGAAGATCTTGGAGTGCAAATTTGACAGTTAGATACAACCAAGATAATCAGAGGGACTTTGAAGAACGAGCAGCGCTTCAAATGGCAGCTTTACTGACAAAACGTACAGCAGCAGAATGTAGTATGCTCCCTCGGACCCATAATCACAATAGGCAGCATGCTCATGGTTTCAACCTTGCTCAACCAATAGGTATATTTTCGGATGTATAACTGGTGCATTAAGCCTATAATAAACCTTTTCCATTCTATTAAATTATATTATTTCAATATTCACAGGAGGAACCTATGTGAGATTAGAGGCGGAATTTCGTGAACAATTAGCTCAAACATATAAATGCAAGGGCTCATCACAGGTAAAAGGATCGGCTCGTGTTAAGTCCTCCAAAATACCGCAGTGAATTCATGCATAAGGTTCACCGCTATACATTGCTCACGTATTTTATCAAAGTGACCAGTACATCATATAGAGTATTCTATAAATAAGTTGTCACTTTTATATTCACACTTATTGAACTGCTCACCTCCCTCTCACAATGCAAACTTTATGCTCTCTGACAGGTGTTAGAGTAGTATTAGATCATTAGAATAAAAATTATAGACATTGTATTGCATTGTAGATGTTCAGAGATTAGTTGACCAAATTAGCCCCATCTAATTTTATATTACCTAGTTCAACCAAAACATTTTAAAGGGAATAAAAGAAAACTTACAAACTTGGACAGAATTTGAACGCTGTAAGCTTGTTGAATCATAATCAGTCACAAAATCTGACCACTTTCTACACAGAACTGATTAATTAAATACAATCTTCAGTCAACAAATAGATGAAGGATACGGATCGTAGGATTGAAGAAAATTTTGGAACAAATCTGCATATTTTTGTGAGTTTGGTAGTAATTAAAACCAAGTACCCGCCAGTCGAGTATCCCTGGTTCCAATCGCAACCATTTTAATTTACAATTTATTGCAGCTAAAGACAATAGTTACACAACAGCGTAATTTTCATGTATGGATCGTAAATTTCTTACCACTTCACGGGTTCCTGGTGTGAATATCTTTATACAATTTATCATTGAGCTTAGAAAGTACTAGACACGTGGGCTTCCGGTGGGCTAAATTTTTTCCATAATCTTAAATAATATTTCGATTCTTATAGTTAATTTTTCAAAAACTACTACCGATCGATCGCAACCAGCCATGCCCATGGGTCTCATATGGGAAGTAGTCAAAAGTCAACTAATAAAGACATGCAGTCTTGTGGATGCTAGAAGGCAGCCAAACATAAGACATTCTGGATTATATTTTCATAAATTGATCTCCAATATGGTTCAAATCCCGAATGAATGTCAGTCTTCTTCCATTGAAAATGCTACATTAAGTTAAGCCGTTCCAACTGAATCACTTTGCTCACTTATGTAAAGCAAAATTGTGAAACCTCAGCCACAATGGAGTAATGTGAGGAAGTCCACAATGTAGCACACGAGATTCACCCATGATTCTCCATAGTAGCTATTTCCTTTTCGTTCAATTGGAATATTTCCCATATAAATTCATGGACACAAAATGTAACTTTCACACCCTTCCAATTGCTCTGATTTCATACAGACTTAATATGAGAATAAGAATAACAAGAAAACTACCCATGATTGTGTACCTCTCTGTCTTTTCAAATCTTCAAGTACCTACTCGTATTCTTATACCTATACTGCCTACATTACGGGTACATCACGGTGCACCGTATGATGCATTTTGTTATGTTACGATAGTTTTACTTCATTATTCATGAGTCATAATTATTCGTTCTTAATAGTAATATATTGTACGATATTAATCTACGTTTTTACGCATATTATAATTAAATATAGAAGGAATAATAATAATAATGATAATAATAATCGTTAGTTCAAATTTAAAGATCCGTGTACAGTAGCGGTATGTGATTATTGTACCTGCCAACCCAGTTATCCACGTGATTCGATTGATGTGAAATATAAGGTAAAAAGCCATTGGAATTGAAGTTTCAAGTGAGCAAAAAATAACCATGCTTTAGCAAACTCAATGACGCAAAAAATTGCAAACTTTGGCCCACTAAATACGGATATTGTGATAAGACGTACCACTTATTTGAACACATTGTAGATTTAGAGTAAAAGGAAACCAGTCAATTGTATATACCCATGCACAAAATATATTTTGTCAGAATACATCTTTTCGAATTCACTGTTCCAAAACGTTAATTCGTTAAATATTAGCAGGTGTAGATTCGAACCGTGCAGTGAATTCATAGAATCGTGTATTAAAATATTGACATATGCATTCAACAGTTTTTGTTTGGAGATTTGCTTTATTTTCACCTAAAGTATCGTTAGCAACGACGTTCATGTACAATTTTTTTGTTACTAGCTCTACAAATTAATTATAGTGTTTTGCTTTTAGTTACTTTATTATTATTAAGTGGGTAAATATATAAATTACTGTTGTCATGTCACTAACTACAAATAGATAAAAGTACAGACGCTTTGGGGAAGCTCGGGGGTCCGTTGATAATAAAAACATGTTTCCCTCGTTAAAATTTGCTATGCCACTAAAAATCATGAGATCCCATCAATAGCCAACACTTTCATAATCGCAATACACACATAAAGATAGACGTACGTTCAGTCTTTGAAATAAAAACACAATATCTACAGGTCACGTATTGTCAGTCGTATAATAATATAACATCCTTTCTTCAATTCATTTACGTTTATAATTTTTTCACCTTTAAACAATCTCAAAGCCAGACATAATACTAACTCCTTGCTCGCGGATTTCTGACTATCAACAATCGAGTGCAATCTGTCCAAAGATCATTTCATTTATCTTGCAACCCCTTCGAATTCGTATTGAGTCATCAGATCATTAAGAGATAACACAATTAGCGTGGCGAACCGTTGTGATACAGCCATATAGGCACAATTCAATGACAAACCCCTGCACCATCCCGTAGCGCCTTGGACACAATTCAAGTAGTACCACTTCACATGTAAGCATCAAGTGTGTTTGAACAGACGGTCATATCCGTAGTAAATGGCTAAAGTTTACTATGCTGAAGATAGCTCTTTCCCTTAGCTGATTTTTTTTTCTCCTCATCCGCCGAGTGTACACGTGCAATAGTATAATAAATTTAAGAAAAAAATCAATGATGATGATGATAATTATAATAATTAATAACTAATAATAACTAATAATAATAATAATAATAATAATGATAATAATAATAATAATATAGTATGAGAAAGAACCTTTACTAGCTTCATTGAACGCCAACAACATTTTCCCTAAAATATTATCATTCCGTATCATTCTGAAACACGCCGATATATTTTGTGCAGTGGCACAGTAAGACACACTTAACACAGCGTGTTTTGTTTACAATTCATCATATTTCGAGAATCATCAAGTTATAGAAAGACATATCAAGGCTAAGAATAAGTAATTACATTATATTACTTTAATAGGTAATTACTCGACACATCAAACTATATTATTTGAGTTTTCACAATTATGAAGTACACAAAAAAGTTCTGGTTGTTATCGACACAACTGGCAGTAGTTGAATTTTTTTTTTCTTTTCAATATGTTTGTCAATCCGTACACAACTTTTATCAAATCTTGCATTGCCTCGCAGTTCAATCCAAGACATTGCATCTAATGTTACTTCAATAAATCCGCAATGACGGAGACATTCTGTAATTACTAGCGTTTATTTTAGATTTATCTTTATCGTTACCAACGAACTGCAACAAAAGCATACATACACAATTTACTCACGACTCGCGTGTTTTTGCAGTGTAGCAGAAATTGTGTGTATAATCCAATAAGAGAGGATTAGGGGGTTGAAGGCATGAACGTGAGCTAAATCCTTTCAACCTTTGTCAGCTTGTGCAGACATGCGATCGGCTCATCGAGGATGTCCTACGTTATACCAAGTGCTTTCCCCCCTCCCCGCCGGTAAAGTTTCACTGATTTGTACGATAACGTTAACATCCGGTCCATTTATATGCTCATCATAGCCCTGTATTACTAATTGTCTGTTGTTTGAATGATGAATTGCATATCCAAGTCTTACAAGGCAATGAAATCGCACATGGTTCTAAAAAGGATAACGTTTAATTATTGTTTTCCGTACGTGAAAGCACAGACTTGAACTATCTGTGGGGTGTAAATGCCTCGATTTGCATCAAATTAATATACACAAACCGGCATTATTACGCTTTGCACTTGGTCATGCAATATTTTTAATAAACAAATGTTTATTTTCATAGAAGTTACAGATAGCAGAATAGTTCAGTCAGAACGTCTTATCGAAAAAACGCTACCCTATTACGTTTTTCTACGTTTTAAATGCATTTATCTCGCGCGTAATGAGATTATTTAATCGCCGCGATAACACTTGATGCCGAGGTGTTTCCGTTATTATCTCTTTACTAATATCGATTAGTGGTATAATTCTATAGATTTGATCGTCAACTTTTTCGGATATTTGGAATCAATGTATGGTATATGAAATATAAAATTTTACGAAAAATTAGCCTCATTCTTACGTTGTATAAATTGGTGAACAAGTATTGTTTGAATACTTTTTCAGTGAAAACATCTACCAGTTTTCATTTTGGTTAAGTTCCACCTAGTCTCAAAAATGAATTTCGAGAATGTTTTGCTTTTGTGACGACCTATAACGGACGCACGCAGTCAACTGAAAGTTATAAATCGATCATACTTTTATACTTTATCTTTCGTCACATCCAGGGCTATGTGAATCGACATTTTTATCGTTATATTCGAGTTCAACTTTTATTCTGTGCATACCGATCTTAAAAAATACAGTTTCGATTCACGGTTGGGAATAATTAAAATAAGCGTCGAGTTAGCATACTTCATTAAATTACTCGTTTTGTTGATTAACTTCTTCTTTGCTCTCACCGTCTTGCTGGTTCATATTTGATTTGTTACTTCCGGCTTGAGTACCGTTACTGCCTTCTGACATCTTATCATTGTGCGAATCTTGTTTGTCATTAGAATCCATTTTCACATTGCCTGAAACAAATTGAACCTACAATTCTCAAGAGTAACTACGTTACTTCAAACTTACCATATCCCGTGAAAGTCTCAATGAAAGAGCAACAAATTTGAAAATGTTGCTCTTCTTTGAGGGTATTTAGAAAAAGGAAAATAACAAACCTTGATTAGCATAGTATTGTTGTTGCATCTTGATATTGCGTTGTTGCTGCTGTTGTTGTTGCTGCTGTTGCTGTTGTTGCTGTTGTTGTTGCTGCTGCTGCTGCTGCTGCTGCTGCTGCTGCTGCTGCTGCTGCTGCTGCTGCTGCTGCTGTTGTTGTTGATGTTGTTGCTGTTGCTGTTGATGCATATTTGGTCTGTGCCGATTTATTTGCGCTTGTTGTTGCTGTTGAGTAGGCATACAATTTTGTTGTTGTTGAGTTGGATTCTGATTTGGGCCAGGAGGAAAGGGAGCTGGCCTTTGTATTGGTGCTGGATAACGTTGCTGAGACGGTTGTATTCCTGGGCGTGGTGGAGGCATACCCATTCCACGCACATTCTGTTGTAACACCTTTATATCCCCAAAACAAAAGTTAGTATAAAACCAATAGGTATTTCTTAATATAAGGTTATTGGAACGGAATATAAACGGAAACCGAGAATCATTCAAACGTGATCAACTCCTAGAATACTTACATAAGGCTTATTGAAATAATTTTGGTGAAGTATTTTGCCTCATAGAGATTAGCTTGTATTTTTAATAATCGAGCAGTTGTGGGCCTGCAGATACTGATTAGCTTATTCAAATAAAAGAATAAAGGATGCAATTGGTTTGCAAAGCAGGTCTGCTTTGAATATTACGCCAAATAATCTATACAAATATCGCACAACACCTTCATAGTATAGTTGGTATCGAAGATTGTTACGAATACCATATATTTCAATAACAATTTGACATAAAATCGAGCATGAGCTGGATAAAACTAGATAAATGGAGGGATATGAGGAGGAGAGCTTGGATATAATAGCTACTAAAGATAAATAAAGTATTGAATGGTACATACATAGTTATTGTAGCCGCTTACCAGACCAGACTGAGTGACGCCCTGATATGGCGGGTACTTATGAATTTGCGTTGGGCTTGGTTGAGGCTGTTGCGTTTGCGTTTGTGGCTTGCAGTTTCGTGATTTTGGTGATGGAATTTGAGAAGCTGAAATATTAAAAGAATCAATATACATAGTGCTATTATTCCAAATTTGTTTTAATTCAGTAAGTTTGTTTTTAATCATCTAGAAACGATTGGTTTTCCAATAAAACTCACTAGAGCTGAATACAGAGGACAGAACATCTTGCTGATTACCCGATGGGCTCTTTAGTTGTCTGGATTGTTCCTGTTGCTGGTGTTTCCCAAGAAATGTAGCAGCTGCATTACCTGGGCCTGGTAAGCCTCCTGAAGGATTTCTATACTGTTGAGCAGCCATTTGTAGTCCAGTTCCAGAGAGAAACTGAGAGCTAAAGTTCTGGAGCCCAACTGGTGTGGCACTACCAGTTGCAAGACTCTGACTATGCTGGCCAAACCCCTGCAGACCGTAAGGAGCCCCAGTTTGTTGTCCTGCTCCACCTGGTTGATAATAACCAGGTTGGGAACCAGGAAAAACATCTGAAAATAATTTTGAACATCATAGATGGCTTCGATATTTGCTCGAATCAGAAGAATGATTATCATAGACAATTCTTGATTTCTACAAACTGCGGTTAGGAAGTGCAGAGATCTACAGGCAGACAAAACTACATTTGCAGGATATATGTGAAAGACATCAACGTTAAATGTGTTATATTGGGTAAGAATTAGGTATTGTGTGATTAAACAAATCCCGGTCAGTAATAATTAGTTGACTGTTTAAACTCTCCATTCATTCATTTCACATTAAACCCAGAGTTGTGTCATTTGAATGAAACAAAAAAAAAAAAAAAAAAAAAAAAAAAAAAAAAAGAACAAGGAAATCGAAACATTCTGACTAGGGGTTAGCAGGCTAAACCAAAATGTAGCATTACATAAGACTTTTAATAGGAAAAAAACAAAAAAAATTGGCAAATGGAAATGACGAATGGAATGAAGTTTAGGTAAATATCTATTACAGCATCAGCAGATTATATTCTGGTATTCCATTGAGAGCAATCACGGTTTTACTTTCCAAATAAATGTCAATGTTGAAATGAGAAGCGATTGTTAAAAGTACGGAAATGATTAAAATATGCTATGTAAGGAATAAGGCCAGTCAAGCTTACACAGAAGCGTGTTAGGTTTACCGGCGGAGGTAGCGCTGTAGTAACTGTTGGCAGGCGGTTGAACAGTTGGTCCAGGTCGCTGCACCAATTGTGAGTTACTCATATAGCTACCACTCACACCTATAACCTGGTTCGGATCATATGCGGTATGGATGTAGGCCAACTGTGAACAGAATATTTACAATTTTAAATATTCAACATTAATTAGTGAACATGCATATGTGATTGATGGTGCAGACATTTATCACAATCTAACTGTTATGGCTATTCATATTCAAATAGTATCACAACTCACCTGATTCGGCTGTGGAGCAGACGGAGCTTGAAAATGTGGAGCTTTGGTCCCTATAGCGCCAATTGGTTGAGTAGATGGCTTTACACTAGAAGACATGAGAGAATTTGAGGAGGAGCTTATCAAGACTGTATTCGGATTATTGCTCAGCTGCTGATTTTGACCAAATGGTGGAGCCGCGGCAGGTGTCTGCAACATAGTAGAATAAACTTACTACCCTCTTCTTTTAACATTGAAGGTTGAGATACAAAATATTGACGTTGTCAAATATATCTTAGTTACATACAATTGGTTAGTCAGCAGCAAATTATCACTCATCAGAGCAACAAAGATAATTATCAACGTGTTTTCAGATTTTATATCGAATACAACATACAAAATATTGTACTTACAATTCTGTACTGAGACAAGTTGTTCTGATATATGTCTGGTGTGGCACTTGGTGCATGCGGTGGTGGTGGTGGTTGTGGCAAGTACACGTTCTGTTGATTGAAAGAGCTCTGCAACGACTGAGCATAAGGTGGATACTGAGTAAAAGGAGACCGACTTTGATCCAGTTGGAAAGCTCCATATAATCCACCAGCCTGTGCAGGTAATTGACCTGATCCAGTGTTGAATAAGACAGCCGGTGGAGACGGAGACGGTATACCAGACATACCACCATATTGCGCAGCTTGAGATCCTGGATACTGGGGAAATTCCTAGGAAAAAACGAATAAATAAATTAATACAGTTAACAATAATGTTCATTGAATCAAATATTTAGCTATGTCATGCGGTATCGTATGTGACAGTGTATATAAAAAGCATGACATCGTTATGACAAGTAATTTGAAAATTCTCGGATTCCTGCTAATACTTATAATTTTTGCGAAACCGTACAACTTACTTGATAATTTATGTGGGATGGTTGCCCAGTTGAGTTGAATGGGGGAGGACTTAGTGGCCCTTGTAGGCCAGCTGAAGGGTGACCGATTGGACTTTGGCCTGGTCCAATTGGACTGGGTCCAGGAACCGTTGAGCCAGGTTGAGCTCCAGTATTTCCGGCAGACTGTTGCTGCGGCTTCACCTGCGGGGGAACCAGCTGCGCATCAGGCAAAGAGTCAGCATCTTCCCACAGGGGACTTATATTTCACTATATATATGTAAATTTACGTATGCATCTGTTATACCTACAACTAAATTACCTCTCATTTCTTTATTCTTGAAAATCGAAAAATTCACGAATTGTGTAAGGGAATGTACTTTGTCTATTAAAATGAAAATTCTGCAAAGAGTTAGTCTCTTTGTCTCTTTGTGCAACACAAAGGATGTGATAGTCAAATGATACAAGACAGACAAATTTGTAAAAAAAATAGGATCATTCAACCAAATGTACAACGTGATTTCCTCCACTAATTTACTAAACCATTATCATGTAATAAGAAACTCACCTTGCATACGTTTGTAGAAGTTGCAATTTCATTCTTCATATTGTTCTGATTGTATTGTTGATGGGGGCTGTAGCTGTCATCGACGTCGTTGCTCTCAAAAGGTTGAGGGTAACTGTTGCCGGTAGTAACAACATTTCCATCTTCATGTTCGACCACTGTAGGCATTGGAGGTGCAGTTTCCCAGACTTTTTTCACCGAAGCTATTTTGAGATTGAGATCTGCAGTCGATGGCAAAATAGTGCTTTGACCCCCAGTCACATGAATCGACCTAGGCATTCCCAAGGATTTGGTTTTGGCATCTTCAGTGAGTTGGGATAATTCAGAGTCAAAAGTAAAGTCTAATTTCATATCTGCATTGTCTTCATTTTTGCTGAAAGATAATGGCATCTGAATTGGTTCTTGTGTTTTTTCTTTCATAAGTTCGTTAGATTTGTTAGAAAATGCAGCAGACAAGGCTTGTTGCTGATGCTGTTGCAATTGATTATCTTCATCCATATCTCCACGTTTATCTACTCGTGGCTGGGTTTTAATGTGATTTGAAAACTTCGATTTCATTGCCATATCTGACGATCCAGATTTGGTAGTTTTTGAATAGTTTGTATTTTCGAATATTAATGTTTGGACAGGAGGTGATGTGCCATCAGATACATTTTTCTCAGCCATTATTTCTTTAGTCATCTTAATAGTCTTTTCTGCACTGGGTGAATTCCTTTGGCTACTACCTCGAGAATTCACTTGGTCACTAGTTTCGTGATTGTGATCATTTTGACCAGTTAGGCCTGACATGAGCTGTATATCTGCAGGAACGGAAGATGGTGAATTAGATCTTATTTGGCTAGTGAAGGGTGTATCCCACGCATTAACTGACGGCGGTGGAGCTGGACCAGCAGCAGAGTCTTTCATTGAGTAGATGTTATTTGAATTAACTTTGCTTGGGTCATTGACTTCATTGATTCCCATTTGCTGTTGTTGCTTAGCCAAACGTTGTTTTATGAATCGAGGAGCCAGAGTCTGTCGATTAACATTTCTGTCCCTGTCGAATTGCTTTTGCGGCAAGTTAGCAGGTTGAGGAATCGGTTGACCTAACAAGGGTGGAATATTTTGAATTTGCTGTGGAGTGGGCTGAGGGCCGTTAGATTTAGATTTGGAACGATCTCTATCTCGTCCCCCTTCTTTCTCTTTTTCTCGTCTTATTGGTTTTGATTCTTCCTTTTGGCTATGCCTTGATTCCTTGACATTCTTTTTTGACCTGACTTCTTGAAATCCGTCAGCATCCACTTTATCTTCATTACTGTTTGCTCCATCATCACCACCACCAGAATAATTGTTCATCTCCGAATCACCATCAAGGACTTTCTTTTCTTTTGTCACAAATTTCTTACTTATGTCGTTCAAAGCTTGATTTATTAGATTCGGATCATTCAGTTTGATTTCATCGACACGATTAACTGTACTCTCTTTGTTAATTGACTTTCCAGAAGTGGGACCACTGTTAGCAGATCCCTGACTTCTAGGCCTCCCATTTTGTGTTTGAGTATTTTGCATCAATGGTGGTATAGATCCAGAATGATTGCGTTGATTGTTATACGATGCATTCTGTGCATTGCGTTTTTCAGCTCCGGGAGCTCGAGATGAAGTATTTGCTGGTTTGGCTGAGTTTCTCTCCCTCTGTTCTCTGTTGTTTATTGGCTGATCATTTCTACGAGAATGTTGATTATTGCCCAATAGATTCTGATGAGAGCTCTGATTTCCTCGACTTGAAAACGGCTTGTTACGGGCATTTCGGGATTCTTTACGATCTTCGATGTGTTCCTCACTATTATCCGAAGTAGTCTCCCAGTCATCATTTCCAACGTCAGATGAATTTTGCTTGGCAACATTACTGCTAGAATTGCCACGGAAACGTCCGTCGCGATGTTCCCTAACCTATTGGCATAAAGTAATGTAGTAAGTCTCAGCCCGTGCGAGGTAGGTACAAGAATAAATAGTTTTGAATATAAATAACTGTCTTATTAAACATGAATGTAAGTAATACAGCGGTTTCTTCCAACATTGAATATTCCGTTCTGCTTTAGTTGTTCAGTTTTAGATACGTATTATTTCATTTTTATCCCGGTTAGTAAAAAAAAAGTAGCTAAACAGATGATTCACAATAATATTCGATATTAAACTTGTACATTACAAAATAAATTTACACTCTTCGCATGTATTATATATAAAAAAAGAAGATATTTCTTACATCTACTACGATCGTAACTATGGTATTTTAATATACATATCATTGCCCATAGAGATCCTCTCGAAACTTACGTGGGTCCGCCTACTACCGCTGTGATTCCTTTTAGTCCTTCCATCATCCTTTCTGCTTTGCGATCTTTGTGAAGTTGTATTTTGATTCTGCATTTGCATAGAATCTTGCTTGTTATTACCCTGCTGCTGGCTCAGCTGACTCGGAGATTTGGTATGTCTTCCGGTAATGCCAGCCGTCAAGGCTTGTTGCTTGGCAATAACCTTATCTTCGGTTGACTCTGATTGAACATTGGAGGCTGGCATGTCACTTTCTGGAGTGGGAGTGGAGGGTTTTGCTTGTCCAGATTCTTTATCATCGGCGCTTCGTTCAGTTGAAAAAGGGCTTTTGCTCGGCGGTGGCCCATAAGTCTTGGGGCGCCCACCTGTGATAGCGCCCCGATTTCGAAACCCCCCCCGACCTCGTTTGGATGGTTCTCCACATGGTGCAAACCCCTCTCGACTAGACCTGCTCTCATACCCTCGTTTTTCGCTGCGAGTCTGGGGATAATCGCTTCGTTTGTCTTCGCGGCGTGAGACTTCGCGATTACGATCTTCTTTTTCTAACTTCTGAGAAGGCTTAGGCGAGCGAGCAGGTCTTCTTTCCTCTTTTCCAGATTCAGTTGACCCAGAGATTTCATCCCCGCTAAGTTCTGAGTCTGTATGACCGTAAGAACCACTTCTTGCAGAACCTGGCCTACCCAAAGACCTCGATCCACCACGCCTATTGCCCCGCTGATCTGAACCACGCCAGCCTCGGGTATAAACGCTATAGCCTCCCCATTGTCTAGTACTGCGTCCAGATTCGCGACCCCTGGAACTGCCACTATTCGTTCTAGTGCGGACATTTTTATCCCGTTTTTCATCTTTCAAATCATCTTTAACTTCTACATTTATCTCTTCTCTTTTACTATCAACACTTAGTTTCTCCATACTTTGTTTCATTTCATCTATTTCCTTATTATCTTTCATCGGCTCGAGCAATGGCTTTTCATTCTCCATTTCAAATGTTGGAGAAACTGCATCAGCCCATGCTTTTGGTGAATTATCACCTCGTTCGTTGATTCTAATGTTTTCTGAACTACGCTCTGGTTTTCTATTCCATGCATCAAGTTCTTTTTTAACTTCGGTGGGACTATCTTTGCTGCTATCCTTTCTATCCAATTCAGATCCGGAACGTTTCAGCTGTATTAAACTGCGTTTTTCACCTTTCAACTCATCAGCTTCAATTTTCTCCCTGGTTACAGGACCAGGTGGCTGTCTACGATCCCTGTTATCGTCGCGGTACGAGTCTCGTTTTTTCTCTTCATAGTCGGAAATGTCATTAACCCAAGATCCACAATCTCGTGATTTATGCATTTCATCATCGCGCAAGGAAGTCCTAGAGTCGCGAGATGCACGGCTATCTCGAGAATCCGGTCTTTGGGGGCGCTCATTACGTTCAATATGATCATCTCTAGGAGGATCACGGCGATTATCAGAAGATTGCCTTTCTTGTGGCAATCGGTCGTGTATGTCGCGTCGATCATCTCGCCACTCAGGATTTTCTGAACGTT
Organism: Athalia rosae; assembly: GCF_917208135.1. Classification (NCBI taxonomy): domain Eukaryota; kingdom Metazoa; phylum Arthropoda; class Insecta; order Hymenoptera; family Athaliidae; genus Athalia; species Athalia rosae. The sequence continues at coordinate 4,143,795 of NC_064027.1, read as the reverse complement.
CCCTCGGAGCTTCGCGGTCATCGAACGGTTCTTGTGGTACTGAACTCTGCTGACAAACCAACAATAGCTCCATGTGAATATAAAGAACAATTTAATCCCGGAATTCCTGTACGCAGATCTGATGAGAAATGATGATAGTGACAACAAAATTTACGTTTCATGGACACGTAACATCAGTCACGAAATTATCCTCTATTAATAGTTGTTCTACCATGTTGAAACTTGAAAGCAATATTGCATTAACAAGCTGTGTGTGGTAGAGCTTTTGTTTACCTGAATTTGGAATATACAAATTTGCAGTGAAACTAGTAGAGTTCCATGCAATGCGTATTTCAGGAGAAATATCGTACCATAACTGAATACGAACTCTTAGTTTCACTAATAACGACTCCTTCGGAGACCAAAAATAAGTTCATTATCAAGCGATTTCTGGTGAAATTGATACACACACGCGTATTGCTAGCTAGATGCTTCTTACCTTGGGATAATTGTCATATTCTTTCTTCTCCCTGTCTCGATTATCTCTGTCCCTGTCGTCATAGTGCCTATCACGCTCCCATGAATCACGAGAATGTCTTTCCTCATATTCATATTCTCTGTAGCGTGAATGATCATCGTAATAACTGCCAGTGGATGGTTTACGACCATCATATGGTCTGTGTGACGAATGCCGATAACGGTCATCTCTTGACAGACCACGGTGATCCCTTGACGGTGGCCTTTCGTCCTCAATGGGACCAGACAATTCAGAATCAGTGCGATTTCTACGTTGGGGTGGTAGTGGCATGGAATGAGATTGCTTCTTGACACTGTCTGTAAATAACATTTAAGAATTGCACAACTGCACTCGTTTGGGAAAATTCATGTAGCATTTGTTGAAAATCACGTAAAAAAATAAAGTCTGGTTAAACACTTCAATCGAAAAATGATGTCATGAAATTCAGTAAATAATATCAGACTCGAATCAACATGAAAAAAAAGCCGTGAAACATACTTGGCATATTAGGGTGACTGCTGTGTACCCATCTGCTAGGATCATATTGTTGAGAGAAAGGTACTGATTGAGCATTTGGTCTCTCAGCGTTTGGAGAAATCCTGTTGTATGCCACAATAGTTCTTTCAGCCTGCTGCTTCTGGAACCTTGGAGGCAAATTGTTCTGGAACTGTGTAGAATATGATAGCTGTTCTCTATCCCTTATTTCTCGTTGATCACGATCGCGGTCCCGTTCATTACGTGACATATCTTGTTGCCTCATAAAACTTGGCCGCTCAATTTGGATGATTTGTCTAAACTCGGACACAGTCTGATCACGACTGTCGCGAATATCGCGAGTATCACGAGTATCGCGAGCATCACGAGTATCGCGAGCATCACGAGTATCGCGAGTATCGCGAGTATCACGAGTATCACGAGTATCGCGAGTGTCCCGATTATCTCGGGTATCCCGAGTGCCTCGACTATCGCGGCTTTCGCGAGATTCCCGACTCACAGGTTTCTCGTCTTTACCTTCGGAAGAGGTACGAGACCTATCCCGCTCACGGCTTTCCCGATTCTCCCTATCTCTTTCCCAATCGGGAACTGGGATAATTGCTGAAGGTATACTGATCAAAGATTTAGGTTCGGAAGAAGATCCGGAATCATCATCTTTTTGTTTCACGTGCTTTTCCTTTATTTTTTGTTCCAAGTCTTGCAGTTTCTTAGCTGCGGCTTGTTTAGTCGATTCTTGGAATCTTCTTTCTTCTTCTTCCTTACGCTGGCGAGCCCGCTCTACTGTCGAAGCTACCTTTTCCCCTTGTTCCCTTCGTCTCTGATTCCATATTTCTTCCTCCTCAACACCTGCGAATAAATAAGTAGGACATCCCGGAAAATTACATGATTAAATTTGAAATCAAACTCTCAAATTCTATTCACACACACTACGAAAGTTGTTCAATTTGAACACACATAATTTTGTCATACCTCGAAGAGGATGAGGAGTACGCATTTGCTGCTGCGGAGGATAGTTAACGGGGCCATTCGTTCCACGAAAATCACGAGACAGTGGTTGAGTTCCTTGATTCCATGATCGATGTGGCTGTGACTGTGTCTGTGATTGGGACTGGGACTGGGACTGGGACTGTGATTGTGACTGTGATTGTGGCTGTGGTAGTTCACGATTGTCCCTGGGCTCCCTTTCCCTATCTCTTGGCTTCTCTTTTTCTTCAGGTTGACTTTCTTCGCGCTTGTCATCTTTGAAGTCCTTTTTGTCATCTTTTTTATGTTGTTCTTGCTCTAGCTCATCATCACTGAAAGCCAGTTTTTGGTTGTAATCAATATCGTCATGGGCAGCCCATCCAGCATCACGTGAAATATCATCCATCCTGGTCAAATCTTCCTCTTTTATGATAGGTCGGGTGATTATTTCCTCATCTGCTGGTACGGGAGGACGTTCACGCTCTTGCTGGCGCGGTGGAGGCGGGAACCGTCCTTGAGGGTAGTTGAATCGAGGTCGAGGGCCACAAGCCCCCATATTTTGTGGGAATTGCGTGGGGAATCCTCCAGGGTAGCTGCCTCTATACATCTGTAATGGCGAGCATCAACTCATGTCTTGAGGTAACCCAACTTCGTTCGAGATGGTAATAAAATACTCAATCTCAAAATGAAGTTAATTATTCAGGACTTAGAAGACTAATTAATGAATACTTACAAAAGGATCAATCAGTACTTGATAGTTATGCATGTTTGGAGGAACTGGGTGGGTACCAGGGTTAACAGCCCCTTGCCCGCTTGGAGGACCATTAGGGCCTGCCTGGGCCATGCCCATGGTTAGCGATTGGCCCAAGTTGGACCGCCCGCCGGCGGGTCCTTCTGCATGTCCCGGTAGTCCTCCTATGCCAATATGTGGGGGGACCTGGGCCCCCGGAGTACTCCCATTTCCTGGCCCAGTTGCCGCTGCTCCAACTCCGCTTGCTGTGCGACTTCCACCTTGAAGCCAACTGCCTTCCGCTACGAGATATCAACATGTTATTACCATTTCTGTAAGATAATCTTGCGATAATGAATAAAAAAAGTACATAAACCCAATAAAAATTTCTTTGTACAGCTTTTTGTTTGGTCATAAAATTTCACAAACTGACAAGCCAAACACGATGTACAAAAAAATGAATAACTTCGAGTAACTGACACATCACGGCGAACATATTGAGACTTACTTTGGGGACGTAGACTGGGTCCTGGACCATACTGGGCATTTAGCTCCCTGTTCTGCTGAGATTGTTGTTGCTGCTGGGGTCCTGTTGTGCCATCGCCTAATTATATACATTGAAAGATATTATGTTGATTAATTGTAAAAGTTTAAGTTTACACAACAAGGTTTTGTTCATGAAAAAATAGCAAACTAAAATTGAAATACATGTGGATAAAAGGTTGGACAAAAAATAGCAACTTTTTCAAATACGAAAGAAATAAAGAAATGTTCCACAATGATACTTTCCGTTTCAAAGTAATTAATCATATAGTATATTATTAGCTTCATAGTTCTGTCAAGTTCAACAAACCCAATATAAAGAAACTCTTCTAAGGGCTATGCTACTCATGCTACAACTAGAATTGGGAAAAAGGAATAAGTACTATTAAAATAACTGAATTTCTTCTAGGAATGCAGATTATATGTGTATGCATGTGCTGTAATAAATATCAGAAATTTTTTTTAAATGTCTTTGGCTTTTTTCTGAATGCGCAACTAGAGGCATGAGCCGATGGAATAAAAAAATTCTATTAATTAGAGGTTCCACGAGTCTGTTCAGGAATTCAATGAAAGAATCATATTTTTCTAAAATCGAACAGTAGCACACTTTCATTTTGCGACATTTATCATCAAGTATACACATATCAGTGACTTACGCGTTTTACAAGTGCCTATGAGTACATTTTATGAGGAACGTGTACTAAGATGTATGCAACAGTAATTGTACGCATCAATAACATCTAGATAAAAGTTAGTGAAACAAAATCGCAAGATTATGAGATGAGAAACGTATAATCAGAGTAGTTTAATAAGCAATCGATATTGAATCAAGCTATGATTGATAATGAAGAACTCAGTGGGTAGATTGGATACAGAACCTCCATTTTACTAATGACTGTTGTCAACTATCACATGACGTGTAAATAACAAGTTTGATAATGTTGTGATCACTGCAGCCTTTATGGAGTTGAAAGCAAGAGACTGGATATCAACTTAGAGATCTATATCACAGTTCTATGAGAGTGTTAAAGATAAAACGCAGAATGTGAAAAAAATGCTATAACGTATCTCAATATTTCTCATGTATTCTAAACTATGGGACTTGGAAACTAACAAAAAAAGAAATACTACTGGGGATGATTTGAACATTAGCAGCTACTGGCAAGCAGTGCCCCACCTGAGTGGCTGTGGGAAAGGGACTGCTGTGGCAGCAACGACTGTTGTTGAGCAGCAACCGATATCGCAGTAGGATTTGCGTTCGGCGTTGTCGAATACTGTTGAGTCTGACTCTGATTGGAGATAGATGGCTGGCCACTGAGGCTGGGGAACTCGTGTTGGAACTGTGGGGACTGGTGGGCGAGGAAGCTCAATCCAAGGGCACCTCTTCCCCCTTTCCCACCCCCCACGAGCCCTGCGTAACCAACGATTCCTGCCACGACGGGCCCACCTATTGATTAATTGCACCACCCAACCGACAGGACCCAATTTTATTTACTAAATCACTTTTTATCACTTACTAACACCGACTTAGGAATGATACATGCCTAATTACTGTTAATTTTTAATTACATGATTGTAAAGAATCGTCTGAACATGCTTAATGAAAGTGTCAGAATGAATTGATTAATGGACAAATCCAAGGTGGCATCTGGATCGCTATCTATAACTAGCAGTTTAATAAAGGTATAACACTGTAAGGTAGGAAAAGCAATATTTTGTATAGCACTGCACTGTGAAGATTTATCGATACCCACAGTTAAATTTTTCACTAAAATACCGTCTCTAGCGTGGCATCAAAACTCTACTTGCAATTGAAGTAACATGACCGCAATGTGATACATAATTCAGATGTACCAATAACAATTAAATAGGATATGTATGTTTGAATAGTTTCCAAAATTGTATAGTTATGACAATATTCAAAGTTGAAATTTGAACTTGTTTCTGTTGCATATACTTAAATGGTTCAGAAAAACCCTCACTATGATCAATATTTATAAATTTTCATCAACAAACAGGAAATCTCAACAGGAAAACATGATCTATATTCCAACTACCCTGAAGTATTACCTGACCCCATAATTTATACGGCAGCTTGATAACCTCATAGATGTTGTTTGTTAGAACAATGTTCAAGCTTATCTATTTTCAATTTTATGTATCATTGTGAATTTTTTGTTTTTTTGTTTCGCAATAAACATTTTTTTCATACATAGTTCAGTGCCCATCATCAATCACCTTGTTGTAATTTTAGAAATCGCTTATAGTCGAATGATTGTCTCAAAATTTAACGAAGATACCCTTATATCAAAATATAACGACCCAAATCTTTGCAAAATTTTTTATTCAATCCGTTTTGAATATTTCTAAAATTGACGTGTAAATTGATATATTACACCAACACTTACTACCTATTTGAGTTTTGCTTAACTAATTCTTATAATATTCACAAAATTATACATACCGACATCTCCAGGTCTGCTCAACATTGCGCTCCATGACTGTGCAGTGGAGTGCCCTGTCTGTGAAATATTCTGCTGTCCTGGCAGTGGTGGGTGTGGCGATACCGTAGCCAGAGCAGGTCCCGTTGCACATTGTGTCGAAGGTGTATTACTCTGATAACAAAAATATTTAAAATGAATAGTTATTTGCTCAACAGCTTTGCAGAGTGCCATAACAAACGAGACATCGGCATTAAAAATATGTATGCAAGAATAAGAAATAGATATCGATAAGCACATCGTTTTTTTTTCTTTTCTTTCATCCGGATACAGTTGAATTGTATTCAATTTTCTGAAGTATGACACTAATATGTTGTAGACCAAGATATACTCACAGTGTTAGTATCAGTGTTTGTAGAGGGTGTAGTAGTGGCGTTACTAGTGGTGTTAGTAGTTGGGGTGGCAGGATCCTTGGTAGTGGCCCAACCACTGCCACCGCTTGGTACAAGACTGACTGCTGGGTCGCTGCCGCTATGCTCACTTTTCAGACTGGGCAAGTTAGCAGGTGGCCGCCGTGCCGAAGGCACCTTTCCCAAACTCTGCATTCCATGTTTGCGTGGTATTGTGTTCTTTTGTTGATGTTGCTCTAAAGCTTCTCCCTACGTATTATTCAACACGTTAAACCGCATAAATCACACCAAAAATCATCGAGGTGCTCTTTGCATAAGTAACATAGCAAGTATTAATCTCTCATATATGTCATATTACTCTTGTACTGCAGCACTGAAGAATAGCATGATGAAAAATAACTTTAATCAACTTACCCTACTAGTCCTGTACAAATTATTGATGTCTAATGATTGAAACTTGGATTTTCCTTTCTCCCCCTTCGACACATTCCCCGACAGAGTAGACATGCTGTCTGCAGGCAACCATTTAGTACCACTCAGACCCAACGAACGAACCCTTTGTCTGGAATAAGCGCCATAGAGTTATCAGTTTCAAAAAGTTATATTGTTTTTACCTATTTTCATAGTTACCAGTAGTGATTGAAGTACATTCATATCACATTATGCAACAGTATTGCTGTTGCAAATGACTGGGATAACATGAGAAGAAGAGAATTAAACTTGATATTCCATTTGTATGTGTGTGCAAGGTTATTGAGTCAGCCATGTATACTTAATTGAACATAGGTATATGTCATCGGTGTGGGCATATGTACAACTGCATACACAGGTAAGTTCTAATGTCCAACAAAAACGGAGCGATCAATATTGATGTATAATCCTAATCTATTCTCTAGATGAGACTAATCACTATAACGAGAGGAAATCCAAATAAGGCTTATGTTGTTCATTAAAACTACCATAACCTCAAAATGACTTGATTTCTTTTGTAGCGAATTGCTATCGAATAAGGTTCCAATAAATAATTGGTAATAACATAGTCTATAAATGTGAAAACTTAAAGAATTTCGAAAAAATACATAAATATTAACACAGAGGACTACTGCACTGTTTGGAAATATAACTAAACTGGATTCTCAATTTTCAAGTGTATAAACAATATGTGTAGCTAGCAACATTGTATTCCAATAACACAATTATTTGTGATAACGCTGTTTCCAATGACGGTGCATATCAATTTCGAATCTGATAATAATGTTAGTTGACTTAGTCAACGGTAATGCAATCAAAAAGAGTTCAAATGGCCCCAATTGGTCTAGACACACAGGGCAAAGACCTATGAAGACTACATAAACGCTCATCTGTAACAAAACAAAAATACTCCTCCAACCAGAATGATAAAAATACTTCAGAGTTGCTCAAAATTTCAATGGTTGGTACTAGAGGTTGGTACCATAGCTATACACATCCCTTTAGTTTTCACAAATCAGTTTTCAGAATGTATACATAGGTTTAATTTCTTAGAATTATTTAATCTGAATGCATATCGGCTCATACTAATATTAACTTTCTCTTTGTTTTGAAAAGAAAAAAGTGGTTACTCTTTATGAAACAATCAGATTACATGACCCAGATAGGAGTCAATTAGAGCTATTGTTTGTGTCGAGTTAGCAATTTTTCAGTAATTATTTAAGAACATTATTAAATTTTCGTTGATCAATTTGAAGTAAAATGATCTTAAACCGAAAGAGAGGTCAATTTGACAAAAACGCAAAGTGAATAATTTATCAGAACTAAATCTGACTCAATTTTTTGATTTAATTAATAACAGATTGCTAATTAATAGATGATGATGAACATTTCCAATACCAATGAGCACTGGTGTAACAAATAGCTACAACATATATCTCGAGGATAAATAAATCAAGGTAGCCCCTTTGGTGGGAGTTCAACAATGGATTCTGAACGGTGGCATACCAAATTGTATGATAGAGCATGCAATGGCTTTGGATCCGGCACAATGAAAATGGGATGCAGCAACAAAACAAGACATAAAAATTATGAGACTTTCAGCTTCAGATTGATGTTTTTCATGACTGAAAATTAACAATTATTATACTTCGTTTGTTGCTATTGGAAGTGTATCCAAGAATGAGTAATTATCAACATTTGAGCATTCATTTGTAACCTGATTGAACAGATGGAAGAACAAGTGATAATAATATTTATGGATTAATGGGAAATGGAATGAAACAAACAAAAGAACACTTAATCATATAAGACTTTGGGTGAAAAAAAATTGAGAGTCATCCAATAATTAGATGCCATTGATCTCTGCTTTGAATTATTCAAACGACTGGAAAATATAGTGACTTTGGACTTAATCTGCCACACTCGAATAGAGGGTTGTCAAACACAAATATTCAAAATTGAAAAAAAATAATTATAAACATATTTTATTAGATTAATGTAACTTTAGTTCAAAACTCTCCTGTTGAAACACAAAAAAACGCACAAAGCTCAGTTAGGTGAAGATGAAATGACACGAAATGGAATGGAGAATAGATGTGACTCAGTGATAAAAAACTGTCAAAATTGGGCTTGACATTTTTGCGGGTCAATGATGAATCGCGATATAAGGATGAAAAGGTGAACCTTTGTTCGAACGAGATTTGAAAAATCGGACTCGGGGCGTCCATTAAATGACGAGGACGGGATCCGTGAGCGTATATTTAATAAGTTTGAACGAAAATGGAATACCTGAGTATGAAAATGAGATTTTCGATGTCTACAGGGGACAACCCAACCCCCCCGTTAATGTCAAAATCTTGTTTTGCCAACACAATATCTAACCGTGTGTGTAAAAGCAGACAATATTTCGGATCCTTTATTGTTTCACAATATTCCAACTATGCGGGGGGACGACGAACTCGTAGACGCCGAGGTAACGGTACCCGGCCGTTCCGTCCCAAGCCGAGAGACAACCAAAAAACCCGCAGAATCCACGTAGAAAAAGGACCTCCCGAAGGGAACATATCATGAAACTATGGACTTACCTTGGTCCGTCCAAATGGGTAAACAGTTCACAAACGGATATGAATCCCTTTAAAACTAACTAACTGGCGGATTGCCGCGGATACAGTTCAGTAATAATATCGCCTACGAAGCACAAACTTCTTTTCCACAATTCGTCCAAGATGGCGAATGCGCGACTTTCGGCTCTTCTTCCGCGATCAATACAATTACGTCATTCAAACAAAGTGTCTCCCTCACGCAGACTGTACCTCCGGATCTTAGTTCTATACCGCCACGATAAATATTCACTAAATTTTTTTCGGTTATTTTAAATTTGGAAAACAATTTTATTTTCCTTTCTATAAATTCATTTAAAACACGTAGTTAAATTATTTCTTCAGACTCCTCGCAAAGAAACCATTACGTTATGTCTCAACTGCGAACTACTTGACAGAACCCCATGTACCGGCGCGAGTGGAATATACCAACCAAGACCGTGAAATCGCTTAGGAAATTCCTCACCGCCTTACTCCCAAGTCATAATTCTCATATTCGTCGCATTTTTATTTCAGCATGAAACTTCAAAATATATGAAATTTCACGAAAAATTCTTGTCTTCACATTTTTGTAAATCTCGATATTAATGTTTCAACTAATCAAAAATTATAACTACCATTAGTTGTGAAATTGACCATCCGTCACTCGTCACGTGGAAGAAATATGAAAATGATATGGCCGCTGCGCGTCTTTTAGGCACTGGTGAAAATACGGTATATGAGTGTACGTATTAGTAGAGCTGAGTATGGTTTAAATCTACGGTTTCTGTCAGGCTTCTGTATACAAAAATATACGCAAAAAAATCTACGAGATTGCTTCCATAACGTTTCCATCGATATGGTTCTTGAGTAGACGCTAAATTAGTTTATCTGTACATACACCGCAACGCCTAGTTTATTGCCTTGAGTCGGACTTCTTGGATGCATACATTACCCATGGCATTTTCCTAGATCGGTGTTGGCGCGTTTTTGTATTGGAGCTTGACAAGAGTTTGCGCATGCAGTTGTAAACTATCTTGAATTTATGAAATTGAAGTTTTGTAATATAACATGAGTTGAATCCTAAGTGCCCGTTTGTAAGAGAATAATTTTGTGTTGCACATAATTTTGTATCTCATATATTATCACAAAGTCTACAGGGATGGTTAGACGAAAATCAATTTCACGGTATTTTTCAATTAACTCATATTTTTAACCTTGTAATGTGCATTATAAAACTAATCGGTTCGAAAATATTTTCTTACAGTAGATCATCCCGATCATCAACTTCATCGATGTGTTCCAAATCAGTCCAAGAGGTAGACACTAGGGTAATTATTCATTTACCAGTTGACATAGGCTTAAAAACAAAACTAGCCATAGTAAGCGGTCAATGAATAGTTTAGGAACTGTGTTTTTACACCTAACCAGTCCTATAATATCATTTATTTTTTTGAAATTTGGACTCGTCAACTATTACAAAAACATTTCAGTCAATAAGGAAGTAAGAAATAAACCAAAACCTGTGGTTATGATAATCTTGGGCAATTATATTTCATAACTTCACATAGGCTAGAATAAGAAGCAACAGTCAAATTTATGGAATAAAATTTATGAAACATTCAAAATCGTTTATATTTCAGACACATATACATCCATCAAAAATATTCCACAGTGCTCGAGTCAAATCGGGTACCAGAGCATTGCAGCAGATCAGAGAGTTACAAAAAACTACCAAACTGGTAATACCTAAAGCATCATTTTCTAGACTCGTCAGAGAAATTGTTTTTGATCTCTTTCCTCGGCATGATAACTATAGGTAAATGTAGAACTTGGACATATTTTTAACTTTACAACATTTATTGTACCGTTTTATTTAACACATATAAACAAGAGAAATCAAACAAACATCCTGGGAAGGTCCAGCTATTTTGGGGTGAACCTTTAATTTTGATGAATACTATATTAATACCTCATTCATGTCAATAATTTTTTGAATTTATGGAGCATTTAAAGTACTAACATCTATGGTTATTATGGTTTCAATATAGAATAGAACTAATGATTGAAATGTTTCATTTTCTGCCTACCGAAGGAGGATAATTAACAATTTGTAAGATTGTAAGTAAGGGCATAAAAATTGTCAGAATGTCAGAAAACCCTCCAGAAACAGAAATTTGTCTTGGGATTATTCAAAACCTTTTCAATTATTGAAGTAATCTTAACTTTTGTTAGAATATTTGTCATTCTTAGTTACAATATTTTTTTACCTGCTGCTCACATTTAATTGCGACTTGCTGTAGTGCACCTTTGACAATATTATTTACTTTGATACCGTTCATATGTAAAACATAATTTTCATGATGTTTTCAGGATACAACTCAAAGCTTTGGAAGCACTTCAAGAAGCAACAGAAATGTATATGGTGCAATTCTTTGAGGATGCAGTTTTGTTGACATTACATGCTAAGAGAGTAACACTACACCTACCAGATATGAGATTATTGCGACGACTCAGAGGTCGTAATGACATAGTGAACAGATAACATCATAGATTGGCATATTCCGATTTTTAAGAAAATTTATTTCTCTATGTTGGATAATCTCAGAAACGCCGATAGATCTGATAGTGAGAAGGGCGTTTTTTATTAAAGCTTTACCCAAGTTTGAGAAAAAGATTTGAGTTGTTTGTGCTGCTCAATTTGAATGACAGATGGCTGTTCCATGACTTATTAGTATTTTGTGTTAGTCGTGAATTATATACTACTGACATAGTTACCTAACGGTTCTCAAATTTATCACGAATATGAGCAGCCTTCAAAATATGAAACAATAAATGTTGGATTTCTCTTCAATTTCTTGTTCTATCTAATTGTTTCTCAATGCAATTCAATTTCTGATCATTGAGTTGAGTCTCATTTTAAGTAACTGCACAATAAAAGTGATTTAGTTCATTGGAATGGTGCTATAGAGAATAAACAAAAAAATAAGAAATAATTATTACTCAGCCTCACTATTATCAACTGACAGATATTGAAGGAACTCAAATTTATTTAATGTATGGAGAAAACGAGCTGTTTATGTACTTTTCAGAAATTTGAAATTGGGAGAGGTCTTTCACTAGCGACGATTTATATTGAGTATTGATATTCCACGTACCGTATTTATACTGAACTCATTGCTCACCTATTTTTTCTCTAGATGCACTTATTTTTCTCAAATTTTTCCGAGCGATTGGACAAGTAGGAGCCCTGTAAATGCTTCCACTTGCCCAATAGCCCATAATTGCCTACTTACAATTAGTCATATGATAGTATAATATTATTTAGGAGGGGCACAAGCAATCTGCCTTCTTGGCAAAATTTCTGGATTTGCATACTTCTATTTGACTTACATCAATATCGCCAGGTGGTTCCTTCTAATAGAATTTCATGTTGGTCCTAGTCTAAATATTGTTAGTGAATAGAAATGAATACACATCATCTGCTACGGAATTATGTGCCATCTCTATGATTCGTATAATTACATTCCATACTTACTGTTTTTTGTTCAATATATCTCATGTAATAAAAGAAAATTCGATGAAATAAATGTTACAGGTAGCAGGTTTATTTTTCGTCATTTTATTATGGATAATCGAATCGCCAATTTGAAAGAAAAATGTGAACCTCCAGTATAATCGATAACATAATATAATCACAATAATAAAAAAAAGTTACCTTCAAATAACCAGTAATCATTTTTATCGAAAAAATGTATACTTCGAAATTTCTACCTTGCACTTCCAGTCAAGACGTCTAAAAAACATCTTGGGGAACAAGTCCCATTTTCATCATCAACATAAATTGCTGTAATGCCAGATTTTTAGTCGTTTAGAAATACTCATATTAGTCCCACTTATTCGTCAAAAAATATTTAAAAAAAATAAGATCAATACAAAAAATTGACAAGCTGGAAATTTTGTACAGCGAGAATACATGACCTAAAGATAAGCAACTGTCCCAAACCTATTTATTGGGAGCATTTCACTGAACATCATCATCTTTACAATCCGATTATACATTTAGGTTGGTTTTCTCAACAAATGCAATTATTTCCATGATTAATTTATGAGATGTTCATGCTTACAATTAAAACAGATTCTGAATGATGCATACTAAAAAAAGAAAACAAGTTACTTCATCCTATTCGCCTCATATCGCGTCTTGTTTATCAATACTTAGTTCACAGTATATGCTGTTTTCTTAGTTCTGCCTGAACATCTGACAAACACTAAATCTCTAATATGAGTGCATTTACTTGATTAGCAAACAAAGAATTATTAAATCATCGACCGTATTTGTTGAAATTGACAATGGATTGTGAAATTGAGAGATGTTTAAGATCATTACTGCTAATTGATTGCTCGTTCACATATGCTGTAAATCTTTTTCTTTCTCTTACGCTTCTTCCACAGCCCTTCATTTAGTAATTCAGCTTCGTCCATATCTAGGATTATTTCGACTTCAGAGCTACTGCTGGGACTATATTCAACCTTGACTTTTGGGGCTTCTAACTTCACAATTTCATCTGTGTAATAACGCATAGCTTTTGGTGGTTTTACATCTTCATCTACCTCTAACGCTTCTCTCTTGACAATCATGGTCCGATCTAGTCTTGGTAATTCCGATTGCCTAGGTAATGCTCTTTTTTTTGTTTTGTCAAAAACTGATGGCACTGCCTCTTTTTTAACACGTACAGCCAGCGGAGCAGGTCGATTTTGAAAATCATCAGGTGTGAAGTGTTTGCTGCAAATGGTGCTATATTTGGTCGGGTAAAATTCATCCTGGTCTATCGCAGCAACCCATTTTTTGAGAAGGGGATAGTTCTTCATGGGAAAACTATGAAAGAAGAGATTGAGTCGTGAAAATTATGTACGAATTGACATTTTAATTTGCTTTTGCTTTAGTATAATCCCACAAGCGAATGCTATTTCGAGATAATACCACAGGGTGGCAACATCCGACTCACAATGGCATACAGCACATACAGAATGTTTTACAGTACCTAAATTGCTTACCCAAATAGATGCACACCTTTTCCACGTTGATTCCTGCACGTTCGAACACAGCAATGCGGCGACGGCATTTTAACGCTATTTTGTTTTTTCCTGAGAGTTGTTCGAAACAATAAAAACACAGGATTGAAACAGTGTTCTGTTTTTACTTAGCCATACTTGACTGCGAATGTAAAAAGGCTATGGATGAATTTCCGTTCCCCACCGTTCCCCAGGTACTGTCGCGCAGTCAGAAAACCCGATTGGTGCGATCCATACGCACACTCACAGGATAGAATTGGAATTATGTGAGTATTGGTGAGTAGCCGGGCCAAGGTAGTAACGTGAGAGCGTTGGCTGATGATAAGTAATTCGTTGAAAGTAGGTAGATAGCTACTGTCAATGAATGGCAGTAAAGAGGCCTCACTATAGTCCTTTTTGATTTACTTTATCTACTGTTATATTATCACTCATTTCTTTATTACTCTATGAAATCATAGCTATTTTTTGGAGTGTGTTCGAAAACTCGTGAAGGATAGGTATTCCTGCTTCCACCAACGCTTACAATTAGAGAAAATTGAAGAGGATAATTTATCTTTTTCGAATTAAACTTCGCGGTTCTAACACCGCAGCTAGTAGCTGGCATTTGCAGTAACGGTACTAGCAAGGAGAATCTGGAAGACGAAACAAAAGCTTAAAAATGCTTGCATACTGGACTTTGAACCTGTAACTATTATAACCACGAGTATTAAAGCAGCGATTGAACTAAGAAGCGTAGTTCAAGTTTAGCAACCACTTGAAACCTTGGATTACTTGAAGGCATTAAAAAAAATCTCCAGTCAACGTTCGAAGTAATCAGAAAGAGGTATACTTTGGACCTCCATGCTTTATACAATTCGCGCCTTTCACCATGCTCAGTGCCGTGGAACTTGAATGTTTTTGGTATTTCGTATAGCCAAGTTGCTAGTGCCAATCGTTGTCACTCTGCGACAGTCACGAAGCGGTTAATTCATGATAACAAAGTAATAATTCCAAAGTACTGTAATTTCGACTATTATTAATTAATTTATATTTGTCAATCCTTGAGACAGATGTGGAGAACCAAGCACAGAACTATTTCTCTTTATTTACATTGCTTACAATTTTTGTCGGTCTTGTGTGGTAGGTAAAATGGCGACCGAAAGTACGACAACTGGTAGCACGATGCTTTACTCCCGGGCAGAAGTGACCAAACATAATCATAGCAAGGATACCTGGATTATAATTCATAACAAAGTTTATAACATCACTCACTTTTTGAATGAGGTATTATACCGTTTTATATCATATGAAATAGTCAATTTGTGACGTTCATAGCAGACTACTACTTGTTGCGGCCGCCAACTTTGCTAACGGAATACGTAATAACAAATATTTTATGTTGAATTCAGCACCCTGGTGGTGAAGAAGTCCTTTTGGAACAAGCTGGAATTGACGGATCGGAAGCTTTTGAAGATGTCGGACACTCAAGTGATGCCAGACAAATGATGGAACCATATAAGATTGGGGAACTCATCGAGGTCAGTATCTAAAGCTTTTTGGTTCAACTATATTTCTCTTCCCAACTGTTATTTCCACATTTGCTCCTGCCAGACCACCGAAATCTTATATTCATTCATCATTTCAGTCAAAATACATTTTACTTTATCAAAATTGCCTAATAATATGCATCAGAATTATCTTCATAGGGTATGGAACTTTTTGTTATGTAGAATAATCAGAGGCATAACTGATTAAGACATGAGTCTGTTCGGAAACTTGACACGAGTTAACTCCAACATACCATATCCATTTTCATTGTTGAGTCAATTTTGTGAATATATCTTCGAGTATTAGGGTTTGATAATTTAAAAAGAGTTGTTCGATAAACATGCCAACTGCTTTGTGAATGATAGTTTGAAATCTAAAATATGTCTTATCCATCTACTTGGCAGTGAAAATAGAATTAAATTATGTATAACTATACATAAATTTTATTGCCCAGTGAGTTTTCGTACTGACAATGGATTGCATTTGCTCGTCTCTTGATGTTTATGCATTATCTACTTATACTTAAAAAATGTGCTTACGTGGTATAAATTTGTTTGATTCATGCTTATGAGCCAATAAAATATTATGCAACACTTGACATAGGGCGGGGAGTTCACTGCCTGTAATATGAATATTTTGGAGAAAGAGAATGAGTTAATCAGTTGTGATCAAAAATACATCTTAATGATTTTCTATTCATTTGTAGGCCGATAGATCAAAATCAGAGGAGAGAAAAACTAAGGAATTTTCCAATGGGGATGACGAAAATAGGTGAGCAAACAGTTGAAACTTGACTTATTGTTAGGTAAAAACTTCATTCCAGTGATGATTTATAAAAGTGGTATTTGACCAATTTATAAAGAGTTGTAACCGAGCAATTAGCATCAAATAACCTCTAGTCTCTTATGTCTCTTAGAGAAATAAGCTCACATTTTACTGGAATTAGTACAAGGAATCAGAACCAAAAGTGTGTGCTGATTGTCTACTTCTAGAAAGTTCACCACTGAAAGATTAAGTGAATTTGTTCGTAATCAAATTAGTTCATTAGAGTCCTGAGTCTAAAGCTACTTTGAAAAATGAGAGTTTTGAGAAATGTTATTTGCTCTGTTAGTGACCATGTATTCATTGATATTACAGTGGCTCCTGGAGATCATGGCTCATTCCTGTAGCTCTTGGGCTGTTGGCGACTCTCTTATATCGCTATTTCATAAATCCGTACTAAAGACGACCATTCCTGTGCTCTTTTGTATTCTGTAATTGTTGGTAGACCCGAGAAATTATTGTTATGTAAGTGATCCGCTTGGCCGTCGGTATATTCTGTGGTGTTGGAATTGTTTTATTTGTAAAGAAGAAAACTGGCGTTTTCAAAAATGCTATTGGATTTGTACAAATAAATTGTAATCTTATTTTTTATAGAACTATTTCTGATTGGAAAAAAAAAGAAATTGAATATGTCGACACATATGCGATGGATCTTATCATATTTAGCCGAATTATTATGTTGAACCTTTTTTTATTGTTTCAATTATTTCTAGCTGTAAAAAGTATGGTGGACGCAACAAAACGCATTGTGTATGTGTGGTATAAAAATGCTACTGATGTATGTATATATATGTATATCTATTTTACATATAGGAAGTAGGTAATGAGTGAGTTCTGGTTAAAAATCATGTGAGCTGTCTATGGAAAGTGTTCATTTATTGAAAAATAATACATATTGTACTATCATTGTCAGTCTACGTATAGGTATATTCCTTACGTGCATACGCTAATGAAATTTTATGAAATAAATATTAATGGAAATGTTTTGTCAGCTGCTGATGACTATTCAACGACCATGTATTTATCCTTCCGTTTTGCATTCCCATTACTTTAGATGACGCGTAGTAGACGAAAGTCAAAGAGGCAGTTTTAAAAAACCATGGCCTGATTGTCATTGAATTTTTTTACGTAACTATACACATGAAATACAATACTGTATATGATTAACCACACGGCGTTGGCTAATAGAAAACCTATAAATCAAACAACAAATCTACGTGCCTATATCGAACTATTACTGACGAAGGTACTGGCAGATTTTCTTTTATTTTACTGCCGTGAAGTCGTAAATGCTTATCAATTCAAAAAATTTACATCAGCATTCTAACAATTTCTGTAAGTCGCTAATTAAAATTTAAGATTATCATCAAAGAGTGAGAACTTCGTAAAAAACAGGTATATCAAAATACGTCATGGGATTACTCACAATCATAATCAGAGTGAATTACCATCGAAATGGTATGTACATTTCAAGTGATCGATTAGATTGGCTTTGGATTAATTATATATACCAAACGATCTTTATCATTTTGTACGGCTTATAATTTTAATAAAATATGCGTATTGAGTATGTTCATAGCGCGTACGAACAATCTGTGGTTTCGTACCTTGTTTCCTAATAATTTTCTTTAAAGAAAAACAAAAACCAAATAATCGTCATGAAGTGTTAAAAGAAAATCATACAATTTATTAAGAAATGCATGGACTTAAGGTTCTGCAAAACCTGAGGTCATTGTAGAAACATTACACCCATCGGAGGAGTTTTAAAATGAGAATGCAGATATAGAATTTCAAGAAAAATTCTTTCCTCGAGATTACAAACATCTTTCAAATGGTCAAGAATTTTTTTTTCAGACTCGACCTTCGACGGACATTATATTTTTTTCATAGCGCTGGTCCTCGCGAAAATATAGAGGCGCTTGAATGGCGAACGGGAGCAACGGGGGTTGCGGAGTTGGGTGATCGCTTATAGCAAAAATTCTATCGAGCGAAGCCGAGCGCCGGCGTGCGGTGGGTTGTACGCCCCAGTCACTGGCAATCAGTGAGAAGCTGTCGACTGTCGAGCGTGGAGGGTGAACCGTGTAATTCAGGGACTCATCGAGCCATCCGTACGTTATATTTCCCCGGCGTGTGTATAAACGGAGGTTGAGCTTTCTCTACACTTGAATCATTTGACCGTTTCTGAGAGACGGAGAGGCTAATTTAGCGAAGGTAAAGGCAGTTAAGAAAGGCAGGCAAGAAGGAAGTGGTAGCTTTGAAAAGCCGTCGAAGTGTCATGAGAGGCGGTTTCACGATCCGCCCTCCTACATCGTCCCTCCTGGAGTCATGTATGTCGCGCCCTTTAAACGAGGTAAGGATATAGTAAAAATTACTGCTTAAGTAATGATAAGAGAATGATACGATACTGCGATATCCGTAACTGATCTATTCCCTCATGCCTGACCATCCCTCTCTCAGTCATTTCGTTACCGAGTATCCTATATTTTTGGACCGGTTCGAGTATTGACTAAAATTCATATCTCAGATCAGTTTTACTAACGAATAATTGCTTGAGAAAAATTGTCATGTATCAAGTTCAACCGATCTGATATTCCAACGTTGATTCATGTTACTATTGTTTTTTCTTTTTTTTACCCGGTGTCAAACATGGCCGTAGCTTTTAATACATCTGCATAGACATAAATTTCGGTAGCAAAGTTTTGAAATTTACAGCGACAAAATTATCCTGATTTAAATTTTTTATTACGACCTTTTCTTGTATTCGTTCGTCAGAAAAGATACAAATTTGAAAAAAAGGAAACAAACCCTCAATGAACAGTTTCCCTCATTCTTGCATCGCGTTCTATGGCTTCAAATTTGACTTGAGCTAGACGGATGTAGAATACTTTTACATTATTGTACGTAAAATTTCCAGAAAAATTTTATGCATCCCCTAGCTAATATAACTTCCGCCTATCTTCAACGTCATCGGCTACGTCAGCAGAAAACGCGCCAAATGATTCCCCTTGTTGAGAAAATCAAATGCAGAAATTTGAATTTGAGACCGATACATCGGAGCAGTAACTAAAAATGTACATCTATGGTGCAATATATGAGTAGAAGCAAATTGCAATCCACTTTACTCGTTACATGGCTATTCTGTCGGTCAATAACGACGAAAAAAGAATAACTACGAAAGAATTATAATGCAATATATTGTCAATTAATTATGAAGGCATGATGCAAATACTTCGCCACTTGATGACACCAAGAATGGCGATGCTTGAGTACGTACGTGCACGAGAGATTGCATCATTATAGTTCTTGAAACTGTGGAGGCATTAAGGTTGCGTGTCTTTCGACGCGTGCCCCATCCCGTGATCTGAAAATACCTTTCAAGTTTAGGTTTGTTTTGCACAGCCTGTTGCATGGCCTAAACAACTTTTTGGCTCTGAAAATGTCGCTCTACGATCTGAATTGTGTAAAAGATTCATCTGTCGTTCCAAAATAAGTCACGCTGCCGATTCGGAGATAACAATGTCGCCCTTGTAAGAATGGTGTATCTGGGCGAAATAGACCGGCTCTATTATTCATTTTATATCAATATGCCCTTGAATCTTATTGCACATATATATGTATTTGTATATTCAAAAATTACTCCAAGTATTCTCACTCTAGCGTGTAGTAAAAAATTTTGTCACAGTCTTGGCTTGGACGCGATAGTACAAGTATAATTGAAGAAACGATTATGTGACTTGTTAAATGGAACCTCATCGAATGACACCCCATGAATCTCGTAAGAGACTCTTAGGTCTAAATTTAAGTATACTTCGTGTCATGAGCTGATCCGTGTTAGCTTAGCTTAGGTGTTTCCTTACAAATATAAGTGACATGCGTTGAATACCAGAAATTAATGGGTGCGTGTCACACGCAATTTTGTTATCTCAGAGCTTGTTGAACGTCAACTAAATTGCTTAATACGAATGAGTAACACGGGCGAAAATAGTAATTATTAACGAGGATTTATGATGGAAGTCTGATGTATGTATACGCGATTGGGAGTGACTGTCAGCCGAGACGACGTGTAGAGCGCGCGGGGGATGTGTGGAAGGATCGATCAGTCGCGTCCGGCTAAAGGTCACCTTGGGATAGGGGACATTCTTGAAATGTATAGCTTATTTCATTCTATCGTGGCCGTAAGGAGGCTTTTCGAAAGATGGAAATGTTTGAAATTGGGAGGTTCGGTCACGAGGTAAAACCTGGCTGTGATCCACAAGCTATTCTTGTCACTTTGACCACTCGTGGTGATTATATATGTTCTTCTAATATTCATCGTATATCACCGGTAACTCACTTCTCATGCGCTTTGGCGCCTCGATCTCGAATCGTTGCCTTATCTCCAGTGGTCAGTTGAGAGTCGGAAGGGATGCAAAATCAACAGCTATTTAACGTGCTAAAAGCTGCCAGTCGTCGCCTGAATCAGTCGAGTAATTCATTTATTACGATATATATTTTTTCTATTATTTATTACTACTATGTGATCACGCGGGAATGCGTAGTGAGACATACATATGTATACACACTGAGTATATCAGCACAATTATATGACGACAAGTGTTGAGATATTTGGGGCACAAATCTATCACGTTTAATTGAAGATTATTAGACAATAAATTGGCAGACGATGTGAGTCGCGTTATTTTATTTATGTATTTCACCGTGTCAAAGTAGCAATTATTATTAAACATCATGCTGAATCTTCTACTACGTTTCAATTGCCATTATATTAATATATTATATAAAGCATAGAAGAGAATGTATATACGATGATATTGTGCATGTATAACGTTGTGTCAAGGTTTTCGAAATGTATTGTAACACGATATCCTTTTCATTAATATTATTACTGGAATCGTCTGCTGTGATTCTGCGAATATCACGATGTGTATTAACTGAGACTTGAAACTTGGATGTATTGCACGACTATTTGCAGCTTATCGAGAAGCTACTCAAAATATTTGTAGTTCGCGAGCTTTTCTGTTATTGACCATAAGAGCTGTGCAGGCCGATTATACCGCGTGCAATTTCGGTGTCTAATTTAATACTGCATATGAATAAGTTATGGTGTTACATATCGCATGAATGTATAATGAAAGATCAACCTTTCGCTTGCGATAGATGTACGTAATCTCAGATTACTTCTCGGTGCAAAGTATGTATATGACATATCGTTTGATTAAGGCGACGCGATGATCCTTATACTCGACCGATTGCGATGATTTTTTAATTTTGCCATTTTCTTTTTCATTATCGAACTACTTGACAACCCAAATGAACGTCGGGGTATGACGTTCCCAATGAGGAACGACAAATAATCACTCGCGTCGTGAAAAAATATTAGATTTATTCTGACGCACCCGTTCAAATCGTAGACCAAAATTTTCTATATCTTTCGAGTTCGAGCCGCTAACAGATGCCCCGCCATATTTTATTGATTATTCTGTCCATCTGTGTGAAAATCGGAGCACATGTTAGTTTTCCCACAAAGTCCCACGAAGACTTCAATCCCAGCATTGACCGACGCTCGATCGGAAGTATAATATAGTGACAAGTATTCCAATGTTCTATAACTATCAAGTTTGAAGTAGAGGCGGCCATTCATAGCATAAATTCTTGGAAAGGTCAAGCGGCTACTTAATCCAAGTGTAAACGTATAGTGTTATATACTTCTGATGATGGGTTGAGAATATCGCCTCATCTTTTGATCGCATTTAATGCCCATATTCATTAATTTTCTCTTCGTTTCAGCTGCAGCAGGACATGATACGCAGACGAGTAACACAAATCAGCAACAGTCCCAGCTGCAACAGGGAAATGGAAAAGCATGGCCGGAAGGATCAGGAGATATGGTGGGGTCAGCAGCAATCGGCAACGGTTGGGAAGGGGGGGCGCAGCTCCAGCAACAAGGAACGGGGGGTGGTTTGGGGGATGACGAAGACGGGGGTGGAGGGGGCGGAGGGTTGGAGGGGACGGACGCAGCGCAGAACAACGCTATTCACCTCAAGAGACGGGTGGGACTCGTCAGTGGGGTGGCTCTAATCGTCGGTACTATGATCGGTTCAGGGATTTTCGTTTCGCCGTCGGGTCTCCTTGTGAGAACCGGTAGCATCGGGGTGAGCTTCCTGGTATGGACAGCCTGCGGTATTTTGAGTCTCTGTGGAGCCTTGGCTTACGCGGAGTTAGGGACGATGAACACCAGCTCGGGGGCAGAGTATGCCTACTTTATGGATGCTTTTGGGGCACCTCCAGCCTTCCTTTTCTCGTGGGTATCAACCTTGGTGTTGAAACCTTCTCAGATGGCAATAATTTGCTTGTCCTTCGCTCAGTACGCGGTCGAGGCGTTTGTAGCGGAGTGTAATCCTCCCGAGGAAGTCGTTAAGCTGGTCGCCATACTGGCCATTGTTGTAATACTGCTTGTGAATTGCTACAGTGTAAATTTGGCGACTAGTGTTCAAAACGCGTTTACAGCTGGTAAACTCATAGCTATTCTTGTAGTGATAGTCGGTGGGTCTTACAAACTTATACAGGGAAATACTCAGCATCTCTCAGGGGCTTTCGATACCGTCGCATCTTTAAACGTTGGGAGATTGGCCACCGCTTTTTATACGGGCTTATGGGCCTACGATGGTTGGAACAATCTCAATTACGTCACGGAAGAGATTAAAGATCCTTCAAGAAATTTACCGAGATCCATTATGATCGGTATCCCTTTGGTCACACTCTGCTACGCCCTCATCAACATCTCTTACTTGGCGGTCATGTCACCGTCTGAAATGGTCGAGAGCGAAGCTGTTGCTGTGGTTGGTTGATTTCGATTCATCTTTTTTTTATTAAATAATGACTCTAATCATTTCCTGTTCACGAATTACAGCTCAATATTTGCATCGCATCTAATCGCAATGCCATTAGTTTGGTACTCTTCCGTGAAATTTTGCAGTCCCGCTAATAGCGTTAAGAGAAAATTCTTTCTATTCTTCTCATTCAAGTTATAATTTATCCAAACATGTTGCAGACATTTGGTAATCGAATTTTGGGTGTTATGGCGTGGCTAATGCCATTGTCTGTAGCTGTGAGCACCTTTGGATCAGCCAACGGGACTCTATTTGCTGCAGGACGACTTTGCTTTGCAGCATCTAGGGAAGGCCACCTCCTTGATTGCCTAAGTTACGTCCACGTTCGACGTTTTACTCCGGCTCCTGGTCTCATCTTCCATTCCCTTGTAGCAGGTGCGTTCTAATGAAGCAAACAAACTCGTTCGCATCGATCTCGAAATACGATTGTTTTTTAACGTTCCTTAAGAAGTGTCGATAATTCGTCTGCTTTGTTGTTTATTTTCATTTTTTTGAACTGCACAGGTGCGATGGTTCTTTCTGGTAGTATAGACTCCTTGATTGACTTTTTCTCCTTCACCGCCTGGATATTTTATGCTGGAGCGATGGTTGCCCTACTGGTCATGAGGAAAACCAGGCCCGATCATCCGCGACCATATAAATGCCCTCTGCCGATACCTATACTGGTACTCGGTATCTCTGCGTACCTGATAGTGGCCCCCATAATTGACAAACCGCAAATCGAATACTTGTACGCCGCCGGGTTTATAGCCGCTGGAATGCTATTTTACCTACCATTTGTCAAGTATGGATACGTCCCGAAATTTATGGGTAAGAATATGATTGTATTATCATGTAAACTGCTTTTACTTAAATCGTATTAATGAGTTTTGTCAGTACGAATTTGAAGAATTGGATAAGATCTATTTCATTCTTGTCAACTCCTGGCCATATGCGTAATCTACAGAAAATTAAGATGGGCCAAGCCGTATTTATTTAGCAATATCCTGCTAAGAGAAATTTATGATCTCAATTTAGCAAAACTATCAAAGAAATGATTCTTGACTGGAATTAATATTATCTTTCTATCTATTGACATTTTTTCATAGTAATCGAATTCTTGAACATGAAATTTCATGTATTGCAGAGGGAGTAAATGCTTTTCTGCAAATGATGCTAGAGGTGGCACCGACTGCCTCTGCCTTTGACTGATACGTCACTCTAACGGCCAGTTCACCAGTTGCCGAATCATTCCAATGTGGGGCTGGAAACTGTATACTTTTACTAAACGATAATGACAAATATAAATTATATGGAATGGAATCTTTGGAGTTATTATCAATGCTCAAGGCTGGCTCAAAAGATCCATACATATGACCAGATTAAGATATTATTTTATTACTCGTTATACTTGGTATAGTATACATCTATGTTATACTATGATGTTGTTTGTTAGAAATAGCAATAAACGTTGTACTGAAGGAATAAAATCAAAACATTAAATTGTTGCACTTCAAAATCTCTTATTGTTTGTTATGGTAACTGCATTTTTTTTTACTATTCCATAGTTGTTAAGAAGACCAGGATCTTTTCTTCGTTTTTTGTCAAAACTGGGTTTAGCTGAAAACTTTCCCAACTCTGGAATGCTTGCCTTTTTCTGCGCTTCTTTGTTTGCTTTTTGTCTCTCCAACTTCAACTCTTTGTAATTTTTAGCCTTCTTCTTTGGAGGCTTTGCGCCCAGTTTCACAGCGAGGGCTATTTTTGCTTCTTCTCCTTTCACACCGTCAAAACCAGACATTCCAAATTTGATAACGTCAAATCTTGCCCTCTTCATTTGTTTGTCCTGTTCCTTTCTTATGTCTGCTGCTTGCATTTTTTTAGGTTCCTTTAATAATAAATCTCCATGACTCAAACCAATTCCGGTACCCGCGCCTTTCGGGTTAACCCCAATTGACTGCTTCTTTTTTTTCGGTGCCGTGTAAGACACAGCGACAAAATCTCTCACAGCATTCTCTTTTGATATCGCCCCTCGAGTTACTACGAAACCGCTCATCGCCTTATGGATATCGTGAGTAAACGCTGTTCTCACGTGTTTCTCCTGACAATAAGTCACAGATCACTGATACCAGGCATGTAAAAATACTACATTTGTGTCACTTGTACGGAAGTTCTTTACGGACATGTAACCGTAGCGGCGCTAGCGTTCGCCCAATTATATCCCCACCTACCTATTGTTATTTTCGTTTGTTCTTTGGTTTCTCTTGATCTGCCACAAGGGCGAGCTACCAAAGTCTAGTCAGGCCTAACCTATGAAAAGAGTAAACCGAATCAACGGTGGAATCAAAGAAGCAAGATA
Source organism: Athalia rosae (assembly GCF_917208135.1). Taxonomy (NCBI): domain Eukaryota; kingdom Metazoa; phylum Arthropoda; class Insecta; order Hymenoptera; family Athaliidae; genus Athalia; species Athalia rosae. The sequence goes on along the minus strand of NC_064027.1, from coordinate 4,118,017 downwards.
AATTGGATAATCGGTAGCATTGAACCTACGTTTAACATGTTCTCCAAATTTAAGTGTATTGCGTAGCAGAACTATCTCAGGTATACAAGTTTCATCTATGACTTTTGAAACAATGTTGCTATTTTACTTTATAAGTCCAGCGTCTTTGACTCAAGTGTTAGCAGAGAGTTTACATTAACTAAATAGCTATTTATTAATTGCAATTTATAGAAATAATTCATTATTTTTCACTGTTATTCATGATGAGTAAAACCTAAAATATACGAGAGACCCACTTAACAAAGCGATTCCATATCTTTGGACATGCATCTACATCGTTGACAATGCTACGATAACTTTGCCATACACGTTGTGAATTGAGACACACTGTACCACCTCCTCGTTCCAGCTGAGAGCTCTAAAATTCAAACAGTTCAGATTTATTAATCATCTGCAGACAAATATAGTTTCTGAATCACAAGTATCTATGTGAAATCAATAATCTTGAGAAGTTATGAAAGATTACTCGACAGAACTCACGGCTCTGTTGATGTCTCCTATGCAAACCCAACTACTGGTAGTTTTCCCTTTATCACACACTGCCCATTTTGAATGATCGCGTGTTGTTTTGAAGGCAACATCAGCTATAGCTAAATTAATAGACTTAATGTTGATCACTCTGAAACAATGTATCATTGAACACAGATAATTTTTGTGATATTTAACATGACTCCATTGTCACTGAAACCGCCTTATGTTTTGACTTACTTTGAACCACTGCAGTCAGAAGGCAATCTACCAGGGCCGTTGGGCCATGTTTCAGTCAAAAGATCTGATCCAAGCTGCGGTCCAACAAAGTCGTCGTACAAGTCTATAATTTTCAAAATTTGGACGTTAAATAGCATTTTATCCCAATATCAATTTGTGTTTTGATTATAGGGTTGCTACTACCGGAGAAAAATTATGGGTTATCCAACCTACCGCAAGTAGCATAGAAGAATGTGAATCTAATCAGTAATTAAGGAAATTTTAGTGAACAAATCTAGTAACAACCCTACAGTCCAGAAGTGAGAACAATTATTACCTTTTCCCCATTTATCGCTTTTGGCAAACATCAAGAATTCAGTGCCTTCCAAAGATGTAATCGATGACTTATGATTGAAAGGAGCATGTTTGATGCGAATTTTATTAGCTGCTTTTGTCAAATTAGTATATTGCAGTTTAATTGTTTCTGGAAGGTTGACCTTGTACGAAATAATTTGATTGTACATCAGCTGTGTGCCAATAAGATCGAACTGATTTTTATCAACAGAAATACATATAAAGCTTTGTCCGTAAAGTTCTCCAGTTGTGGGGTAGTTGTATCCCTGAGCTGATATTAATTCTGGCTCTACTGCTCGTTCCCTTCGTGCTCTTGGAGGAATGGTTCCGTGATCAGGTGCTGGAGGGTATTTAGGAACACTGTGAACTAACCAGAAGCCTTGTTGGATGTCTGCCATTACCACACCTTTAGTATGTCCATAATTCGGTACGCTATCTTGATTCGGAGGTTGATCATTGTATAGCGTCCAGAGAATGGAATCGTTCTGTAAATTTTTAACAAAATAACAACTACCGATGGGTAAGCTTTTTCAAATCGAAACCTACCTTTTTGTACAGAGGTGCCAAGGTATTGCCAGGAATTGAGTTTTTGGATCGAATCGATTTTTCAGATAATTTCCAACCACCCACACTGCTACTTGTCATGTAAGCATATGCTACACCCTGTTTTACTAGAGGGTTACTACTTTCAGAGAGTTTTGGGATTTTGTACATTACAAACCTAGAGAATAATTGAAATACTCATTATCTCTTAACTCATTGAAATATCAGGAATTTTCAGCTGTATGGTGCCGAGGTAAGGAAACAATAGAGTATAACGTTCAACACTTACCAGTCCACTGGCTGATTTTCTTCATCTCTGCATAGCAGTTGTGCATCAGCTGTGATTAGGAAGTTATAAAGCGTAACAAAGAACAAGCTGAAGCATAATGAATTCAACATCTTTCTGTTTTAAATGACTTCCTATTTATTCGAATCTATACAATATTTTCTAGCTGGAGCGATTTGGTTTACTGTGTCATACGTGTCAGCACGTATTTCGTTGACTGAAGATTAGTAATCATCAGTCAACGCGTATTTAGAAATAGTGACTTCAACCTTTGATTAGCTTGGACGTCATTTAATTCAATTGGTGCGTTCAAAGAACAATGTGATGGTATTCTGTTTCTTTTACAAGTCATGTAGGCGACCAACAAACGTACTACGTATTCATCTTTGAACGTCAAAAATTTAAAACGCGCGCGCTATAGATGGATCAATAATCAATTGATTATACATATGTAACTTTGGAGAAGAAGTTTGTCATTTGCTCACAATTGTGCTACACAATGGAGACCGTGATTCGTGAAGTTAATGCAAGGTGGGCCATGTGATCTAACAATGAGTAACAATAAGTAGCTGCCGTTGCAACTGACAAATGAAAACGTCATCCTATTCGTCAACGGTCTGTCCATTGGAGGTTTTCTGGACATGGCATAGTTAGACAGTCCCTACATAACAGCGCTGCAGGTCTACGTGATTTTCTAAGTCGCTGGAGTTTCAGTCAGCGGTTCAGCTCGTGCGCGGTTCACCCCACCTTACAGGCGGGCGGCGGCCATATTATCAGTGAGGTGTCAGTATTTGCTCAACGTGACAGGTTTTTTTGGGTGTGGATTGCACGGGTTTGTCCCGGGAAAAGTGTGTGCCTCTAACCCCTGTAAATGTGGTGCTAAGGAGTGGTGAGATATCGCGTTGTGGGCAAATTAAAGTGAGTATTCAATTGTTTTTATAATTAAAACCTACTGTTAACGAATATCTCGCTATCTCCGTACTCAAAACTTCATGTACGCTGATTCTCTTTGATATCCAGTTGCGGTGTTCGTTTTATGTACCGGTCGCTGGAACTATGGTTTAATCAAAATTTTCCGCTGCTATTAACGAAATGTAGTACCGCGGTACAATCAAAATTCCACTGAATATTCACCTGCGATTCATACCGACTGTTATAATACCACCACGTTTTCATCGCTCGTTGTACCCAACGGATTCCAGAACCAATTCGCCACTTTTCATCCGAATATGCTAATTTATACGTTACGTCAAACTCTCTGAAAGGCTTTTTCATCAGGAGCAAAGTTCTAGGCTCATTGTCAGTGGCGACTATAGTTAACACGGTCTATCAATTTCTTTACTCGTTTATCCAATATACATCATTAAAACCTCTGGCTAATTGTAAGCTGCTTTCGAGGTACATCATAGTCAGAGTAATTTGAGAATTGTAAACCCTATTAATTACGTGTTTACATAAGAATCGAATTACCCCCCATCTTAACAACGTCGCGCACCTTGTCCGAAAAAGTTTGCTAATTTATCGCAGTTGTGAACCTCTACACCTTTGCCTGCAGCTCATAAACTTGGTGAGGATTAGAAATTACGTTCTGCAGTGCCATCGGCGTTACAGGTCTGAATTCATCGGCAGCCGATGACCTAAAAAGGTATAAGGCTACCGCGAATTGATTTTCTACTTGTGTAGATCCTGGTGAGAAAGAAACGGCTCTCATCCGTAATTCGACTCTAATCCGAGTCACTCCCTCTCTCTTTTATTCCTTGACGTGTATTTAGAAGTCCGATTTTTCCATCAATCTGTAAACCGTTTGCCGTTTGATTTCGAGTACAGCTCCACAGTTAGGTCGATTAACTGGCAAGATCGGATTGACCTTGAAATCGACGTTGAAGATTTCCAACAGTCTGATCATTTGAATTTTGAATCAGTACGTGATACAGAGTACCAATAAGCCTGTATACAATAGTCTGTATTTCGAGATCTGTGTATGCATTAGGCTGAGGAAATAGGGATGCGAGATGTGTCCAATATTATTATACCTGTCGCTTTCAGACCTGAGTAAACATTGAGACATTTCGCAAGTCCGTACGATCGAAGTTCAGAAATAGACACGTGTAAAAATTCCGAGATGAATTCATCTGGATTCTGTTTTGGAGCGAGTGACTAAAACTGGTGGTCGTAGATCATGGTGGCGTGCAGAATAATTTGTTTGCTTTGAAAAAAATACATGCCACGAATTTGATTCGAGTGGCGCAAAGACCACACCTGACAAATACCGGTTGGTAACAACCGCATATTTATAAGCTTTGAGAGCGAATCTCTGAACCGAAAGCAACCGCTGCACACGGTATGAAAGCAGTTTTCAAAATAATCGAAGAAATATATTTAAACTCGGTTCACTGAACTAGCCCGGTGAAGATAAGCCGTTGAGACATAGAAAGGAGTTAGGCTTCCCACTCCTGTACACGGATCTTGGCGACACGGATTTGTATTTAAAAGTTTGAACCACTCTTTGATGTACGAAGTACCATAAACGATAGCTCGATTCTTAAAAAACTATACAAGAATATATCTATATCATAATAAAATATATACAACGATTATTTACGACGATTTGATTATGATCAGTGCTCGCGTACCCTGCAGACACGTACCGAGATAACTGGAAATATCTTCTACGGATAACTATAAACGGAATTATTTGATAGTAGCAAAATTCACGTGTATTAATTACTCGTGAGGACGACGTTCAACGCTATAATGCGATAAAATCTAAGGTGAAAAATCCTTTTATCTGGGATTGGAATGCCGAGAAGCAAGCGGATTATTGGTCTACGTTTTCAAAGTAAGATTTAAATCCTAAATTACGGAATTTTTTTTTATCATATTCCGTTGCATTATATCGAAGTTTATCCGCCCAATTATCTGTACGTACCTATGTCGCAAATATATCTCTACATTGAAAAAGGCAACATGACTTACAATTAGTTCGCTCGGTTGATGCAGTTATATGTAAATATCCGTTACGCGATAAAACTGATGAGGTTATTACGGCTACTTGAGGATCAGTTATTCCAGGAAAATGCCTCGGGATCGGTAAATCGATTAAATCCCATCGATTCAACGTTGCAGGTAGTAAGAAAATACATATAAATACAACGTTCCGCCTACGTTGCTCGCCTGGCTATTTTGCAGAAATTTTTTCGCCATCTGTCTCTCTTACGCGGTATAATGATTTAGTGTACCCTTGGAATGTTCGATCCCGAGTGTCCGCATGTCCATCCCCTCCTGAATTAAGGTTACTCCCCGAAAAATTTTTCAAGTAAATCCCACCGCAGTTACCACACCCACAGACTGCTGTCCTGCATCCGTGTATTGACATGGTATTGAATTTCAGTAAACGCGTGCCCAGTCGAGTGTAAAAACCTACATCCTGGAAAAAAACCAAATACGATACGTATGTAGAATCAAACGAAAGATGAGCACCGCTCGTTGTACGAAGTACCTGTATTAATTACGTTTCTAAGAACGATATTCTCCGGACTGTGCGGAAAACAAATTTCTCGAATAAATGAATGAAAGATATTGTGTAATTTTTAAGATAGAAATAAATACTTATCGTTGAACAGTAGAAATCACCGGCTTATTTTTCCCGTTACCGAGTTGGCAGAAGTTCAGAGAATTTTCAATTATATCTACGCACACCATCGTCGCTGCAATGCAGTGCTAACTGACGTCAACAATATTTGAATGAATATCGCGTAACAGTAAAATCTCAAAAAACAAAACTTTAATATATTTTATTTTGCCACTCCGCCCAACGATGCCATTTCGATATTGAATTATTGATCATTCTCATATTATGTGTATAGCATTCCAAAATCTTCGCAATTTACTTGACACCAACAGAAATGGGCGTGAACCTGAAACAAATTCTATATTGTATACTCGTCGTTTCCGATGGTTTACCAAGCCTGATTTCCTCGTTGATTATTTCTCGTTTTGTACCTACTCTAAGCGTAATTATTGAGATGAATGGTTACCTATGTACCTGCTATAGCGTTCTCACATACACCTGTACATGTACAACGCGATTCACCATCGTCCTCCTGGTACGACGTAAGATGTGATATGGAACTTTGTGTGTTTCAGGCTGACATTTTCACTGCCTAGAACGAGTAAGCACAGCTATTACCAAGATGCCGAAGTCGGTAAGTGTTGCATTACAAAAATAACGGATATGTATCATAGTATATTTACGTTCATTCGTTTATCTCGTCACGTTTCTCGTTCATTTATATTATCGTCGCCGTCAACTGATGTGCAATAATTATGATTCAGCCTAAATTAATATCACGACGTTCGAAAATAATTTCAAACTGATTACGAGTTCCTACCATTGCTTCCGTTTCACTTCAACGCGTGCTAAGCCGCGAAACCTTATTGCACAAGTTGGTAATCGAGTTTTCATTTCCTGTCCAACTCGACTCTTGGCACGGACGAGACAAGGGCCTGTACACATACGTATAGGCGCGTGCAGGATCGCCTGGTACCCCGAGGTGTTGAATGTGGTACAAATAGGCGATGGTGTGTATGTAACATATATATCGAACGCATCGCTCGATGGCAATTGAATCCCGTGTGAAATCTGACGTGAGTTTATTTTTTCCGCCTGCGTGTCTCTTGGTCGTATTATTTTTTCTTCTTTTCCCCGTTGGGTTCCGTTGCTGATTTTATCAGGCTAATCTTTATATCGGCGTTCACCGTCTGCCAAGTGTTTGCCGAAGGCTCCGTCACACCCATTATTATGGTAGCAAAATTGTTTCGTTTATATATGTATATATATATATATTACATTGCGTAGACGCGATTACTTCACTGCATGTGCGACCATAATTTACCGTTTAGTTGTGTGATATTCACACACTTTGTTAACATCCGTTATTTCATAAGGAAGAGACTGAATTAAAACGTTATGTTTTTTTTCAAATTTCCAAAGTTATTCATGTACGTCTGGACGCGATAAATATTTCCGCCGTATTTATTAAAGTTCCACTTTTATCGGTCGGTTAACCGAAAAGAACTTTACGCCTCACCAAATCTAATTGTAAGTGACGATGCAGGTTGAGCATGATAATGTTCGGAGTACCGCGACGTCTTTGGTAGTTTGAATCTGTTCATCTGGTACAGTATGCCGACCGCCCACGAATAAAAAAATAGATTCGATCTTGAGTTGCAGGTGAATGGAAATCGGCTAGTCCAACTTTTACGAATCTAGTAGCACTCCGGTGTAGCGACCGTGTGCCTGAAATTGATTGGCGAATATTTGCGCAAGGCGTTCACTGTTCTTAAATAGAGTCGCAGAGACCAGGTTACCCAATGACACCCGGATATGCGTACGTGAAAATTTCTTCTCTATATCTTTACGATGTTGTAAAATACATCTATTGCATATAAAAGATGACGTTATCATTATCGTGCACGTGTTTGATCGAGACGGAGGTGCAATTACACTTAGAGAACAGAGAAGACCGACAGTTTATTGCCCGGAAGCTTGATTGGTCGAGATTAAATAATTCAATGGTAGAGTATATAGCTAGATGCAGGAATAGTTATTTCGTTCTTACGTAGACTGTGCAGCGTAAAGTTATTTCTGGCGGCGGATTTTCTTCCTTTTTTTTTTTTTTTTTTTTTTTTTCAGTTTAAATCTCTGGAGCGAAAATATTTCGCCATTCCTTTTTCGCACGGTAGATCTGTCTAACGTATACGTCTACCATTCCGCCGTACGTTGTGTGCTGCAACACATATGAATGAATCACGGCGAGACAGTCATAAGCGCAACGGATGAAGATAACTGCGATCACTGTCTATTTTTATACCGTTAATAACCCACTCGCAGACATTCTCTTGAATTCAAATGATATCATATGCATAATATTTCCTCCAAAAATTTTTTTCGTTTCACCTTGACGATTCGTACAACGAATTCAGTATGGGGGGGAAAATCGCGAATTGTTCACTGTGTTCATTCCTGAGATAATCGTGGACATTCGAATTCGGTATTTTGCAGTCCTGATGCAGGTGATCCGTCCGTTGATGTCCAGGTTCGGATGTCCCTAAATAATATAAGCGCAATAAGAAAAAAAGCGACAGCCTTTCTCTAATATCGCGACAAAACTTCCCGGAAACTCGGATGTCGTCAAATTACGTCAACGCAACTCTCTAGTTCGCAGTTGTGCTCCGATCTAACTTTTAAATTTGAAGAACCTGCACCTGAGACGAAACGAGTCCGTAGTATAGAAAACTTTGAGATCGTAATCGCGTTCCCCTCGCGAGAGAACGCCATGGATCGAAATTTCAGTGCTGATCCCTTGGGCCAGTAGAGACTTCGGACCATGGGATACGGCGAACCCCATGTCTTCTGGGATTGGCCCACCGTCTGGATTTTATCCTCTCTACTCGAGCTAAAACCGGCGGCTTACCGGCGTCGTCACATGACCTCCATCTTCTTTAGTCCTTTCGCCTTCGCAGAAGGGACGCGTATACGTCGTATACTTGCCCCCCATTGTTCAATATCTGGAAGAGAAACCGAGAAGTTTGATTTCAGAAAATTGAAATAATCTGTGTCGATTGTACGTAACGTACCTCCAATTACTCTCGCGAGTATTCGAATCGTTTGTGTGTCTCGGTTAGTCGATTGGAAGGAAGTTTGTCGTAGTTTGTGGAGTGCTTTTTCAGTGCGTGCGAAGTATATAAAAGGCCGAATTGTGCGTTACGGCATACCACCGAGTGTCCAGTGTCTCGTTCACCTTTGTGCGTTCAGAGGTTTTTCCGTTGGAAATAACCGTGTGTGGATTTTCTCCTTTTCGTTGTATCGCAGCGGTAGCGACAGATTATTCATTGGAAAAATGGTATCCGGCGCTAAAATGGTGAGATGATTTAGTTTTACCATTTGCACGGGGTGAAATTTATTGTCTACCGTGAAACAAAAAGGAGACCCGTTATCTCGCCTACCTTTATACTTCCATTTCGTTCTCACGGTAGTTGCTATAGGATGCGACCTACCTGTCGCCATACAACCGAGCCGGCTCCTGAACTCACGCTTTTCAGATTTACCGTAGTTTCTCCATCGCTTTTCGCTCGAAAGCTTTCTTCTTAATCGATATACTTAGCATTGTATTCCTCCGTCAGGCCCATACGTGCATTAAATTAATCGTAGATTATAATTTTGGAAAAGAATGTCTACGGAGTCTTTGAAAAAATCTGGAATATTTGGCAAGCTATAAGCCGAGGATCATAAGGATTCCACGTATAAGCTGAGATCGATCATATTTCAACAGATTTTTCTTAAGACGTGGTATAAATTGAAACTCAGGGTAAGGAATCGCACACCCAAAATTAGGATCAATTTTCATAATCGTATAGATCGGTGAATCGTCTTCGATTTTACGAATACATGGGTGACATAATATCGATAATACATACGCGTGTACGTAACGTTATAGTTGCTTTTTATATGGTTTACAATTTCCATAATCTCGTGACCCGTCGTACACGAATCGTTACGTAAAATGACGATTCCCAATTATTCTTCAGATGCATCGCGTAACATCTGCAGCATATATTGCAGGCTATTGTTCAGATTACATATATCTGCCTATAATCGTCACATCATATGATCTGCACTGCCTCGTACCGAAGGCCACCTGTTGTGCGTACCGCTCCCCGCGTTTATTCTTTGGAGAAAAAAAATGATTTTTTTTTATCAACGATTGAAAACTCGACTTCTACAAAAATATTCATACATGATTCAGCCGATTAGTTTTCCTATTTTTCGAGTCATCCACTTTTTATTATTCTCACATATACCTCCAGACTTTGCACGTATTTTTCTTATTCTACAGCCTTTGGAAATTCACGATGCTCGACTCGCCACTAAAATGTGCGTAAATGAAATGCTGATATTAATTTTTTTTATCTCGTTGTACAAACAGATGAACGTGAGGGTGACGACGATAGACGCGGAGCTGGAATTCGCGATCCAGCAAACGACAACGGGGAGACAACTTTTCGATCAAGTTGTTAAAACGATCGGTCTAAGGGAGGTTTGGTTCTTCGGACTTCAGTACACAGATAGCAAAGGAGATTTGACGTGGATCAAACTCTACAAAAAGGTAAGCAACGCTTGACAAAAAAATTATCATCGGCTCAGGTTTACCTGTGTACGGAACGAAAGAAAAACTGATAATTTCATTAATTATCTTTCGTGTCCGATTATAAAACGCTGTATAATGTATAACATAACATCATTTCCCCGTTTTGGTCTGGTGCCTGCGAATGGAAAAGTTTAACTTGTAGTTTTTCAAGCGTACGACCTTCTCAAGGTCGCTACACTATAACGATCTTACCGTTTCAACCAACGTAAGTTTAACTTTTCCATCGGTTCGTGTACATATCGTGGCTGAGTAACGTTTGAGACAAATTATAAACCGCTTTGCAATCCCGTTGCAGTAAAATTCAAGTATACTCAATAAGCGTGTTTAGAAAATTTTCCCATATCACTCCTGGTATATAAATTCCAATTAAAAACAGAAAAGAAGTATATTTTACCCGCTATAACTGGTGTAATGTATAATGAATCCTCTCCCCTTTCCAGCGTATCCATAGGCAGTACATATATGGCGCTTAATTCACTTTTAGGATCACCGAATAATTTATGTAGCGACTGCTATAACCGGTTGAAAAAGTTGTTCCGATCAAATTGATCGATTTATGCGGCGATATTGCCTTCGAGAAACGAAAGGAAAGAAATCTCTGGATCACAGCGAGATAATCGTTTGGCAATTCACATGAGGATTTATAGCATCGATCTCGGGCTAACTTTCTCAACGTATTTAATATGCGTACTTACCTATTCGTATAATGAATGTGCATACATTTTGCAAAATCTAAAAATTTTCACGCAACGCATTACAGATGGACGAACTTTCTCATGGCCGTTATACTATATGTATACATTTTATGTGATTATATGGATAGACTTTGACACATATTTGTAAAACACATTCGGGACTATGAGGAGAAGAGATGTTATTCGAATTCAATTCGTATGCGGTGCAGCAGATTATAATCGCCGATGCCCCCAGTTCTCGTGTCCGCGTATGTTAGTTGTTCTTATGCGATGATTAATTCTTCTTTGCGGGCATATGTTTCTCGAGAGAGACGAGCCACTTGTGTCAAGCTGATAAAATAAAAGCGACTCGCGTGACACTTGGTGCGATGATGTCACCTCTTCAAGCTCTCGTGGGATACTTTGCACCATCTTTATTGCCACCTATACGAACTCTACGAGCTGTGACACCACTTTTTAATTTACCAGGTTTTTTGGTTTCCAAATTTGATCCTCGCATTTTGGAGCGAGTATCGCCACTCCACTGTCGAAGCCTCTCGCCGAACGACATTAATTTTCCAAAATTTTCGATGAGGAATTTGAAAGTTCTGTAAAAAACATTTCATTAAGGATCGAAGAGAAGCGGCGTGCGTACCTTACGGAACGCGAACATGGATGCCGATATATGCGAATATTATACATCGCAGAGTCGTCATGGTTGGTGGCTTTCACTCACGACGCACCTTCACCTTGACACAGTCGAGACAAACGATCGGTCGGTTCGCAACTGCAGCTAAACCACCGCTATGCTCTTTAACAGCAAGTGACACACATACCTTTGTGGACGAGAAACTTGTATAATGTAATTTATATTCACTCGAAGGTACGCTACTTTGGCTAGACCATTTTCAAGCGAATTATTTCACGATCAATTTCATTAATTGCAGATTATCGCGAGGGGTGTGGTCGCCCCGACTTTCAAATTACTTGTTTGAACGAGGATTCGGTTTTACCGACCAACCACTGTGACCGTATAGTTAAAATTATCATGTTTCGGGTCATATAGTCTACGAACATTTCTCAAGAACCGTGAATTTATTCCTCGCATGAGCTAAACGACTGGGGAATTTGAGAGAATGATTTTTTAAAACTCTCGTTCAATTTCCATCGTGGTATGCTTAAAAGATGATTACAAATCGCCGATCCTATCGGCTCATGAAAAAGTTCAATGAAATTCAATTTCAGAATAACGATATTTGTCAAATCGATCGGCCGCGACACTCTGTGTACAGAAGAAGGTATTCGGTGCTCGTTATTCATTCCGTTATTTCACAAAAGAATATTATATAGAACGCCGGAAACGGCTGTGAGCACGGGAAAAATTCAAGGCTGGAGCTCAACGCGGTCAACGGCGGAAACTTTAATGGGAAAGATGCGCGACCTCAGCGAATATAAAAAAATTTCAATTCCGTTTCTAATAACGGCTAATGATTATGCGTATTAAAGCTTTTGTTATTTCTGTATACCCGCGCGAGTCGTTTCAAGAATTGTAAATTATCAACGCGATAAAAATATCGATGATAATCGATTGGTATTTTTCAAATAATTTCTGAATTTTTATACGTCTGCAATAAAATGATTAAAAATTTATTCTTGCGGTAAATTTCATCCGTTTATTCTATGTATACGGTTATATTCTCAGTCGATATTGTCTTTTTTACTAAATCGTCTGTGTAAAACATTGTGGAGTACAGACCGTATGTATAAATTAAACGCTATTATGACATTATCGCGCGGCAGTAATAAAGTTTAAATACAAACACGCCGCAGGAGCTGAAATTAAATAAAAATATATAGCTCTAAACATTTTTATCTCACGCAACAATATGCCTGGGAAACGATTATGATAGCGCGCACCTCGGTGCCGTGCCCCGTTCGATGCAGTAGGTACTTTTGCATCTCGTTTCCCAAAGTCTTCGTAGTTCAACCGATTTTACAGCATTCGATCGTCGAAAATGTTCGATAACACTCGTCGCATATCGTCAGCCACTTTCGGCGATTGGTCACTGTCCTGCAGCGGTCATAAAACGATTCATCACGTTTGTACGACGTATAGTTAATTCGTGCTCGATCGTGATATACGACCTCACAGATATCTACGCTGTATGATCGGTACAAACACGCACGTTTAAACCCTAACTCGTGCGTATTGGAACATCGCGCCCCAGATTGATTGATACGTGTTTATTTTAAGACGTAAATTTGAAATTCTGTCCCTTGCATGCCTATCGTCATTGTCCATACGATATCGCATCGCACCTCTGTACAGACGTGTAATATGGTACGTTTTTGGACTCAGTTCGAGTCGGATCGTTTTCAATGATTTTCGTCTCTGCTGAGATATGCAGCAGTTCGTCAATTCGGGAAATGACTCACTCCGTTACATCGTCGCGCTTACCTCACCTGCTGCAGCTGTTCAACATTTTTTATTGTATACATACGTATCTTAGATCTTTAGAATTCCACGTGATTTTCAGCGAGACGTTTCTCCCGCACACCTGTATGCCTGTGTGTAGATTTTGTATGTGTGGATACACGATGACTGATCATCAACGCGATTTATCTTTGTTTCATCGCCGAGGAATTTTAGCTCGTAAAAATTTTTTTTCCTTTCCACTTCTCTTTTTTGATTCATTGCGGAGGATGTGTTTATTCGAAGAATCTGCTCGCCAACGCGTAACGCACCTAGCGTTAACGCTAAATCCCGCAATGTGTCGCATAAATTTAGTTTGTTCTCCATTCCAAGTTATTAGTACGGTCGTACGATACATTTACGAGTTGTCTAGAAATTAAAGCGATAGAAGAAGAAGAAAAAAAATCTCATTCAATTTCCATCGCGTTTATTGTACGATGCTCGTAATTACGAGTGTGTAATATACGTGTGATACGCTATACATCACAAACGAATGAGCTGTTCTCGAAAACTAACAGTTTATTTCATAGTATTAGACTGTAACTAAATACTACAATTCAAACTAGAGTTGAACAGTTAATTAGTTAATTTCTATTTTGCTGGGACTATGATAATACGCGATAACATTGTTTCATTGTAAATACTCACGCTTAGAAATGACGCAATGTCGTTCTAATTATCGGCTAGAATTCAAATCATTTCGACGTATATGTACAATCGTGATATATGCCACCTACATATATACCCGGTAGTTTGAATTTCGCAGCTTTGTCGCCGAGAAAGTAGCGACTTAAATCTTTCGTAATTCAGAAAACATATAATTGATCAAATTTTCGACCGCTCGATATACGTACGTTCGTTTATTGAGGGGGGAAAAATTTCTTTATCTCGATAAATAATTCCTAGAGTGAAATCGGATCGTTATACATTGATGTATACAACATCTCAATAATAAATTGAGGAAAACGAGGTGAGTCCGTAAAGCGTATTTTGAAATGACAGTTATGGTTATTTTTTAAACGGGGTCATTTATTCGATGAATCATAAGTTTGCTGTATTTTTTTTTGCCCCTCAACCGCCTCCGTTATAATTTTGCACGGAGAAATTTTTAATAAGACGAATGTTAAGCGAGCCCATATCTTAATTAATATCACAAAGCTGCCGGAGAATAGGTCAATGAACAGGTCACGCGTCCGAGTGTTGCTTTTTCGAAACTTCGGCATTTTTTTTTTTTTCTTAATAATTACATTATTATACATCCACGATTTCTCCAGAATCTAACGCACTCGGGACGGTGTAGGTATCAATTTGTGTTGAACATGTGAAACCTGCGAGTGATGAACGTCGAAAAAAGAAATATACAGATTCAATATTTCTTCAACACTCTGTACAACACCTGTAAACGAATTGACGTTCGCGCAAGATCGGTACACGTAGTCTTTCGAAACTCAACACCGTTATAATAACCAATCATATTATCTCTCGTTGAAGCTGACCTGTATATTTTTTCTCATCGTTTAACAAGTGTAATGATTTCGCTTGATTTTATCATAAAAGTATATACCCGATGTATCTATAGAAGAAATATTTCGTTTTACAATTAGTATTCCTCTGCATTTGTGGTGTGTAAATAGCATATCGATGTATAGTAGTTAGTATTATCCCGTTGGCTGGATTCGTTCCGATTTTGTAAAGTTACAATCCTTAGCTAGAGCGTTGAAATCTCCTATGAGAATAATTTTCGGTCATTACAACCGAGTAGCCCGAATCGCGATATTCTTTACATTTATACGAGGTGTTCCACGTCAACTTCGTCATGTATACTGGCCCCGGTGAGGTATTTTTTCGGAGTACTTTCTACGCGCCGAAAAAGGAAATGCGATATCTCAAAATGGAGATATCGATTGAGAGGGTCCGAACCTATGCTAGATGAAATTTACATGGAATGCACCGCGTATAACGTACGTGAAATTTTCGCACGCTTAATGTACGTCCCGTTGTGTCTGTGACTTTCACGCAGCCCGAAAGCATGATCACTAGGGTGGTGAAGAAGGAGGTGAAGAAGAAGGTGCGCAGATTACGCGGACGTTCAGATTCAGATACCGACGATGACGAGTTCGAAGATGATTTGGTAAGTCTGCAGCACGGCGTCGCGTAGCAGAAAAATGAGGGTGCGGGTCGCCGCGAATTTCATTAATCCATGGCAGAGAAAAGAAAAGAAATAAATGTGCGTCGGTGCGACTCTCGTAACGATTTTCAGGTCACTCCGTAGATCGATCGATATACTTAAAACCGCTGCGGAAATGGAAGGTTCTGGTATAGGTTACGTAGAAATGGATCATGATACAAATATAATTATAGGCGTTAAGGCCACAGGTGTCTTCCACCTGCAATGCCGTGTATAAGTTCCCCTATTTCGACATCGTGTGTTTCTCTCGGGGACCGGCACACCGGCAGATACGCGTGTGATACAGGTTTGCGGTTTTACGTAATCGTTTACATTTTACCTCTCCTTCGTCCGACTATTACCACCACTAACGGTTACAGCAACGAAAACGACAGAGTTTTAATGGGGCGTCGCCGTTGCTCTAGCGAATACCTCGAATACGTTTAAGCGTTTACGTTTACGTTTAACTATACCATGTATTGCCCGTTATCACGGTCACGTTTTACTTTGCATTGTTACTACACCTATTTCCGAGCGTATTTCATTGTAGAAGTTGACGATCACATCAATGGCTGGAGATCGGAAGGACGTAGTGAAAATCTATTTTCATTCCGCATTTGATTACTTCCTTTTCCGCCTCGCCGTAAGATTTTATGAAATTTGGCCCATTTTCTGTGGATCACGCCCTTCTGCTTTTCAGTCCTCCTTGTTACGACCTCGAGAAGGTGGAGTAGGTATGCAGAAAAGCTTTCCATACGTGTCCCGGAATTCAACCGATAGGGATTACGTCATGATACCTGCAAAGTCTAAAGGTGTTTGCAAAAACAGCGACAGAGAAAAAGAAATGATTAAAAAAAATTCACGTTCACGCAGCTGTGATTAACGATGATTAGCGGGTCGATTTGGGTCATCGATGTGTTTTATGTAAATATCGCTCGATGCTGCAGCTGGAGATGTGATTAGAGGTATCTCTAATCTCTTTATTTCCCCACTTCCCCCAGTTTATATGACGTTACTCGACGTCGATCACATTATGTCATTGAAATCTTATGTATATTATTAATAGTACACAGCTATACACACCTGCACTATGCAGAGATAAGAAAAAATCTTCAATAGTCACATCCAATAACGTGTTATTTTAACGATCCTCATATAGTTCACGTGTTAACGGTCTTTTTTTTTCGTTTTTTTGTTTTTTCTACTTGGTGAATAGAGATAAGACACATTATTATTGATATTTGATTTCACGGGCGACGTTACGTGGGTACAATTCACATATGTACACATTTTGTGTTCTGATTCATCAGGTGACGTCATTATAGTTAAACTTTTCCCCTTTACTCCGTCGGAATACCGTGACGTATTTTTAATGAATTTTATCATATTTCGTATGTTAATACGCGCGTCTAAAAATAAATGATATTCATATCATACGAGTACATATTTTCATGTACGTACTACATTTTATGGAGAGAACAGACAATCCCGTGAGTCGTTGATTATTGAGAATATTATTCGTAAAAATCTCATCGACGCTGATTGGAATAATTTCATTTCAATTAAAATCCTCCAGCCTATTGATATCGCAAATTGTGAACAAATGAGATAGGGTTATCTCTTGATATAACGTTTACGATATGGCTACCGCAAATATTCATGGGTTCAAATTTGGATTTTCACATTTGAATGAATTAATCAAAAAATCAACTCAACGAAAACCATCTGTAATATATTTCTCCCTTTTTTTTTTTTGCCTTTCATGTCTGTGTAATGATCTGATTCATTCCGCACATATTTCCACATAATACCGTATCAATTAGTCCTCTTACTTGCATCTATATATAGTTCGATTTCATTTTCTAATTATACTTACAGATCGCTGCAACGATCGATCAATCTTTATTAGGTACTTTCCGTTGTATATTTCCATAATATTATTTTACACCGCGCGTTATAGGTATAGGAAAACTAGGATAATGTACCCTGCTTTCATGCTCGTAGGTCATCGAGTTCTTTAAAGCTCGATGAACGCGAAACGAAGGATAAAACGAACGGGAAACTAACGATATTAATAATAGCAGTAACTACTCATGTTCTTGGAAGAGTCATAAACGATACCGCTCACAGTTTCCGCCAAGACTGCAGACCGGAAGTCACGATAAATTTTCTGAAAAGGGTCAACCGGTAGACTAAATCCTCTTCGAAATCCTATTATACTTCGCTGCAGTAAAGGAAAAATGAGACTTAAGATGAAGCAGTTTTAAGTCCAAAGACTAAAGATTATTTTCTTTTTTCTTCTTTCCTTTTTCATGCTCACGTATTATGTGGATATATGCCAACAACACCTTTATAAAATTGATGACAAAAGTCTGGCAGCATCGGTTCGTCATAATATCACGTCGAATAATAAAAAATGAAAAAATATCCATCCATAATTCACCTATAAGTATATATCTGACTCATTACACCTCGTAGTCCTGCAGATCGCGGACTCGTTGATGGACATTTCCTTTTTTTTTTGTTTACTTCTTTTTCTTTTTCTTACGTCTTTTTTTAAGTTCCTGGTGAGGTGGCCTCCGTTCTCCGTTATGTTACGTCATCTGCGGTATAAGGAATATTCATACACGTATACATACATATACATATGTGCGCGGGTACGAGTTTACCGTGAAGATATATTACGGCTGTGATATTGCAGACCTACATACGTATTCGTGTACGTTTTACGATTAAAGAAAAAAAAAAAAAAATTGAAAAAACAGAGAAAAAACCAGCTATGTACAGTATATATGAGCGTATCAGAGAGTTAATAAATGCCGAGTTTCTCACTGGGCCAGGGACTTTGGTTTTAATATCATCATGCTATACTTGTATAGCTGCCCTGACTTAATTCGTGACAAAGTTAACAACCGATATGGTCAACGAAGGCTGTAATGAAAGAAAACCCTTTGACAACGAGTATTTTATGACTATCCGTGAACAAGAGTATACACATGGTATTGTATGTGAGAAGAACAATTCCTCGCCTAGTCGTAAGTAATTTTAACGGGAAAAGGAGAGAAGTTATCTTATCAGAGTATACCTAACGTATAACCGACCTTCCGGCACTCGCCCAACAGACAACCGTTCGTTTTCCGATAAAGTCTTCAGCGGCGTCGAGGAAGAATTTTTAATTTTTGTGATCAAGCCGATGTAGGATTGCCGTAAAGAAGTTTTTTTTATCCTTTTTGAATTTTTTTCCATCTGTTCCTTCTCCTTCAAATTCCCACTCTTCGATTTTTCAGGTATTTTTAACGATTAAATGAACGTTAATTCAATTCTCAGTTCTCTCTCAACCCAAACATATACGATATTCGTATGGTAAAATAAGTTCCCACTTTTTGTTATTTTTTTAATTTTTTTGCTTTTACTCGCTCGATTATTGATTCAAAGCCGGTGTATAGTCTGCCGATATATAGTATGGCCGCGGATTCATGCAGGTAGATGAAAATAATATAGGAATACATTACGATTATATGTTGAACGAGGAAATGAGAGACACAGAGATCCTCGGGTGGCTTTTAGAGTGTCCATGCAGAAATACGCCATTTTACTAAGAGATTGCCCTCGCGCAATTCGCAGCGGCTAGAAGATCTCGGGATTGAAATGGCGCGATAATGCGAGGGTTATGCAATTCCCATCGTTCTTGTCGTTACGGAAACGAAAAAATAAGAGACCTTGGCTAGTCCGAGGATATTTTGGGATATCGATCAAACCCGTAGCTGCGATGACGTTTGAAAATTATTACCGCAAGACTCGTTAATCGTAATCTGATATTGATGTACCTGTATAGTACATCATCTATGCGTGATCCGAAGTTTACGTGGCCGATGTGAAATCCGCAACTCGCAATTTTTTAAAGATAATTATACGTACGTACAATTCCTCGTACAATTCGGTAGCGTCATCAGACTATTGTAAATCACCGAATATAGATAAGTACGTCTGTTTATATTACGGTACAATGATACGTGGATAAAATAGATATCGACGTAATGTCTGGAGTAATGTTATTCGATTTCAATTTTATTTGACGCAACGCATCAGGTGCTCAGTCTGCAACTTTCTGCCAGCCGATTCGATGTCTTAGACATGAATTTACCGACGCGTTTTTCATTTATCAGAGAAGGTGGTATACATCGCAAGGTGAAATGAGAACGATGGCAAAAAGGTAATGGATTATCTGAACAATTAGCTGGAAATATTAATTGTCTAGAAACATGCGTCAGGTTCAATTTAGTTCTGTACAATTCAGAAATGAAATATTGTAAAAAAAGAATCGGAATGCGCCGCATATAATTATCTGAATTTAGGAAAATATGTACTCCACGTATGTCCTTCGTATCCTTCGAATCCTTCAAATCCCTAAATCGAAGTCGTTTTTTACATGTGAATATTTTATTGCATTACGAACTTCAACTTATACCACACCGTAAATATGAGACATGTAGGAATATGATGCCTATAAAATTATGGTCCTCTCAAAATTCTTTTGATACTTTGTACACAACAACTACCTTACATTATTAAACTACATATAAAATACTTTAATTTTACTGTATTTCTATTCTTAAAATGCACGCAAACATAAAATGAACAACTGGAAGAGTGGATATTCATTCTTATCTAGGGTAAGCAAAATAACAAACAACCATTTATGGCGTAACATGTTAACAATTAATTATAAATGTAATGCATGACACGTTATTCATATTGTAGAATAAACCTCGAGTATGTATAGATTGTTATTTTTTCGAAATTGCCTAACCGCGGAAACTGCAAGTTGCGGTCCATAGTGAGCTTAGTATAATCAATTGATGTGGATTGAAAAGCGTATCTGATTACAAACATATGTAACTGTTTAAGGGACTGTGTTACTTGTAGCATAACGTGACACCCCATGTCGATTCAAACAAAACACCAAATTTTTCGAATTTTGTTTCAGATAAAAAATACAACTTTTTTTTAAATATACTTGGTCTCAAAGCTCATAAAGCTCATTGAGAAATTCGAACACGAGTGCAAACATTTTTTGGATGCTTTGAGGTTTATATCGTGCAAAAATTGGAAAGAAATAATAAATCATAGTCGAAAGTTGGTCGAGTTGACATGGATAATTTCGAATTCATGCATAATATTTGGCATGCTAATACTGTTCTGGTCCTTGGTCACGATGATTTCGTTATTTGACAGGTTGTATTTATGGACGAGATTATTAGTTGATTGAATAGATACATACGAGCAAATAGGTGTCTCCATCAGAAATTTACGTTAGATTACAGCTGATCCAAAGCATATGTTTCGTTTGTTATCTACTCAAAATTGTTATCGGTATATAAATTCTTCAATATTTTTTACCTTCTTTAGTAACGGTTCCTCAAAAAAAATTAATAGAGTTTCGCGGCTATTTTATTCCGTAAACGCTAATTTGAATTACTATCTGAAAGTGAGGACTATTCATGGTTATGGCATATCATTACAGGTGGGTTTATTCAATCGGCGAAAAATTTGGCACGTAAGACAAATTAACCATTTGGATTTTTCTGTAATGTCAAACTTGTCGTTGCATATAGAGCTTTCTAGTGGCACAGTTTATACCGCGTTTTCTCTACTTTACGATCAATTTATACGCAAATTAATTATTTTCCAGTCATATACGCAATAACTTACATTTGTATCATGCTGTAAGATATCGCAAGTGATTCATAATTATTTCAATTCGAAAGACGAATGTTATCTTTAATTTGCCACCAGAATGAGTGAGTTATCGGTTGTTTAGTATTTTATACGAATGCGTAATGAACTAATCTGCTTCACGCAATGGTCAGCGACACTGACTAAATTTCTGGTTTACGGAAATGAAGTTGTTTAATAATCTTGTGATAAGACAATCAAGATCACTTACTTTAATTTTGTTTTAAACTATTCTAATGGATCTATACATTATGTATCACGAGTTACCACGACGTTGTGTTTCCAGTAAATTCAGCTTCTTTCATTTTGCATTATTACAAACTCAATATCGTCGGATACCAATTTTTGTCACAGTTTCCATTTTTATTAGTGAACAAACACAAACACCCAGTGCATGATTATATGTTGATGTGCATTTAACCACTTCAATTCACAGGCACTGTTTTTGTACCTATTGTCTCGCGTAAATAATACAACAATTATATCATTCTACCTTGGGTTACAGGTGATGAACCAAGATGTGAAGAAAGAGAATCCCTTGCAATTCAAGTTCCGTGCCAAATTCTATCCGGAAGATGTTGCTGAGGAACTTATTCAGGACATCACGCTTCGTCTATTTTATCTTCAGGTGAGCCGACACTCGTTTAGATCTCATTTTCTTACAGGATCATGCTGACCGTATTTTGCTGATAAAATTTTTTTTGTCGTGAACATGTTATATTCGTATATCCGTAATTCGATAATCCTGGAATTATTTTTTCTAGGTGAAAAATTCCATCTTAACCGATGATATATACTGTCCGCCGGAAACATCCGTGCTATTGGCTTCTTATGCCGTTCAAGCTCGCCATGGAGATTTTCTAAAAAGCTCTCATAGTACTGGCTTTTTAGCCAACGACCGTTTATTACCACAACGTGTCATGGATCAGCATAAAATGAGCAAAGATGAATGGGAAGGTTCCGTTACAACATGGTGGCAGGAACACCGAGGAATGCTTCGCGAAGATGCGATGATGGAATATTTAAAAATTGCTCAGGTATAGAGAATTCCGATTTTTCCAGAATCATGATCAGAATTGTTTCACATGGAAAACATTCCAAGAGTTTATTTAGAAACTACTAAATCATTCGATTTGTTTCCGACCAGGATTTGGAAATGTATGGCGTGAACTACTTCGAAATTCGCAACAAGAAAGGTACCGAACTTTGGCTCGGTGTTGATGCTCTTGGCCTGAATATTTACGAGAAGGATGACAAACTCACACCAAAAATTGGTTTCCCATGGTCAGAGATTCGTAATATCTCCTTCAATGATAGAAAGTTTATCATTAAACCAATCGACAAGAAAGCACCAGATTTTGTCTTCTTCGCACCAAGAGTTAGGATCAACAAGAGAATTTTGGCTCTTTGCATGGGCAACCATGAATTATACATGCGAAGACGTAAGCCTGATACCATCGATGTCCAACAGATGAAGGTTAGTTGAATTATTTATATGTCCGTATAATAATTGTATATTGATCAGATATTCCAACTTCTCACCTCATTTCGGAAGTTCAGTTATATTAGCATTTTAAATTTCGAACACTGCCCTGTGATGTTTACGTTTGTATTTGCTACTCTTGAGTGCCATGATGTCAAAGATTATCTGAGGGTGGTGGATTAGAACAAAGTTGCCTTCTGCTCTGTGAAATGTATGAAATATCTACCCAGCATTTAGATGTTTACTTTAAACTTGAGCTCTGTCAATAAGTATTTGACTTTTCATTAAAGGCTCAAGCTCGTGATGAGAAAATTGCTAAGCAGCAACAAAGAGAAAAGCTTCAGTTGGAAATTGCTGCAAGAGAACGTGCTGAAAAGAAGCAGCAAGAGTATGAGGAGAGGCTCAGAAGTATGGCTGAAGAGATGGAGAGACGGCAGGCCGAACTTTCGGAAGCGCAGGAAATGATTCGACGTTTAGAGGAACAGCTAAAACAACTTCAAGCTGCTAAAGAAGAGCTCGAAGATCGTCAGAAGGTATGTTGTTGTCAATCATTCAGTATTTTCAGCAATTCTTTAAAACTGTCCAGTATTGCGTATTACGATATTTAAGTGAAATAATTTTCTCTAGAATTGCCGCAGTGATAAAAGTAACTAAAATATTTTCGTGCATATTCTGTCAAAATTCAATCCAATTTGTTCTCCTTAGTGATTGTTAAGCAGCGACTGTTTGATATTCCGTGTCTAACTTCTTTTTAAAATAGAATTTACAATTCTAGGAGTTTTTACAAGTCATGGCAATAGCACATGCATATCTTAGCAATGCAGCACTAGCACGTTATTCCAAATATTTATTGGTGAGATACCACTTTCGATCCTAGATGTTTTTCTTTAAACTTTTACAATCCTCATTTTAATTTCTGGTTTT
The DNA here is from genome assembly GCF_917208135.1 of Athalia rosae. Taxonomy (NCBI): domain Eukaryota; kingdom Metazoa; phylum Arthropoda; class Insecta; order Hymenoptera; family Athaliidae; genus Athalia; species Athalia rosae. The sequence continues at coordinate 4,094,441 of NC_064027.1, read as the reverse complement.
TTACTGATTCTTGAAGTCTTAACAAATTCTAGTGTGTATTTTCAGTTCAAAAGCATTTATAATCTCTACCTCAGAGATGTTCTCAATTACGTATTTTAACCCATAATGTGATGCATGTATTCAAATTTCAAACGCGCCTTGGCTAGTTGTTGTAACTCAGTGGTTTTTTGTCACATGCTGAGGACATGCTATGTGTCAAACAGCTACTAATTATCAAAACCGTGTTCAGCATTGATTGTCGATCATCGATCTATCTGAATTACGGAGTATTGAATTAATAATGGTAGTTTTTCACTGGCAATCTTTTTCAAACTACCTAATTTTCCTATTAATTGAGTATCATATGTAGAAATCTAGAGTAGAATTCAAGTCAGGAGTATTGATTTTCTTATGAATGATATTATTTTCATCAAATTTTCCATAGCACTTCATCCAATAAACGTACAATAATAAGATCAGAATTTGTAGGATTTTTATGCAATAATATCGTAGTCACGGATAATTGCATATAAAAAATCCAATTACCTGGCTATTAGCTGGTGTAATTGTTATAATACAAATATTTTATTGTGTTGTAATCAGGATTGATGTTTCTTCAAAAAATAATTCATTGATATTTTTAGGAATTGACAGTGATGATGGAAAAGCTAGAACGCTCCCAAGAAATGGAGGCTGCAGAGCGCATGAAGCTGGAACAGGAGATTAGAGCAAAGCAAGAAGAAGTTCAACGTATTCAATCTGAAGTTGACGTTAAAGATGCAGAAGCTCGAAGACTTCAAGAAGAAGTAGAGGCAGCCAGGTACAATTATGAATTTGTGTTTTAATCGTGACTCTGCAATACCGTACAAATTACAGTAGATATAATCCATATCTGGTTGCACACCTGAAAAAACCAGATTATGCCAACTGCATTTTACAAAGCAACTATGCGACAGATCATAAAATATATGAATGGCATATTTCAGAATTAGGCAAGAGGAGGCATTCCAATCAAGTACAACTCCCCAACATCATCATGTTGAAGAGAATGAAGAAGAGGGCGAGGAAGAGGGAGAAGATGAAAGCCCACAGGGCGATGTTACTAAGGACCTTGCTACTGACGAGTCGATCATTGATCCAGTTGAAGAGCGACGTACTCTCGCAGAAAGGAACGAACGGCTGCACGACCAGTTGAAGGTACGTGTTTCATACCTTCAAAATCTCCCTGTTATTGCTATTCATGTATCCTAAATAATTAGTTATTATAGTTCCAGTTGTTCGATATATGATTTGTTTTTTTTTCCTTTTATCAACAGGCTCTAAAACAGGACTTGGCCCAATCTCGCGACGAAACAAAGGAAACGGCGATGGACAAAATCCATAGAGAAAACGTACGCCAAGGTCGTGATAAATACAAGACGCTTCGTGAGATTCGTAAAGGCAATACTAAACGTCGTGTTGATCAATTCGAAAACATGTAAATTAAACCCAATCCGTTCTTAATTACACCCTACTACCTAACCTTATTATAAACTTCCATCCTTAGGATTTATATACTTTAATTCATTTACACGGAACAAAATTTTGGATTTTAGTATACAATATAAGTTTAATCGGGTCTAAAAAGCTTACAAAAGTGCCTGTAAATCCGTTCTATTGGCCATTTTGCATAAGTGATCAGTTTGTGGTGTATAGTGTATAGTGTATAGTCGCAGTTTTAAACGTATTACTTAACGGCATATTAGGTAATAATTTCATTCGCGTTTACTCATAATTCACTTGTTATTGAATTCCACTTCTTTATACCAACTCTTATAGCTCGAGTTACGTAATATTTTTGTTTTATCTATTCATTCATTCACCGAAGCTTCCTGATCAACAATATTCGCAGTATGTATATAAAATTGTGTTTTAAAAAACAGGCATGTCTACCAATTTTCATCGTACTTATTTTTCAAACTCTCACTCTTCCAAAATGGCCATGCTTTACATATTCACTAATAATTTTTTTCCGAATCTATGGGTGGCTCATGTCTAATCTATATGCGAGACCGGTACGTGAAATAAATTTCTATGAAACTGTACATTTTTATCGATTGTCCATTTTTCAACAAGAAGTGCAGATTCATTTTTTCAGAATTGGATAGTCAACGAAATAAGCCTATATTTCTTTGCAGTTTCCACTGACGCTGAAATATGTCGTTAAGCCTTATCAACCTCCATATGTGTGGCATTAGTTTCTGTATCTCATGTGTGACACTTGACGCCCCACTTACTGTCCATATGTCATACGTTCTGTTTGGAACAAGATAGCTTGCACCCGTATTTTCGATGTTCGTGTTACAATATTCGTACTCGTTGAAATACATTGGCATTGGTTGTAGTCCATTTAGGACAGTTGTTATGTGTATACGTTTGGAAAGAAGAATGAACTGCGGCGCTGATTTTTGGATATGCTGTGGGGGTAGGGGGCTTAAAAAAGCTTAACTTCAAATTGTCGACCAAGGTTTCCTATGTGCATTCGCCGCCGTTTTGAAAAGGGTGTAAATTTTGTTGTTTTGTGATAACTCGGTTCTCCGTCATAAAACAGAAATTATGATTAGATACTTTTTTGTTGGTTTTTTGACATTCTCCAATTTAGGTCATATGACTTTTTCACCTACAATCCATCGTTATAGAGATATCGAACGAAAAACTGAAAAATTAATAACTTAAAATTGATGAAGTTGCAAGAAACCTTTGATTGAAGACATTTATAGGGTAAGAAGAAAGCATTTCACACTCTTTTAGCGGCAAGCTTAGAAAGAAGATGCGAGGAACATGAACGTATGTTACTATTGCTGTCGGTCAACATGCAACAACATCTGTAACATCGACATGATAAGGATGATGATATGGATGAGTCTAGTATCGGCGAATCATGATTCGCTAGAAATTGATCAGGACTCGGAAGAACAAGAATGCGAACCCGAACTATCGAAGTAAAGAAAAATCTAAACATCCAAAACACCCATTTTTCTTAAAATTACGCGTCATGCGAACACATATCTTGAAAACAAATTTTATACGTGTTATTGATCATTCTAATGTTGTAGTCATTTATATCGTACATATCTATGATTGTACTTTAACAATTTTGTCTTAAACCTTAAATATACTACAAGATTGATGATAAACATTTTTTCGATAAGTATCACGAGAATGGAGAAAAAAAAAAATCAATTCTAACTTCTTAGAAGTCATATGACCTAAATTGTAGTGTCAAAAAACCAAAAAAAAATATCTAATCCTAATTTCCGTATTATGACGGAGAACCGATTTATTGCGAAACAACAAAATTCACACCCTTTTCAAAACGGCGGCGAATGAACATAGGAAATCTTGGTCGATAATTTGATGTTAAGCTTTTTTAAGCCCCCCCACAGCATATCCAAAAATAAGCTTTCTCGGTTCATTTTCCTTTCTAAGCCTTTTTTTTCGTATGTAATGACTGTACTAATTTCCGAAACGTACATTTTATATATTTTATATAAAGATCATCCACTAATTACTTGCAGTGCGAGCGGGTGCATAGATGTGCTATTATATTTTTTTCACCAAAGTGCAATTATTTCAGAATAATTAATATCAACGATGATTTTCGCTAAAGTCCCAAACATTATGTAATGTCTGAAGTTCTATAAACATTAGAACGAACATTATTTGTTTGAATAAAGAAAAGTTTCATATTTATTGAGAAAGAATACAATCACCCTGCTCCATGACATACATCAAACATGATATTCGAAAAAAGTATTTCCACAGATGCATTGAGCACATCAATGTATGTCATTGAGTAGCATGTCAAACTATTTGTAGACTATCCTTCATACGTAATTAATTCATAATTTTCTTCGAACAAAGCAGCGTTATTCGAGATTATTTTTAATATTGTGCTAACTCAGAAATGAGATTATATTTCTTTGTGCTCAATGATGGCTCTGCATTGTTTCTCATCGTATTGCGAATCGGAATGGTGCTATATGGTCTTATTTACGTTCTTTAATTAATAAAATCGAAAGATTGCTGTGGCCCATAGAGCTTTTTCAGGTCTACTTGAAGGTAATAATGCATTATCTTGAAACTGAATGAAAATATTCAAATCAAAAATACCTAATCAAAATTCACAGATATAATATTGAGAATTGTGTTTGGAGACAACCAATGACATTGTATGGTAATTATATTAAGTGATATCGGATATCAAAAAATTTCGCATTAACATTAAAACCTTCTGCGAACTACTTGTAAGTCATTTCAGATTAGTACGAACAGAGTACAATTACTATTGAGTAATTTTTTATTGAACACTCGTGGCCTTTACTGATATACAAAAATTGAATAATACTGCATGCCAACTTTAATATCTCGTGTGACTTTTCTGCTATGCTATACATCCAGATAAAACTCGTGCACAAAATAGTGTGCCTGATTTGTATTTTTTGAGCGCATTGCAAATTTCGCACGGTATGTGTAAGTATGAGCTTTCGACTTTTTTGAAAAAAAAACTGTGGCGCAATTTGGCATGCCAGATAATTGTTAAGCGAGTTTTTTTAGAGAGAGGAGGGAAAACACCAACTTGTAAGATTTGCAACTTGAATTATTCTCTGAAAACTGGCGATGCCTGTCCATATAAACATTGGACTGGATATTCTTAATGTAAGACACTAAGAATCTGATGAACATTCGCTATGTAATATTATCGCTAACGCCCTCACTACCGCTATTACTATTATTAGTATCATCATTACTATACCACACAATAACAATAACCAGCACCGACACCACCACTATCGCTACAAACAATAAGGAATAATTAAATAATTATAGATATTTTTGGATTATATTTATTAGTAATACTTACAATTTAGTATTGTTATTATCATTATTATTATCATTATTACTATTATTATTATTATTATTGACATTATTAGTATTAGTATTATGAGATCATGTTAGAATTCTACTGAAGCAAAGCATTTTATAGTTGTCTATTTCTATTTGTAATGAGAAGCGAGATATGGTATATCAGATAATTTATGCAACATTATGTGTAAAAAGAAACGAAGCAAATTATTATTATTATTATCTTTAATGTTATTAATATTATTATTATATTACTACTACTATTATTATCTATCATTTTCATCATACACAATTGCTTCAATTTCCATCTATGGTGTAAAATTTGGTAGCAACATCGATGAGACATTCCGAAGAATTGACGCGAGATCGTCTATCACTAAATTAATAAATGACATTGGAGTGACATGTTCTACTCTTAGTGAAAGCTATTTTTGTCATTAAATATTGCCGAGAAAATTCATTCAAAATTTACAAGGGGAACTTACCGGCGATGCTATTGCCGTCAGTTCCTCCACTGATGCGTGTTGATGTCTTCTAGTAAAAACGCAGTTGAAGTTAAACATTTTCATTTAGATATACTCAAAAACAACTTTCCAGTGAAAATGATTTTTTTATCATAAAATTTGTTTTTCAATAACTTTTTATGGTAACTGGACAAATGGAAAATCTACAAAACAATTAAAATTGTTGAATCACTCAATCAAAAATGTACTACGCCGAATCTAAAAATATTTTGATACCTCTATGAGCTTATAACAAACTAAATTCCTCATTTCTACGAAAGATTCGAATTCTTTTTTCTGAAATATTTAATGTGTTCCATTTAGCCTATTTCGGGAGAAAGGTAGAAGTTGAAAAAACTCCTTTACCTTTTTTATATTGTTATTAACATTTAAACCACAGCCAATTGATGAAACAACCGTTAGTGATGATCCACCTATCACTGCAACAATCCATACGGCTAAGTTGAAATATCAATACAAATATTTGGATATTCAGTCATTATTATTTCTTAATGAATTACGTTCATCCTTGTTGTAATAAATATACATATGCATATTGCAAGGCACTAGGATAACTTGAAATCATTTATTCTTTATAACTGAAAATCGATCATAAATAGCATAGTGCAACATGCGTGCATTTTGCAGACGTCCACTATCGCAGTTATTTTGTATAGAAAAAAAAAAAATTATTAATAACTAAACGGTTCATTTGCTAATTTTTCTGTACTAGAAGGTTTCCAGCAGTATTATAATATGAAAACGAGAAATTTGGTGTAAATCATTGATATACTTTCTATTGAAAAGTACAATGTTAACTTTGTTGGTGCAAGGATATATGGAAACTATTGTACTTGCTACGAAAACTAGAGATTGTTTAATTAAAAATCGTATCTTATAAAAAAAGAATTCCATGTATTTGTACTTTATTTTTTATCCTTTACAATCAGGGAAATTTTTTGTTGAAACCACCAAAATATTGATCTAATAAATCAAATTAATGTTGCTTCCAGACAGCAACAAAACTATTTTTTTCGAATGAATCACAAAATTTCTTGTCTCATTGAGGCTTTGATTTTTTAATAAAAACGATGAATCATTAATCAGGAAGAATTGTTTTTATTGATTACAAAAAAAAAAACTTATACAAATCGACTAAGAAGGCAAAGTTTTTTATCCAACAAATTTTTTTTTTTCTGTGTGTACCTCATTTCTCGGATCTACGATCATTCTTTACGTGATTAACATAGTAGTAGTACCAAATCACATGGACGTACAGTATTTAATTATTCACTTTTTTTTTTACTATGACGCGATTAAGATTAGAAGAATCGTATTTTTCAAGAACAATTCGAATTTCCATAATTTACTACAAAAATTACGCAGTGTCGAGGTTTATACGCTGTTTTGGTCGGGAATTTACGTTTGTCATTCAGACTGTTCCGCCAGTCTGCATTGAAATCCCAGACTTGGCCGTCTGAATCATAGTTCCTCTATCTTCCTGTTCGTACTTTCAATCCGCTCCTTACGCAACGGCTTTCTAGATTGAACGGCTTCTACCGGTTCATTACTTTTTATTTTATTTATTTTCATTTTCTCCTCAAGAAGGGAATCCCTGATTTTTTCATCATTTTTTAGATCAGCGAATGCTTATTGTTAGTGGACATTAGGAATGTCTCAGGGTTTTAGATTCAAATCTCTGCTTGCAAAACCATTTCATGTATACATGTATGACAGAGCAATCAGCAACTATAGAGATTGATAACGATGAAAATGAAAAGTTATTTGACAATCTGATAAGTTAAGTTTTACTTCATAATGTTGAGTTCGTCCATTGTTCAATTTCTGCAATATATCTACAAGAATTTTGTTTTGAAGTCGGTTTACCGCTCAGACATTATCTGTTCCCAATTCTGTCTGATGATCAAAATTGTATTCGTAAACGTAATATAATAGAGGGTCTTCAATTATAATTCATTAATGTTACATCAGTAGTTATATCTGAAGCACGTAAAGTAATCTAATCAGTAAAAGCTTAACGTATAGTTAGCTCGCTGAACAAGTAATGGCGTCGTTCGGAATTTGAGCAGGTAGGTATAAAAGAATATCAATAGCGAAGGTGAGATAGGGAAATCATATATTACACCATATAAAGTTTATTCTCATTCCAAATATGTATATTTGTCTGAATAAACCACATTCTCTTTGATGGTGTTACATACTATTCTCTGCTTAAATTTATATGTTCCATAGATTTGTATACATATGCAGGGTAGAGGACATGAGTGATGCATTTTGTCGGGGGAATCCGGACGCCTGATAATTTTACTGATAATTCCGATAAATTATTATCTGAAGCAACTCATGCTGCGCTTTGGGACCGTGATCGCAATTTGTAAAATCCGAGAGTCACCTCCCATTGAACGAATCTCCTATACATTCATATTTCATACTAGCGAATGCCGTACGATGCCGCTATCACCTCATACTTGACCGTGCTTGACACTCGAACTCGACAGTCCCTGTACCTCGTTGATGTTCGTAAACCCACTAATATATATATGTATATGTAATAAATGTCGTAAACCGAATGAGACGGTTACACCTGTAAAAAGTCAAGTTAATTGTGTCATTCTAAGTGGTGAAAAATGTCATTAGAAAACGACTTCAAAATAAATCGGGAGGGCTCAGTTGAATCGCAAGGTTTCGATGGGGATGATTCAGATGACAGGTAGGTTCTTTTCAAATAGTTACATCACTAAAATGTTGTTAAAAATAGAATTGTAGATTAACACCTCAAGCCTTTTTGTTTACATAGCAGCGTAACCATCGCTTCGTTTGCCATTAGCAGCTAGACGACGTTATGCAAATAGCCTAAATACTTATTCAATTCGGCGAACACGCATAACCTAACAGTATTTTTATAGGAATGTAATTGATTTGTATTTTTGTACGGGACGTTGGTACGACGATTGAAGCATTCTAGTATCGCGTGTACCATTGTTCGAGCTATTGTTGTTTCAAAATTACGCGCCAGTCATTCACGTTGAGCATGCAATTATCAGCTAATCTCTGATATCAAGTAAAAGCGTTAGGGATTACTTAAGTGAATTTTAAACAGGTACCATATTATTCGGTAGTTCTACGCAAGGTGGCATATTCTGACAATTTTTAGAATTTTATCACATCTTTCAAAAATTACTCACTTGCTACTACTAACAATAAAGCTGCTTTAAACTGGAATTTGTCCATCGATACATTACGACCTTATATGACTAGTATTTAATTGCTATTCAATTTATTCAAATTCTTTTCTTATGATAATCATTGAAAGTTCTTCACCTGAAGTCCCATGAACTGAGCTCATAGTTTCAAAATGATATTTGAGACTGGAGAAGTTACCCACTTCCAAAAACTTATTTTGTTTGTATGATTATTACAAATTGTTCATCACTCAATATTTTTGCTGAATGCTGTATGATGCATATAGTTCATCAAACAGACTTAGTCATAAATACCTCATTTCGATGTGGCCCAGAACAATATTTGCAATATTTACTCAAAATTTTGTCACTACCAATCTTCAGTCAACAATTTCCATATATTTGTTCTTATCTGGGCTTGGTTGTATTGGTGTACCTACTTTAGAGCTTTGATATATCGTCACGATATGAGACAATACATCCATCAGATGTATGATCAGTACATCCTCTTTTTCACACGGACTACTATGATTTTTTTTCGATTACTTAATGATGCTTTCAATCAGGATTCATTTGATATTTTTACTAACTGAATACTCAACTCACTGAGCTTATTACAGTCACCTCCATTCAAAATCATCAAGTACTTGGTGAAAAATACTTACGTGTACTGTTATGTAATGCAACAGTGTATGACTTATTGCTTTTGTAACATTTTTGTCCCACTGGGAATGATCAACATAGATTTTTGAAGGGAAATGTAGGTCCAAACGATCAGTCAAAATTTCATCGAAAAAAGGTGTGCTGACAACCTGTAACTATTTGAATGTAGTTCTAAGAGTTTTAAGTGATGAAAGTGCTGGCCACAAGAATTCAGGGAATATTTCAGTCGAAATATTTGGATTTATCTAAAAAGTTGACAGGATTTAAAGAACTATGTTTTTTTGCCATAGCAAAAAAAAATCGCTGAGTCCAGATGCTGAGTTCGAGGAAACACTTCATGCCATGACTGATCTCTATGGACAAACACCTCCAAGAACACGCTTTAACAGAAGGCAGAGAGAAAAAAAACAAAAAGATATCGAAGTGTAAGTACCTCGGTTACTACTGAATTCATCTCACTTAAATAGATTAAAATAATCTAGCAAAAAATCATTGAATTCATGTGGGATGAAATTCGTATTGTTTTTATTGCATCATTGGACTGATGTTTTAGTCTCCGAGTATTGAGTTAAGAATGAACATAGCTATTATGTAATAATGCTTGTGTCAGGATAAGCATTATCCTAAATACCTCTTCTGATTTAGAGAGGTGAAGTCTTCGCCAAAAACTGTCCACTGTCGGCCACAAATAACTAGACGCAATACATTTGATACGATGCTGTTCAATGAAATGTGTGACAGAGCGGATAAAGATAGAGACAAAGAAACGGAGGGTGAGGCCATTAAGGAAGGCAGTCGCAGAAATAAGAGGAACTTGAAATTGCTGCGAGGTTCTGAACGGGATTTGAAGTTGGACGTTTCGGCAGCTGTTAGTTACGGGGAAAGGGCAGAGAAGCCATTAGTTACAACACCAATTATAAAAGTACGATGCTTGTTTCGAATTAGCTTGAATATTTAAGACATCATTAAACTCAGGTCTTTCTTTGGTCATTCATTGTATTGGCTCATTTGATAATTAGGTTGTTAAAATCTTTCAAAAAACTCTGTGAAATCAATTAATTGTATATATGTATTTCAGATTGAAACTAGAAATCGATTTCGTAGTTTACGCTCAAAGCCAGTAGATGTGGAGGAAAACAGACACAAAGATGATATCACTGAATCACAACAAGAAACCAAAAATGATCTTGCCGCTAAGTCTCCAAAATCTTTAAGTCTGAAAGAGCGAGAGATTTTTCATGACACATTTTCATTCTTAATCAAGCTAGTAAGTTTATCTTAATATCTATAGGTTTTATATTCTTTACCTAGTAATCATCTAATATAATTATTAGCATTTTTACAGTAGCAAACTCCTACTGCATATCATGATCTTGCCTATAAAAATTCACATGGTTGTCATCATTTTGCTATATGCTTTCTGAAGATATGAAGAGTACTGAACCATTTATCTTGAATAGGGTAGTTCTGACAAAGAGCGTAACTGTCGTCGTCAAATGAGCAGTGAAGAGACGAGATGGCAGAATGAGTTGAAAGACTTAATTTGGCTAGAACTGCAAGCTCATCATGCTGACCGTACTCCAACAGCACAGGATGAATATTTGTGCAAACAGCGAGAAGCCGTTGGCGCTTTACTGAAAGAGATTATGGAATACAGGTTAATACAACTTGGTTTTTCCCAGAAAATTTGAAAAACCGAAATATTTTTGTTCGTATTATTTTACAAGCCAAACTCAGTTGCAGTATAAATGATCATTTGGTCTTTCGCTATTGAGAAATTCATTCTGAAAACTTATTTTTCAATAGGTTTTATCCACAGAGTTCCTCTGATCCTGGCTCAGCATCCATCATCTCTAGTGATAGTGGTATAGAAGACGCCGTAAATTCAGCTATGTTTCCGACTTTTGATGCAAGTCCGTGTCCTGGTTGTCTATCGATGCATTGTCGGTCCTGTTGCCGGGCTCAAACAGATGCGTTGAAACAGGTGGAAGGGCTTTTGGGAAGATTGGAAGCAGCAGAAGCTCTTTACCCATCGTCACATGCACTAGCAAGCCAGTACCCAATGTACAAGAGTCCAGAATTCATTGGCAGAGTCAAAGCATTGTGTCTCTGGTATAACATGACCAAGCATCAAAAATTAAAATTATTAATCCTCGGTAGACTTTTGAGATTTCTACACACCAAGAAGAGACCAGAAGAAACGGTTGACTCAGGGACAAGGTAATTATTCGAACGATTTGGACTACGAACCTTTATACAGATCTTACAAATTGACTGATCCTTGTCGTTACAATATCCAAATGAAAGTTGCAAGTCTTATTTATCTTAAAATGATTGATTGATTTTTTTCAAGATTTTCTCAAATGAGACTTGCTTTAAATTTCTTGTAGGGGTGAAATTGATGATCTACTTTCAATGGATCAATAATATGGCAGGGGGAGTATAACATTGTTTCAACAGAATATATGGTTTACAGTTCGAGGTCATCGGACACATTAGATTCTGTAGATGCAAATTCTATCACACGTCAATGTCTAGTTCGCTTTGACTTACCACCTGGAGAAAATACCAGCCCTAGTGACAGTAATAACAGTACATCATCTTTAGAAACGACGTCATTTAACCGCTATTGGCCATCAACACCTGATTCGGGAATGTTTACTCCAGTGGAAGATGAAAGGAACCATTTGGATTTTTATCTCATGGAATTTGACCGTCTCTCGTATAGGTCAGTGAATCAAAAGTCACTTTTCTCCCAAATTAAAACAAATATTAACAACCCTCTATTTTAGAAAGTACATAGAAGATGTTTTAAAAATTCGAGGCCTTCGAAAGAGCTTGCACTTCTTAGAAAAATTACATACATCGGTTTTACGAAAAGCCAGACTGACATTAGAAAAATACGATGACAGCAATCTGGAAAATAGTACTGGCGAAGAGTACGAAGGTGATGCTGAGTTAAGGAGGTATGGTACTTGGAGCCCCGAGGCAAGAGAATTGCATTTGCCATCTTACAGGTAATAAGAGTTACAAAGTCTGTTGGTACTTTATTGTACTAATTAATGACAAATCATTAGTTACAAAATTGTTGAAATTTGAACAGTGAAAATATAACTAGAGAAAACTTTTGTTTTCAGGGCAGCTTTTGTATTTCTTTCACGTGTGCCATTGGACTTGGTCCACGAATTCTTGAGAATGAGATTAGAACAAAAACCTGAGCAGCCTAGTGCTCTGTCAGTTCGGCAGTTGATGCGAGAACTACGTGAAGGATTAAAGATTGCATGCATACATCGTGAGAGATTTCGAGCGCATTCATGTGCAGTTATCGCAGCAGATGGAGAAACTAGTACAACGTTGTTTTGTGAAGATATCAAAGATTTTGACCAAAGTTTGAAAGCAGTGTTTGAAGTATATTTACATTATTTGGAACAATGGGTTGGCATGGTTGAATATGAGAGTTGTCATAAAAATCTCATCGAAGATGAATGGGCCTTCGTCACGTCCATTGCTGATGATATATCGGATGGATATGCCATAGCCAGCATCAAATTTTGGTGAGTGCTGTGATGCTACAAAAAATTTCCTCACCAGTTGGGATGTTTGCTAAAATAGAATTTTCCGGTATGATTAATGCAACGTAGCTTATTTTTTATTTCCACCATCTCAGCTGGTGCGGAGTTTATGATTTTATCAGGCACAATCGTAGATGTGGGAAAAACCTTGAACACAAGGTTCATTATTTTTAATGACAAATTTCAGCGGAATAGCATGTACGATGTTGTATCAGGCTAAAGAATTCATAGCGAACCGACCCAGAGAAATCATGGAAGTCATGTCTTCCGAAGAGGGCGAAGATGAGATATCAAAGTAAATAAAAAATATATCCCAGTCATATTTTAACCCATTTTTAACATGAATAGAATTCATATGCTGATCGTAAATTTATATTTCAGATATCAAATTATGTCAGCTGCTAGAGAAATACAGGGGATGTTTGTCGTTGCTAAAGATAGGGTAATGCGGAATATTACCTTTGCCAAATCCTTGAAACAGGACATTCAGCAATTAGCACAAACGCCCGAGGTTGCGGAGACGATCAACAAGTTGAAGGTGGGCTTGTTATTGGACATTATCTGAGGTCCATTGTGACGTTGGTGAATAACAAATGCTTTATCAACAGATAGCAGTTATGGATCTTCGACACCAAATCACATCTACAATTGAAGATGTTCAAAATGGGATCAATCAAAGTGAGCAACCCAAAATTGAATCAGAGCGTATAACCATGCGCTCCAGATCAAGAGAAATTTTACATCAAGCCTTCAAGATGGGCTTCGAATATCATAAAGAATTATGCAAACTGTTCTCATGTGAGGAAAGATCGGTATTGGCTCGAGGATTAGTTAGCTTTGCTTTGTTGTGGATGGATTTCGTTAAAACTTGTTGCGACAGAGGCAGGGGCTTGAGACCAAGATGGGCAAACCAAGGCTTGGACTTCCTCATGACTGTTTGTGAACCGTTGAACACAAAACATCTAACAGACCAGGAGTTCGAGGAGTTGAAGACATGTATGGACCGCTGTATTTCACATGTAATTGGAACAGCTGCAGTCAGTTCGCCCGGAGATGTAGAAAGTAAGAATTTGTTTTGTTTTTCCGATACAAATTGGAAATATCATTATGTGCAACCTTCATCGTTTGTTACAAAAATGGAAATATTTCATATAAAATAAATGTTTTCTTTCAGATTTGAGAAAATCTCCCCGTTCACGAACAGCATCCCCAGCTCGTCTGCGAAGCAGAACAACGAACAAAAGTAATTTGCAAAAAAATCGCGAAACTCTGGAATTCCCAGAATCACCAGTGTCAACAATGAAAATCACTTCACCAAGTATAACAGATGGAGTATCGGCAGTGACGCTATCGGTACCTGAACACCCAGGACTAGCTAGGCACCATCGAGTAGCATTGGCTGTGAAACGTCTAGATCAAGAATTAGAGGAAAATTTAAAAAATAAACAAGTAATTGGGCAAATAACAGAAAGAAGGGCAGCTGACAGACCTCACATTAAATCAAGAAGAGTTACATTTACATGGCAGCGTGGTATAAAAATAGGCACGTATTTTTTTTCCGCTCAATAAGTGTGTGGAGATCATAGCGAAAAAGGTTCCGATACTATGAGTTTAAATATATTAGTAAAAGTGTTTAAATTTAATTGTTCTTTTTCCCAGGTCAGGGACGCTTTGGAAAAGTGTACACAGTAGTCAATAATAGAACTGGCGAACTTCTGGCTATGAAAGAGGTTCAATTGCAGCCAGGCGATCACAGGGCTATTCGAAGGGTTGCTGAGGAGTTGCAAATATTTGAAGGGATTCAGCATAAACATTTGGTCCACTATCACGGAGTCGAAATACATAGGGTGTGTTATTAATTTCTATATTGAGAAAAATTTGATGGCGGCAAAGCTGAGTTCTAGGGGTATTAGTAGCTAGCTAAAGGGAGCATGCGTTTATTCACTTTTCTAACTGTTCAGGAGGAAATGCTTATTTTCATGGAATTCTGTGCCGAGGGAACGCTAGAAAGCCTAGTCGCAGGCAGTGGAAATGGTCTACCTGAACCTCTGGTTAGAAAATATACTCACCAACTCCTATTAGCCGTTTCCGTATTACATTACCATGGTGTCGTCCATCGAGATATTAAGAGTGAGTCTGAGATGATGTGTCATAGCTTACGTTTTACGTAATTAAAGTTAGGCTTATTCTCAGTCAACCATGTTTGTTACAGCTGCAAATGTATTTTTAACTGATGAAGAAAATTGTCTCAAACTTGGAGATTTTGGATCAGCAGTAAAGATTAAAGCTCACACAACAATGCCTGGAGAACTTCAGGGCTTTGTGGGAACACAAGGTAAGTGGATTTTTTCACTATCTTCCATTCATGATCGCACCTTTGTCGTTTGTCTAATTTTGTGATAAATTTTTTTCTCCCAGCATACATGGCTCCTGAAGTTTTTATGAAAACTGAATCTGAGGGACATGGTAGAGCTGCAGATATTTGGTCAGTGGGTTGTTGCGTCGTTGAGATGTCTAGCGGGAAAAGGCCTTGGGCGGAATATGACTCAAATTATCAAATCATGTTTAAGGTGAGACCTATTACGAAAATTGACCAGAGAATAGGACTAAATCTGAGTACTTTTATAAAAATATGCTGTTTCAGGTTGGGATGGGTGAAAGTCCAGCACCTCCTAAGCATCTTTCAATTGAGGGCGTGGAATTCATTGATAAGTGTTTACAACACGATCCAAAGTTACGTCCGACTGCACTTGAATTGTTGGAAGAAACATTTGTCCGAATGTGTGACGATGACAGATGAACAAAAAAGTTTCATTGATTGTTGTCTTTCAATGATACTATGCCTTGACAATGACAATTCATTTAGCATATTGGTAGATGAAGTCTCCGAAGTAGCATTAAAACGATATTTTTACAGCTCAACCCTTATAGACGAAAAATTGTAGCTACATGCAGCTTATATTTCATGTTTGTGTATCGGCTTAACACATATTCCCATTTTATTGAATGTTGAATGTAATGATCTTATTGGTACACACCCTCAAAGAACCACATTATTTTATTAATGTATATTTGATGTTATCAGAATAAGGGATAGACGGTATTATCACATGTGATATATTTTTCGAGCAAATTTTGCCCATGTAGTAGATGTTATTAATTTACTGTCAGTACGACAGTTTTTCACAGCTATTTTTATTATGTTTAGTTAATGGTCCAAATGCAGCAGAAAATTGAGATGTTGATGCGATACGGATTATAATTCTGACATGAGACTTGTGTCTGAGAGTTCGAATTTATTATGATTTTATGTATGCCGACGAACTTTGCAGCCCATAAACTGAGCAACCCGAGCAGGTAATGGTGAATCATTTTGTCGGAACTATAAAATTTGCCATGTTAGTTCGTTGATTCCTTTTTTCGAGCGACAACCGTTTTCGTCTTATTGACCTAAGAAAATGTATAGTATGAATGTATGATGTTCAAGATATTCTGTGTCGATGTATTCGCTCTTAAAATATTGTTGATTTTTATTCTTGTTTTACACCAATTGTTAATAATTTTTTCGCAGAATTTAGTGCAATTTCTGAGAGTCTATACAGGTACTTAAACCTCATTGCTCCTATTCATCAATTATTCAAATATGTAACATTCCTGGATGTCCAAAATTTATTACGCAACTTAAAAATGAATCGTCAATCATCACTGAGACCTCAGAGAATGTTGACGATCAGTGTTTAGTAAATTATGCAACCAACTTTTTTGAGTGTTCACAATATACCTGAATCTTGGTATCGTCACGGACAACGAAATTACGATGCGGTTTACTAAACATAAACTTGAGTACTAGCATAATATTGTATATACCTGTGTATTGCAATTCATTGCATAGAGCACGACAGTGTACTTTGAATAAAATCCAAGCCACACGTTGAAATTGATTGCAGTTATATGGCTGCCTTGTCCTGATCTGTTTGTCATTTCTAATTTTCAAAATTTTCTTAAAAAAATTTATAACACTTATAATATAACACTTATAACTTATATTAGAAAATCCCGAGCTGCCGAGCAATTCAAAAACCTAATCAGCACCCTCATTTTTCATTTATTTATGGTCCGATGATTGGTAAAAAAAACTGACTTTTATGTCAGTTTATTCTTTATTTGTGGTTTCGTAGGTAGCAGCTTAAAACGTATCAGCCAGAAGGTTGGAAGATAATTGCAGCTGCACGGTACATTCTACGGATTCGTATTCAGGAAGCTAAAATACATAGGGGTGGGTTGAAGTCTATTCCTTCCCAATTCCCACGTTCATCTTCAAGATATTTACCAAAACTCGTGTTGAAAATGTGCGATTTCATACCAATCACTTTTTTACGAATGGAAAAATCAAAGTTTGGTGCAAATCACATATGAACTGTGCGAATGACGAATGTTCATGCAAAAAATGTAACTCACGGGATAATGTTTCAACAGAATTTATTCACATAGATAGTTGTACATTCATGTATATATTTATACATACCTATATATGTATATATACATATAGTATACAATATACTTATATTAGTATGTATTTTTATGCATGGTATTTTTCAGAGGTATCCTTTGTATACTTTCTGTACAAACAGGAAGCGGTATATGGGAACTATTCTTATCAGTGTCTATGCGACATTGAGACACTTATCACAAACTGAAGCTGTACTAGGTGCACACAGTATACAAGGGGTCAACAATACTAACGGAGAATTTTTGGATGTTTCATATACGATGTTGAATAACTGAACATTTTTACGCATGATTATTACACATTGATATCTCCATGGCTTGGACCGATAAAGCTGCACCTGGCTTCCAATTTCAAAAGCGTGGACGATCTCGCGTTTGTGGCAACGAAAACTTGCCCCACCTCGACACACGTATACGGAAAATGTGCCACACGGTATAATGAGAGGTACAACGTTATTCGTCCAGGTCATCGATAATTGATCCCGATTGAACAAACGACTCTATGTACATCGATGATTACAGTGTGAATACAACACGTAAGATTTGAAATGCATTGCGAAAGATCGCCAGGTATAATTGATGTTATAAAACGATGAAAGAATCTGAAAATTATGAACCTGTAATAGCCCTCATTCGAATGACGGGTATATAATTATGAAATTTGCTAAACGCTCAGACTCGTGAGATTCGCGGCAATATATAGATAGCAAATGCGTTTGCTTTTTGAGAAGATTCTAAATATTTTAAACATCGAATTTATCCGCTCGTCGTTTTCATAATTCATCCAATTAGTTGCTCGAGTATTTATACATCTGTATTAGGATACTGGTTTCAAATATACCATTTGATTTCATCACAATAAGACGTTAGTGATTGGTACAATCACTGATTAGTAATATTACAGTGTACGATATGCTATATACTTATAGTGTACGTGATCCACTGGATATCTGGATATTTGTATACCTATGTGATTATGTACGCGGCTGTTAGCCTGATATGCGCGTGATATTCTTGGCCACATTAAAGCGATCACAATTAGCGATTTGTATTTGGTTTCTACATTAGACCTATGTTTAATTGCTAATCATTCATAATAGTTAACTCGCTCAACACGTGACTAGGGTATAGTTGATTCAATACGCAGGATTTTTCTGGTACTCTCTGAATGTACTACAACCACGTAACAGAGACATCCTGGCATAGGTATGTACTTCTTGAACAACATCTAACAAATAATCGAATCGTTTTTTCGTATTTGCGAAAATCACACTTGAATTGTCAACTTCTGTTTTTATCCGAAATAATGATCATGAATAGCAGAGTCTAGTACACAATGTGCAATGTACACTGTGAAAATGTTTGTAGACGCAGATGAAATGAATCGTAGGCGGAATAAATTATTTCTGCGTTTACTTCGAGAAGATATCTGATATTCAAGGGCTTCGTTATACTCAGACATCAATTTTTTGTTGTTTGATTTGTCGACTTTTACTAAACTTTCATAGTAATATAGGTAGCGTGTGTTTCGAGTCATATCGCATGTATCGCTGCGGCGATGAATAAATTATAAATTTTTCTAAGCTATGCAACAACACACATTTATATTTCTAGATTTTAGTGTGTCAGCTATACGAACTCGATGTATAACTGACACTGAACAAATTTATCAATATATGTATGATTCGATTTTCCAAGGAACTCAAGTTTCTCTTTTCCAAACATAGGTACACACATTTACCTATAATATGCAGTACATACATATACTATGCAATATAATTCAATGATAAATTCAGTAACAATTACGTAAATTACATAAATATCAACGAAATTTATAGACCATTTTTTTTTAAATATAATCAACTTACAATGCTCGTCTGATCTACACAGTGATTATGATTTTAATTATACATTTCAGCGAACAAAATAATTATCTAAAATTGAATGCTCCTTCAATTTTCGGATTTGATTCAACAATTTATCATCAAAATTCAATGAAAACAGCCTTTGATATAAGAACATGGATAAATCAATCTTTCACTTTTTATCTTAAGATAGTTAACAAATCGTATGTGGGGCATTCCACGTCAAACGGGCTACAATTTTCAAAATATTTTTTGAACTTGATGAAACCTTTTCGGTAGGATTCAGTAGGATTTCTTCTGTATTTCTACGCGAAGTTATCCATTTTGTGATGAACAAAATCAATAACCACAAACAAACGTCTCGACGAGATTAACTCGTAGCTCAATTTAGTCGACGGATTCGTTTTCCTCAGAGCGAAATACGTTGGAAAAGTGTCATTTGATCAATTTTGAAAATACTTCATTTTTGGCCCCAAAATCGAAAAAATCCTTGGAATTTTGGCGATTTTGGGTCAAAAAAACGTATTTTATTTTATATGCTATTCTTATGTATTTCGATCTCAGGAATCCGAATCTGAAAGCCAAATTGGTCTATCTATGAAATTGACCGAGTTATCCCCATTTTTTCGCATTTTTTGGCATAAATTTGAGGATATCTCGAAGGGAAAAAATCGTAGCTCAATTCGGACAACGGATTCGTGTCCCTGAGCTCAAAATACATAAGAAAAGTGCCATACGATCGATTTTAAAAAATAAAAATTTTTGGCCAAAATTTGAGATTTTTCCAAGGGGTACCCCTTACGATTTTTTCAAATTTTGGCCAAAAATTTTTATTTTTAAAAATCGATCGTATGGCACTTTTCTTATGTATTTTGACCTCAGGGACACGAATCCGTTGTCCGAATTGAGCTACGATTTTTTCCCTTCGAGATATCCTCAAATTTATGCCAAAAAATGCGAAAAAATGGGGATAACTCGGTCATTTTTGAAGGTAGATCAATTTTTCTCCCAGATTCGGATTCCTGAGCTCAAATTACATTAATATAGACTATAAAATCAATTTTTTATTTTTGACCCCAAAAAGCTGAAAATTGACGATAACTCGGTCAATTTTAGAGATAGATCAATTTTTCTTCCAGATTTGAATTCCTGAGGTCAAAATACGTAAGAAAAGTGTCATACGAACGATTTTTTAAATACTTAATTTTTGCCCAAAAATCGACATTCTTTTAATTTTTATTTTATATGCTATTATTACGTATTTCTACCACAAATTGTAGCTATTGGTCAAATTTCGACTTTCGGTGTTAATGATTGGTCTGAGCATGGTTACAGAGACCTCTTAAGACGTCGAAAAGGTTCATCAAGTTCAAGAAATATGTAGGAAAAAGTGGTCCGTTTGACGTCGAATGTCCCATTGTATAAATAGGGCAGTGGATTCGTCATCCCACCGAGTATAAATATGATAAATCATAGAATTTGAAATAACGTAGGTATAATATTAGATAATCAACAGCGAAAACCTAACAGTGATGAATTATAACAACGATGAACACTTCCTTAATACATCTATTCAAATTCTCGTCTGCATGGTGATTTTCAATATTTTAAAATTAGGTAAATTATTACAAAATGTAATATTCTAACGATACTTTAGGTACCAAATCTGACCCAATCGTTCTATAGAACCGATCAGATAAGGAGAAGAGGGAAAAACAAGGGTACCTTAGCTAAAAATGGCAAAAATGGAAGCAAAATCGTCTCATAATAATATTTTATAGGCTACTAATAACAATCTTAATCTCTGGCCGAATTTATTACGATTTTGTTCTTATTTCCAACCAAGAATATTCTGGGGAGTTTTTTTTGTTTTTTTTTTTGGGTTTCTTCGTTTTAAAAGTTTGGAAAAACCCACAGGAATGTAAAAAAAAATCTCGATTGCTACAAAAATTAAACTTCAAGTAAATCAATTTTCACAGTTTCGTATATCGTCCGTCTTGCTGCCATTTCGCCTTTAATATATTATACAATACTGCTGCAACTTTAACTACATTTCTTAATTAAGGATGTAGCTGTATGCATAGGATATTTTATACGTTAGTGCGATCGACAGAGAGGAAGAGGGACAGAGAGAGGGAGAGAGAGAGAGAGAGAGAGAGTGAATAGTAACTACCGTTAGCTTAGATCGTGATCTAGGATAAGATTCGATCTACCAACCTACCTAAGAATTGGACAAGAGTTTACTGTGCGGGCGCCAATCAAGATATGTAATTGGCTACAACACTTAACGCTGCTGCAAATATCGACATGATCTCCGAGCTCTCAAATTTACAACCGCATAAATTGTGCACGCGCGATAATATTTTACATCTACATAGATAATCTGAAAACAAAAAAAAACTGTAACGTATTTAATGTATAATTCAATTTTCTTTCTTATGTATAATTACTTTCGCGTTCACCCATTTAGCGTCTATGCAACGAGTGAGGAACGATCTAATCGGAGATTGCAGAATATTGACGCGTGCGTCGTCCAAACAAGAGCTCAGCAATTTTTTTTTTTAAAAGACTAGACAACAGCTAAAATAACATTCGATCTATATTGCCTGCTACACGCTGCGACTATCATTAACTTGCATCGCTGATAATAATGATAATAATAATAATAATAATAATAATATATCATACTTGTAATTTTATATGTATATACCTATACATATAAGTTGTAAATATTTGTTGCAACAACGATAAATATTTCTATATAAGTATATAATATTTAACAAATAATCAATAAATAATATGTATAATATATGTGTATAGTATATATTGCGTTACGTCTACTCAGTTTTAAGATTAAATACTTTCAATGATATGTATCGAGTTACATTGACTTTGGTCTAAAGCTTTTTCTTTTCACTTATTAATTAAGTACGATTTCATTGCGCCGATGCACCGCAGCATCGTCAATCGGAATTGCAGTGCGATGCCCGCAAAATGATATGGAATGATAGAGTTAATTTTGAACCGACGACTAATCCTCGAAATTCGAAGGACTAGAATACCTTTTTATAAACAATCTGCACAAATAATCGCATTCCTTTGTCCGATATGACATAACGTTGCAAAAATGATAATCTAATCGAACTTTTTTCTCTTACAGCTGATGGCTCATATTATACCGCATTTAAATACTCAACTGCAGAGAGTTTTTCGCGCCGTAAATGGACTGTACCGTATTTTTTCGTCCTCTCTCTCTTATAATTAGTTAAGAACTCACTTCTGGGTAGAGTCCTGAAACATCGCAGCTGTGGCACGAAGGCTACATTCAAGTGCGTGAGCGAATCTAGATGTACTGGTACGACCGTCGCTGTGAAAGGCAGAAATATAAAAAGTTAAACCATTTTTACGGAAGTTGTAAGCGCACCCGTATCCCTCAGGAACGACAGGTCCGTATCCCGCGATAACGTCGTTCACCGTCGTTATCTGAAAACAAAAAAAATTTACCATAAAACTCAACACTACCGCAACAATCGGACGATGCGTCTTCGGCTGAGGTGCAAACAAAAAAAAAAAAAAACAACATCTCAGCGAAAACGAAGAGTTGAGATACCGAAATTTCGAGATCTAAACTTGGAACAATCGTGTTACACGTATGAAGTGTAGGGCCGGTATCATTCGACGGTCGCGATCCCGACTGTAGAGAGACTCTTGCGACGTAAAGCTGCGGGCTTTCATCTCCGCGGATGAAATGACTTCCGCCCTTAAGACCCTCGCGGGGAACTACTCCCCGGAATTCACGTGATCGCCGAGCGAACCCCCGTAACAATTGCATCCGGTCCTTCAACACACCCGGAAAACTGAAGCAATTGCCTTTGTTGCCAAATTGAAATGAATTCGAGGGTGAAACACGGTTTGACGGGGAGTTGAAATTTACCGCGCTACCGATTGTCTCCGGTACTGATTACCTTGCGTACGTTCGGCAATAATCGCCCTATTTTCAGATGCGTCGATTAATAATATTATTTCGAGTAAGTTTCTCTTTGTTCGAACGAACGAGGTGACAATCGTGTGGTGCGTTTGAACGCAAGGCGACAGCAGTCGGTATCAGGTGCGTTTAATTTTCATGCATCAGGTGGAAACTCACCTGCGAAGTCGACAGCGCAAAACGATTGACTATTCGGTACGCTTCGTCGGTAAATATTTCTGGAACCGGTTCGCCGGCTTCCTTGGCTGCTTCGCGTAATCCCATCAGGTGATTGTCGATTCCGTTTCCGGCTATATTATCGTTCATTTCTTTCGTCTGTCGTTTCACGGCCAGATCGAACAGATGACGTATCTGTTGGTCCTGAAATTTAATCGAATCGGTCACTTTTATTCGCGCTAAATGAGGAGGTGCTACTAGCTCATTGGCAGCTATAACGGTCATCGCAATGTGCTGGTCTATCGGCATACGGCAGATGTCTAAAATCTAATTTTCAGAAAGCATTCTCGGTAGAACGTGCGACAAAGACCGTAACGTAGCTAATTTATTTTCCCCCCCCACTACCCTGTTCATTTTTAGACGTAATTGAGTTTCGTCATAATCTTGATAGAAAAAAAACTGAGAAGAGTATCGGTATAGCGAACTTGAGAACCTTGTATTTATAAGAATAGATAAACGGAAAATGGTGGGCTGAAACAACAGGATGGTAATCGAGAAACAACAGTGCCCCGAGGGTTGGTGGGGTGGTTAAAGCGGAAAATAAGAAAATAAATGGGAAACTAACTCCCCATCGCCCCTTGTTCCCTGCATTCTTCTTGTCCTCGTATCTTTCGCTCTCTTTTTTTTTTTTTTATTTCTTTTTTCCTTACCCCCGCAGTATTTGCCAAAGGCTACGAAAAGATACATCGTCGAGCATTCTGTAAACAACTCCACCATAATGCAGCCGAGTAATTGGTTGGCTTTTTCGAGCCAGATCTCGCCTTGTTCTCTAACGGATACAAGGGAATCTTCGGTTTGCCTTTTTCAGCCCACAATTTCCTCTGTTTTTTTTTCTTCTATCCTACCGATCCTTCGACGATAAGGGCTCACGGTGATCGATTCAACCAGAAAAGTGATTCTAATTTTTTAACGATAAAATTATCTTATCCGTAATTGTCGACACTTCCGCTAATCAGCGATTAACCTCATGACCGGAGTGCAGAGACAATTCTTTTTTAATTTTTTCAATTTAAAACACCTGGCAAACGATTACATCGGGTATTAATGTAGAAGGATAAGAGTGAGAAGAGCGCAGACGTTAAGGAGTGACTAAGATTAACAAAATACGGGACTTAGCTGGTTACTTGAATATCGAATTTGGTTTCCGTGACATATGGCATAGAGTTGAGAGAATGTTTTACTTTACGTCTTATGGGACGGGGGTGCTACGGAGTCAGAAACATCAACGGCGACGGTAGCAGAAGTTATTCGCAAAAAACGAATCGAAAAACTCCTCGGTCGCACACAGGGGAAATGGCGCAATGTAATTTAAGTTTTTAAAGGCATGATCGAAAATGAAGTACGGATCATTTTTCTTCGCATTCATCAACATAGAATGTTCCTAATTCCGCACAATTTCGGAAGTCTGAGGCAAGATGCACGCGGACCTTCGAAGCTGAATACCAAATCAAAGTTGGATCATAAAATGTTTGTGGAATAAGGAAAACAAAAAAAAAATTGTTTCATCTATCGTTGCCGTTATTGTTGCTGTCTCGTATGAACCAATAGTTACACTGTAAATGGTGAACTGTACTCTTTTGGCGCCTTCTTCCTGTTGGGCGGCGGACGAGGGGGGTTGGCTACCGGGGTCGCCCTGGCACATCGCTTTCGCCCATTCCAATGCCTCGACGCTGGCCGATCGGATGCAATCAACCCTCCCCAACGCGAACCTCCTGAGACCAGCGCTCTCGTACGTTGCCACCGAGGTACCGTGGAGTCTGTAATAAAATTAGTCCGACTTGCATTCGTTTTCATTCCCCGCAGGAATTGCGGGAAAGTAAGTTGGATTCGTCGTCGTGGTTCACCTGAAATATGTCAGTTGAAGAACGAGTTGGACGTAGACGTCCGGGCTGACTTTGCATGATTTTATAAAGTCCCTGTTGTAGTCGGTGAAACGGAACACGCAGAGGTCAAGATCTTCGACCATTCTGTTTCAGGGAAAAGATATCCAAGGTGGAATTATTCAACATTCGTTGTTGAGAATCACACAGAGGAAGTGAACAACGCCTTCTTCCGGGTTGTTTCAAGATTCCGAAAAATCGTTAGCATTTTGGGGATAAATCGACTGAAATTGTTACTCACGCATCGAACGATGTCATCGCGTCTCTAATGTCGTTCAAGCTCTGCTCGGATAATGACCATTCCAATTTTTCCGGCGAAGGGAGGTGGCACAGAATGCTGCTTTGCTCCGTGGGCGACATACTGGCCACCTGGTTCTCCAGGGTTTCGATTACTCCGAATACTGCCGGTGCTTCACCCGCTGAATGTTCGTAATTTATGCCCCACGTTCCATCCTGTTTCGTACCGATTCCGAATTAACGCTTTACTTGAATATTTTGAAATTAATTTTTTTCTTTTAACGCAGAAAATAATTATCTCGATGTTGTACGCGTGGTATCAAGTGAATCAAACCACGGGGCGGAGTTGTGGATTTTTTTTTAATCAAAGGTAATAATATCGCCAGAATTACGAACTACATTTTTCACCGTAATGCTGCAATGTTCAAATATCACAGAGACATTCGACGGAGATTGAAGCAGCGAGCGAGACCGTTCAAAGTTCAAACTACTTATTGTCAGTGAAAATGATGAAAACATTTCGCAGCTCTGTTGAACGTATAACAGTGGCCAAGACCGAGTCTTGAATTAGTTGTGCAATGATGTAATTCATTCGTGTCAAGGTAATGAAGAGCGACTCGGCCCTTGCCTGCGGGATATTTGAGATGATGGCGAAAGAACTTGAGGAAATTAGCAAATTTGCATGCGAAACTTTTCTCGCCTCTACTCGTGTCACTTGAATTGATTAATCAGCAATTGGAAATCACGTGTACGAAAGTTCGTCAAATTTCAGAGCGGAAATTTTACTAATTTTTCGGAACGGCGCACATTTCACTTTCGCAACCTTTTTTCGCCCCCGATCGGACGTTCTTTGCCAGGGTAAAAAGGAAAAGCAGTAGTCCGTCTAAGAACGTTCGTGCTTAAAAACGACGATTCGATAATTTCACGTCGAGATAAACTTAGCTTACACCTGTCACAAGCTCACCTTTCCAAGAAATAGTTGAAGGGTTTTATCGTACCACCTATTAGCACCCAGATGCCTCGATCCTCCGCCGTGTAGCGCGTGATGGAACAGATTCGTTTCATCTCTGTCCCCGATCCAATGACCAACATCTCGGCTTTTACCGATCGGATCGTTGAACGTAGTCGGAAGTACATCGTCGTCGAGACACACGATGCACAAGCACCGTTCGAGAAGTTCCAAATTGTGTCTATTCTGTTCGTCTGGGTACAATACGATGCGAGTAAGTTTGCAAATTTCTATCATTCAGCGTCAATTTTTATCCGATAAAATATCGAATAAAAACGTGTAACCGATCTGATTAAAAATAACATCATGCGGATACGTCGCGAACCTGTGTGTACACGGGCATGTGTTCGGAAGGGCTCGTCAACGTTAACTTGTTATTACATTAGTTATTCGATTTAACCGACGGTCTAGGATTGCGTTAGGGTGGGTGAGGTCGGGTTACGGGTGAGGGAGTTAATGAAAGTTATTGCGAATATTGGTACGAAAGAGGATGGACGGATAATTATGAGATACGGTCTCGCGCGCCGGAGGTTTCAACCTGCTGCTCCGATCTAACGGGTAGTCGAAAACTCCGAGACCGTTCGACCGATTGAAAAATAATTATGAAAACGGAAGCGATCCTAATAAGGGTTGAAAAAATGCAGTCATATCGTTTAATTCGAAAAATTCCAAAATGTCGAAGTTCTGATAAGGCGACGCGTTTTTTTTTCTTTCTTTTTTCGCTAAATTAATCTCAGTGAAGGAGAATTATGAAAAACGATGGATGCTAACTTTTGACCAATTCCTCCCTTGCCGCAGCCCAAAGAGGCCTCGTCGCCGCTGTTAGGACTCCAACAGGTGGCGTCCTCGGGTCAGCTGGTATCTCCATTATCTTTAAAATT
Source organism: Athalia rosae (assembly GCF_917208135.1). Lineage (NCBI taxonomy): Eukaryota > Metazoa > Arthropoda > Insecta > Hymenoptera > Athaliidae > Athalia > Athalia rosae. Next base: position 4,067,034 of record NC_064027.1, on the reverse strand, counting down.
TGTTGAGTCAATTCGGCCTCCGTTAAACGGCCTCTGTCCGACGCTCTTACCGGAATGCTGTAGAACTGTAAACGAAAAACACAGTCAAATTGAACTCATATTTTAAATTAAATTTTATAATTTAGTCCATTAATTATCATACTACAGATATCAATTCACCGAGCGTGGGATTCTTTGTTATATATATTCAGTAGTGCATCTCGAAAACTTTCATAATTGAACGAATTATTTTTACAGCTTCTTCGACGTTATTATTCTTCGTTCTATTTATCGGAGGAAACAGCGACGAAGTTCAACAGCTCTGCCCAGCTTGCATAAAAAATGTTTTAAAAAAATTCAAGTTATCAAAAAAAAGAAATAGCCGCGGTGATCGGTGAACCCGTACAACTGCAATCGACTGGGCATATAGTCTGAATGATCAGGGCTTCAAAGTTCATCCCGGTAATCTTGGATTGCAAACTTTACCTACAACCAGACAACTGGATGCGTTTGTGCAAAACGTATAATCCATGCATTTGCTGAAATTTTCCATATTTCGTCGCTAAATAATTTTCTCTTTATTCATTCATAGTATATACCTGGTTATGATTGACTACGATTATGTGGTTCCCGGACGACGCTCTGTCCAACACCAATTGCTGATCCAATTCACGTCCCGGACGTCTATATTTGCTGAAGAGTTTGTATTGTTGCGCCATACACATCGGTGCCCCTAACTTCCCGTTCGTAGATCTTGAACGCTCCACTTCTAACTCACCCCTGAAAATATTGCAGAACTCGAATTGAAGAAGTCGTGGTCATAAAGTTGAATAGGGAAGAGAGAGAATATGCAGCTCGTCAAAAAGCTTGAGAAATTCCCTTCGTTGTAAAGATTAAAAGAAACGGAAAGTTTTACAACTTCGGTGAGAAAGGAGAGTACCCTTGGCGCTTGGCTCAGAAATTTATACTTCTCCTAATTTCGACGAATCTCCGCGATTTCTAATAAAATAGCGTATCGCAATCTCATCTGATTACTATCTTCGGGTCACTTGCTACGGATTTGAGATTCAATTTTCGCGTTTCAAAAATACGCCGTATTGAAACTAGGGCGGGCTTAATTTACAACTCAAATTACTACAAGATGAACTCGGCGTTATACAACGTGAATTAATTACATACGTAAAATCATTATACAGAGAAAAGAAAGTACGTAATAACGACGTCAAGTTTTTATTACAGTTGATAGAACTTATTTTAATTGCTTGTAATTTTTTTCTCTTTCACTCGGAATATATTCTGAAGATTCAGCCCCTTCGAATCGTTCGTCCCTAAGCTCGGCGGTTTTTTTTTTCTTCTTTTTTTTCGATCGTTCTCGCCGCTGCTGTAATGGAAATATGTAGGAGGGTGTCGGTCCTCCGGGTAAAATATGTGTGTAATATGTCATATGATTTTTATCTCTTTTATTTTTATCGTTGAAACATTTTCCAATAATATCGGCGACAAATTTTCCGATAACATAATTGCACTGGATGATATATTATCTATTCATGATAAATGTATCCGTTCCCATACATCCGACGGGCATTTATTATCCCGTGTAATTTCTTTCTTTTTCTTGTTCGAGAATTTTTATCCTAACCAGGTATCGCGCGATACGCGAACCGTAGATTACATCATTTGCATGAAGAGTTTTCAACAAGAAATTCTTCGTCGAATGGAAGTAATATTTTACTCTGTACGGTATGAATATATGTATGTACAGCTGCAGTGTTCGGGTACGTGTAAACCTGTGCACTTCCCCGTGTATCTGATTTTTTGTCGTCGTTGTTTTTTTTTTTTTTTCATTTATTTATCTTTTCTTTCTATCGCGTTTCTTTCTAGCGGGTAGAAATGAGAAAATTGTCGTTTATAATTCTGCATCGTCGTACCCGCGTTCGTAAGATATCTGCGTGTTAGGAAACATGTCTTCGTCCGTACCGGAGGATAGGAATAGCGCTGCTGTGCGCAAATTGTTAATTTAATGCAGTTGACGTTCGCTGTATTCTTACATATTATATTATGTTTCGAGAGATTTATTGTACTACAACAACAACATGCGAAGATATCGTATACAGCGGGTAGAATTTGACATAATTCTTTTAGCCGCACGATACTCGCAGTCGATCCTTTCTCTCGAAGCCAAACGGTTGAAATTGTAAATCTTCGCTTCGTTAATTAACGACGAAAATTCTGTTTCAATAATTTCTGAGGCCCATAAAACGCGTCGTGTATTCCATATATACGTGTGAGGCATGTATGGGATGGTGGTAAAAGAACGGCTCATTCCGAAACGTCGATACAATTTGAAAGCGCTAACGAATATTGTAGCACGGGACCGTTTGAAAAAACACCATTTCACGGTCCCACGGTTTTGGAGCAGCGAATGAGATTTTTTCCCATTGTTTTTCTCGGTTTCAATGAAAAAGAGTTTGCTAGGATTCGTTCGCGCGTTAACCTATTGTTCGGTGTTACAAATCGGACAATTCTTTTTTTTTTTGTGTTCTACTTTTTTTTTTTTTATTCTCGGCCCACCCTGTGTATCAGGTACGATACGTCGAAAGGCAAGGCAGCAGTTGTCACTCTCAACAAAATTATGTTTAGTCAAGTTCAATTACGTCACATCCAAGTATTCGTCTACTTTCGCGTGGCATGAGTCCGCCAATTACCAAGGATATGTGTTTTAATACTACGTTATTGCAATTAGTCTGTTGGATGAACGAATTAAATTCAAACACTATAAAGTTTTACTGCGTTTAGATCGAATCGTAAGCTCGTAAACGGAAGGAGTTTCTCTCGGTTGGAGTAACCAAATAGTTTTTCGAATATTCAGCCACTTTTTTTTTCTACTGCTCTGACTTTTTATACGTAGATATAGATATCGAAGTTGTCGCTTACTCACCTGTCCGCTTGTTCCTGGTAATCGAAAAGTCCGTTTACAAATTTTGACAAAAAACTAGCCGCTTCGTACTGATTTGAAAATTTCTTTGGCTCCAAAACGAAACCGGGATTACTGTTGATTGGCAAAGGAAGAGGTACCGATAAATACATGTCCTTGAGCCACCAATCCGTTGCCTGTGAACAATCGAAACAATTACAAAAATTATTTGTCGATCAAGCGATACACGTCATATTGAAGTTTTATTTTATTCCTTGGCTTTTTACTCTTTGGTGTGTAATTTATTCATTCATTTTTTTTCTTTCAGATTACGAACCGGGGGTGCCAAAAATCTATTATACAGTACAGTTGAGGGTGGAGTGCCTGAAAACATGTCCATAAATGGATTTTCCGGGGATTAAAATCGATCGTAAATTGAATGGAGTAAAAATGCGTGATGAGCGAGGTGAGTTTCGCGTTTACGTACCTTCTTTACGATTCTCAAATCATCTATATATATTTATATATATGTATATTTATATCCCCGTGGGAGTTAAAGACGGTAGAGTTTTTACTTGTTTTCCGTGTGCGGATATATGTGTGGGTATGAATTTCTATGTGTTCACGTATAAGCGTTACGAAACGATGGGGAAGACGAGACCCATCATCCTTGGCAATCGATACTTATTACGTCCCAGCATTGGGGTCACCGCGTAGTCGCCTCACGCGTACGAAGTTTTTATTTCCAGATTCGGAATTACTATTCATTATCAAAAGTGTTCAAAGTCAATAAAATATTCAATGTCATGAGTATAGTATAACCTTATAATCACCGTAAATATTTATCACAATGAACATCTTTTCGTTGTGGGCGTAAAAAAGATGAACTTCTTGCCCCACTTGTGTTTTTTTTTTTTATTCATTACTCGAATGATTCGATGGCTTCAAACGATCTTGCGTCGATATTTCTTTGCGAATGATATTGAACTTGAAAAATATTGTTTGTTAAGATTTACATTGAAAGATGCAAAATTATTTTAGATCGTCCGATCTGGACCCGTGTAATCCTATTAACAATTTTTATCCTCATGCAAACTTCATAATCAAAAAATATCAATCGAATGGCAGTGTAAAAAAAACAAAAAAAAAAACAATGCCAAGTTGAAACAGATTTAAACAACATGAAACGAATAATTATTCTCCACCAGCTTTCGTCTACGGTACGTCACGCTGTGCGACACGACCGTGCGAAAGACGACAAGTGTGAGAGATTGGAAGAATTATACAGGGGGTCCGATTTCAATTTCCATAACCAATTCGATTATCCGAAAGAATATGAGGCCGTGTACAAGAAATACAGTCTATCGACTATTTGGAAGTAAAAAGATTCGAAATTTTTTAGATTTCAGAACTTCCTAAAACATAGCTAAAATTTCGCAGTACCTTATACCGCCTCAGAATTTTCCTTAATCAAGTGAAACGGGATACCGTGTATATTCCTCAAATTTCTTCGCCGTTGAGGTTGCATCACTTTATACAATTACGTAGAGCTAGCTACACATGCGAAACGTACGGTACGCGCACATATACATGTATATTCTTACGGGAAACGAGCGAAGAAACTTGCGAAGACCTTCAAAATTGTGATCTCGCGTTTGAGTAAACGATTATTACTATCGCTCGTTATAAACCGATTATACTTTCTCTTTATTCAATTCCCCAAGTGTAGCGACAGTCGGACGGCTACGAAATTCTCCCTCTGATACGTGTACGCGAGTCTCGAGCTCGTCGTTCGCGTTATTATCAATCTTATTATTATCGTAACTATACCCTAAATGTGCAGTATAATCGCAAGGGTGTTGTTGAGATTTCGAGGATCGACGGATTTTTCTGCGAGAAATAATTATCGCGCGAAATAATGAGCTGCGTTAGTCGACGATTAATATACATACATATATATACAGATGCAGGAAATTTAAAGGCGAATCGAAGTAAGGGAAAATTCGGGTGGGGGCGAGAGGCAATCGTAAGTTATTCAGCGAGGCCTTTGATCCCTTCGGCTGTCTCAGCCAGACCGTAATTGAGTTACTTCGGATCTCTGTTTGATATCCGCAGGTCACGTGTATGTGCATAGGTATATACGTACGTGCAAGCAGTGGGGGGATGCGGTAAGCATTCGGAAAAATTAAAAATAACTCAGAAGTTTCGCTAATTAATGCCGCTAGGGTCCGCTCGTATTATATTGTTATTATTAACAATGGATTATAATCGTGGATCGGCATTAGCGTTGGCTCGGAAAAGAGGCGAGCCTCGAGCTACAATACCGCGCACCGTGTCTCGCTATTGAGGGATCGAAAAGAGTTCCGTAGGAATAATATCGCGTCGGTTTCTTATCCCGTCCCGTGCAGCTTATTATATCGCACTCGTAAGATTCATGATCTAACGTGGGTAACGGCAATAAGTGTTCGGTAATTTGCATTCAATCTAACGATCACGTTTGCCGCATGAATAATACCGTGATTATAGGGTCATTAGAGTTCGCACGGGCAGGGGGGCACTGAACGTAAAATAATACACGGACGTTCTCTCGCCTTTGCAGAGACGAGAGACGCGTCTCGTATGATCTCTCTTCCGTAACTATACCTATGCAGTTACATTAGCAGCGGAATCTTATTGTGACGCTCCGCGGGTCAATGGAAATTAAAGTTCTACCACCTACTCCGGACTCCATCTACGAGAGTCTCCCGTTTCGACCTTTCGTCCGATCTTGCGATCCGAAAGCTCATGTGTGCGGAGGTCTAAAAAAAATAATAGTTTTCCAAAAATTACTTCTGCTTTCGGGAGACGATTCTCTATGAAAGTAGACGCAACTCTTTTCGCACGGTATGCGATTCTCTGATCCAAAGGTCGCAGTCGGTAGTCGGTCTATGGATTCGAACGAAAATATCGGGTGACACGTTGAAACGGGAATTCCGAAAGCTCCAAGTGGGCCCAGTTATACACCAGATTTACCCACTGCGTATCCACCTGTCTCACATAACTGTTGATATTGCGGAGATGAGCTCTATTACCTTATTGCGAAAACAGGTGAAACGTAGTCAGGCGGTCTGATGTAGCGGGTGGTATGTTCGGTGTAGGTATACCAGAGTTAATCGTACGTTGCGATGTTTATTGCTGCGTGTGAAATGCGAGAGCGTTTACACGCGACGAGTAGTGCGTGTACCGCGTTAAGTGGAAAAGGTAGGGATGCTGGATAGGACCGATCCGTAGCAAAGTGTAATAAAAATCAAATCGCATCCTCGGTTCTCGTTTCGTTCGATTGACAATCGTCCCGGATCGCGGTTCGTACCTTAAAAATTACGATCGCGAATTGTCGAACGAACGAAAAAAAAAACATTTTTCCCCTCCGAATGTAGTTGCAAAATTGTATTTCGTTCCAGGAAACTGCGGCTGTACCAATCCACGTGCGGAGTAATTTCCGCTTTAACTACCGCAAGCTCGTAACTCCACGTCGGTTGTTACTTGTTTCCTCCGTGCTTCACACGTGCATACGTAACACACGCTGCACGTAGAACTCTGGAGCGCGTGGTCAGGTTTTCGGTCAGGTGAGGCAGATTATCTCAAATTATCCGATGAAAACGGGCTCACGGTTTTCATCCACGACTAAATCCTCGTCGGACTCAATCCGCGTGTAACGTTTGAATTTTTACGGCACTGAATTCTTATTTAGAACGTATGTTATTGTCGAACGGTTTTGATTTGAAAAATTCGACACCGTTCGCAAGCTTCGAAATTATGAACGTGAAACGGGAAGCGAAATTCTTTTTAATCAATCATATAGCATCTGGAACAACGGTGGTGTATGTAATGTATACGTATAATTTCGGAGATGGTCAATATTCCGGGACTTCCCCCTGATATCTGGTTGAAAATTTGACAGACGTGGTTGACCGACGCCGAGGCAGCTGTAATAATTTATCTCATTCAGAGAGTTACACCCCTCCGTGACAATTGTAAAAATCTGTCAGGATATAGTTGAAGTGATAAAAAATCGATCGAGTCGAAGCAATCGAATGATCGTATCGCGGAGTTTGAATTTTGTACACCACGGATGTTGAATTCTGCGAGTTTCAGCACCGCAGCTGATTTCGGATTTCGACGATTTGTTCTCATTGGTCGTGACAGGCCGGGCGGGGTGACACTAACGAAGGTAAATTTACAGATAGCTTCCCTCCTTTTTCATACACCGTTATCACCCCTCTCTCTATCGCATGCACATGGAATCTGAAAATAAAAAATCGACCATTCGCGACCTTTACGGACGTCACCTTTAAGGTTCTTTTCAGCTAAAAGTCCGCCGTCCTAACGGCTGGCTGCCTGTATGTATACACGACGCGCCCCAGCTACGCCTCGTCCTGAAATATTTAGCAGTCTGGTTTACGCAGGTACGCGATGTATATCTGTACACATAAAGGGCAGAGTGTTGGTATCGAGAGGCTTTATTTAGCCCGAGGGTGCGCGAATAAACCTTGCCCCCAAGTCTCTCGATAACGTCACGAAACGATTCTTATCTCGATTTATTTGGACACAGTTTTCGTTAACTCGGACCTACGAATAGGCGCGCTCACACTCGACTCCCGCATAACGCGTCTTATTATTATCAGTTCGCTGATTTCGATTTTATTTGGCTCTTTCGCGATGATTTTTTACATCACCGAATCGATCGTCGAGTGATGTGGAAAATCGGTAATCAAGAAACGTTCTTCTTCTCGTTTTTATTCACAAATGACTCCGTTCTGCGGGCGATCGTTCGACGAAGTTGCCTCAGAGTCTCCAGTCGGTCGTTGAATGATGAAAAAAAGGACGTCGGTTGAAAATGAGAGAGAAGATCCCTCCTTAAGTATATTCTAATATGCTCAGGTATTGAAAATTCGTTCACCCTCCTTTTCATTCTTTATTTTACTCGAGAAGCAACCTCCCAATTATCCAGCCAATGTTTTCGCGCCGGAATTATTCGTGTATAGGGGAGCAATCACCGCGCGAGATGGGAAAACAATGATTACATTAAAATTAAGATTATATATGAAAACGATAATAATAAAAACGAAGAGGTGGAGCAATCGAGAACGTAATCAGCGAGCATTAATAAGTAGAGAAAAAATAAGACTGTTTTCTTTTTTTTTTTTTTTTAAAAAAAGGTAATGCGAAAGAATCAGGTACATTTTGGAAGAAGTAATTTCGGCAGCCTGGTGTAATAAAGGACGCGTCCGCCTTGTGATATTTGGGGCCGCGATTCCTACGCGTAAAACGCAGGAGACATCAACCGCGGGACGGCTGTTCAAGCGAAGAGAATCGAAGCTCGAAGCGCTTGGGAAGCTCGCAGCGGTGTCAGGTTACGGAGATTTCAACAGAAACACCTAGAACGCGGAACGTCGGTCGACGCCATGCCGCACGGGAGTGATAACAACGATATTATTCCGACAGCCCGTATACGTAGAGTATGTACATTCGGGCTACACTATACGTCGTGTACGTGTTGAGATGTATATATACATTTTATAGCGAGTTAGTTTCGGCGCAAACTCCACCGTATCGACCACGCAGCCCCCAAACGCGGTGCAGCAGATCCCGCGAACCCCGAGGGCTTTAGGTGTTCGCTTGTCGAATGCAGTATTCGATGCTGGATGGACCGGTAGATCGAATTCCGCCTCGTCCGATGGAAGGGTAATGTTGGAATCGACGCCGTGTTGGCAAACTTTTTAACGCCACCCTCAAAATCGGAGAAATGTTTCTCCGACTGCCCAATATTGCGTTTTTGTACAAAGAACAAAAAAACGTTCTCTGACAAGGTCTTTTCGAATTCCGTATACCTCAACTTCTCAGATCTTTTTCCGAAAATTTTGAAAAACGCCGTATGCCGAATGTGCATAACACATAAACCGGATCGCAAAAATAGTTACACTCGATCGGAGGCTCGTAGAATTGGCATGGAATGCCCCATACGTATGCGCACATTGTAATACCCATACCGATACGGTGTAAATGCATACGATATCGGTAGAGCTTCATTTCGCGAACCGCCTCTGGCTTCATAGAAAATTGGATGTGCGGTTAGTTAAGTCCGATACGATGCGACTTGAACACGGAATGAGATATTTCCTGACGAGTTTCACGCATCGCTAAGTACAGAGATTATAGATGCCTCCTGCACTTCTGAGAACTTCAGAGAGTACAGATATAGTATACGAGGGTAATTTGAAACATGCCGTCCGCATCGTATCCCATAAGTATATCCTTAATTCCTTCCGATATCAGAGACCAAATGTACAACCTCGTGTGATTCGTTCGATTCGAAGCATCGTATCTACCGACGAGGTTACCGTCACCGATGGTTACACTTTCCCGATTCCGTAATCCATAGCGTCGTCACAACCCGATCGATAGTCCGATTACTTTATTCATCGTGAGTTACATCTCTGATCTTCCCGGAGTTGATTATTTCCTATAATTAAAACGATTCGTACATTCATACAAAATTAATGTACGAGTCGTCGAATCGGAGAGACACGATGATAACCCGGATTCTCAAATTTAATTCAATTCGTTTTGTTTTTTTTTACCATTTTGTTTTCCCAACTTGGCGCGAAACTCCAACGAATCTCTCGATCGGTACACATGTGAACATTCCTCAGCGATTGCGTATGCAGTGCATTTTCTTTCGCCTGAATGTGACAGTTCTCATTACTACCCTTGCGACCGATATCTTTCGGGTATTTACGAATTGTTCGTTTCGAATCAGCCCCCGTTACGATCGCGCACGAGAATAACTCGTATCCGGTGCAGCGCGGCTTACATCACACACCATCGACGTCCCTACCTACATACACACGATAATGGGTTGAGTTATTTTAGAGCTGCGTACAATACATTTGGATCAAATTAATGAATAACTTCCTTTATCTTTGTATTCCATAAAGCGCACGCATAACTTGGAAGCAACCTTGGAGATGTCATACCCCCCACCCCCCGTGCCGACAGGTCATTGCGTAGGCGAAGAACAACAATGTTCGATATCGAGCGAAACGTGGAGTTTGAATAATTGACGTCGCGGGAATACCCGCTGAGCGCCCCCCCCCCCCCCATACTCTGACTCGCTTTTCCCTCGAACTCGCGAACAATCCGACGAAACGAAATTCAAATAGAAATAGAGAAATAAACGCGGTGAGTCGAGATGGCGAATGCCACGGAATTCAAAGGAACTGCTGCGTAATGTTAACGTCTCAACTTCGCATCGGTATAAGCAGGTGTATCGGATGCGCTACTTGTTACAGTCGTTACAAACAAAGGAGAAAAAAGTTTCCGCCGAGCGCGTTGCGAATTTCGCATCTACCAGCGGCGTGGAAAGCCCTGTAACGCGACCTCCGCAACCTCTTTGATTGTAAGCGAGGAAAAGAAGATCGGGTAACGCAATTTGTCTTGCGTTTCAAAACGACGGGCGTCTCTCATCTTTCGGGGCTCGCAAAATGATCGATCACTTTTCCCCTTTAATCATCTTTAAGAATTCCTAAGAAATTGTTGGCTTCGTACCAATTTTATCTAATCTTCAAGTTTTATCGCAAGTACGAAAAATCCACGTGTTCCTACCTTACCTCCCCGTACCTAATCGCGTCGGTTCAATTGTCACATCGATTACAACGAGCGCGCGAATCGTAGCAAACCATAAATCGCGAGATACGCTAGATTCGAAAGTTTTAATCACCCTCTCGGGACGCCGAAACTCATGACTCCGCCCGGTTTGACTTTTACCGAAAAATCGTTGATCGTTTGGATATTCGTGAAAACGTTTTCCATCTCACGACGGTCATTTTTCAATCGCCAAATGTCTCAATCTCGTTTTCAGCAGCGAATGTAGCGGAAAGGAAATCGGTATCTACCGAATCGTGTACAAGATCCCTCGTCCGGATCGTTCGGGCTAAAAATTTTACGAGATCGACGGAATCCTGCGGGAATTAATCATGATCGACTGCGATGAGGGGAGCGCGAGTCAGAGACCCTCGTTTCCTGGTCAGGACAAGAAGAACGTGACCCAAATCGGTGAGGCATGATCCGAACAGGCGTAGAGATATCAGGTGAACTTCAACAGCCGTATCGCCTCCTCCTATAGTTCAAACTCGACGTAGACTGCCTCACCTGCGATGCACGAGCCTTGGAATCGTTAGCCCAGAGCCTGCGCACCAGGTGTTCCGACTTTGGCTTCGTCCCACTGCCCTCCAGAACGTTACCTCGTATCCCGTAAAAAGTTTTTATTCTCCACCTCAACGTAGGAGCTTTTCGTTTTTTTTTCTTTTACTCTCTCGGTTGCTCCTCTTTTCGTTCTTTATTTTCACGTTTATTTGTTTTCCAGCTTGTGGCGGTCCCTACGCGTTGGAGTTTTTGTTGAAGTCTCCGGCGTAGCCGCCTGAAGATTGCGGTTTACCAGGCGACGAGGGCTTGCGAAGCTCCGGTGGAGACTGGAGCGCCGGGCGAATGGGCAAGTGGACAAAAAAATATTCCTGGGTATTTAATACGTGTGCAAAAATTTAACATTCGCTCACCGAATCGCATACACAAAATGCTAGAATTTTGGATTTTTATCGAACACTTTTCGGTTCTGTAATCAGACCTGAGAATAATTACACGCGAATATATCGAGACGAATTAAATGCTTAGCGAGCAAGCCCGGGGTAAATTTTTTTCACAGGTAACCGTCGGGCTCCAGGTAAAAGCGCAGCGTGCTTCCACGAGAGTGAAGTGTACGCGGTTGCACCCTGCATCGATCCACTTGACCTGGGCGTACGATGTGGTTCACACTTCTGCAGCTTGTTCCTGCTCGCCCTCGTCCCAATCTCTCTCCTCTGGGTACCCGTGCACCATCCGAATATCTCCGTACGCAGATTCATCCAGCGATAATTCCCACGTTCGAGATGATATTCTTATTCTTTTCAATAATCCGTCCATTTGATTTTCAGATATACGACGTACACGAAGTTTTTTCTTTCGATTTGACGAAATCACGACCCCGGACGAAATGAAGCGTTTTACTTTCCAACTTCGAGCTGCCCGCCGAAATTAGCGATATTTCGCTCGAAAAATCCCTTTAAATATGGGATCCTCTCGTCAATTCCCGTTTGTTTCGATACCAAGATTAATCGAATCGAGCAGCCGGAGCTAATTTTGCTGTTTTCACTGCGCGAAGTGGGTTCGCAAAAGCCGGCGTGTGTATGGAAATCAGGTTACCAATTTGCTAGGGTGTCGAGTTACTGGTCGAAGCACACCTGCAAATCCCTTCGCGGTTCGTTCATACCGGTGACTCGTGTGCGCGCACACGTACATGGGATAAACTGCTACCGGAGATCCAACGCTAACACACACGTACGCTCCTCCGTAATTATAATTGCACGATGCACGGGCCAAAACCTTCCATTTATCATTAAATATTTCATCAAGCGTTTCGTGCCCTTCGGAGCGTTCGTTACTCTCCGCTACCGTTACCCCAGAATGTCAAAATGAGGATCGAATTATCGAGGATTTATTTTACGGTGTTCCGTAGATAGAAAACTAGAAAATTGCTAGTTTTCCATGAGTTTCCACACCTTGGAATATTTTTCAATCCTCCTTTTGGATATATTTTCGAATTTTTGATTCATCTTCTTCGTGATTTGATCATTTTTTGATTTTCAAACGCTCTCATGGAATGTATACGTGTTGAAAATTTGCGCACCGTTTTATCCAGAGTTTGTAATAAACAGCGAGCGACGAATAACGAGATGATAGAAAACAAGCATGTAAATTAGTGAGAATGCACGCTAATAATTCCTTCAGAGGTATTCGTACAGTTATACCCATCCGAAGATATCCAGAGGCTTGTTACTTCTGCTCTTTTGCAGCGGAGCTTTTCCGCCCGGGGGAGTCTCACGCGAGCTCTGGGGGAGCAAAAATGATAAAGGGGGCGGAAAGAAGGGGATAAAATTAAAGGTTAATCCTTCGGGGGTGATACAGCAGCATCAAGATTTACACTCGAGGTATCCGGGCGTAGCCGCTCTTTTCCCCGAAACCCTGACAAAGTGAACGCGCGACAAATAATCGTAAATATTTGCCTTGTATTTTCGAGTGACGAGAAAACTTCAGCGAGATTAGGGCAGGGCGGAGAAGCTGCTTTTCGTCCACATCCTTCCCCCCCCCACCCCTCATTTTCATTCACCAGGAATCAATTATTCCCTTCACGAGGCCCAAGGCATGCCGATGGGATAGAATTCCAGAAGCTTGATTTGTTTCAAGTTTCAGAAAATAAAACGTTGAGATGCAGATGAACGAAGGATCGAAACGACCGGGTATGCGTATCTACATACCTTAGCATTGCAAGAGTAATAATATATAGGTACAGCAATGAGATAACTTTTTTTATTTACATTCGAATGAGTAGCGATCTTACAAGACGCGTGTTCGTCGGTCCGTCTCGCATTTGTTGTCGCCGGCGTTATTTCGACTTTCGAAAATTCTATGGCGGTTTGTTCAAAAGGTATTATGTCACGTTCGTTGTACGTACACCTGGGTAATATCGCCTCTGGCGTTTTCACGTGTACGCTACCGTACGGAATAGCGCGTGTCTAACATTCGTACGCAATTTTGTCGCTGTCGAGTAACAGTTTTGCGCCAAGTAAGGAAACCTTCGGAATCGTCGGCTCTCCAATAATCGCCGACGCGATCTACGGAGGTGAGCGTTTTACTTTGAACCCGACGCGCAGCCGATCGCGCTGTACGTTTACGTCGAAGCGTGGAAGGTGTGAACATTGGTCTCCTTCGATCAAAGAGATCGCCGTACGATTATGGGGGATAACGCTGATTATTCACACCCGACTCATCTCGCTACTTTCTCACAATTATCCGTACGTAGATCCGGATCGATACAGTTTTAGGCGGATCGTAAAACAGGATAAGTGAAATAGACGGGAGTAATAATATCGTCGGTTTGAAACGGAGTGCGGAATTCAGGGAGAGAATCGGTGAAAGGAGACGAGACGTTACGAGGAGAGGAAAGCGGACACCCGCCCGCCCGTTTCGAATAATTCTCTAGTCTAGTTCCACGGGAGTTGAGTTTCAGTGAGATTTCGAAGTTACCCCAGGCTCGTGACCTCCCCCCGTAACGTCGGTGGCGTCCCGCGTCCGCCGACGTATTTCTGACTCGTTTAGCGTAAGCCCGGCTCTGAAGTACCTAAGCGCGAGTAACTCGTAACGGCGAATACGCGTATACACCGCGAGATTCCAGTTTGTCGCAACGAAAAACCACCGTGAGAAGAGTGAAAATCCTTGTCTACTGTCATACGTAGTCCACTAGCACGTATAAAGTAGATTTTTAATGGGGTTCAGGAGTCAAGGATAACGTCGGAGGAGCTGAACGACTGTCATCTGTTGTCGTGTAGCAACCTACCCAACGTAATCTTAGTAATTTAAATGTTTGTCCCCAAGGGGCGCCCGCCCGCCCTCCCGCCCGCGCCGCGGCCGCACCGGCGTTCGCGGAGCAGCGAGAGGGGAGAGAGAGAGAGGGAGAGAGAGAGAGAGAAACGAAGGGCATATCGCATGGCATAATCCCTTGTTGAAACAGGCGCTTAAGCCTTCTGGATTGTCTGCGGGATTGGTCGGTGATACGCGAAACAACCGAAGGGTTGCGCTAAGCTTATCTATAATTCGACTCGCTTTTCCGTAGGTATACTGCGAGCCTATAACACCGCTCGCCGATGGCGCGTATACGTACACCCTATCGGGAGATCGCTCGTCGGGCGTTGATCGTGGCCGATGCGGAGACCTCGTCTTTACACCGCGGTTTTATGCTTTTTGAAATTTTTCAACGCTCGCCAACGACGCGAGGATTTATCGGTCGGATAAATCCTCGATATTTTTTTAGCACGGGTTATCCTTTTATTTGACGACGATTCCCGAGTCCCCTTCGCGTTGAGAAATTACGAAGCGAGTGCCGGCGTCTCGAGATGTAATTTATTATTTTTGTATTTCTCTCATTTTCTATTTTCCGTGTACATCTGTAGAATCCACTTTCTATCGGCAGAGCGCGGTGGCGCTTCTTTCCTCTTCCCTCTGAATGCAATCTCTGAATTTATAATCTTGTCGCAAAGAGTACCTACCTCTCGACGAACGCGTAGGTACCGTTGTTAATGTAATCGACTCGCGATCGAAAATAAACGCGTTGATGGGTATAATACATCAGATTGGTTCATAATTACGCAACGGTCAGCGCCTCCGGTAATTTTCACATCTATTCGCAAACTGCGTACGTTCGTGAATATTTTTCCCCTCGTTTTCCTTCGTTCACTCGAGATTCTCGCGTCCCAACTCCGGCGAAAATAAGCTACTCGATTATTCGACTCACCGGTGGAGTACAATCGTGAAAAAAGCTCGGTGTAAATTAGTGGAAATCTGTGGTAATTTTATTTTTCCAATACCGAATCAATTTCCCGAGTTCGAAATCGATCACACCGAGTTTTGAAAACTGCAATCTCCTCAGGGGATGAATTGTAGTTCGCGTAGCGATCGGAGGACTGTTGCACGCGAAACAAACGTGAAATTGGGAGTGAGGGCGACGAAGAGGTGATTCCTTTTATTTTATTCTCTCTCTTTCTCTCGCGGCGTTGGTCGGGGGAGAGTTTTCTTATCCCGCGCCCTCCGACTTTCTGAAAATTGCTTTGACTGCCTGCTCGAATCGAAGCGGGGAGGCGTCTACACGCGTTTAGCTGTGTGTCGGTTATTCCGCCTTCGCGTACCAGCCACGCAATTCGAGACGGTCTATAACGAAACACCACTACCGGCGTTAAAAAGAGCCGCCGCTCTGACAACAAAGCGGAAAGCTCTTGAGAAAAAAAAAAAACCCCCGGCAAAATAGGATAGAATAAAGCTCTTTTCACACATCAGACAAGGGTATCGATTTAACGGAGACACTAAGCGCGTGGTTCTGGCTTTAATTCAAAAGAACATAAAAAAAAAAAAAAAATAATTTAGTCTCCCAGGATAACGGCCGGTAGATCGCCAGAAACGATTTCGCTATTCGTTATTTTTTTATCGCACGTTGGAAAGTAATGATAACATGGATCTGCGAAACGAGAAGAAGAAAGAGAGAAAACAAAAATTTAGAAATATTTTCATTCGCGGTTCGAGAATGGATAATATTCCAACCTTTCGAGAACTCGAAGCTTCGTTCCGCAACTGGATGTACAATTTTTCACCCAACTCGCGGCGTCGGATAGCGAACGAATAGATTCAATTTACCTCGACTAATTTCTAATGGTGCATCGGAGTTCTATCCAGTTACAGGAAAATAGATCATCGGATCTAAACTTGTGTCAGGTTTCGATAAAATTACCTCCCCCCCCCCGGTACACACGTAACGCACTCGAGGCAACCGGTTGTTCCGCGCGGTAAGTGGCTCGTTCATAATCCGATTTAATCAACCGCACAAACGGACGGCTCGACTTCTATGCAATCGGAGCGTACGATGCAACCTCCGTCGTACCACTGGGTTGAACCAAAAAAATTTTTTCGTTCGACGATTTTTCTATTTTCATTGAAAAAAAAAATTCACAGAGTCAGAAACTTCGAAGCGACACGGTTACCTGTCGGTTTTCCCGCGTTGCGAGGTCGTTCGTAGGGAGCGTCTTTTTGCGGGAGGAAAAGGGGCGAGAGGAGGAGGAGTTTTTGGCGGCGGGGTCGAAGGGCCCTCGGGGGAACCGTCAGGAAAGTTTGGCAACGCGTTACGGAGTTACCTACCACCCCCGTCGCCCCACAAAACGAACTTGAGTCCAAGGAGTAAATTCCCCAAGGAATATAACTCTATTGGGTTTGTGCGCCACGGGTTTCGGTATATGCTCCGAAACCCAGCCTCCCCTACCTCTCTTATACCTATTCGGAAAGGACTCCAATTCGTTATTGGATCGCCTGGCGTTCCGAAATTACGTTAGGCCTTGCTTACCGACGGTATAGCTCTAAGGGATGAGGGGGGATTCGCATAGTATGGATCATCCCTGACGGCCGACCGTTTGGACGAAAAAAATAAATGCCGTCCGTGACGCCGCGGTAGGGAGTTTCGGAAAAGGGCTGAAACTTCGGATTTTTGTCGCCAATCGAAATGAATCGATCGAAAATAAATCGGGAGCTCCGGCTTGTGGAGATTTTTTCTTCTATTTCTGTCAGTTAAACGGAGTTCGAGATATTTCAACGCTGAATTTCAACGTACGTAATCGCATTTCAGATATTACACGTGTGATGTACCGACGACAGAAACTGCAGACTTCTCATCTCGTCTTTTTTTCTCTATCCTTCTTTCCCCCGACACTTGGCCGACACCGTAGCGACGAAACTCGCGGTGTAACGCGCACGTAACGTAATTTCTCGCACGGATTTGAATAACTCAAGTTACAGTCGCACGCGTGAATTTCATTATCCGATACCGTTGGTCAAGCAAGACTCGGCCGTACCACAGTGAAAATCACACGAAGAGGGAAATTCTGTGCGAAAAAAAAAATTCACCACTTTTTTTTTTTAAATGTAGAAACCAAAGGGTGTACGGGATTGAATCGCGTCCATGTCGTTCACTTTTGTGGGATACGCCCTTACGGCACCCTCACGCCCTCGTGGTTTATGTATAATGTATCACCATGTAAAAATATCACCATTTATATGGAGATGTTTTGCTGGGGGGACGCATGATTTTGAAGAAAACAAAAACCGGAATATTTTCCATCAACGACGACCGAGTACCGTCGAAGGGATGATACGCCGGTATAGGTGTGTCGAAACCTTCATCTCCACGAAGTTTTATCGGCAATTCTCTCTTTCTTTCTCTCCACCCTCACCTCTACCCTCTCTCGAACCAGGGGGTGTCTGTTGCCGCAACTTCCACCCTTGTATATACACTCACACACACACACGTGCAAGACATTGGCACGTAAAGCGAGAATTATACAGAAGGCGATGAACTAGCGATTCTTTGATCATTGCGGACAAACTATGCGATAATTAGCGGTCGGGGACAATTACGGAAACGAGCGCTTTAAACGGAGCTGGTAAAAAGTTTTGCAGCCCGTTTTTAATCTTGATTATTTTTTCTATAAACTCGAAGGGAGTTCCCGGATAGACCTTGACTCGATATACCCGTAGGTAAGCGCCCTTTTTGCGCGAGGTTCAAATACTCGACGCTGCAGGGTGTAAGTTAATTTTGCGGTGCCCCGCGGCGCGCTGGGAAATTTCATTGCAACCTCTATTATTCATCTCTGATCTTATTCGCACTTTGTTCGAAATTCCTTTGCGTTTGAAACGCAATTAAAACTTACCATGGGAATTGAAAACAGGAAAATAAGAAGATCCGAGAGCTCTTTCTTCACCCTGCACCCGTCTGTCCCGGCCATTTTTCGTTAGGAATGACACGACGTTTCCCCCCCCCCCCCCCCGAATATACAGTTTTTATAAAAAGTGCTCGAAAAAAGAAACTCGCGTTCACGCGATTGGTTTTGGTGTAAACACGTGTCGTAACGTGCGCGGCTACAATGCCGACCGAGGTGTTGCTTCTTCCGCGGGGCTAAATCGAAATACTTTTTTGCCCCGTGCTTCTTTGACAAACAGATCTTCGACTTTATCCCGCGGTCCACAATCGGAGTGAACAGCACAAAGGAAGGGCCAATCTTCGTAAAATATATTTCGGTCTTTCCCTCTCGACGCCCACGCGAATCGCGTGCACATTTTATTTTTTCCTATTCATCAACCCGAACGACAGCTCCATTTGCGAACATTGGCCATCGCAACACCCGGAAACGATTTTTTTATTTTTTTTATTTATTTTTTTTTGCTCCCCATATGCGATTATCTTTCCTCTCGATGCTCACGGTAACCTCATCGCGTAATCATTTTCAACGAAACATGGCTGCGGAATATTTTCTCCCGTGCCTCAAACTCCATATTTCGCGAGCCAATTATTCATGCGTAGAGTCAACTTTCGCGTAGCTCAAAATCAGCCCGAGGTCACACGTCGAGAAAACGAAGAGCAAACTCGGTTGTTCGGTTAATTTTCGCTGTTTAATTTTCCATAACGAGGATCAAAGATCGGGTGGGCTGACTCTCCTCGCGGGCTATAGCTTTGTTCGGAAAATGGGAAATGCCTGGCGCACGTACTAAATCCATTTATTTATTTATTTATGTGTTCACGGAGGTTTATGGGGAGCGGCGTGCGGGGTGTAGGTACGCGTATACCTATATAGCGCTCTATGCATAGCATAGATCCCGAGGGACCGAGGGGGTTTTGGAAGTCAGCAGGAAGGCAGGAAGGCAGGAAGGCAGGAGGCAGGAGGACAAGGTGGATGAAGCTCCCGGGGATATCTCTTGGGACCGGCTGAAACGAAAATGCTGTTGTGCCACTTAGTCATAGCTCGTATTTTTGTCTTTTATTCCGTTCCATCTCAATTCTTCCTGAATATTTAATAATCTCCGTATATAGGTAACGGGAAAGCGGGAAGAGGGTTAAACAGGGCCTTGGTGTGAAAGAAAAACGAAAAAAATCAATGCTTTAATTCATGTGCAAATTTCTTTGAAAGAGCTTCTATCACTGTAGACAAAATTGCATTTTTCTGATCGAAGGATTAACATTTTTAAATTAATATCGGGTGGAACGAGATTTTTGTTCTCGCCGTGACCATTTTTTACTTTTTTCTTTTTATCGTTCCCACCCCACCCCAGTCGTTATATTTACACAGCGAATTATCGTTGACTTTGCTAAAATTGGGACATACGTATAAAAGGTACATATACGTTTGCGTACGATTTTTGTCACTCACCCAGTTTATCGTTTGTTCTCTCCGTTGCAGCAAACGTTGTTGAAGTTTAGGCCCAGGACCAGCCAGAAAATTTTTCACGAGAACTTGGGTCCTCTCCAAATAGCTTGGGGCTATTACTTCGACCTGAGCCAGATATTTTTGCATGGTCGATTCGAGGTCCGGTACCGGGAGCTTTGGTAGATCTTCTTTCTGCAAAGACGAAAAAAAAAAAAAAATCAAAATCACGATTCGCCGATCTCTGCATCAAATCAATCAAATTTGCCACGGACTGTAAGGTCGATCGAACGATCGATCAGCGAATCAGGCCACCCCCGAACATTTTCAATTTGTGCGCATTCTTTGAGCCGGGTATTTTTTTCGGATTAAGAAAACTTTGCAATGCTCTTTTTTTTACTTCAAGCGTCTCCACTTTTTGGACGAATCCCCGACCCATACGTCAATGTTCTTTGAAATGCGAATAATTGTAGATATCTGGCGCCGGTCTCACAGAAATTACTCGTTCAGGGAGCTGGAAAATTCAGACGAGACATCAAAGTTGAACGCCGGCTAATAACTTCTTAGACTAACTAAACCGGCGGCAGCGCGCAAATGCATTTGTACCGTGAAATTGATAATTTTGGCGAGGCTACACGATAATAATTATAGGATCAAAAATAATGTTGATCATTTGACGAGCGCCTTGAGATATAATTAATGTTTAGAATATATATATACAATATTCGGTCTGGGTAAAATTTCGCTGGTCTTCGGGGGATGATATCGTAGACGTATATACGCAATCGCGTTCCTGAAGGGCCTGTACGTAGTAGACGTAAACCGGGCCCTTAGCCGACTCTGTCAATTGTAAAATAAAGAATCAATTGAGAAACGAAGCGTGTCCGAGGGGGTTGTGCACGCCTGGTTGATCAGAATCCCCTCTGACAACCTAACAAGGCCAACAGGGGCGTTCCGCAAGGGCCAAGTTTACTGCGGCAAGTGTTTCGTCGATTCACACAAAAGACCGTTCCACGTTTTTCAACGTTCCATTTTTTTTTCAATTATTCGAAATGGAAACGGTTAGTAAAACTATTTATCGAATTGCGCCAAAAATCTGTTTCGCTTTCGAATGCTCCGGGGGGCCCCCGGCCGCGTATTTATTCGTTTCTCGAATCTGGTGCAGCACCGACGGGAAACCATATCTGGAACCGGGTGCGGTAGCGCTATTCAAATTCAATCGACAATTCGGATTCCTCGTCGGCTTGATCTCCGGCGTCACGGGTTGGTTCACATCATTGTAGATTTCATTCCGATTTCTCTCTTCTATACTACGCTCCGCAACATCGTTCTTGCGGAACGGTCCACCCCGTAAACATCGTTGTATATATATCCGCCTATATATCAGCGCACAGAAACCTACCGGGTGTCTCAGTTCCCAAGAGGTTTTAACCTCATTGCTATGCACCGCTTGAAACTCGCTAACGACCTCTCGCACGCCCAGTCCATACATAGCTATATTATACATAATACATCACGCTTCCGTCTCTAGATTTTTGCATGAACATATCTATACGTACAGGACATTCCGTGTTAACTCGACCGGCTTCTGACCCTCGCTATTTTTTCTTTTCCTTCGATTTCCTTCAGCCGTAAAAAAAAAACAAAAAAAACACGGCGCTCTCAGTGATTCGGAAGAGAATTCAACGTAATTTTTTTCAAAAAATACAGAATCGTTCCCTAATTTTTTGGAATTTTTTTTTTTTTTTTGGATTTGTTATCGGTGCGTCGGGCGGTGTGTAATTAACGGTACCCCCCCTCAATTACTTCGAATTCAGTAATTCGCAATGTGAATTATAGCTTCGGAATTAATTGTTATTGAATTAAGCAAACGAGAACCCTTGATGAAAGCCACCGATGCATTCGGAATATGAATTCAAACAACATCTGTACGAATAAACCGGTCACAAAATACACTGGGAAAATAAACATCCCTCTGTATACGCGCGTACCTATGTATTATACATATAAATGTGTGAGCACATAAATATATATATATATATGTATGTATGTCTATACTCAGTACATCAGTGACCCTCTATTCAAGGAGAGAACGCCTGCAGAACCAATAGACGGAGCACACAAAACCGACCGGAATAGAAAAAACATCCGAGTCGACGACGAAAACGGAAACGTGTGCGATCGATTCTCTGTTGCATGCTTCACTCTAGACTCCTGTCAATTTACACGTGTGCATGCACACATCCGACCGGCGATCGTCGTTGTTTTTGCAAAAGTACGACCCTTATGTATATTAAAGATGAAAATTGCTATGCGGACAATGAGGACCGCCTTCTTTCTTTGTTCGCGTTTTTTGTTTCTTTTTCTATCTATCTCGCGATAGGATCGCGGACTATACCGCAATAAAAGATAAGGTGAGCTCTGAAACAGCACGGCGCGTTCTTATCGATGCAAAGTAGAATGGGGGTTGTAGCAATTAAGAGATAACAAGGTTTTCCCTCGGCACCCCTCCAATTAGTAACACCCCAGTCCACCCACCCCTCGATAGCGTTACCACCGACGTTGCCAGCTTCAGCCCCAGACACTACCCCCGTCGGCCCGTCCCTCGCCACGCAGTTTTCGCCAACCTCGTGCTCATCCCCTTATAATGTTTGCATACCGCTGTGGTCTGAAGGGAGCTGCTTTGCAACGCTGAGCAAGGTGTCGGACAACAGGGAAAAACGGAATAGGAGTATATGGCATGGCATGACATGTCGACTTGATTAGCATTTTTCTGCTTTCTCTTTTTGTAGCGTCGAAGTTTTTCGAATGATCGGAGTGACCGTAGGAGAAAATCGCGTTTATTCTCCCGTCTTTTCTCGCCTGTCAAATTTTTAGTTACTGTACTTTTGAAATAGTCATTCGACTTACCTAATTTTTCTACTTTCAAACCGATCAGACTTTTGGGGGTTTTCGTTGCGATTCTAGAAAATGGCTTCGTTGTCTGCGTAGCTCGCGTCGGTTAGTTGGCGAGAATAGAAAAAAACAAACAAAGATTTCATCGCTACGGTTTGTTTTGCTTTATATTTTCTGCTTTGTTTGTATTCTAATTGGTTGTGTTGTACGTTGATTGTTTTAACTCAGACTAATGACGGTCCGTTGGAGTCCTACGATTTATCGCTTCGGGTGGAGTGAAGTTTCAGTTTCAAGATCGCGCCGTGTATCGTATATCTTATTGTCGGCGCGGAACGGAGACGGCAATCTCCCGAGAAGTCTGAACAAAGTTATTTTCTGGTAATTGCAAAAAGCGAGGAGAACTTCATTCCGCAGAGTATGTGCCAAGTTCTGCAAAGTCCAATGCAATCGCGGTCGGCAGGTAAAGTGATCAAACTACGTTTACTCTCCTGTAATACCACGGAAATTTCCTACCTACACCTTCGACCGCAACGAACCATACGGCGCAGTCTTTCCTCGAACGATCTTCATCCGAACGCAAAACGAACGCGTCGTTCAAATTTTCGCTACTCCTCAGTAATTGGCTCGAAAATTAAGATTCCAAAATGTTCAATGTTCGTCGTGGAAAGGATCGTGTTCCACGAAAATCGACGACTCTGTCGCCTCTCTAAATATTTGCGCTTTCTTTTTTTTTTTCCTCAATTTTCATCAGACTCTTTATTTTAGACCTGTACAAACTCAGTTACCTAGCGAAAAGCGAGCGAAAGTTGTGAGAAGCTTTTTAGCGCGAGGTGGGCCGTGTGAAAATTTGTTTTTTCTCGACCATTTCCATCTGCAAGTGAACAAAGAAATTTTTGTCCTTTGTAAAGACGGACACGAGCTTGCGGCAAATGTGGTGGCGATATAAAATACAAAGCTAAACAAACTGACGTTAGCAAGACACGTGGGCGCGTATAGGCGGAGAAATGAAGTCGATCGGGTGCATTAGTAACGTGCATCGGAGCGGAGCAATTATGGATGTGTTTGGGAGCCCGGTAGCGTGGTAACGCTTTGTGCAAACATCGCGAGGCCGTGTATACGAACGGGGCGAGAATCGGTCCGCTGCAGGGGCGGTGAAGGGAATAAAAAAAAAAGGAGTACGAGGAAGGGTGCGCCTCCTCTTCCTCTTCCTCCACAACCAGAACCAGCCGTACGTAATTGGAGAGCCTGAGGGGGCGCAGAACGCGACTCGCGGGTTCACAGGGTTCGCGAGGGCGCCGATCCATCTCCTGCGGGGTGGCGCGGGAACGGGGTGGGAAACGTGGGAGGGGGTGTGCACCACGCACCACCTTCTCGCGTTTCTAATGAGTCGACCCAGAACTTGACCCGGCCGTGTGCCAATTTATTCGAGTCTACGTACTCGCGAATTTTTCACGTTAACTAACTTGGCTTTGTCCGCCGTACGTCGGGATTTCTGGATTACACGGTCCGAGGGACTCGCGTTACCATTATTTCGCTGTACGACTCCCGCGCGACGCAGACGACGCCGAACGAAGTTTTTCGATAAGATTTTTTCAAAATTCATTCTTCGTTCAGGTCGCACGTTTGTGAATACGTTTCCGGTGGAAAGTTTATTTTTTTCCAATTATCGGTTGAAAACATTATCCGAGTTCGTTAACTTCGCACCCGAAGACGAGAGAAAAATGAAATATTTGAAATTGGAAGTGGACAGCGAACCGAAAATCTTACATTACTCTGGTGGTAGACTTCTCTCGTGCGTTGTATCAACAGCGGTGAACGAGATCCACCGTTCAAGGTCCTGAATCTTCCCCTTTAAAGCGGTAAACCGAACTCCTTGCCGCTTTATCTTTCGTCCAGTTTTGTTGAGAAGTAATCCAGGTCTGGAATTTTCCGTAGCGCATATTCCGTAATAATTCATTCCGCGGGATCGAATCGCGTTGGAATACTCATTTGATCGGTAAACGCTAGATTTTTCAGTCCTATGAAAATCGGAATTGAGAAGAACAGAAATAATTGAAAAAATAATGATAATCGCGACTGTACAGTATTCACGTTCTCTGGCGGTACAATTTTGCTGGTGTCGAATCATGATGGTAAAGTTTCGGTAAATTCGAGACGCGTGCCAATGAAAATTTGTAAGAAAACTGTGCGATATGTGCAATGAAATTGCAGAGTTAGATCGTTGGTAGGAAAACCTACGTAAGTATAGCTTTCGAAATAAAAGGTTAATGGATAGAAATCGGATATGGGAATATAAAGTGAATTTCTTTTGTTTTGGTGTCGGATTCCTAATGGTGTAAATCGAACCGAATGTTTCCATGGATACATCTACGTTTGTACAATTTTTTTTTCTACTCTTCATACCGCCAGCATTACAACCAAAGTTTCACCGTACCCTTCCTACCGATTTTCGATACTTGTTCCATTTCTTGTCGAATAATTTCAAACTTCTTTGACGAAATTCTATTTCAATGGAATACCTTCTTCGTTATGCTTTCGATATATTCTGTCACGAAGGACGTAGACAAGTAAAAAGCGAGGTATGACGGATTTCAATTCCCGTAGTTCGATCATCTTTGTTTCTCCTGATACAATTCCGTACATTTTCTCTACACACGTAATTACTAAGTACGTAATAACGTTATACCACCCCGAAACTAGGTCATAATAATCCAATGCTGTAGGTACGCACAATGTTCCTACCATTGAATACACCTATTGTATTTTCAGAGCCGTTGCTGCTGCTGCTGCTGCTGTTGCCATACGTATTCTTTATCGGGAGCTCGAGATCTATCCAGAAAAAGAATTTCCGACGATCAATATCGGCCCTCGCGTGACCCACAACCTAAATCCATCCTGCCAACGGTCTACTTTATAATCTCGGTTACTTCATAACTCGCGATGCGCTCGTTCGATTCGTGGTTGAAAAAAAAAAAAAAAAAAATGTTTCGCGATGATAATTTCAGAGAGGTCAGAATTATTCTCCAAGTTTCAACCCCCTCGAGATTCTCTCTCTTGAGAAGAGCGAAGTTTCGTGCGAAACTTTAAGGTACCTGAAGATGAGGATCGGAATTATCCGATCCGATTGAAAATGGGATGTGCGCGGAAAGTAACGATCCAGTCGTTAAAAATCCGAAGAAATGTTTCGTTTCACCTTAAAAAATTCACGAAATCCTGTCCAGTCCTTATCCGCTGTCCCGACCTTCGGATCTTATCTCCGTCATCGTTCCTTTCCGGTCGAATTCGCGTACAGACACGATCATTGAACTTGATGTGTAAATCTCGTGCCTTGGGTGATTCGCGTTGAAATTTCGGTATAATTACACGCGTGTATAATGCTTTGGCAATTCTATAATCCAAAGCTCCGTATAATATATAAGCTCTCGTCACCCTTGCGTAAGTGTTGCCAAGGGACGAGCTGTATAAACGGGGAACATCAAAGCATCCGCTTTTGCGAATGCCAGTATAGCGGTATACATCGGTAACTAAAATCATTTGAACTCTGGTCCATTACGTGATTAACCTGTACTGCACTTCCCGCAAACGGATGTATATATAGAGGCTGTCTATAAAACAAAAGGAAATTGAAAGAGGAAAAAAACGGCCGGCAATTTTAAAAGGCGAACAATAGCCATCGATACGTCGACATGTTCCGTCAAACTGATTAGCATTGAATTTTTCAGACCCTTCGTCGAAATTGTTTCAGTTTTCGTTGGAACAAGAAAAAGATTTTCCTCTCGCTATCTGCGATTTTTCAGAATTGAGCGTTAATTTTTTATGTATTACTCATCCCATAATTACATGCGAGCGCTAACGAATTGGACTGGTAACGTAAGTAGATAAAAAAATTAGTTGGGAATCCAGGAGGGAAAAACACGTCAGTTATCGCTGAGAATCATCGAGTTTGGGTGTTACCCCGCTGTGTTATGACGGCAAATCATGTTCCGTAATGATCAAACGTGGCAGATGGCACGTGACTCATACCACCGGCGAGTTCCGAGGCCTGCACTTCCTAAATAAATTAGCCGCTATCAGAGTTCGAGTTTAGATATCGCCTTATTTATGGTCGAATCATGACAATGCCACAGACGAACGGGTTTTCATACGCATAAAACGCATCGCCGTACTACTCCCATTCGACGACCACCAACTCGAGTCAGATTAGGTTGGATTAGATCAAGTTTACCCTTACTCCCGCGGTGGGGTCGAGCAGAAGAGGGATGCCCCCGAGGCGTTCGGTTAGAACAAGTGAACGCGTAGTTCGTCAAACCGTGTTTAATGCCTACGCAACGTGAGCCTGACTCTGAGCAAAATATCCCGCACAAAGGAAAGGATATCGGTTGTGATGGGTGAATATTTTTTTTTAAGAAAATATCGATTTTTCGGGACCCACTCGAAGTAATTCGATTTCCACTTTTTCCTCTTTTCTTCCTTCCTTCTACATATTTCGTCTGCTTTCGGATCCGGATGACCTGTGTTCGTTTTTATTTCACGTATTCATTCTCGTTACTTTCGGACCGACTTCGCGACGCATGAGAGGGTGGGAGATCGTAGGTGGGGGTTTCTCCCCTCCGCCAGGTCCCCCGGGGCAAGACTGGCCCTGATGTCTATGCAAATGCGCAGCCTACTCAGAGAGGGGTTGTTGCCGATGCTCGGATATTCCGAAATGTCAGGTTCGAAATAGTTTTGCTCTAGGGTGGGATATATGTGGAAAGGACGTACGAGTGTAATCTGTTGTACATGCCTTCCTTGTTTTATCCCATCCTAGTGGGTTCATATATCTCCACCACCTCTTATCTCTTGCCCTCGTGATTCTCCGAATTTGTTTTTTTTTTTCTTCCCTTTTTATTTCCTCGCGTGAAATTGCCCTTTTTTCAGGGGCTCTTAATCCGACGACTCATTTTTGCGAATGCTCCGAGAACGAACGATTCACCAAAATTCTCGCTTCGCGTATAAATTATTCACGTTCTCCGTCCTCCTTGTATCTTGTTTTTTTTTTTTTTTTTTTTTCTTTCCCTCTCCTCCCATTTTCGAATATACGGAAAAGAACCCCTCCGAGTGAAACTCGAGCGACGCAAAGTGCGCGATGGAAACTCGAGTTAGTTTGCCTTAGCTCCGAAGTCGGCTTTGCCGACGCACAACTTTGAAGCTCCGAAAGATCCCGGGGTTTCTACCGAGTTTTAGCAGCCGAGCCCTCTGACCCCCGACCCCTCCGACCTCCCTGATCTCGGAGGCCCCCCCCCCCCCGGTGAGAGCCATCCTATATGCACACATGACTCGAATAACATCGGGGTGCGAATTTCAGACGGTTATAATGAAATTTCTGACAAAGTATAAGAGCGAACGTACGTACAGCCGGTATTATAGATATGAGCAAAGTAACCGAAGACGATAGCCGGAGTACCGTAACACCCGGGGGAGGTTTTACCGAGTTATATACACGCGCGTTCACCTTCCGTTTGTTTTAGATCTCCCGTCTCCTTGGAGACATCACGTCTCAAGGTCGAACTTTCGAAGAAACTTTCGTTATCCGTTTGATCAATTATTCTTGACGTTGAGGGATAATTGATTAGGGTATGATCCGCGGGCTATTATGCAAAGTTTTTGAAAAAAGGTTTTGGAAAAATAAATAAAGCTGAGCGCTTGTGATCAACAAGGGTTTAAAAAACACTTTTCTTTCCTAACAACGAACGAGACTAATATGATTTTTTAAGTTTTTGACAATTAAAAAAAATCGTAGAGTCTCGTTTTCCCGTTCTATTTGTAAAAAATGACTCACCGCCGGGCATGGTGATGCGGTTCTCGAGAAACTGCCCAGAGAAACCAGAAGTCGACGTGGGGCCCCCAGAACTGAATCTCGCCATCCCTCTGCAACAAATTTACATACAGTTTGAGAAATGGGAAAATTGACAATTGTCATATGAAGTCTCACCGATTATCTCATAGTTAAATCTGGTTGTGGATCGTATCGACTTATAGTTTAATGTGCGTAGATATCGCGATGCATTTCGCGATCTTAGATCGCCAAATTTGCAAAACACCTGCGGTATATAACAAGGCTCTTGTATTGAAATATAATCTGCAGTTATAATTACATTCGATTCAAATATATACCTACTCCGAGTTTCGACAAAGACGTTCCCTCCGATTCGAGGATACCGAAGAATCGATTTCAGCGTCATTTTTGAACGCTATACAAATCCAGCTCTTACCTAAAACACATGTATAGGATCTTGAGTTACATCGTACACGGCGATTTACCACCGACTTCTAAACTGGGACGAAGCTGATTCGGCTTCTCGTATGAAAATAATACTATCGTCAACTTCGCTAGAGTTCGTTCTCGTAGCTGCAGTGGATACGGAAAACCTTTCGTGTCATGGCGTCAAACAAACGATGAAAAAATACATACAATATTCGTATTCGCAAAATCATAGACTATGCCAAAAGTACACCTACACACGGAGAGAAAACTATGCCTGACGAACATCTATGTACGTACGTGCAACGATATTACATTTTGGGGGTATAAGTTGTGACGAGATAAGTCCTCGAAGATCCGTTTGCCCTAGTCCGAGGATTACCTAAGATTTTCCGTTGTTTCTAACTGAAATCATGACTTACTGCGATGGACTTTTATTAAACGTCACATTGACAGATCGTTCCCCAGTTCGCGATATCTCGTTGCGATCGTTTGTACGGGGTGTCACGTATTCAAAGTAAACGACGCAATGGGCCGAGAAAATGGAAACGGAACCGCGTGAAAATAAATAATTTTCCCAACAAATATACATCGCCCGATTCATACAGATACCTGTAACAAAATATCTTTGACCGTTACAGTTTGGATAAGCGCAGGACGCACCCCTCCGTAACGTTATTGCTTCACGGACGCGTATTACGGGTGCTGAATATCCTATTAATATATCTCAATTACGAAAGTTAATGTTCTATGCGTGGGTAATTAACCCCCCGGAAGCTACGAAACATTTGCAACGCTTTTAACTTTTGAGGATATAACGAAGGGACGGGGAGGGGGGGAGTAATTAACTTTCGCGGTAATCGTGGAAGCGTGACTTATGCGCGAGAGATCTGACCGCTGGACCACGTCGCGGTTCATCCCTTTTCATCGTGCTGCCAAACTTCCGGTTTATTCAACTACGGAGGTAGTAAAGAGAATGAAAAAACGAGGGCATAGAGACGTGGCGCGGATATATTCGTTGCACCGTTCGCTCATTGTACGGTACCCGCGGTACATCGAAACGCGCGAAGTCGAAGGGGTTGACCGAAACGATCATCGGCTATGCAGAAGCGAAAATATTACGTCACTGTCACGCACCGCGTGACAGCTGAGACTCCGTGTAAAATATTACGTTACGTTACACGCGCAGGTGTAACGATACACATATATGTACACGTGATTCACATCGACGGCACGTGACAATCGTCGCCAACCTGGGTGGCGATATATTTTCTAACGAATATTATTCAAGACGAGACTCGCGAGTGGAATAGCTCCTTCGATCTGTTCCATTTCGCTACCGTTCGAGTCTTACGAGTCTTCTGCTGTATTTTTGTTTTTTTTTTGTTACTCTCTTTCTGGAAATTTTATTTGTTTCTCTCTCGGGTTTACTCATTCGCCATTCGCGCGTCGAGGTTGGGTAAGTGTTTCGGAATTTCGTGCTGATTGAGAGCCGCACGTGCGCTGAGAAAAGTTCAAGTTACAAGTGAAAGTCGCGCACGAGCAATTTCTTCGCTGATTGTGGATAACGTAACAATCAAGGATACGGCTGCAGGTGCCTCGATGTCACTCGTATGTGCCATGTGTTGCCCTGTGTACTTACTTACGTATGTACGTACGTCGTAAAATAACTTCATCACGCGCGATTATCTCGCTATTTAATGAACCGACTAACATAAATAATGAATTTACTCCACGTACACGTATACACGTAATATACTTGTAGCGTGGAAGGACTGAATTCCCACTGCTGAAATCTCCCCTCGCACGTGGTCGTCTGCACCGCGCTTTATTACGCCCACGGATATACCTATGTATAATATGATTTACAGTACACGTGGTAGAAAAAAAAAAAAACGATAATCATCGTTCGCCGAAAGCGAAATTTTGCCGAAACATAGATCGGTTGATCAATAATTAAATGAAACAAAATCGTTTGGGAGAATTTTAAAGAAAAAATTTTTATATTTGTTTGTATGGATAAATTTTGTTGTATACAGCACGTAAAATTGTACCTGTACTCGTAATTACATGAACAAGCCGAAGTTCATGCCCTGTGAAAATAAAAAAGAAGAAAGAGAAAAAAAACTGAGGTCACCCTTGCTCAGATTATTTTTTCGCTTGATTAATATGGAGAATCTGGCTAATTAAAAAGGGTAGGTATCTACATTCTACGTACAGTCGCGATAAGTAATTGCAGAATAAGTGTCCAGGGCGAGGGGAAATTTTACGGTCACCATCGCATTACCTAGAAATCATATATTCGCTTTTTTGTTATACATTTCTACTCAAATGACGATTGTCGTCGTCTGTAACAAAAGGTGTAATTCTGTCGTCCGAGTTTCAGTTTTTTGCGAACACGTACTACATAGCCACGTGCACATATCTGTACAGCTGGGGGGGTATATGGCACGCAGGGATCGTTGGCAATCTGGAACACAATCGGAAAAGATCGCGCTAGCGAGATTGAGACGGGCGAGAAGCAGAAGCGAAATGTAGGAGATAGATGAGAAGAAAAGAAATAGAAGTGAATTTGGGCGGTGCAGGGGTCTGGGGACAGACACTGATGGATGGAAGTTAATTCTTAGCCATAATGTCCTACACGGAAACCCTGGTAAGAGAGCGGTAAGGGAGAACCCCTGCGTTCGCGCAACCAATATCGTCCGGCATTGTTTGGTGTAGTGACCAAATTACTTAAATTGACAGGAAAATTTATCACAGCGAAATATATACGGTGCGGAAATTAGATGACAGTTTCCTCCCGCGATCGTGGGGCGAAAGAAAACGATTAAGAAACTATGAATGAAAAGGACATGTTTCATTTTTCATTTGCTTGCGTTTACCCCGAAAATTTGCGCTTCTTCGTTTCGAATGCAGTTTTTTCGGTCTCTACTTGATTGTATGTTGAAAACGGATAAACGAATTTTCGCGTTTCAGTCGATCCGTGATATTTGATTGAAAATTGACCCGATTCAATTCTGGAATCGATCGATCCGATGCGGTAATATACCTGACCATTCATGAGGGGGTGGGGGAATAGATTGACACCTCGTTTAACGAGCTGGAAAAAACAATTCGTCCGCGGCTGGCCAATCGGGGCCAACGATTGTTCTTTACTATGCACATTTCGTCTGTTTTTCATTTTGACGATCGTATATGAAGGCTTAGCGATGGAAATTGCGCCAGCTAAAATCCGCGTCGTCTATAAATCCGACTGGGATTCCTGTTGGTGCGTCAAATTAAACCGAAATAAATCATAAATATTAAACGAGGCTTTCAGCCTCTGGATTACGGGGGCTGTGGGGGCGTTGAAATGGGGGATGCTGGTTGCCGGCGGGTCGGCGGAAATTATAAAGCCCTCTTCCTTCCTGGACCCTCGCAGCGGGGCATTTGAATGACAATGCCTGCTGCACAATCGTCAGAGCGCCGCAGGGTCTCGGCCTCCATCCTCCGCGAGGCGGAGGCGTCATACGTGAGTAAAAGGAACCGTTGTTCAGACAAGGTTTCTTTACCTAATCTGATATCTTCAAAGATACATAGAGCGCTCGGCACGTTGCTACATTTTTTGAGTGTTTCTAAAATTTTTTTTGTGAACGAGGTTGAACAAACGCTATATGAATGTCGAACAGGCCACTATTTTCAATATTTCTGTCCCGGTGAAACCGACAAAAATTGCTGTAATTAACCATCGAGACGTACTCAATTTTTTACATTTCAGAGCGATTAATTGGCGATAACTCGATCAATTTTATAGATTGACCGATTTGACTTATAGATTCAGATTCCTGAGATCGAAATACATAAGAATAGCATAGGAAACCCGAAAAAATATTGATTTTTGACCCCAAAATTGAAAAGGCTCCAAGGGGTGCCTGTTTCGATTTTTGGGTCAAAAATTAAGTATTCAAAAAATCGTTCGTATGGCACTTTTCTCACGTATTTTGACCTCAGGAATTCAAATCTAGAAGAAAAATTGATCTATCTCTAAAATTGGCCGAGTTATCGTCAATTTTCAGCTTTTTGGGGTCAAAAATAAAAATTTGATTTTCCAGTCTATTTTATTGTATTTTGATCTCAGGAATCTAAATCTGGAAGAAAAATTGATCTATCTATAATATTGATCGAGTTATTCCCATTTTTTCCCATTTTTTAGCATAAAAATGAAGATATCTCGAAGGGAAAAAATCGTAGCTTGATTTGGACAACGGATTCGTGTTCCTGGGGTCAAAATACGTAAGAAAAGTGCCATACGATCGATTTTAAAAAATAAAAATTTTCGGCCAAAATTTGAAAAAATCGTAAGGGGTACCCCTTGGAAAAATCTCAAATTTTGGCCAAAAATTTTTATTTTTTAAAATTGATCATATGGCACTTTTCTTATGTATTTTGACCTCAGGAACACGAATCCGTTGTCCAAATTGAGCTACGAATTTTTCCCTTCAAGATATCTCCATTTTTATGCTAAAAAAAGCGAAAAATTGACGATAACTCGGTCAATTTCATAGATAGACCAATTTGGCTTTCAGATTCGAAATCCTGAGATCGAAATACATAAGAATAGCATATAAAATAAAATACGATTTTTTGACCCAAAATCGCCAAAATTCCAAGGATTTTGTCGATTTTGGGGCCAAAAATGAAGTATTTAAAAAATCGATCGTATGACCCTTTTTCAACGTATTTTGATCCCAGGAACACGAATCCGTCGATCAAATTAAGCTACTAATGTTTCCCATCGAGATATCTCAGTTTTCCCGCTGCGAAGAGCGAAAAAATGAAACAGTTATGAAAAGTTTTGCGTGCAGAGGCAAATAATTAGAATGTGGTTAAAGTAAATGATAAGGAAATATATTTAGCGAGCGAAGAGTTCAGAGTATGTGGAGAGATCACGAGTCACGGCTGCTCTAGAATTTTGTTCACTTCGTTGCATGACGTTAAATATGTATGCGGGAGATGACGCAAAGCTGTCGTGAATACGTAGCACGTTCTTCCCTCTAGTTTTAAGCGCGGCGCGTGCGGTACAAAAATGGATAGAAATATGTATTGGTATGTGGATACACATGTATACTATACATCAGCTACCGATATGTGACACGCGTATCAATACGATTTCTATCGACATTACCTCAAATCTACCGTGTGACCCCTACGACCCCCGGAACAACGGTCACCTTTTCTCGCAGCTTTTGAGAATGCTGAAGTCATCCGTTACAGGTGCCGTACTTTCACTTGTTCCGAATCATCGCTGCTGCCTTCACCTTCGAATCGCGATCGGTCTTACCACATTTGAGTAGAACGAAAGAAAAAAATTTAATCCGTGAGCAGAGATGACGAAACAATTCGGTAAATCGAAAAATTGTTGAAATTGTGAAAAAGGGAAAAGGACGAAGCTTTTTTGCCCCACCGAAACGTTCGTTAATCGGCGATAATTTATCGCGTTGAATAATATATGGGCGGAAATTGAAGAAATATTGACACGGCGAAGTCCTCGTTTACGATTGCATTGTCCTTCATCTGTTTGCCGACGATCTTACGGGAGCCGCGGGGTACACAAGGCGAATTCCTTGTCTTCTGGTATAGCAACGGAGAGTTAATCCCCTTAGCGCAACTGCCAGCAAACGAGATTAGCTTTATTTTCAATAGAGCTTACAGAGAAAACCAGTTACCGACAATGAGACGGGCGGGTACTCGGCTTCGTCGAAGGTTCCAATTTTATTTC
Organism: Athalia rosae; assembly: GCF_917208135.1. NCBI lineage: Eukaryota > Metazoa > Arthropoda > Insecta > Hymenoptera > Athaliidae > Athalia > Athalia rosae. The sequence continues at coordinate 4,032,385 of NC_064027.1, read as the reverse complement.
CATCGATTCATTAAATATGAGGCATTGTCTCCGTTAAACGTTGCGATGAATATAAAAATCCAGCTTCAATGTTCAAAGCACGTCCTCGTAAAACCCCCCGAGTTTTCCATATACCAAACGCGATTTATGAGTCCACCGGGTATAAAATTTTTTCTAAGACACGTCGCTTTCCAAGCACGATTTTTGTAGTATTTTTACCATACAAATTCTGCAACGCTTCCAAAGATTCGCTCCAGAAATCATTTATCCACGCTGTAAGTGTATCAGCGTACGTATACCGAACCCATACCGAGACTATTATAACGGACAGATTATTAGACGAGTTCTATTCCACTTCGCCGTACTGTAATCTGTAGAGAAGAGGTGAGCTGTTTACCCAAGTGTTTACGCAAGCTATAGATGCGAGCCGCTAGACTGACGCGATCGCGGCTCATTTGGTACAACGTATTATATCCTCTGCATTTATAGATATTTGTAATCCTATTTATCCGAGAACTGGGATGCAAAACACAAAGATATGTTGCAAAGCTGCTGCTGCTGCTGCTGCACGAGTAATCAAGTTCTCCGCTAGAAATATACAAAGTTGGGAAACGCAGGCTCCGCTAACTATTATATATTATTTTGTTTCGCACGCCGGTCTACATAGGGCATTCCGCGCCAAATCACTCGTACCCAAACGATTCAATTCTACCTACCTGAGGTAGCAACGCAAATTCTCGTTCTCCTCGTTTCGTCCCTTCTCATTTTTTGGAAACCACTATTCTTCTCAATTTCCAAAAAATAGCAGCTCAACGCTAAAAAATTGATAAAAGATCAGGTCTTAATTTGGCACGAAATGTTCCATACAAAAATCCATAGCGCACGCTCCATCGCTCGATTCGGATGATACTATACATTTGAAGAGGACGTTCTAAGGACGTTATGAGGACGTGGTAAAAAGTATAGCGATCCAATTATCTGGAAAATATTTCTTACCGCTATTGCATCGCATGTTACACGGAATAGCGATCGAGTGATCCCGTGAAATAGATTACAAGCAACCGTACCGCAGCACGTTACAAATTACGTTCCATTGTCAATTATAAATTATTAGATCGTTGTCAAGGTACGAGAGAAGAACCCACAAATCTTGGTTAGCGCGAGAGTGAAGGCTCGTCTCTCGAAATCGTGACCTTTTATTCCGGGGTAACTATAATACGGTATGACGTACACCTATACATACCCAGGGTGAACAAGGTGATGTTCTCCGGACGAGTACGACACCTTTTTATTTATTTTTTTTTTTTCACATATATTCGTTTTTACAGTTTCAGGGACTCTCGGCGTATAAATCTGACGGAAGAAACGGTTACTGAAATAATCCAATTTATATCTTATCACGCCTACGAGCAATCTAAAGTGGAAAGGGGTTTTTTTTTGCACGTGGAAATGCCTGGGGAGTTCGCGTTTTATTAGGCATAAAAAGGAACAAAAGAGAGAAGAGAAGCGAAAAAGAGAGAGAAAAGGAGGAAGATGAAAAAAAATAAAAAAAACGACAGACGTGATCGCATCCAGACAAAAAAATACGCTACTTCCCCTCCGCGTCCCCCGCCGCTCTCTCTTTTTTTCCTCGCGAGACCAATCCCCTTCTTTTTCTTTCCTCCCTCGTTCCCTCGTTTTTTCCTCCGTATATACAGTGTTACATTTATATAGGTGCAGGTACGGGAGGGCTCGACTATATACCAGCAGGCCGCAGCCACGGCCACAATCCCATTCTTCTAGTTCACCCCTCCGAAGTTGCCCGTAGCTTAGATGGTTGGGGTGGCCAGTGTAACGACGCGTTGTCAGTTAATCAAGCCATTCCGGTTTCTGGTCGTGATCGAATTGCCACGTAGAAAGTTCAGCTTCTATTTTTATTCCAATTTTCCTATACGGTCCCTCGCTACGACAACGAGTAAACGAGTCGAACATTTTCCATTCGTCCGTCATCGTTCGGCTCATAAAATCGTCCGGAATGATTCGTTGGAAATCGGAAAACAGCGATCCGTATGACGTGAAAAATTTTGCCGTACACCGGCCGGTGTGCGGCGATTTTTTATCCGCGTCATCGTCCGTCGGAGATGGAGACACGGGAATCGCGATGATTTCGTCGCCTCCTAAATGTGGGTCGTTAACTCTTTAGGGACTCGGTGATCTCGAAAGGGTCTCTCGGAGCCGGCTCGTAAATGGTATTATTAAGACTTTGCACACGGACCGCAGATTAAACGATAAATCATCCGGTTATCACCGAAGTTTTATTCCCCGGATATCGAAACGCTGGTATACCCTGTTTACCTTTTGACATCTTTAACGTTTAATTTTCACCGTTCGAGGTCCTCCGACCCGCAGTTTCCGGCGATGTTCATATTTTCCCTCATTATATTTCCATCCGGACGTGAAAAGTTGAGGATAAGGTAGAAACGACCCGGACCTCGTCGTTTCGTTTCACGATCGGTCGAAACTTCTGTTTTCGGGAGAACATTTTTCGCAATTCAAAGAAAGAAATCGACGGAAAGAAAACTACGGGGCGTATGAATGATAATAATACCCCTCGCGATGCAGAGGGGTGGGTGGGGGGGGGGGGGAGGGGGGATGAAAGTAACGGGGAAAATGTCCCGGCCCGTTGCAATTCCCACGGTAACAATTTTCTTAGCGTTTCTCGCTTACGGTAAAAGTTGGCGAAACTTATCCCCGCCTAACGTCAGACCCTAAACGGAGTTAAAATATATTGTCCCGGTTTCTGCAGCATATGGGGGACGTGCTAATGCGGTTTTATGTGCACACGGATACCCATAACGCAACATGGTACCCGCCATAGAAGCGGTAATAACGCACAGTGCGAGGGGTTCCCCGTACGGGGTACTACCGCGTCGCGGTGTCATCTCGCTACTTTATTCATAAGATGGGATAACTTTATAGCGCACGCGGCCTTAGGCGAACAGCTATCCGCACGCCATAGCCTCGCGATGGGAGATGAAGATGATGGAGGATTCTCCACGGTACACGGACGACGCGCTAAGTACGTATTACAGTACATACTGTATAAGACGTGGGAAGAGGTGCAATTTCCCATTCGTTTTAACCGTTTCTAATAAAGTAACATTTTACGGGGTACTTTTTCGTATAACGGAGACTGCGTAGACGCGCGGATGAGAGTAGGATGTGAAAAAAATTTGTGATTTTTTAGCTCGTTCACATTTTGGCGGAGACAAGAATAAAAGTGGTCGTCCCGCGATCGCCGGATGTTCATCACCTTACAAATGTATCCTCGTGCTCGCGAATCGCTTTACCAACGTGCCCCGGCTGACATTGTACGGTGACAAGTGGAGGAAGGGGCGCAGCGGATAAACGCGTATACGTTGTACATCCGTTATCTTTTTATTTTTATTCCATTTCACCGTCTGCGGTAGAGAATGCCGTTTTGCTTGGACCATCAATCTGTATTACGGTTGTCAGCTACGTATTAGCGAAGGAAAATATTGCTGGTTTGCCAACGGAATAAAAATGAAGGTGCGCCCGCTGTCCCTTCTAACGCGCCCTTTTTCACACCACGAAGAAAAAAAAAAAATATTCACCTCACACGTATTTATATGACGTACCATCAAAGCGTGTATCTCAACGTTTTTTTTTTCCACCATGACAAGTCAGATGAAAAAACTATTCGTTAGACCGAGTTTTATTTTTTTTATTCTGTTTCAAACAATATCCGATGTAGAGAAACTACCAATCACATTTTCAGAAGTTCCCGAAACGAAAGGATCGCGATTCATCCGAATCCATACAGTCGGATGGGCTTTTCTGCCGATTTCGAGCGCGGTCACAGTCCACGTCTAATGGTTTTTGGCTCCTCACGTATATAGTCGGGGGCCCGGGATTCCGTTAAGTGGTTACCGCCGTTACTGACCAGACGATCCGTTGAACTTAGGCCCGGACGAACGGTAGAGGAAATTTGTAACAAACTCGCTTCCTTTTCGTGTTCCCAAGTGTTTCCCGTCGACTCGTCGGGGTCATCCCATGGGAAGGGCGTCACAATGCTCGTCGTCCCACTTTACAAACGGCCCTTTGTCTGAAAGAACCGCTGAATTCACCCGCCTTGAATATCCTTCAACCCCCTTTAGCCCCTGGGCGCGGTGGCGTTCTTTTCTCGAGGATACCGTGCGTAGGGGGGATCGTACTCGGAATTGCATGAGCTTTTTTTATGGAATATAATACGCCTCCACGGCGGATCCCGGAGGAAGTTTTCGAAGCTTTTACTTTTTCAGTCGACATATCGATGCGGATTCGTCAGGTGCACGTTGGAAAACCGACCGAATATCGTCGTCGGTAATCGATAGAACTACTTCACCCGGATCAGCCGATTACCGATATCCCTGTTCTTGATCTGATCCGATGGGTTATTTTTTATTCCTGAAAATATTCCACGCCGGTATCAAGGTCGTCGAATTTATTCTTCGTAAAATTAGCTCCCGGCATCGCCCGGGTGGTGTATTTTTAGGAAGTAGCAACAGGACCACGAGAAATCGACTACTCATCGCTTTCATCTTCCGTTCGTGTTCCGCGGTCCCACGGCGGTGTGTAATAAATTTTTTTTTCATCCCTTTTCCTCCGTTTCTTTCTTCGCTTTCCCCCCCTGGTGGGGTCCCGTTTTATCTCTCCCTCTTTAGTTTCTGCCTGGTTTTAGTTCGTGTTATTCGGAACCCTCCCACGGAGGTCTTTACGTGGTCCGCGGTTCTTGTTGCCCCATTAAGACGAGGTGGCTAATGCGAACGCCCGCGCCACTGTGTACGAGATAAAGCACGACGGTGACTGTAGCTCGAGGGTTTCTCGTACCCGAGGCTCCCGGCGATCCTGTAGGAACGGGGGATCTCTCTCCACTCCGTATTTCTATGGTCTGGCGTTGCACGGTCAAGTGAACCACCCCTCCGTCTTTGGAGATCCTTGTTCTTTTTTTTTTTTTTTTTTTTTTCATTTACTTCCTTCCTCTCGTTTTTCCTCTGTTTCATTTTCACCCTATCTCTTCTATACCGCTCTCGCTGTCTCCGTCGATGAAGTGTCATCGGAATACGATACCATGCTCAAAACTACCGGTGCTCTATTGGAATATTTTCTAAACGATGACACTTCTCGCAATTCATTTTTCTTCCCAGGTAAAAATGATGATTTCACGTTCATCGACTACCGATGACAATAAACGAGAAACGAATATTTTTTTGCGCTCGGAAATAAGATAGAAAAAGTTGAGCGCGATCGGGCGAGCCTTGGTTATTTCAGGTTGGGGGGGGGCGGGGGCGTTATGGTGGAACAAGCCGACAATGTCCTGCATCTATCGCACGATTTATCAAATTCAAGCTTATCGCGGCACGGAGGGCAGGCGAAGAGGAACGTGACAAATTGGCAGCAAGGGTGGGACATCAGTAGCTGTTGAGACCGCTACATCTGTTCTCTCCTCGGGCGTGGGTTCCGCGAGCACATACGGGGTGGGGCATTTAAAAGTTGTGCGGACGGATAACTCGGGAACCGGTGCAGACGAGGGAAACTTTTCTCTTTCGATAACGATCGATGGAACGACGCTCGCATTTGGGAAACCTTCTTGCGGAGTGCGCCGTCGTCGCCAACGGATAGAAATTTAATTCTTCCCATTTCCACGAGAAAATCTTCACCGCCACCCTGTACGTCGCGTACACGTACGCGGTGTTACCTGCGAAATGTTGTATGAGAAAATTAACGAATACTTTGAAATCTTTGTTGGGAACATACACACCGAATCTCCTCCAATAACACACCAGCCGTGGTCAGGAGGAGTACGGCTGATCGACTAGCGGTATGGCACGTGTGTTGAGCACGGGTTTTAAAATACCCTCCGTAGTATCGGGGCGAATCAAAAGCGAGGGTAGGAGTTAAATTCGTAGCGTTGATTAAATTTTCTCGCCTTGACCCTCGGCCGACCACCAACGCTGTTCGGGCGGCTTGGATGTGTGTGCGTACGTTATGCGAAAATTAGATGACCTTGGCGGAGTTTTTGCCATGAGGTATGGAAAGTATAGAAACGACACTGCTGAGGGTATTTCATGAAAGATGGAATATGACGCGAAGCTTGTTTTTGCCGGCAACTCGCTCGATCGAGGAAGGGCATACGCTTACGTACGTTAACGTAAGGGACGTAGGGTACGCGGAAGTTCCTTCGCGCCAGATATCCATTACGAGAATTGGAAGAGATCTCGTACGGTCCGCGGGCCGTTGAAGCAAATACTCGCGTGTTTTATACGCCGTGAACGAGCTGTGTTACACTATACCTATACACACACACGTGTAACGCACCGCCTTCTTATATTCTCCATGAATGAAGCCCCGCAAGGGCTCGCTTATTTCGTCGAAAATCCACAATTATCCGGAAACCCATCAGCGACCATTCATATCTTATTCACGCCCCCTGTTACATTTTCAACCCCTCTTGGCCCCTTCGACCCCCTCCCCCCCCCCCCTCCCCCCCCCCCCCCGCTTCCTTAGCACCCCTATTTCGGAACAGACGCCGTCCCCTTCGGTCTCCACTGACAAATCGAGATATAATAGACCGGAGTAGCTATATCTGTAGCTATACCCCGAGCCCTGTATAGCCCAAGGAACCGAATGATAAGCTCCTGACGAAAATTCTGCTTGACACGGGTGTTATTTTTATCATTTATCGTACGAGCAATATTTTAACCGCAAGGTGAATATATTGTTTTGACGAGAGCCATTGCTAGTTATTTCATTGATGAAAAATCTGTACATTTATGCGAAAAAATAGAAAGAGATTCGGTCGAAGTATAGGAATGAAAAAATAGTTGCGTCGAGTTATTTACTCGGTGTGGGCGACCTCGATTGTTTCCGATCTCATTACGGAGGATTTTCGATTTCATTGGGGATATTGTCCTCGATCTCTTTCTCTGGAATATAATCGCTGCGGGCTAACGATACAATGCCAATCTTGTCGGTTATTTCATGGGTCCACAGGTAATTACAAAGAGCAACATTGCGGAGGGAGGTGGGGGAATATCTGAACCCGGAGGCTAAGCGCGTGAATAAATAAATACTCCGGGGGGGGGGGGGGGGTGCGTCGCCATGCCAACGATCCCCAGTCTCCGTAACCTGACTGACAACCCTGAAACCACGACCCCAAATCCAGCGTCGGTCACGGTGCGTGTCTCGGCGACCCGCAAGATCCTTTTTTTTTTGTTCTCTACATCGAAGTCAAACCCGGTACGTCTGGATGTGACGATAAATGGAATCCCGTCAAAACACAAAAATTACCTATACTCAAGCCGAATCGCGAAGTTCCTCTCTCCTTGGTTTCCACCGCGGTAAATCGGCGGCCGGAATTCGATTTTCGGTAATTAATTGCGCGGTCCGTTTATGGCGATTAACGTTCCGCCCGTTAAAATAAATCGGCGTATTTGAGCGGGCTACGTTGGCGCAGCTTCGTATGCACGTGTCAGCGAAGCCATACACGTGCCATCTCTTATTGAAATCTCGCCGTGGCCATAGGCTTTATTACCTGGTTTCTATTCCAGGTAATCTTCGCTTTGATACCTCTATACGTTTAATTACATTTCACGCCCGAGCAACGCAGATTTCAAAGACCTGCACCGACCACCCTCTCGCCGCGGTACGGAGTCGCTCGTTTTACTGCTGAGTTACTTCCTTTTCTCGCAAGCGAAATATTTTACCTTTTGATTTTCAATCTGAAAAGATGAAGTTGAAAATGATGCTTTTCTTTTGTTTGAAAACGTTTTCATCGCTTCGCTAATAATAATGATATCACGTTCTCCACTTCCGTCGGAGATTTTGCATGTTCTAGGCGAGTCAAAGGGCAGAATTATGCCCCATGACTCGTCGTATACCAACGCGAACGGAGCGCGGGGTTTATTGGCCAAGAAATCCGATCCATCGGTTTTCCTCGTTCCTCGCCTTACTCGTGTTCCGGTAATTGGACCTTGTAGATGTTTTGCGCTCTGGTATTCCCGACAACGCCACTAAGGGACTTCCCCCTCCCGATGGCACCGCGTCTATGTGTCCATTAATCGCGCTTGGTCAGCACTAGATATCCCCCGAATCTTCACCCAGGGGGGTTGATCGCGCACAGGCTAATCCCGTTTCGCGTGAACCGCAACCGCCCAGCCAAAGTTGAGGTAGGTTGCCTACGAAGCTTTACCAATCTGATTTCAAGCCTCGTTTACCGACGTATCTATCCTAGTAATCCCTTTGGAGGTTTATTTTCGGAGAAAAAAAAAAAAACGAAGTCTTGCGCTTTCCCATGCCTTCTCACACGGGGTTCATTTCCGTATTGTCATCACCTTTTTTTTTTTTTTTCTTATTCGTGCCTTTGGTGTAAAAAATTTCTTGTTTTTCATTTTTATACGTCATCGTATCAGCCGAATAAAGAATTTAAATGAAAAATTTTTCGTTACAAAAATCTGTTTCTGTAAAATATAAATTATACGAGTTTTAGAAAAAATCTGTGACCTCACTGATGGTTTTCGGGCGCAGTATCCTGTGTAATACATTAGAAAATTTTCGAAGGCTTATAAAGTTCCTCAACTTATTAAGCTCGGGCTCGTTCGGTTATCCTTGTTATCCGATGCTCTTAATGTAATCCGAACACGCAGGTCGAAAGGAAGCACCTGATCGAAATTTCGAATTCATTTTAAAATGTATTACACCCTACCGATAGAAAATCACCCGAGTCTCCAACGATGAATCGAAGAGAAGAAAATAACGACGGAATATCCAAAAACAAATCCTCTCACTCTCTGTCATGGGGCGTACGTGCAATAACGATTATTTATCACAAGCATCATACATGTAATTCCGACAAATAATGACAAATCGTGTATACAGAAATTCCGGTGCACACAACAATGGTGTATCTCCCATAGGTATCGAAGTTGCGTTGCGATGCGGGTGGTACCTACGTCGAGTGTTACGTAAGTCCGTGCGAAAAGCTCGTAATCCGATTAGGCGCCTCATTGGCCAACTACACAACACCGAGCTTGGGGTCTTCCGGCGAATAAATCGACGGTTTTCCTCTACCAGACTCACAATTCGTGCCTCACCTCTCTCGTGGCATTTTTTTTTTTTTTTTTTTTTTTCTTTTATATTCATCTTTTTTTTCTTCTAGCGCCCGAATATTTTTTTATCTCTGAGAGTGAAAGGAAGAAAACTTTGTCTCGCGGATAAAAACGTTTTACCGAACGGATTGAATTTTTCTCTGTCATTAAAAGTCGAGAAATAAAAAAGTAAATAAAATGAAGTTTCATCTGGATAAAAATTTGTTTAATATTAATCTGATGCACGAATGAAAAATTCTTTTTGATCGACTATAGTCCTTTTCGTGCAGTGAAACTTTCGAAACGTTTCAATTTCATAGGGATGGAAATTTAATAGAAATTACGTCATTTGAAGAGAATATTTATTTCATCGAGTGTATATTTTCCCTTCCACGGTATTCGGAGGCGTGCATGACGACAGAAGGGTCACGAGCGAAGCGAGGTACTACGACTACTCGCTTACTCCACCCTTCGAACCGCGCCCTAATATAAATATTATTGCATTTTGATGGGGTTACGTTGACACTGGTCCCTCGTACAGGCTTTGAGCTCTAAGTAGGTAAGGGATGCTACGTGTTACCGTTCCTTTCTAGTTTTTTTCTTTTTTTTTTTTTTGTTTTTCATTAGATCGGAGTACCCCGTGTCACGTGGCTCGAGACAATACCTGGGATTCAACCTGGGGCTTTATGTAACCAAAGTTGCAGGGGACACTTGTGCTCCGTCTATCGGTTTATGCATGTGACATGCGAAGCATTATTCATACGCTTTTCGAATTCCAACCCTGAATCCAATTCACATCCTACTCGAACGATGGTTAAGTATCTGAAGAATTCATAAAAAATTTTCATTACCTTCTACGGATAATGATGATTCGCGTCTTTGTGTATTTGATATTTTTGCGCTTTTCGATCGCCCGATAATCTTTTTACGCTGGTACAAAAAAAATTTGAAAATTTTTCAAGAGCGTGAATATAAACTAGTCGAAGGTGTTAGATAGAGTCGGTTTCCTAGATTTGGTTTCTTTTCAACCCTTGAGAGTTTTCTATACACATCTACCGCATGAGTTATAGAGTCTGCGCGAACTATGAGAGGGATGTTTTGAGAATAATAGGAATAATTGACTGAAATTACGGAAACTGGAACTAATAGAAAATCGATTAGATGACAATGGATAATTCGTTCAATAGCGAAAGAAGCGATGCGATTTATATTGTTAAAAATATGGATAACCGAATCCCCATATTTTCGCTAAATTATAGATATCTCCAATTGTAGAAATGGGGTGTGTATGGTAAATTGATTAAATTCGGAAAAGAAATATTCTTCGGTAACAATGACGTTTTAATAACTGGTTCAACAACGTTACAGTGGCATAGGTAAATTACATACATTCTTACATTTTCTATGATATATCGTTACCTGGGTCTGATACGGTTATACGTATAAATACCAACGTATCATATTGATATAAATAAATTTTAATAAATACATAATATTACGTGTAGCACATATAATGATATGCTTCAGAATTTCAAATTACTTTCATCGATGACTTTCATTTCGTGATAACTATACGTAATAAATACATGCTGAAATAAATAGATTTTTCTTTTCTTTTTTCTTTTTCTCTCTCTTAAAACGTCTACGGTCTACGTAAGTAATTTTTCTTTATCTTGATTTTGGTTTTTTTCTTTTTTTTTTTCCCCCTTTCTTTCCCTTTATCTTTTGTTCTTCACCTTTAAATAGCGATATGCAAACACGTATGTAAACACATACGTATCACGTGTACGTATGTGAAAATATTCGTGTACGGTGATTTAGCAATAAATATATAATTTTATGATACAGCAGGCATATGTTTTTTTTTTTCTTTATCATTATTAAATCATCGTTAAGGGAGGATAGAATTTTTACCCTAATATTTACAAGAGATTGAAGAAGCTAACACCGTCAATGTATTTTATCTATAATACATATATATTCGTATATACGTCTTTATAATTTATATAATATATTTATATTCATAATGTATATTATTCATTATTTATCAGACTAGATATAGTTTGTATAGCCAAGTTATTATATTCAATGTTGTTGTGTTGTTTATTTTAAATATCTAGATATATATTTATGTTGTACATAGTATATATAATATGTATGTATGTACGTGTCGTATATAGTAATCACTTTTTAGATAATATACGCATACGATACGGGGAACATGAGCGTATATATAATAAGTATTCAAATAGAGTGTTCAGCTTAAATAAAATATCACATTCCAAAATAATACTCGGAAACCCGAACAAATTATCATCGAAGTATAAGAGGTATATAGTAGGATTTGTTTGTCAGTTCTGAATAAACAAATAGCATCCTTCAAATTATTCAATAAATGTCGAAGTAAAACTATACGATGATCGTATCGGTAATAATAGTAACAACAACGGTTATAATGATCGTAATGATAATAAAAATAACGATAATAATAATATAACCTACACTCGCGATAACCATTGTAATTTTTTTTTCTTCTCTTTCTCGTCAACGAATTGAAATTCGGAAAAATTATTTTAAGTTTATCAAATATTTACAAAACGCACATGGACCGTTTCAGATGAATTTTATCGCAATGTACATATGGAAATAATTCTAATCGCCGATGTGCTTTGCGCCAATTGTTATTAAGTTATCGGTTATGAATTTATTTATTTATTCCATCATTTTTTTTAGTTCGATTTTTCGGAGCACCTCATATTGATATCCCACAAAGATTTTGCTGACCTTAAATTTTCTACAATATCTTGTTTCAGAAAAACGTCGATTTGTCACCGATAACCCCGACCCCTCGATTATTCTGGCATTTACGGCTCGAAGAGAAAATTTTCAACTTACAAGACTTGACATTGAAGTGATGGGCGTTAAAATCACCACATCGGCTTTGTTATTTTTTCCAAAGGTGAGATTTATCTTCTTCAACGTATTCTACCTATGCATTTTTTATTTTTGAAAAATATAAAATAGCGAATTGAAATCGGGAGAAATTGAATCATCGATAGAAAGTTTGATTCTCGTGGGTCTTTGGGGTCGCTAATCACGATTTCGGTGTTAAATTCGATAAGTCTGAAATGGCGGAGCAGATTTGAGAAAAATGATCCGATTAATGTAGAACTCCATATTCTCGGCTTGATCGTTATCGATTAAAGATCAATCTTTCGGAATCAGAAATTGTAGACTCGAAATAACGGGAGTAAATTCTATGGCTGGTGTTTTTTTGGTATACCTTGAAATGAATTATCGAAAATTGAAAGATTTGTGTACGTTTGTGTTATAATTTGACAGAATTCTCTTTTCTTATCGAGATAATACCCGACTACTGTTAGTAGGTACTGCGGAAAATTACCTGTATACCGATCGAATCTAAAAACAATATGAGAGAGTGCAAAGCATGCCCATTGAAATACAGATATTATGCGCCTCCTCAACGTACTCTTAATCGTTAGCTCACGTTACAATATTTTATACGACTGCTTACGCCCTACGTTACGATATTTGTTATTTTACCTTAAATATGATTAAAATGATCGAGTGTCACATCTTGATTAGAACTATCACCGGATAAGGGATAGTTTGATCTACCAAGATCGTTTGAATATATATGTGTTTTTTACAAAATTGGTAATAATAAAGATGTAACACTGTTTCTACTTTTCTATGTATAACACCTTACGAACTATTTGGGGCCCCTGATGTGGGACCCTGATATGTTATCTTGGTTCAGCAACTGAGATGTCGAACATAATTTGAAAAAAAAAAGAAGACGAAAATATACAACCTAACTAGTCCGCGACTCGTTCGACCAACGAAGTATATTGACGAGGATCCCTTGCTGACTGGGAAATTCGACCTTTCGACCTTGGCCTTCCGAACGAGCACCTCCTAGCAAGGGTACGTACATATATATATATACACATAGATCTACCAACCCTTCCCTCCTCAATCTTCAGTTTTGTATAATTTTCAATACACCCCTCGACACCCGAGGAAATTTTTCATTTACTCCAAAAAAGGGGGTCGTCCTAATTGAAAAATCTCGAAACAAACACGCAACCGTTCATGTATCTCTTCACATACACCTTTTGCACCACAAACTTACTTACATTTCACTCCCTGCTAGACTGAATTTTTTTTCAATCGAAACTCGATGGTACTTCCACATCGTCGCGAAATAGTCTTCGACCAATCTTTTCTAAAGGAAACATCCGAACGATGACCTATCTGCGTAAAGAGTCGATGAGAAAAAACAAACTAAAATGAATCTAATAACGATCACTCTAGATTTATTTCAGACAACGTTTTAATATTGCACCACATCTAAGCGTTTTCTCGAGACTAAAATTTTCGTACCAAATATTCGAATGTTTTACAAATTTTACTGTGAATTTCGGATTTTCGTTAAACGAAAAATAAGTAACACCAATTGAAATTAACTCGCAACACTGTACACGAACACGTTATCATTGAAATATCGCGGGGTTCGATGTGAGATGAACCTGGGATGGAACGTTGCGGAGAATAGTAAAAAAAAAAAAAAATTAAAAAAACTGAGAAAAATGAAGAAACAGTGACAGGAAGCGCTGACAACACGAAACATCTACTCCATATCTTTTCAACTCCTCGAACATCTCACACTCGATCTTTCACTCCAAATATCTTGACCGCACGCACTCCTTCACCGGTTATTGCTCTGTGGTTCTTAAAATCAGTAGTTTTTGAATTTCGCTAGAATATTTAAAGCCGACGAATTCACTAAAACATTCCCTGCCTGAAGGGATTGCTGTCACCAGCCGGTTTTTCGGGCTCAACTGGTCTTCTGAAGGGGTTCGCGTCACTCGTAACTTCAGGCTGCTGGTGCTGCGACTGACCATAGCTCGTTTGTTGTCCGTAACTTTGTTCCGTTTGTCCGTAATTCCTCGGCTGCACGTTATAACCCGGTTGGGATTGCTCTTGCTGAGCTTGGGAGGATATTGCGTAACCGCTTTGAGCTCCGTAGCTGGTCGGTTTTTGACCGTAATTTTGTTGTTGTTGTTGTTCGTAACCCCTGGCCTGATTGTAACCGGAACCGTTGTAGTCGCTGCGCGATTGGTTGTACTGGTCGCTCGAATAGTCGTGACCTTGATCAACGTTGGTCTCGGTTCTTCCCTGGGTGAGATGATTGCCGACGTCCCCGCTGACGGGTCTCTGTTCCTGCAGGACGTAGGTTTGGTACTCCTTGTCCGGTGGATCTTGCATCAGAACGTTCGCCTCGTCTTGGAATGGCTTGAAGTCGTAAATGTGCCTGAGGTAGTAGAGAACCGGGGCGTAGAGTAGATTCGAGAAGGCTATACCGAAGTTAAGAGCGGTGAATCCGATGGCCTCCACCACACCACCGGCTATTATTGGACCCACGGCGTACGCCACGCTGTACGATATGTCGGCGATGGCGTAAATGCTGCCGTAAACCGACACGTATCGGACGTCCACCAGATATCCGAGGGTCGGGAGGAGGGCCGTGTCGATCAGCGCGATACCGAAACAAATTCCGCAAATCGGTATCATGAGGAATTTGTAGGAGGTCGAAAATGGTATTATGAAACAGCAGACACCTTCGAGGGCCAACCCTCCCGCCGCCATCAGCCACTGATGCTGAGGATACCGTTTCGCCATTTTCACGGTTATTATCACACCGAAAACGTGCGGGAAAAATGCCGGGAGCCAGATCATTCCCATTTTCCAGTTATCCCTGGTGATGTGATCCTCCATCCAAAGGGAAATCGTGGGCTCTAGAAAAGCCAGAGCCACGTTCGACATCATCAAGGCACCGGCGCACACCGCGATGTAAGGATCGATGAACAGACGCCAGATGGGAATGGTCGGACTCTGCTCTCTGTGCCTGTCTTTCAGCTGATCCTTCAGCGGTTTCATGACCAACAGAAGCATGAAACCGTCCATTAAACTGACGAAGGCCAATATCAAGAACGGCATCTCCTTACCGGCGAATTGGTAGAGGGCACCGCCGAACGGAGGTGCCACCAAGCAACCGAAGCTGATGAAGGCGAGGGCGATGCCGAGGGCTTTCGACCTTTCGTTCTCCTCGGTAAAGCGATCGGCTATCATTGCGAGTCCTGCCGTGTCGGCGAACGCGGAACCCACGCCCTGCAGGCTCCTGGCGAAGAACAATACGCCGTAGCTCCTACCGCAGGCGAATACAGCGGTGGACAAAAACATGATCGTCAGTCCTATCATCATTGGAATATCGTAGCCGATCCTGTCGATCAGAGCACCGGAAAATGGGTTCACCATCAGCTGGACGATCGCCTTGGAAGCGAACAGCACACCGGTCGCGGAGTCCTGACCGTGGTGACTCGGTGGTCCGGTTACCGTGCTGTTCGTTTCCGGTTCGTCGCTGAATGCCCCGACGTATTTCAGATAATCCGGTATAATCGGCACTATCACCATGTACAACATGTTGTCCAATAGCAGAGCTATGGACACGATAACGAGGATCAATTTTCTCTGTGACTTTGGTTCCTGGAGTTTCGTCCAGACGACCTCCTTTAGCTCGCCGAACTCCATGTTGATTATTGGTATCGTAGTCATGGCTGCAAAGGCCCCGAGTGGCGCAAAGCGCCCGGGCCCACCGCGATTCGCTGACCCCAGGGGCCAGGTCAATAGGCGGTAACCTTGACGAACCCGAGCGATTCGACTGAGGTGGCGGCGCGCATCAGGCCAGGTCGGGGATTACCTACAACAAATAGCGCAACAACAAGTCCGTTAGCTCACGGCTAAAGAAATCATCGTTAGGAATTTCAAGGTTTTTTTGGGCGTTACTTGTTTTTTCTTTTTTTTCTTTTTTTTTTCTCAAGTTTCTGGATTTTTCAGGAGAGGAGCCCTGGCCCGGCCATCAGCGCAACCAACCTCGCCGCCACGTCCCCTTCTTCGGGGTACGTGGTAAAGTCTCTGAATTTATTCTCTGCTCGCGAAAACGATTCGCACTCGGAATTACACGATACCAGCTGCAGCGATCCTGTCAATTCAGTTTTCAACTTTGATCCATTTTACTTCACGCACGTCGTCAAAAACTCGACGTTTACGATACACACTGATATCAAGCTGCAGGCCAAAGACTCCCCTCGATTACCAGCGGCGATCGAATCGTTATTGTTATTATTATTATTATTATTATTATTATTATTTCCTAGAGCTAGACTCCAGATGACATGATGAATTTCGGCCGGGACATCCGAGTCTCGGTTAAATTCCGCACGATATCACGGGCGGTTAGCATCTTCCCACAGGTTTCCTGTCGGTGAACAAGAGCCTGCAAGCACCGGGCGGCGTGTCCTCGAAACGTTTCCGTTCTCGCGATAGTTTTAACGTTACGTAAAATTTACCATACTACCGTATCAGATGGTGAACGTGATTTACGAAATCCCATACGAACTAAATAAAGGTTGACTAGGCGATCGCGTGACTCTTACGATCGACCGTTGAGGGTGCCGTTCCTCGTTAGTTCGTACACGCGACCGAACCGACCCCCGTCCCCGCGAGAAAGGAACGAGCTACGAAGTACCTAAAATCTATAGTAATCGAAATCCCTGACTATTTTCTTCTGGAAAATCACCGCGAAAATATACTCCGTCTCGTCGTCCGACGAAAAACGGTGGAAAGAGAAGCACAAATAAGGGTATATACACCGGATTCGTCCGAACCGCGCGAGCAAGAACCCTTAATTAACGTTGGCCATTAAAAGTTTTATTCCCTAGCCGCTGATGGGGGGGCGTCGTCGCTCGATCCGAAGCACCGCTCATTTTCGCTGCGACGTCCGACGCCGATCGAACGAAATGTTCAACGATAAGAGAAGGCGATTTCGAGGCCTCGATGTATTCTCTAATTTATCCACAAGTGGGCATTAAGGTGGACGATAAAAAAAAAAAAAAAAATTATTATTACAAACGTGACGATATCCAAAACTTGCGGATAATCGAGGATCCAGCATTTAAATGAAACACCAAATCTCGCGACGGTCCGATAATTAAACCGTCACCTTTGTTTGACCTTTCACGAGCTTCGGTTTTTTTTTTCTTCTCAAGCAAATGACCGTTATCCTCCCGATGACCGGAGACATTGGTCATCGTCCGATGGGAGGCGAGATAGACGGTCACCCTTTCATTGAAATTAGTCAGTCGCATGGTGTCCATGTGTGCGCGTAGTACCCGTACCGGGTATTTATACTCGTATGGTTTGATCTCTTGGGAAATGATACTGCAAGCCGGTTCCCTACTTAATTAATTGTGCCACGGTTCGTCGATGCTTTAATGTTTTAAAGTATTTACTTAGCGAATGAACGAGGGTTACCCCCGGCTTCTGGTTCCGGTGCTTTGCAGCACCAGGCTATCTGACAGGTTCGGAAGGGTGTCTAAGTACGCGTTAGCTGGATCGGGCCCGCTGCAGAGTTCAAAAAAAAAAATTTCTGACGTCCGTGAAAAATGAGAAAAAAAAAAAAAAAGAGAATCAACGCTGGACAGTTTTCCGCATTGAAAACTTTCTAAAAGTATGCGGTGGTCCGACCCTACGGGATCCGATCGTCGATAATATCGATTTGTCAGATGAGAACCGTTGATCTCCAATTTTTGAAAGTTCATCGACTGATCTGAAGCCGCGCACGTGCCGTTCGCAATCAGGAATCGTTAATCTTTGGAAAGAGCCTAGCGATAAAATTAGCATAATTTTATAAGTCTCAACTGGACGGTGAAAAGCGATACTGCATACGATACGGCGGTGCAATGAGGGAAAGTGTTTTTTTTTTCTTGTTTTTTTTTTTGTTTTTGTTTCGTTTTTTTTTTGTTGGATGCGTATCGTAAATCGAACGTGAAATTTTTCGACTCACCAGAGTTGTCAGCGAATTTCTGTCGCAGAGAGTTAGCGAGACGCTGGGGGCCCGCCAATGGCAAATTTGCCAACAAGCCGCTCAGAGTTGGGCCCGTTACTTCCGGGCCTTCGTCCGAGCCACTTCTCGTCTCCGTCGTTCGTGTCGTACCCTGGCCCTCCACCTTTCTTGCCGCGACCTTGACCGCGCCTGTAACATCATACGCCAAATATTGACCATTCCGTCGAATTACACTCATCGAGATTACCCGGTCAAAAGACGAAGAAAAAAGGAGTGTTCGACGACGAATGAAATTTTTGGTCGAGCCGTTTTTCTTTGTTTTTTTTTTCTTCACCTCTCGTACGTCGTCGCAGGTATTTTCATGGACTAACGTGTACGATTTCAATGAAAATATCGGGTGCTCGATGACGTATGTGTATCGCGTAATAAAAATAGCGAGTAAGCCAGAGCAGAGGGTAGGATGGTAACCGTGATGGCTTCTTGCTTTTATATAGCTTGCGGAGCTTTCGAAAAGCTATACGCAGGGTCGAGGACGCGCTTATAGACGCGAGGAAAATCGACACGTGAAATCGTGTCGCCCCTCTTTTCGTTCGTCGTCGGATCAGATTTGGGGTATGGTAAGTTGGGGCTGGGCGGAGGGGGAGGGGGACGGAAAGTCGGAGGGCCGAGGAGTTGACGCAGTCGATAAGAGGGAAAATAGAAAAATAAAAAAAAAGAAACATTCTACAAGTAGACCGCACGAGCCGTTATTGTAATCTGAACGGTGAACGAACGGTTTCGTAATTGCTGAATACTGTAATTTCGTAAATGTGCGGAATATTGTATATCAACATCAAGGAAAACAAAATCAACGTCGTAACCGTTTCTCTCGCCGTAATCCGTATTCCGGTACGATTTTAATTTGGAAGCTGTCGAGGGTTTATTTCCAAAGTGAAGATGAACGCGGTTCAAAGCGCGCAATATACCGATTGTGTCAGCGTCAATCGTTTCTGTTTCGAATCAATTTTTGCCGTCACCGGAAATAGAAGACAATATTAATCGCTTTCATGTCAGATGAACTCGACAATCTAATTGTATAATTTATGTATTCAACAACTTGAGGGAAACTCAAGAGACAATAAAAATTGTTAGCGAAAATAGATGTCTGAAAAAACGTTCGGTTTTACGGACGACGATGTTCAGAAAATATTTGATCCGATAAATCTTGGGGAAAATAATTTAATCAATTGAAATAAAAAATAGCTTGCCGCGCACTATCGTTTAAATAATAGGAACAACAAAAAGGCAAAAAAAAATATCGTAGCGATTTCAGTCGCTTCAAAATTCAAGTAACAGCGTTCGCGGTAGATGATTATTATGGACTTTTTGCATTACCACATTTATTAATTACCGGATTAAAAGTTAATTACGACCGTCGAAGAACGGGGTGAATATCTGGGAGGGCGTTACCCGTCTTGGTTTCCTTGGAACTCGTCAGCATTTTCCGGGAACACCTATCGCCTCGGAGGAGGATGAGAGAGAAAAGGAGAAGAAGGGGAGGAAGGGTCATGCGAGATACGGGATAACGGTGAGCGATTGACGAAGATTTCATAGAGCCCGTTCGAAATCGCATTGAAAAATTATCAAAAAAAAAAAAAGTAAAAACAAAAAACACTCATTCGAACAGCGCAACGTACGAAAATTTTAAACGAACGGTGTTAAATAGGTGAAAAACTTTACTTACGTAGACCAAAATACTCCCGGTAACAAAACACGCGGGCACCCCGTCACGACGTGTCTCTCCCTCGAGGTAGCGTCGGGACGTCTGTCGTCGGAGGTGTCCCCGCCACCGGGTCACCCGCACCCCTCTCGCCACCCCCTTACTCCCTCGCGAACCCCGTCGAGGGCGCAGCCGCCACCCGGAGCAATCCGGGATTGGTTAACGGTTCGTGCGTCAGCCCCCTGGTGCGAGGAAGGTGGCCAGGTACGAAGACTGCCGGTCGATGATGCCCAGTATTTCTGTCCCTAGGTCGATACCTCTCACCTGTGAAGTAGTGCGCGCGGGTGAGCGGGCACACGGAGGGTAGGAAGGGGTTAAGAACTCAGTGTTTTTCAACCTGGGGGTCGTCCAAGTGGGTTTGAGTGTCTTCCAGTTGACCCCAAAGATGCTTACGCCACACTCCCCTCTTACAGCGGCGAAACTCTTCGAATCGCACCTTCCGGAAGGTCACCGTTCCATTTTTCTCTTCGTCTTCGTCTCTTCTCGTTCTCCTCTGATACGCGCGATTCAGACGAACGCGAAACGACGCGGGAGGATATATTTTCAGCCGTTAAATAGGCGTTTGAGTCTCCGACGCGGGACGTCCGGTCCTCAAGTTTACGCCGGAGGACAGGTGTAGAAAATTCTTTAGCCAAAGGTTGACCGTCACTGCGACGTTTCGCCTGCTAAAAAATGATCCTCGACCACCGACTTTTTCAACACCGAAGATTTCACGGCGATATAACGGAATGGAAATGATATTTGAGAAGGGCATAGGGTCCCACCCGTCAACCGTACGACTCCCTTTTATTTTAAGGACTGATTATACCTGCTACGGTTGTGCAAATGTATATCTCTTGTATATACATGAGTTCGTAGAGCTTGCGCGGAGAAGAAGAAAAGCGCGAAGGGATGAGTTCATTGAAGGCCGCCATTTTAATTTCTCGCTACGAACATATCTCCACACCATACACACTCTTCCGGGCGTTCATTCAGTGATGATAATTTACCCCTGCGCCACCGAAAAGATCCTCGCCAAGGTTTTTCGTCGTCTAATTTTACCTCCAAATTTATAAATGGAACTCTCGATGATTATCTTTTTTCAATTTTCTTTCCCCATTTGTACGACAATCTCAATACACCTGAAAAAAAGCGAGAGCGATTCGATTTTTTTCCTCGAAAATATTTTGGCAATTGGTAAAATCTTTACCGCGAATTTTTCCTACATTGAAATCTCTTCGTTTGGGGTGAGAAAAAATAAGTAATCAAACGACATCGATTGGGGGTCACATTTTAATAATATCAACAGATTCCGCAGATTATATAAATATAAAAAATAACTTTGTCAAGTCTTAACGAATTTTAACAATCGATGATTCAAAAAACAGTCGATGCTTCTATATTCTCTTTGATTTCTCATCGTAGAATTTTCGCTGAGCCGTGAAAATCTCAACCATCGAACAGACTTCCTGGCTACCAGGCGTTGAATTTTCCGCAGCATTTCCAACCTTAGGGAGAATTCGCGCGCCCTTCGCTACTTCCCACCGAGTGAAGAAATCAGCCTACGTCCGTATGTCGCCGTAATCGTCTCACACTTTATTGTCTGCCGGTGAAGTTTCCTTGACGAACTCACGGCTATAATTTAGAAAACCGCTTCGCTGCACTGACAGCTGAGCGATGGGCGTATCCGCATGAACCAGCCACCCTCCACGCTACCCTAGGGACCAGTTTCTCTGGAATAGAACAAAATTTCAGGGCTGATGAACGATTAATTACGGTGATTATCAACGCGTTAAGTATAACGATCCCTGATCTCATTACCGATGTGGAACTCAGCTTTTTATTAATAGCTGAAAATTTGGATCGTCGGATATTTCCTGAATTTCCACGAAAATTATTTCTGCAATCAAATTTCTCCAAACTTTCGGAACTGCTCGTTTGCTTTTCTAGATATTTTCTCATCGATAAACGATACGGCGAGATAAATTCCGGAATTGTTGAAATCTCCGTGCACGCGGTGCGCGTTTTCACTATACCAACTTTCATACCGTACAGGATGTGCGACAAAATCGGTCGATTTGCTTTTTTTGTCGCGTTCAAATTTATTCACGCCTAAAAATTAGCACCGAAATTTGACAGACGGATAGATAAAAATCTATCGAGCGTGCCCACGGCAATAACGGCCGGATAACTTATCCCATTGCGAGATAAATAAGAATCCGTTGGAGTAAAATCGTTTCGTTTCGTTAATTTCAATAACTTTCACTAAACTCCGGCGAAGTAGCGAGTAATTTTTTACGAATATGCGTATCCGACTAACGCCATGGACGGTTCGAGTGAAAATTAATACCCACTTCGTCGGGTCGGTCGTCTCAATTATCAGCAATAATTCCGTACACGCAATTTGTACAAGTTAAAGTGTAAACGATCTCGTATATATACATATATATTGCAGAATAGACGACGATGATTTCATCGCTAAACTCGATTACGCACTACACCTAACTGCACACGGTATCAGGGTCTACGGCCGCATCGTACCTACCATCCGTTGTTTCGTAATATTGTACGTGTATTACACTGTGAGAAATTCCCTTTCTTACTTCGTTATACTATATAATATTCATCCCATATACCGCGCAGAAAGGTAGGTAAAGGTCTATAAAACTATCGTTAGAGTTATTCCAGGTTTATAAGACGGAGCTGCGCGATTAAACGGATTGAAATTTCCCAACGGATTTTACTTCGGATCACGTATTCGTCTTGCACACGTTATCCGTCAAACCGTACAGCCTTCGACTCATTAGTGTTATAAAGTGATGCGATTCCGCGCGATTTACGACAAAAAAAAAGGTGACACGATACGGCGGCAATTGTTGGAGAAATCGTGCCAGAGATATCGAATCTACACCGTCGCTTATTTTTAAAAACTTCCCACACCGCTTGCCGCTGCTTGAAAAAAAGAAAAAGCGAGCACCGCCGAGCGGTCCCTGGATCGTTGCGACGTTCCAGGTTCCGATCGACCGGAATTCGACGTTCCAGGAGAAAAAAGATCGCCGGGATAAAAAAAACACCGTTCAAATAAAAGTGTCCGATAATAACGATTTTTTGGGTTTTCGTTTCTTCTCAAACTCTGAGAGTATCGAACTCCTTCGGAGACATTCTTTGATTTGTCACGGCGTTCGCGAATCGTTTCAACGTGAAACCTCGGTCTGCCAGAACTCGAGACTGACTCTTGAGTCTAGACGGACAAAAAAATGTGTATTTCAATAAGAAAAATCTGGCCCAGGGGGATTTGAAATTCAGCAGCTCCTTGGCTCGGAGGAGAATGAGAAAAAAAGATGAGGAAAAAAAATTTCCTCGCAGTCGCAGCTTCATTCAACGGCGTTGAGTTGGAATTCGTAGTCGAGGTAAAAACCTTGCGAACGAACGCCGTTCGAACGAAAGCGGCGTTGTTCGATGCGGTTAGCGAACCACCAGAACGAGAAACAACACCTGGCAGGTCGCGGTGCGAGGAGGTAGGTGCGGATCAATAACGAGGGAACGAACCTCTCGTCTACCAGGAAAAGAAAATTCAGGAAAATCCGGGTAACATCCGAGGTTTTAAACCTGAGATTTTTGCTGGAGCACTCGTTCGTCGCACATCTTTGACTCTATTTATTACGACTCCCCGATGGGATTTGGTAGAGAGTCGCGCGTTTTACATAACGTCGGCACAATTGTATTTTATATCCACACTTTACTTCGCCCTATGTTGTGCACTAGAAGGTAATAAAAACGAGCCACCGCGTAGACCAACGTCGAAAATAATATTTCTGTATGATAAAAAAACTGTGTTTATTTTCAGTGGGATTTATTTAAGGAAGATTATTCGCATTTCAACTCTTTTGCGACGTTCGCTGTAAAGAGATTTATCAATTCTACGGATAATCAACTTTTTCCTCCAATTTTTATCTTGAGTTCAGAAAAAATCATCTCAAATCCCATCGATTAGGAGGTGGGGGAGTAATGATCGGTTGATCCGTTTTCAACATGTCCCGAGTCTTCGAACAAAAAATCGATCACGATCTCAAAATACATGTGAATATATGTAAGTAAGCGTATAATTGAAATGTTCGTATCTCGTGTGGACCGAACTTGATCGTAATGTTGGCTGCGGAAACCTCCCTTATAGCGGGGCGTTGAATTTGAAAATTCGATGGTACGTAATTGTCAAAAACTTTCGATTAATTTTCGACCAATAACGGATCCGGGATTCGAGCATTACGTTACACGTAGTCCTCGTCTCGTCACGTCTCGCGAACAGAAACCTGAAATCCCGGCATGAGGCGAGCGACACGTTGAATACCAAGTAGGTTAATTTCGTTGTACACGATCGAATTCCTTGCAAACAAGGGTTCGCTTGCACGCCCGCTCACTCACGCGCTTCTAAGGCTCAATCTCTCACGAAACGTAGTTAAAAAAATAAAATCTCCTTTCTTGCCGAGATGTATCCGAGGTATACGGGGACGACGATGCCCGTCTTCTTACCTGTTCCCTTTTTTTTTCCCCCCGTCTCTCGCGTTATTCATCGGGATGATCAAAAATTCTACCCGACGTACCGTATCGCGAAGGGAAATTTATAAATTATGCGTCACGCGACGATGATTCTTCTCGTCATTTTTCATAAGACGCGACGATAATGTAAACAAATTCTCGTTCGTATCTCGTCATATTGTGACAGCTGCGGGTAGGTATACGAATTGTGAAATATACTGCAGATTCGCTTCAGCTTTGGAAACAGTAGAATTCTCTCGTCTGTATACCTAGCATTCGACGTCCCGATCCTATTAGGATAAACTGTATTGTGTACGATTTCTCGTGACGAAGGAAACTGTTTTAGGTTTTTTTTGTCGTTTCGGTTACGCGAACGTTACACGTACCCCACGTACGTACGTATTTCTCTTGATCGGGCTATAGGCGTGTTCCGAGTTACGACTCCGCCACAGCGGCAGAAACATCCCGGACATTGTGACTGGAAATATTAGCGTAACCGCAAAGTAGGTACAGTAAATGTACACGTTCCTATACGTTATATGGCCTGTATGGGAACTAGGTGACAGTGGAGGTACGCTTGCTAGTTAGGCGAGACGAAACAACCTCTTACAATTATAGAACATGCAAATCCTGCGGCTCGCTGTTTCGCTTACACTTGTATTATAAACGTGGGCAGCACACACGCGCGATTTTATTAAAACTAAAGCGAAAAATTGCAATCGAATAAAATGCACTTCGATAACCGAGGTGCAGTCTCCATACCAATTAAAACGTATGTGCGAATTTCAAGATATACGGACTTCGGGATAATCGGCGATGAGACGTCGA
Organism: Athalia rosae; assembly: GCF_917208135.1. Classification (NCBI taxonomy): domain Eukaryota; kingdom Metazoa; phylum Arthropoda; class Insecta; order Hymenoptera; family Athaliidae; genus Athalia; species Athalia rosae. The sequence continues at coordinate 4,007,250 of NC_064027.1, read as the reverse complement.
TGAAATTTTCAACGACGAGGTGATCGAGATTTCACAAATATATTCTCCATCTTTTTGGTTCGGGAATCATTTTATCGTCCGACCCGATTTACGGATATTTTCCGCGTACCTCCGACACGGCAGTGGAGAAAACAATATTCCCGGATTCAAAGCTCTCCCATTTAGGTGGCAAAGCAAACTCATTTCATAGCTCGTAAGTGTCCGGAAAATGAGTCCCCGTTCACGTTGAAAATAAATTATTATACATCCTACGGTACGCACGTCGCCCGTGGGATGTTTCGCGTAACGGTTTATGTACCACACGTATATACCGTACGTATGTATTATACCTATGTACCGAATGCGAACGCGCCCCGCGAGGCGCCGAGGACTGCGCGGGGTGTCCCCCTTCTATAATATAATATTCCAGGCAATTACAGTGTTTGCGGATCAAACAGAAGAACTTGTTTCAACCCCGGTATTCGATGCCCGCACCCCCGCTTTTCTACCATCGCCACCACCGCCGTCAACCCTCGTGCTTCCGGGGATGAAAAAAGAAACGCTCGCCGCCGATCGCCTCCAACGGCTATATAGGTACGCACACAAGTTTGCTTTGTACGACACTGCAATCGGTATGTCATTAATTATTGAATTGTTAACGAAGAATGGCGAGTCTCCGGATAACGTGATTCATATATTTACACTTTGCCAGCCTATCGGGCGAAATACGTGTCCGAAAATTGATTAATTTATCATTATTTTCTTTCTAAACTATCGAAATTGTCGAATTAAACCACGAGATTCGCGTTGTAACATTTGTCACAAGTTGAATGGGGAGATTTCGTTCGCTCTTGAAAAATACGCTCCCAATGACAAATTGTAATTAATCCGAGTTTATCTTCCGCCATCTCAATTGAGATCAGACAGTCGTAATGTACGTTACACACATTTTTTTCTCCGCCGTCTGCGTTTACAGACGTACGAAACGCAATGAGAGTACATCTTCTCCCGCAACTCGTCGTGCATCTGTAGGGATGTATGTGCACATGGAAACCCATAAAGCGAGCTTTACAACCTGCAGTAATAAAACGTACTACTATACGGTGCGATATTCTAATATCAATTAACATCACCGCCTCCTCGCTGGATTACCTCATCGGCGAAAGGGAAGATGCGTGCGCTGCATGAAACTATAATCCCAGCCTTGCACTCGATAATTTCTTTTTTTTTTTTTTCGCTCGCTTTTCTGTTCTTTTCTTCTTGGTTTGTTTTTTTTTTTTTTCTCTCTCTTTTTCTTCCCTCCATCTCGAACGTGTGCATACGTTTGTTTACGGCGGACTTTTATATACCGCATCGGCGAAGATCTTGCGGAACCGAGAAGATGTTCTACAAGCGGCCATTTATATTTGAAATTACATGCGGTGGGGGATATTCGATCTCTTTATACTCTTTAGATTGGCACAATTTCTCAATCTTTTCAACTCCGTGGTGATGAAGGTGTACGAGTATGCACCGGGTATACGTACACCACGTATACATATATGCATTTATATCAATGTGCTCGACTGATGCGGGAGAAAATTAAAGCGTATTATAGACCTATATATTAGCGGGTATACGGAATTAATATACGGTGAGATAAATTGAAGTAAAATCCAATTAGACGTGTCGGAACTTGGGTGAGAGTTAATCAGAGAAATGTAGGGAAGAAAGATAGGTAGATTAAATATGTAAAGAACGTCTTTGCATTGTGGGATTTTTCAATTCTTTCGTTATACCTCGCATTATATTCTTTTACACCGAAGTTTTTATGCGCCAACTTCGTTCGTTCGGATCAAACGGCGCCGATGGGGTAGGTAACTGTGGGTATCTGGATAATTAGAATAAATTCCATTGTACCGTTAATTATTTCATTATAGACTTAATAAGATCGTTCGTGAAATCCCAATTACCGTCATTCGTCGATACGTGTATACATTTCGATTGTTACGGTTGCGATTGCGCAAACACGAGCTCGTAAGTTGACGAACGAAGAGAAAAAGAGAAAAAAAAAAAAAATTGATGAAAAGAGAGAATAACTCATAAGTAACCATTACCGTTCGCCGTACTCGCATAGAATAAATTCTATTCCTTTGATATATCATTGAATCGAATTGGCGGCGGAACAAACCAATGGAATCGATGGAGAGGTTTTGCAATTATACTCTTGTATATACGTATCCCGTGTAGCTGCAACGGTTTATCCTTTGTTTTAATCGCCTGAAATCCGTGACACGAGTTGTGTGGGTCCCAACCCCCATCCCGGTCGCTCGTTCAAAATTCGATTGCAGCTGGGAGCATATCGCAAGCGTATCGTATTTTTAGAAAACGTCGATTTTGAAACGGGTGGATCGACAAGAACCGAACGACTACGGAGAAACGATCGTCCGTCGTCGAAAAATATGAATTTTGAAAAAAAAATTGTCTCCGGATCGGTATCTTCCATTTTGTTTTCGATCGACCCGTACGCGGGAGCAGAGCGCAACGTAGTGGCGGTTCGTTTAGTTGGGTTAAATTACGCATGCACTTCATGGACAATTGATTTTCTACCGCAGCTCGTGTGATTTTATGCTCGGCTGACTCTACAGCCAAGTTTGCAACTCTCTTTAGCATGGACGGGTGCAACGCGGTGGCGGCGTACCTCGACAAATTGAAATAATTGCGCCAAGTGGACATGGACACACGCCGAACACAAGTTTTTCAAAAAGTCGCCGAATCTTTTCTTTCAGGTCTAATTGTAACCAATATCGGACCGGTTCAGATCTGGCCAGATCCGTCCTATCGAACGATATCTCAATTGCGGATTCGATCTCGATTCAGACATCTTTTCAAATTTCTCCAAGGAATCATTCTCCTTCTTACGGGTCATTCGCGAGTGAACTATTTCACCCGTTTGTGCGAGGAATCGGTAGCAAAGCGAAGCGGTGAGCCAGAAATCGGAGAATTACGGAGTCGATTCAGCCATTCGGAACAATGCGTCGTTGACGGGGAATTATGCATTTGCAATTCCAGACTTCGCTTGTACATCATGCATGCGATGGCGTCATACACGTTATTCACATTCGTGCCCACAATGTCTTGCACGTATAGTTTTGTACCCTATTCTGTGTACGGATAAGAGATGGAAGGGAAAAAAAAGAAAGGCTGTAGATAATTCCTGAATATTTTAGTTTTCATCGCGGCGAGGATGAACTCAACCACCCGTGTATCAGATTTCGGAGGCGGCGCGAATACGAGAGAAAAGTGGCGAATAATGGAGGAGATCGTCGAGTACGTCAGAATTTTAGCGGGTGGTTTTTCCGGCAAATTAAAAATCGTCCGTTTTTATTTTTTTTTCTATAAAAATCTGAAACAAAAATAACGCGAGTTACATTATCGGCGCTGAATCGAATGTATCGATCTCTTTCCCAACATTCGTTCGGGATTCGCAAGACACGAAGGATTATGACTTTCTTCGAGACGTGTAATTTGCAGCGTTTCGAAATTGGCACGAGTTGAGATAAAAAATCACGCGAGCCAGGGCGAATTGAATCTGCGCGTGGCCGCTGTTTTTATCTCCCATAAATCCCGAATCGTAAGTTTCTATCTCGAATATAATCATTTTTCGGAATCTCGCATCATCGATGTCGCGGATGTGTCTTCCGACGCGAAAGTATTCGACAGTTTTTTTCTATCGCATCTACGATGAGTTCCATTCATTAGCATTAGACGATCGCTGATTGCCGCTGCAGATACAACGAAATAGAAAGCTATAGACTGCGAAACGGTCACCGATCCACCAACGGAAGAAAAGTGCATCAATAACGGCGGCGATGAAAGAATTAAAAAGGAGAAATTGAAAAAATTGAAAAAAAAAAACAGATTCATGGTATTAAAACAAATCGAGAAAAACAAAACTGATCTCTTACGCGTGCATAAACCGAATTCGCTTATCGTGGTACCATTTCTAAAAGACATTATAATATATTACGTGAAATATCTCAACGTCATTTTTGTACGGGGCAAAAGTCGGAGGCGAAACGTTTTCACCAGAAAATTCGAAACGAGAGAAAAAATACCTTGATCGTTTGATATATTCCGGCAATAATTCAGCCCAAGATTTCTCGGGTAATGAATTCTCGAGCTGGCGTTTATTCTGTAATATACCGATTGTATGAGCGCAAAATTCTAAGCCAGACGTATGGGTGTGAACATACATACACGTGATATTCCGTGTTTGTTGTCTACTCGGATTTGCCGGATAAAGCCAATTACGGAAACAAAATCCAATTTGCATTTGCAAGAGAAAAGAAAGCAATTATATATATATGCATGTTTGCGGTAACAACGCGTTGATTTTCCTTCTGCAGGCTAGTCACACATTTGTCCATTCATTCGTTAATTCTTATGACACAAACACATCGGTCTTACTTTTATTCCTCAATCCTTAAGAATCTCTTAGATTTATTTTCCTCGCGGTTACAGAAAAGCAATCGACGAGGCGCTCTGCAGCCGCCCCCCTCTTTTCCCTACACCTAACGATTTCTGAACTAGAAAAATTGCAATCTTGCACTTTTCTCGTGAAAACCCCGTTCGAAAATTGCGCCTGCACCGTACGTGTGAAATTTTCGGTGGGAAAAATAAAACCTGGGTTTTCGAAATCGCTGTATTTTTTCTGATTGCGAAAATAGGTAGAAGATACGCCAAAAAGCTCATCGCCTATTCAATTTTCTACAAATTCGCGATACCGCGCGCTCGTACAATACGTTACATACGGATGGGCTCAACGGATCGATGATTACGTAAGCCTGGATCAAATATTGATCCTAATTTCCGTCGTTCTAAATATAGGACGGAAAATCAAAATTGACAGAGTCCCGCGTGTTTGCGTGCCATGAATGAAGTCTCCGAGGGCGAAACGCGGCGCGGGCCCACCCGGCGCGGTTCGCAGGGCGCCCCGACTCCCTCCCAGTACTCTTCCTCTCGGCAATCGATTCAGCGGCGTACACCAGAGGCCATGAACACCGCCGACTGCTTCCTCCACCCCCGTGTAACGCGGGTACCCGCCACGTCCGAACGTCCTCCGCTTCCTCCCTCTGCCCCCGTCGCTTGCAGCCTATGGGTATTCCACCACCGTACCGAACGAAGGTAGACGCGAGAGGCCACCGAAAAGTTGCCGTAGATGCAGGCGCTACATTCGCGTATATATATATATATTCAATATTTACATTATGTGAGTACATATATATATACATGTGCTTTCGAAGCGCGGGGGTGAATATATTGATCCGACAGACCACGCCTACCACCCCCGCACGCCACGCCCCTCCGTCATTTGCCGCGAGACGGGGGCGAACCGGAGGGGTTGAGGAGACCCCTCTTTCTTTCTTTCTTTGTTTTTCCTCTCGCTTTTAGTTTTTCTCTTCTATTTTTCCTCCTTCCTATCTCTTCTTCTTTTCTCCGCCAATTTGTAACGTGGATTCCGGGCTACGGGTATCCCGATCGGGGATCCCCTGCAGACCGCGGACCGTCATCCCGTCTATAGTAAACGCTAAACGGTCCAGATCAGTTCAACGGATTTTCTGGGTGAACCTTCCGTTTTTCTTTCGAATGATATATAAACGGATAACGGCTATAGCTTTTTATTCCTTTCGTCCGCTCAGGACTGCCCGATATATCGTATGTATATCCGTCGCCGTTACCGATAAAGATACTCATTGCATATATTTATAACTCTCATCCCCCCGTGGAACCCAAAGCTTCCCCGATGTCCTATTTTTACTCCCACGCAACTTATATTTCATACGTTCTCGACGTTTTGCAGTTTCTAAGGAGAATTCAAGTTTGAATTAGTGAAAAATTATTCACGATCCCGGAGGATTTATTTCTACTGTTATTTATTCATATTTTTGTGACTTTTTTTTTTCAACTCGGGAAACTCGAAGCTACGGTCCTATTTAGCCGATGATAATATCATGTATGGGTCCAGGGAGATTTTCAAGCTTTTTGGAAAAGTTTTATCTCGCACTTTATTACGTTGACCTCTGCCACACATGTTCTGTTTTATTTATTTCAACGTTTTTCGACGAAGGTACCTCTTGGAATTTTGGCGATTTTGGGTCAAAAAATCGTATTTTTTTTTATATGCTATCTTTATGTATTTCGATCTCAGGAATCCGAATCTGAAAGAAAAATTGATCTATCTATGAAATTGATCGAGTTATCGTCAATTTTTCGCTTTTTTTAGCATAAAAATGGAGATATCTTGAAGGGAAAAAATCGTAGCTCAATTTGGACAACGGATTCGTGTTCCTGAGGTCAAAATACATAAGAAAAGTGCCATATGATCAATTTTTAAAAATAAAAATTTTTGCCCAAAATTTGAGATTTTTCCAAGGGGTACCCCTTACGATTTTTTCAAATTTTGGCCAAAAATTTTTATTTTTTAAAATTGATCGTATGGCACTTTTCTTACGTATTTTGACCCCAGGAACACGAATCCGTTGTCCAAATCAAGCTACGATTTTTTCCCTTCGAGATATCTTCATTTTTATGCTAAAAAATGGGAAAAAATTGGAATAACTCGATCAATATTATAGATAGATCAATTTTTCTTCCAGATTTAGATTCCTGAGATCAAAATACAATAAAATAGACTGGAAAATCAATTTTTTATTTTTGACCCCAAAAAGCTGAAAATTGGCGATAACTCGGTCAATTTTGGAGATAGATCAATTTTTCTTCTAGATTTGGATTCCTGAGGTCAAAATACGTGAGAAAAGTGCCATACGAACGATTTTTAAAATACTTAATTTTTGACCCAAAAATCGAAAAAATCCGAACAGGTACCCTTTGGAGTTTTTTCAATTTTGGGGTCAAAAGTCAACTTTTTTCTGGGTTTCCTATGCTATTCTTATGTATTTCAATCTCAGGAATCCGAATCTGAAAGCCAAATTGGTCTATCTGCAAAATTGATCGAGTTATCGCCACCTTATCGTCCTGGAATGTGAAAAATCAAGGATATCTCGCTGGGATTTACTGGCAATACAATTCAATCAACCCCGACCTCACGCTTTAGTGATTCTTGGCCTGTTTTGAAATTTACAGCGGCTGAAGTGAAGAAAATCAACTAATCTTTAGAAACTTAAAAACGATTTCAAATATGGGGAATTTTAAGGAAAATGAGATGAAATTTTTCAATACGTCATTCCAGCAAGTTTTTCTCTTCGGGTCTACCGAGGAAAAAATATTGAAATTATCGAAGACGTCAAATTTCGTAATTCCTTTCTTGACCCCTCAAGACGTCGTAAAAGTTTCATCAAATCCAAAAAATATTTTGGAAAGAGAGGCCTCTTTGACATTGAATGCGTACATTCAATGATTCAACACAGACGACTACCCTTGTGCACCGAATCCGAATCAGTCGCGTGACCAAATTTGGATATAGAGCACCAGTTCACATGCACGAACATAAATTCTCGTGTATGGGTCTTTATTTTCAACAATAACCTCGGGCGACTGTAATAAGTATTAAAATTCCCACTTCAACCTCTTAACGAATCGAACCTCGATGTGGTAATATCCCAAGTTTGGATTTTTTCAACTTTTACGAAAACTCGTTTACCTGCTTCAAAGTGCTTTGTCAATTTACCCAAGCGTCTCTATCGGTGAAATACGTACACATTAATAAACGAACGGTCGTAGTGTCCAACGAAAAGAAATGTCGATAATTTTACGTCCCTATAATGAATTACTATCAACGACGGTTCATCTGGCTGGTGCGGGGTCAATAAAATTCTGAACAAAATTCTTCGTTTTTTTGGTTCTACATTTCACAAACTTTCGATTCATTTACTTCGATCTGCAGCTATATGTACGTACGTACGTAAAATATGTGAAAAGTTCACGTGCTATACATGCGTTGCAACTCTTGGCATAGACGACGTTCGGACGGTCTAATTACATCGATCTTCTTCAAATATAAGTGGTGGTAGCGCGTGTATTATATCGAGCTTTCCAATGGCTACCTTTTTTTATCGTCGATGGCTGCATGAATCGTACGACGCTGATCAGAGTTTTAAGTTAGGTTTGTATGTACTGGTGTACGTACGGTACCGCAATAACGCTGTGTAATAACTATACGTACTATTTACAAAGACCGTTAGAGTTAGAACAGCGAAGCTATATGCATGGCCAATTATCATAATACTTTCTCTGATCGATGCCTCCTTTTATGCTTACCTTTGGCCCGCGTGCCGCATCGCTGCTGCTTCTGCTGCTGGGAGATGTCTTCGTCGATTTATATATACAGGTATACGTTCCGACATACCTCTTTACTCTCGCAGGAGAAAGTACTTTACGCGAAACGTATTTACATACGGGGCGTTTCGTGACAATTTGATCAACGTTGAATCCGAACATCAACGGTTTTGTCCCGAAGAGATGATCGGATGAAGCGGTAAAGCGTGGAAAACACCCAGTTTCCATTTTTTCTGTTTCAGATTTTGACGGGTCGGATTTACGATGGATTGGAAAAAATCGAGTTTGACGATTTTGTAAAACCTGGACAGGTCCTCGGAAATCTTGTTTAGGAACATAAAAATTTTCGAACTTTCAGTCGAAATGGTCAGGTAGCGTTCCCGAATGCTCACGCGACGATTTTTTTAAATGGAAATGAAATATGTTCGGTCGAATTGACACGAAACGCCCCATATAGATACATATTCCTTATAAGTTCTGGGCGCGTGTGCGGTGAATTACGCGCGAAGATGCACTCTGCAATGTCATCGAATCTTGTGACCTCCGTTATTCTCCGAGCGTTCAATTTCACCATTTTAGCCACGGTAGATACGCACATTTATTTTTTTCTACTTTTTCCATCAGTCATCATAAAACTGAATGGTGATATTTTAAAATCTACAACCCAAACATATCCTATGATCTTTCAAAACGAACAATATTCCTAATATTTTCTGCTCCACGAGTTGGCTGTACCAATTTTCGCGCGAGTGTCTTTTGCTCATTTCTTCATTTTTTAATCCTGGAGCCGAGCATCGATTTCCGGAACGAGACTCGTCAAATTAGGATTCCCGTTCGACACGATGTCATCTGTTAGAGAAAAAAAAAAAAAAAAAAAGACAACCGAGAACATCGGTTCATCTGGAAACGCGGTATTAATTATATCCTTGTTATAAACAAGTAAATAAAGCAGCTGCTCCATAACTGTTGCATTTCTGCGAGTGGTGTTAAACCGATCGTCAAACAAGATTTATAAGACGGAAGCGCGGCAGCTTCGCCGCATGAGGTGATTCAATTATTTCGTAAGGATATCGTTGAGAGCGGCCTACCGTCCGCGGTAATTGGTAGCGAACAGTGTTTTATTTTACCTCGAGGATTTCGCTCCCTGTACCCGTCTTCTAATAAACACGTTTTGGAGTATTTACTGCACTACGTAGTATATTGCACCAGCTCTATTAACCGTGGATATATTATTACGTCGTTAACTGTCCCCGGACACTCATACACGAGGCTCGATGAATTACATTGTTTGCGTTATTCCGACTGCATGTAATTAACCGAGATAACCGATTAGCGACCGATTTAATTATTATCGACAAACGAAATTCGACGGACTCGGATCGTTTCCACGTTCGTAATTGAAAAATCGAAGCAACTTCCGGAATCGAGAAGCCTGGTAAACTATTCAATGTCGCATTTGTGCCGGTGATTCATCAATCGTAGAAATTTCATTGAACCAAGATCGCGTCTTACGAAGGACATGAATTATTCCCGAGATTTTAGCACTCGGAACTTGCTGAAATCTATTCGCATCGAATCCTGGTACCGGGTCGTTGATGTTCCGAACGAATTCTGCAATTGTCGAACATCTTTTTTCGCATGCTCGGGAACTGAAATTGTTACAATCAATTTCTAGCATGTGGTATAAATTTTTAGTCACTTCGTGATTCGCAAATAGTTGTATACAATATGTGCGAGTGTTAATGAAGATAATTGGATTTTCCATCGTTGAACAATCCAGACGAGAAGAATTATACCCATTATCGTGATTATCGATTTAGTTATAGCTCGGATTCGATTTAGCTCAGCTGCTCTTCACGGATAAATTCATAGTTATAACGTCAGTAATTGCACGTCACAAAGCCTCGCATGCCTGCCTGCTGCAGATGTTCGTACAAAACCGTGTAGTTCAACGTAAATGGTGAACAGATATTCTACGTTATACCTATGTATACGTATATGGTGCATCTCATACCAGAATCACCTCGCCGGTGATCTTGTCTATTCCCTGAGGGATTTGTTGTTATCTTTTTTTTTTTTATTACCTGTCGATTTCGAGCGGAAGACTCCGTAATTTTGAATTAATAAATTCTGAGATCGATGTTCGTCGTTGGACAAAATTTTCCTTTTCAAATACCGCGTGGAACAAAAATAGCACAAGTTGATAAAACAATTTTCCTAATGGTAAGAAAAAAATTCTCCGAAAGGTATAGCCTAGGTGATTTGGCATGTAATGCCCTGTGTATAAATTATATTAGATTTACGAGATTTACACATCATAATATATGTACGTTATGCGCAGCAGTCTAGACGTGTGACGATCCAACAGACCGCTGCTGCACGCAACATAATCTCACGTTGTCATTTCACGTTCTAATGGCGGCGACGTTAATTACATTTTCACAACGACCTTGAGAGCGATGAAAATTTTGAACTTGGACGACTTTTTTACTTCCCCCTCCCTCCTTCGAGTAACGACGATGAATGATACGTCCATTTATCGTACTCGTAATCGTACCGCGTAAAATCGTTAATCTTGGATAACCCGGTTAATTTCGAGAATGATATTTATAATTAGCAAGCTTTCGCAATTGTCATGGCAACGCGTGAATTATTCAACCCGACCAATTCGTACCTTCTAACTGAATGGGGAATGTCTCGTGCACGGGTCAATAGCGAGCAGAGTATGTAACATACAGTGTGGATATACGTAAGACATTCACGTTGCGCAGTTGGTTGTGCTTGACCTAGAATATAACGTTACACGGGTTAAAATTACATCCAAATAATCGCACCTGATTCCTCTTAAACTTATCGCAGGTACAAAAAATTGAATAATGAATCGTTATTGACGATTAGTTTTCTTTTGTTCGTCATCGGCCGTCAACCTTGCTATTCGAAGGAAGAATAAGAAAAAAAATCAAAAACACAAACTTTTGAAAGACAGATTTTTTTTTTTTTTTGCGGCAGATCTGTGAGAGAAGGATGATTGCTCAGATTCATGTCGAGCGAGATGTCGCGCGTTTGCGCCTTTCGGGACGGGCGAGAGTCACTTTCCATCGGCCACAGCACGTAGAATCAAACTTGTGTCACTGTAGAAGGGAATTAGGCAAAAATTAATTAATTCGGCTGCAGGAAATATACTATCGCCGTCGGCAGCCGTATGGTGTATACATATATATTATTTATGTCCTCCGTTCCGTAGATAATTTATACAAAGCATGCAAAACTCGAGTTATTCAAACTCTCTTACGAAATTGCAAAGTCAAGCTTTATTTCAGGGAAACCTTGAGGTAACTGTAAGTCAGCATTTTCTCATCACGAATGAATCTTTTCTTCCCTGCCACGAGGCGGACGAAATACGGAGAGCCCATTGTGCTCCTTAACGAGAGCAGGTGACTTACTTACCAAGTCAAAAGTAAGAAGTTTCTTGGGCAATCTTAACGCATTATAATACCTGCAGGATGAAGCCTACCTATAGGTATACCTCGACCGACTCGCGCCGGACGCAATGTTCGTTCCACCACCCGAGAGATAAGACAAACTTGAGAAATTCTCAGGACATTGTTTAATTGGTCGATGGTTTGTCCCGAGAAGCTAAAATGGCCACCTCACTTTTTCGTCGATTTTTTTCTGTTTTTCTTTTTCTTTCTTTCTCTCATCTAGCCAAATACGCAGATTTCATTTCGTATCTTCAATCATTAATTGTAAGCTTGGCTGCAGTGCGTCGCATTTTGCAAACGATGACAAAAAAAAAAAAAAAAAAAACTCTCGGTTCATACGCGTGTTCGGTGAAAACGTAAAAAAAATCCGTTTTCCTTTTCTTCGCACGACACGACAGAGATCTTTTGTTCGTCATTAATTATAATGAATAATCTTGTGACATTTTTTTACCTCCTTTTTTTCTCTCTACGTATACCAAAGGTGACGTGCCATATTCTAACGAACTCTTCCGCGGCGAAATTTAATTACATTCAAGCTCTAATCAGACTCCGATGTTTATCACGCGAATTGAGTTGAACACAGGAATGCCGTCTACATAATCGTAGCGACAGTGACAGTTCACAATTACATATGGGATAAATTTACGGTCGGTCCTCGCAAAAGAAAAGTCGAAATCATCGCGTTGTGGCTTACAATTAGCCTAACATTTCTATGAAGTATATTGAGAAGATTCAGAAATATCGATTGTTGAATTTACAAAAAACTTCAGCAAATTAGTTTTACCAAGTTGAAAAAGAGTCAATTTTTCCGTTAACCCGACATCGAGATATTTTTATCGATAAATAAACGATGTTCCAGTTGTTGGGACAAAACAGTTGTTATCCGGTAATGTTTCTTCATCTATTTCAATAAGTTTGTCATCCCGTCACAGACACGAATATACACGTAATTAATAATTACATAGACCATGATGGATCGAGTTCACGTGGAACAAACCGCGGTTATAACGTAGGTGGGTATAGCTACATGGTTTAGTTATAAACACAGTAATTAGTTGGGGTCGTGAACTTTTCGTGGGGAACAATATTCTCGTTTCGATGCCTCCGAATGATGCATGGTTGTGATAGCGACGCGCACAGCTATCGATTTTACTGAATGTTCATTATGTAACGACATGAATAATTGAATCACCTCTATTCGGTAGACAGTTTGTCTCCAACTGCGAGTCCATTTAATGTGGAAAATCGATCGAGTCGAATTTAAAATAGCAGCAGAACACGACATTAACTGCTGAGTTATTAATCTCTCCTCCCTCTCGTCATTTTTATACATGCGTTCGTGGTATCATCGAACGACGTAAGATGAAGTAATTCGCGAACCCAAGAAATCCAACATCCCTTCTGTATTTCGAGCGGAAATGAAACCGAAACGAAAAACCTGAACTTCGAAGACGTTTTTCACATCTTAATTGCCCACGGCTTACCTGTGTCTCGCGTTCACTTCGCATAAATTTTATCACCGTTTGGAATTGTAGCTGTGACAATAAATTCTTTCGGGTGTAGCGTTATAAATTAGTAGATCATGCGGATATTTTGAACTGTCATTGACCTGCTTTAGTTTTTTGATAGAGTGAAATGGATGATTGGAATATTGATTCAATCCCATTTTTATACCCAACCGTGTTTTCGCGTACATCACATTATTATTCGTTCAAACAACGAGACATATTTCGTTGAAATTTTTTTGTGAATTGATGTCAATATCCGTTTCGATGAATTTTATCGGACGAGATAAGCCAAATTCAGACATTCGATGAAAACTTTTAATTTTGGCATTATTTGTAAATACAAAAATTCCTAAGAATCTAACCAACGAAACGATTTTGTCAAAGGAATTCATAAGAATTGTTGCTCGAATGCGAAAATGTCGTAACATCAGTTGTTGCGGTTTGTTGTGTATCTTACATACAAAAACTTTTGTAGGTGAACCTTGCCGCGGATCCGCGTTCTACCCACGCCGCCTCGGTTCCTTGTAGTTCCTTTTCTTTCTCTATTAGCGCTCTATTTCTATTTTGGTTTTATCTCGAACGCTGCACTCCTCTTCATTGACGGACAGTGCAGATGTGACCGGGTGACCCGCTGTCGATTTGTCATCTGCAACCAAGGCTGATGCGCGTCTATCCTTATAGTTTCAGGCCCCGTCTCGCGTACCCAGGATTATCGCTATTATAAATGAATCTGTTCGCATCCGTTCATCGTTATATGTATACGTGTATCTGAATACAGAAAGATCGCTCGTCTGCCCCGCGTGCACCTTTCTTCTGCAGAGTCATGTGAACGTGGAGAACAAGGTCTGTGGAATCTCAACGCTCCATTTAACACATTTACAAAACCTTTAGAACTACGCTTGTACGTGATCTACATACTCGGACAACTTGGCACATACGTGGCGAATCTCATCATCGTCTTCTCCGACAGTCTCGCCAAGGACTCGTGTACGTACCTAAGCTGCACATCTTGAAAAATTTTCACTATTTTACCGTTGAAAACTCTGGACGGAATAAAAATCGGACATCCGAGGGTGGCGATGTCAACGACGGTTGGGTCAGAGTTTTGTTGATACAGACGGATGATGATAAAGTTCGATTACACGATTCCAATGATTATTTTTGTAACACTGATTTTATCAGGATAATTTGTTCTTAGCATGCTAAAGACAAGGTGAGAATTAATTACCGTCTGGAAGGGTCCAATTGATTTACGAGCACCACAATCCTTGAGACGGATGAAGATCGAGGTAGAAAATGTCATCGCAGAGATTGAATCACGAAATCATTATTAATTAAAACAAATTATTTTCATAGAGCTATACGTATCCTCGGTATGTACTATTTGTTTCAATTACGAATAGCGTCAGCTTGCGATATCGTGCGCTGTTAATTAAATATACGATGAACGGTAAATGCATCGTAGACATTTATAACAAATCGTGAATAGCTATGTACCATGTACATTGCGCGCGTACATATATTATACACACAAGCGAACGTATAAATGGTACATAAATCTGTGTGTATATATATTTCTATGTATTTAGATAGGTAGTGAGCTTGTATTTACGTAACAATTGTGTGTAATGCAATTGCTCTGATGAGATGCCGCAAGATTATTCTTGGAACGTACCATATAAATTATATATCACGGATACATACGCGATATGGAGGGGAATCCTGATGAGATGATTTGGCGGTAATTAACCAAAGAAAATCGACCCTGGATCTTCCGTAGCGCAGTAAAAATTATCAATCTAAAATTCAAAGTTTTTCAAAAATTGAATTTTTCTACTCTATTTCAACTTACAACAAACGATGAAAGAAGATCAATCATTGTTGCACCGATAGGGGAATTCAAACCAATCTTGAACCTCATCAGATCCAAAAAAAATTAAATTCACTACGATCGCTAAAGTATAATAAATAATATGATTCATTTCGCTGATTCAACGGTCTTATTGGTTTGGACAAGTTTCAATTATTCCACTCTCGGTCTTCGAGGAAGTTATTTATCTTAAATTTTTTTCCAATTTCCAAATTGAATTCAATACGCTGCTTCGAGCTCTTCCAATTTCCATTACTCTCAAAGGCTCTTCCCCGTATTCGGATGCGGTGTAATTAATATAATTAGAATAAGTCACACAATTTACTCACCTCTTATAAACTCGTCGGCGGTCCTAGGGGAGGTAATAAAAACGAGGGGGAGTAGTTGAATAATTAAACTGCGATCGTAACAATCTGCTAATTTTAATTAAAAATAATTTTCATCGTATCAATTGGTATCAATAGGTGTATCATCTCTTTGAACATTGTCGACGAAAAAAACATTAGGTAACGTGAAGCGTGAACTTACGTTACAATCTGAAATTTCCACTTTCCACCTTTTTTTTTTTTTTTTAATACAAAATACGTTCGTAAGAATCACGTCTCTAATATCCAAGAACTTCTCAAACAGTCGTGGCTACAAGTATATCCAGGTTTTCCAATAAAATATTCATCCGAACGGCGGTTGAGATCTCATCCTTTTTGAGAGTAGGCGGTCAGAGTTCGTTGAGGAACGAAGTACCATGTACATAAGCTCGGGATAACAGATGCTCGCGATCTGACAACCCTTTCTAATATTCTTAATTACGACCGGCTTGCATCAGTCGTACATTATATACCTTCATTTCGTAACTCACAAAGAGCATTAATATAACATATGTAAGATGGTATCCCACGACTGCACCTATACCCACAGACGATACTTGAAGAACGATTGATTTTTTTTTTTTCGTTTATTTTTTATTTTTTATTTTTTTTTGTTTTTGACAAGATGAGTGCAGCGGCAGCTGCTGTTACGTGTGGTTTGGAATACCTGATGAGCTATGACCGCATCGATTATGAGCTAGAAGTAATTGATGTGAAGGATTTTAATGAATCAAAAATAATGATAATCTTAGATCGATAATTTTTACAGTCCTGTCATCGTCTGTATATCTATACATAGTTATTGGCTCTCGAGTATATGAATACAGCAATCGGAGAATAATTTATAGCTGGATAAAAAAAAGAGAACGTTTCACATTTCGATCAATCTAAATTATTCATCTTGATGATAAAACGTTTTCTAAACTGCAATATTTCGAATATTGTCAGTTAATCGCATTCGTCGACTCTTCAGCCAGTGTATAGATGGGCGGAGTTTGATTATAATTTTCAGACGATTTAGATTCGTATCGCAGAATTTTAGCACATTCAAAAGACGTTCACCAGAGACCATAGGATCGTACCGGAAGAAAACACGCTCCGTTATAGAAGATTAACAAAAAGATAAAGAAAAGTTTCTATTCGATGTCGCGAAAATAGGCAAAATTCAAAGGGACGAGAACCTGTTTCGTTCGTTTCTTTTTTTTTTTTTTTTTATTATTTCACGCCTATTCGCATACATTCAATGATGAAGTGTAAACTTATTTGATTCACCATAATTTCGTGTAGAGGTAACACTTATTAAATAATTCATTTAATTACTGTTCAACATCATGTCCTTCCTACTCTGTTGTAAGCACTGGATGGTAAAGCCGAGCGATGTTGGCGTTTCGTCATAGAAAACAGGTGTGAGAAATTAAAATGCCGAGTAAACCTCGGAGTAAACATTACGCCGGTAAAAACGTATGGGTAAACTTAAAAAAAACAAAAAAAACCGTAAAATTAATGAATGAAATTTTTCTCGTCGTCACAAAAATTCCCTCGAATACAAACGTCACCTTTATTTTTGAAACCCGCAATTATGTCGATCGTATCACGATACGATCGAAGCAGTGAAATGAAATGTGTGATAATATAGTTGTTTGTTCTATAGGTCGAGAACACGATATGCATACATATGGCAAGGAATATGGACGTTGCGCAAACACGAGCAACTGTAAACTAAAATTTTAATTTTCATTGGCTCACATACGTACGTACGTACGTACTTACCTGCGTACCTCCGAGTTGGAACGGGAGATTTGAAAACCGAAAGGACCGTTGGCAAAACAATCGCCACTGGTCAAACTTTGAAAATTGGATCTATGAATTGGATCGTGAGGCACTCGTCTCCTCACAAAAAACGACCGTCCGTTCATTGTTTCCACTGCAGCCAAAGCAGCGTTTGTTTTATCACAGCTTGACGACCGCTTGACGAGGATACTTAACCGGGCGAATGGATACAGAATGAAACTGTGGTTTCCAGACAATTCCGCAATGTTTGGAATGTCCACCTGCCTGGAGAAAAAGAATAAAAAGCGGGTAATATCGAGATGCGGATTACCGCAAGCGAACGAAGAATGGAATACCTAAAAAAAAAAAAAAGAGGCACGTTCCCTCTCCTTCGGTATCACCGTCAGTGTCACGGCTGAAGGAAACCGGCAGTTAGTTCCGGTGTTACAGGTAAGCCGGAATTTCCCTTTCGTAAAACTAAAACTAAAATTTCCGTTCCACACCCGATTGTGAGCCAGGCGAGGTACGAGAACAGCGAATGTGTTCGTATACCTAATGCAAATCACGTAGTTTTGTTACTTCAGTTTCTACCTGTTCTTGTCGAGTGGCAATTGACACCTGGTAAATTGGCGTGACCGGTGTAATTCTTTTCTCCATATTATTTCTCGCTTGTTTCATTTTTATTTTTTTTTTCCATTTGTCCCTGCATACACTCTTCCGGAATTCGAAAGAACGTCCTCCGCGGGAAAAAGTTTCAGCCGATCGTGACCCTGCGAGATTTCGATGCTCTCCAAAAGTTGAATTCGCAAAATGCAGCAGCCCGAGATGACGATTTTACGCGTCGACGGAGATAAAATTAGAAAATTCAGGGACGAAGGAAACCTTGGCTGAATTTCAAGCAGCGCCGAGACCGCGGCAGCAGATTTACTCCGTCAAAATCTCCCGCTTAAGTTTTTCAAGGGCGTGCAATCGCTCCGTGGGAATGGATATATATCATCCTTCGGAGTTGAGGTGTTTTTTTTTTATTTATTTTTTCTCGTTATCGAATATCGGGACATGGAGGATCGTAATGCAATCGGAGCTCGTAACGTATCCACACAGATATAACGTATCTCGTGCGGTACGACGCGTCGGTTGTAAGAAGCGCATCTTTTTACCCCCGTACGTTTGTATACCGCGACGTTCAAATGGCTCGAAGTTTTCAAGCCCCGCGTCCTCGCCCCACTCCAACGGCAGTAGCATCCTCCTGAACGTCGAAGACTTTCTCCCAAAGACAGCGGGGAACTATATAAGCCGGATACCTCCTCTTTGAAGTATGTTAGACGATACGAAACGCAGCTTCGAAAACACGTGCAGGATTTACAGAGTTTTCATATTATAGAAGTGTATTATCGTCAAGAATTTAATATACGTCGAGAACCGAGTCGATTCTTTTTTTTTTTAAAAAAAAAAGGTTTGGACCATGAGCCCCGCTAAGATGTGGGTCCTTGTGGCCGCTGCTGTTGTCGCTACAGCTCTGCAAAGCAACGCCGAAGGTAAGGATTTTCCCACTAATTATCCGCATCGGCGATCGACGGAATTTTCGCTGTTCCAATTCGCACCCTTCGCTCGCTAATTACAGAAATTGGAATTAATTAGTTTCGCGCTTCGGTCATCTCATCTTCATTGTTAGACAAAATATTATATAACTCAACGGCGATCGATTAACGTGAAAGATACTTAAAAAAAAAAGAAAAAAAGAAGAGACAAAAGACACCAGGGGTCAACATATCGGAAGTGTCATTCGTTCTGTGCTCCTCAAATTATTGAAATCTCTCAACTCGTAACATCTCGCGAAATGAAATCCTTCCGAAATGTCGATACGCAGTGAAAGACATCGCGGTCGTTTCTCGAAACTGCACAACGGACGCTAATTTTTGACATCGTGACTCCGTGACACAGAAACAAAAGGAAGAAAAGACTGAAAATATAATCGAAGAGAGAGCTCGCCGGAGGTCGTTTCCTCAGATCCGAAGTTCGTATAGGATGTACGTACGTAACTACAGGTGCAGAGGTGAAAGAGTGACGTATAATAAAAGTGAGTAGCACGCGAGGGCTGCCTGTAAGGAAGTTTAAATTGATTTGACTGGCGTATCGCAATGAATAAGGTAGCGACAACGGAAAAGTTACGGTTGTAACCGACTACGAGTATGATAAGTCGCAGCTCCCACACTTTCACTACGCTTCGCTCTGCTGTCCCTTTACCCCTCTTGTCGTCATCCTTTTTCCCCCTTAACTCTCCCTCTCATTAGACGCTCCTTGGTTTCGCGGTGTTTCTACAAACCATTATCATATCTACAAACCTCCGCACAGACAAACAACAGATGGAAACATTGGAGACTGGTTAGTCGTTTGTCGTTCGAAACGAAAAAATTGCCCCTTAAGGTTTTCCCCATTTGCATTATCGGATTAGGTTGTACTTTTTAATGGGAATAGCGATTTTCATTGTTTTAAAAAAAAGTGGGTATTCCATGATTGTAACATTGTGAAATCTTCGACTTCTTCGGCCCGTTGTGTCGCTTTGTGGTTTGATTCCATTCCGCAAGATTTCATCTAAATTAACCTCATGAATCCCACAAATTGTTTGACTATCGCTACGTACGGTATATTATAGGTTTGACAATGAGAGAAATTCTACGAGCGCTCTTCGTTACTGCAACTAGTTCTTCGGATTATTTAAATAATAATTCAAAGGCAAAAATCATTTCCATAAATTCGTTACCGCTTCTGCACTTAAAAAGTAAAACTGTCGCTGTACACGAACAGAAAATTAATATGCTCACAATTATGTATTAAAATTCTTCGGCATAATGATTACGTTAAAAACTTTCTATGTACACCGTGGATGATGATAATTTCGCGGCTAAAATTACCAGTATTTATGTTACTTTTTAATTATTTTCTCAATTCAAAAGTTGTCAGATGGGTTCGCGACTTTTACTCCGATACATTTTGACGTTACGATTAAAATCCCGCGATTCGCTGTGCAATAAAATTCTCAAAGGAACGCGCATATTTTCCCAAGCGTGGTTGGGCTTCCTACGTTATAAATTATCGTACCACACCGGAAGTACGAAATACGCGATCCCTGAAGAATAACGTATTTAATAACCGTCCCGACACTGTCATTAAATAGAAAGACGCGTAGTTCAAAGTACACCGAGCAACTACCACGGTGAATTCCTCCGCGACGTGTTAGAGTGGAAATTAACGAGTCGCCCTTACTTATTGTTAGTTGCGTGACGAAAAATTCGTTCCTCCGATTCTCCACGCCAATCGCGAACGGCCTTCAAAGCGCGGGGCATTTCGCACGATTAATGTCCACGTCGCAGACCCGGGTAATCCTAGAAATGGCAATTCTTAAAAGTAACGTTTCTCGCGGAAAGGTGATCCCGTAGACTTTGTCGTAAGACGATTATCTGCGGACGGCGCGAATAGCCGCTCAGTTAATGTCTATCACCTTTTGACCTGTAACCCTCACATGCAGGTCTGGCACGTAGACGGTACCCGCGACCTCAGGACACTTTCGCCCTCGTTAATCCGCGTGTCGCGGTCGTTGGCTCGGTGGCAACAGCTCTCTACCAGTAGCGATGCGGTCACGTTTCATATTCGCTTTATGGCATTCGGTTTTCTAAGTTTTTTCAACAATCTTGCCGCTCGCGCATTCTTCGCTTCGAGAGTAAGACACAAATCCGATGAATTTGCGGAGAAACTTACGCGCGATGTGAAATTAAATTCGATTTCATTCAGTTTCAGTTTCATTGTTACATACGTTACGACACTGCAGGAGTATCGTTGATCGCGTTGTCCCGAATAGTAGAGTCGCGACGATGTCGCGATACTTCCGAATTATAATGCTCGGTTGACGATGCTCTTGATAAAATGACCGAATGAAAATTCCACCGACACTTTTTGTCGATGGTAACGATTTTAATAGTCTCATTCTTCGTATCGAGGTATATGAGATGTGCAATCGCGCTAATCGCTTATTAACGATCTCGAAAGTCGGAACGAGGTTCGCTTCGTTAATCCGTAAATCCTCGGCTATCCGAGTATCTGATCTTTTCTGATCTGACTAAAAATGAATCCGTCGGGAGAAAAATTGAAGAATTCCAGGTGACGATCTCTTCGAGAATCACGTTTACCGTCGATCCCTGAGCAAACTTGCGATTGGTCGGATTCCTACGCGTGGATATATTCTTGACCTCTTCTCTCTAGATACGCGGTGAACGCTTTACTCGACGCAATCGTCTTCACGGACACGCGCGCATTATGCAACACTTTTCTTCTCGCACATAACTGTGAAAATGAAGGAGATTAGGTATTAGCAAAATTGTTCGCTTTCAGCTCCGTTAACTGGCAGCTATTTGCCTCCGTCAACTAGCTACGGAACACCCAATCTCGGAGGCTCCGGGGGCGGTGGATTTGGCGGTGGTTTCGGAGGAGGTGGCTCGCCTTCGAGCAGCTACGGTGCCCCTTCTTCGGGAGGAAGTAGCTTCGGCGGAAGCAGCGGTGGATCTTTCGGCGGTAGTTTCGGAGGTGGCGCACCTTCCGGTAGTTACGGTGCGCCATCCAGCAGCTACGGAGCCCCGTCTTCCGGGGGTGGTGGCGGTGGATACAGCGGTGGAAGCAGTTTCGGCGGAAGTGCACCGTCGAGTAGCTACGGCGCCCCCTCGTCCGGAGGTGGTTCGTTCGGCGGAAGCAGCGGTGGATCTTTTGGCGGTAGCTTCGGGGGTGGCGCGCCATCCAGCAGCTACGGAGCTCCGTCGTCCGGTGGAGGCGGGGGTGGAAAACCTTCTTCGAATTACGGTGCACCTTCGTCCGGAGGTGGTTCGTTCGGTGGAAGCAGCGGTGGATCATTCGGCGGTAGTTTTGGAGGTGGTGCACCATCCGGTAGTTACGGTGCGCCGTCCGGTAGCTACGGAGCTCCTTCTTCGGGAGGGGGTGCATTCGGCGGTAGCAGCGGAGGAAGTTTCGGGGGTGGATTCGGCGGCAGCGCTCCGTCCAGTAGCTACGGAGCTCCGTCGTCCGGCGGCGGAAGACCCTCTTCGAATTACGGAGCACCATCGTCCGGTGGAAGTGGAAGACCTTCGTCCAACTACGGAGCTCCATCGTCCGGCGGTGGAAGACCTTCTTCGAATTACGGAGCACCATCGTCCGGTGGAAGTGGAAGACCTTCGTCCAACTACGGAGCACCCTCGTCTAGCTACTCGGCACCCTCGTCCAGTTACGGAGCACCGTCATCCGGAGGTGGTGGATTCGGAGGTGGTAGCGGAGGTGGAAGACCTTCTTCGAGTTACGGTGCACCCTCCAGCGGTGGAGGCGGTAGCTATTCGAAACCGTCCAGCAATTACGGTGCCCCGAGTTCAGGAGGTAGCGGCAGTTTTGGAGGTGGAGGTGGTTTCGGAGGTGGTTTCGGAGGAGGGTAAGTAGTCATTTTTCGTACGATCGAACGATCCGAAATTCGAAGGGTCGAAATATCGAATCCCTTATTCGCCATTTGTCATTTCACAATTACCCAATTGGTAATTTGGACATTCGTAGCTTTCGGTCATCGTACGTTTTGATCCTTCCGATATTTTACATCCGCTTCATCAACTTGTCAGTAAACGAATGAATTTCACAGTTCGGGCGGTGGATACTCCGGAGGTGGTGGTGCTAGTCGTCCCTCTTCGAACTACGGTGCACCTTCTTCGGGGGGAGGTGGTTACAGCTCTGGCGGTAGTGGAGGATACAGCTCCGGGGGTGGCGGAGGATACAGCTCCGGGGGCGGTGGAGGATACAGCTCCGGGGGTGGTGGAGGATACAGTTCAGGAGGCAGCGGAGGTGGTCAAAGTTACGCCAGCAACGGTGGCTACCAATACTGAGCCAAGGTTTGACTTTTGCAGGAAGCGGGTTTCCGTTCGCGGACTCGCTTCGATCGTCAAAACTATTCTTGTGCCAGGGAACGAATTTCTAAAGCCTGACATAAACTACGACCATGACACTCTGAATCACAGACAACGCGATTATTTCTTTATTTTTTTTTTTTCTCATCTCTTTATTAATCAACACCTGATTGTTCAGAAATTGACGACGGTGGGTTGAGTGATTTATTTGAAAATTCTGTGCTGACCGGTGGGAAATATTGCCCGATTCCTCAATTTCATTTGGCATTGATTGTCTATTATCAATTTTTGGCCGCTAGAGTAGCGATGCGGATGAGAAATGTGCTATACGAGGACAGAAGAAGAACCCGCACATCGAACTCACTCGACTAACTGAACTGAATTATTTTTGTAGATATACTAAATCGATCATGCTTTAATACTATACGAAGGCGATGTACATTTTATATTTTTATACATGACGAAAAAGAAAAAAAAAGCAAAATAAAAAACCATGATCATTATTATTATTAATATATCGTCCAGCTAAGACAAATGATTGTTTGCACCGAATGTAATTTATTTATTTTGTGAAAACGTTTTTTTGTACTAATAAAGCTGGTCTGCTATAAAATAAGTAACAGTTTAATTATTAAAACCGGCTGATGTGAGTCAACGAAAATCATCCGATTTCGCGTTGAAATGAGAGACAAAGGTGATGAAAATTTCAAAACTCAATCGACGAATAATGAAACCTCATCAACGACCACGCTGAAACCGTTAATCTTCTGGATCGCACAAAGCAGAAAAGCAGGCATCCAATTCCAATGAATTCGGACAAAACTCCGAATCCTACATACCTCCCTTCGTACCGCTCGCGTTTATCGAATCCTAAGATTGTCTGCACGCGACGTGACGTGAATAAGGGTGAACACAATCACCGTTACGACAGCGTTAGCAGAAATAAAAATAGGGAGAGCAAGTATATAAAGAGGGATGAAAGAAGAAAGATGAAAGTTGGGTTCAAATTGTTTCCTCTCTGTTTTTATGTTTTTTTTTTTTTTGTTTTTTGTACACCGTTTATTTTTAACATTTACAATCAACATCTTGTTTACTTATGTTTTATCGTTAGAGATATGTATAGTACATTGTTAAGTAACACTTCGATATTATATACTTTTGGTATGAGATTTATACAGGATTCGATAATACAACGTTTTTTCTTTTTTTTTTTCGTTTTTTTTTTTCGTTTTTTCTCCTGGGAATACAATAATATAATAGTCAACATCTGCGGGATTTCAAATATTCAATTGAAAATTATAGAATATATTGATGTTCGTTTTTTTTTTAAATTTTTTTAAGCCAGTTTATAAGTTTTATAGTCTACGGCTTTAATTGATTCCCGTGACACATGGATCGACACACGGACGCGGGCAATATACAGGATAATAGGTATGTATAGTATACTACATTTAATTACTACAGTTTTTTTTCTTCTAATTTTCACCGTCATTTAATTCAATATTCACAAATTACTCACGGAGAACCTGATTTTGCGTATGCGAATCAACCTTTTCATTTATTCTTTCTTCTGTTTTTTCATACGTATTATATGTATATTGATATGACAGCGATATAGTAAATGCATAGTTTGTGATACGTATACGTTTTACTACATTGATTTGATGTAATTGATATGTAGGTGACATTTATAAATATTATGTGCGCTCGGCTTTTCGCATGATGCACAAATTTATTGTTAGATATTTTAGTTTTGTTATTATATTGTTATATATTGTTTTCCTCTTTCTTATGTCTTCTTCACAATTAAAAATGATGAAATACACACACATAATATAGCATATGTCTTTTTATTTATTACAGCGTATCTATCACTGAAAACAACGCTCTAAAAATGCTTTTTTTTTTTCATTTAATTTTATAGTTATTTCCGTCAGTGGTGTAAAATACAGCGACGATTATGTAAACCTAGAGTAAATGTGCCTTACGATTTTTTCTTCTCATTGTTATCTAGAAAACAAAAATATTTTTTTTTTTCTCGTAACTTCTAGCATACATATATATTTATTTTATACCGCATACGAATGCTATTGCACTTGCACGGCCCAAACTTCCGTGTCTTGGAATTGAATAGTTATTAAAAAATAGCATTTGTAACAATAAAATACGAAAATTAAATTGTCATTCATATTTCATAGAAACTTTCATATGTATTAATTTATTTATTTAATTATTCATTTACTCATTTATTCGTATATGTGTTTATAGGTATATTTCCACCTATTTTTGTATACCAACTATTTTCGATATGCACTGATATGTACGGTTGATAATACATGTATATATATATATAATAGTCTTTTCATGGATATGTATAGGTAATAGCCCCCTTACTGGCTACTTTATTTCATTTAAATGATATGGCAATATACTATATAATAAACATAACCGAACGACTGACCTACAGGGTCCAGATGTATAATGCTTTCACTTTTTACTGAACAATTGCTAAAAACCATAACTCAATGCTTACTCGATTCAATAGAAATACTCCCGTTTCCGAATAAAATCATACGCCGAATTGAAGTGACACGCGTAGATAATAATTATGGTATTTTCAAGACATCTTCAATCCCCTGACAGCGAAATTGGCTAATTATATGAATCGATTAGGTAGAAAAGCTTCGTCTACATTAATTAGAATAACTTCAATATGAGAATCCAGTTTAACGTTGTTGCGTTCATCTACGTTACAGTATTTCATACCGTGTCACTTGAAATAATTATGGATACGCGATATTATGACGCATTGCCAGATTATCAACAGCGTAAAAAGAACGCCGCAAAAGACACAAGATACCGTATGCAATTAACTGGAAATTATTCGATTTTACATATACGTATAATATACATGCGTCACGGAACGCGTTGAATACCGTTCAGTCGTCTAACGTGAATTGTTCTCTACCACGTCATATTTTTCTACCCTAAATCATCGCCCACCGAATCACCTACTCGTATATTTATATATTATTTATAGTATATTTATGTATATCTAACGGCGGGATTATTTCGAATACTTTCAAACGTTTACATTGATCACTAATAACATATTTTTTATCATTTTAATTTATCGCAACGCGAACCAAGCCCGATTATTATATTACTTTAATTTTTGTCGTTATTATTATTGTTATTATTGTTATTGTTATTGTTATTACTAGCGTTATTATTCATAATATTTACCTATACGTATATAAACTAAAAGACCCTGTAGTACAGCCGATTTCAATATAATTTTATATAATTATTTTCATTTATTTATTCATTTATTTATATTCATTTCATTTGGTTCTAAATATATTTTTTAAGACAAAATGACTAGGCCTAATTGGCGATGCGGTGGCCTCCAATTTCCCTTTTTATTTCTAAAACAATAACAAACCCACTGTGCATACGGCTAAATGCAGTATAACGAGTACGTATGTATATCTATATATACATATATAGTAGTTATTTTATCAAACCCGAAATTATTGCTTAAATGTTTTTATGCGAGAATTGTTACCGACCGCAATCGATGACCTTCGGAGGATCGATCGGCGATGAGCCGTCGAAAATGTGGCTGACATAAATTTCCGTATCCTGAAAAACGTGGGTTCGGTACATGGTGTACGCTTATATCGGTTCGATCTTAACGCGACTCTAACTACGACCGGTGTCGTCACGAAACATAAAGCTCAAGGTCATCGTTACATCATGGTTTATCTTTGTAGGTCAAGGCCATCGGGACACCAACGCCAAGGATACGCGGTCGGACGCAATTCCGCGGTAATTATACGAGTTTATCATGAGCACCGAAAATGATGTATCCTACAAATAATCTGCGTTCATGTTCGCGAAGAGCATGTTGATGGCACGCACTTTCCCACCCCATATACGATAACTAAAAACGATAACGACGATGATGAAAAAAATAGCTAAACGAAAAGAAACGAAGAAACACCGCACCACCAGAGTTATTGTTGGTCACAGCATCCGATCATGGAATCTAGAGTTAGAACGCGGTGCTGGATTGCGGCTGACGCTCAACGAGAGGTCCCAATTGGCCCAATACGTTACAACCGCCACCTCCGCCCACGCCACACCCTGGTTCCATATCGTCGTCCGGCTCGAGCGCTTGATTCACTCTGCCGTTGGATTCATCTTTGCTGCCGTAAAGTCTGGCCGACCCGCCGGCCAGCACAGCCATTTGTTCACCTTCCGCTGGATCTGGACCCACGCGTTCCACGTCTTCGGGGATGTTAACGACGCAACGGAAGATATCGTAACCCGGCGCCAGTTTACCGGTCATAAACGCTACCTGGGTACCGTAAGAAACTCCTACCAGAGTCACCAATGACATCAACATGGCCATTGTCCTGAACGGAAACAGCTGAGTGTCGGTCTCCGCGTCGTAACCCGGGTAATGAATCAATGCTGGTAAACCCATCAGAGGTTCTCCGCCGCTGACTCTGACCAGGAACGCTATTATATAAGCCGACAAACTCCCGTAAGTGTTGCAGTACGGCTTAAAATGTACCACCATCAGGAGTTGGGGGAACAGGATGACGTATACCAGGTCGGAACACATCGACCAAAGTCCGTATATCGAGGGTATCGTCAACGCCATCACCGTGCTAAGGATTCCGACAACTCCGATACCCGTCCTCATTACCCAGATTATCTCCATCTCCGAAGCCTACGCGAGGAAATCAACTTTAAACCCGAACCAAGTCCGACTACAATTACGAGCATGTTCAGAGGTCTCTCTCTCTCCACACTTCCCTCTTCCATCTTTCTTTCTTTCTTTCTTTCTTTCTCTCGTTCGTCATGCATTCGCTCACTTACCCTTTGTCGAAATATCAGCTTGTACACGTTTCTCGCGAACATCGAACTCGCCGACAATATGCTACTGTCCGCCGATGACATCACGGCAGCTGACACCGCTCCCAGCCCGAAGAACGACACGAAATCTGGCGTCAGGTACTGAAGAACCATCGGCAGAATCATGCTCGTCTCCGTTTCCGTAAGGGGATAGGGACCCGTGTACCCCGTCTCGTTCCACGCTGGAACGTGAAATTGAAACGGTGTTCTTCGATGGAATTTTACGTATAACGGAGCGAAATCTCGAAGCCCCGGACTCGATGAGTTGCCGAATCACTTATTCGTTTGAAAAACCTTTCACGAGCCGATTCTACCTCAGGGATTTTTTGTGAGAATATTTATGTACCGTTTTCGAAGGGTACGCGGTGCCAGTTTCGCACCTATTTCACCCCAGGTAAGCACCGGCGGATGACATAAAACGATGATATTTATTGCGGCATTTGTCATGTTACGTTACCGCGACAATTCGCTTCGGTAGACCGGAGTATAAAAAATATTGATACACTTCCAATTAGTTCCGGGTTCGGGTTGGCGACGGTGTACGGTATATTTGTATTTATGTTCCGTCGTCACCCTAAGGCGCATTATCACCATCGCCCTGCGAGGAGCCATGTGCCGCATCTGGCTCCGTCTCACGCTCTGTACCACCCTATACATTATACGATATACGAGGTAGTCGGGCCCCGCGGTGCTATTATCCTTGCGCGATCTACCCCTCGCGCGCCTCGCGCCTCTCCCTTTGTATACACCCCGCGCGTACACATTGTAAATACCAGCACCCCCCCGCACCCCAAAAACAGCGGGGATATCACCCACGCCAAATGTCAAGTAGCCCCAAAAATACCACGGGGCGACAGTAGGGGTCGCGAACCCTTGCGGAACGATCCCCGCTATATACGAAACTAACTTAATCCCGTTACAATTGCTATGCGTATAAATATCAACGGACAACCTCGTGCCCGTTGATATCACCGCGACGTGTTTCATGCGAAGATGATGATGAATAATGTTATAAGCGTGTGTATAAAACTCACGTGTCGCTTTCGCTATGGCTCCGATCAACACTGGAGGAATGGCCATGAGTAGACAACCCGCGGCGGCTACGTAGCTCAGTATTTGAGCCCTTCCGGCTGTCTTCGATGACAGAACTCGTTGAAAATACACCTGCCAAGGTATCCCTCCGAACACGAGCAACAGCCCGTAGTCCAAATAATACCAATACTCCGACGGTTTCACTTCACCGATCCAATCGACGTCCATGGAACTCAGTGACTCCACTTTTGGATTCATCCACGCGAAAGGGATGCACATCCACTGAAACATAATCGACCAGTTCGCTTGTTCAAGTTCGGAACATACATACCTTGCGCATAGTTTCCATCGAGAGGAAAGTTGAATACACCGTCGAAAATGAGAAGAAGATTTGGGACGTGGAAAATGAAAATATCGACGAAGCTTACAGGCGCAAGGTATACGCAATCACGGTGCGAAGCTCGTTTCTTTTTATCCCTCGAAAATCTCTACGCACGGAAAAAAAAAAGCCCGTGCAACCTCCCTTTACCGTTTCAATGGAACTACTATTCCGAGGGATTAACTTTCTTTGACTTCAATCGAACCGTTCGTTCTTTTCAGGTTTTTCGGAGGTAAGGGAAACTCTAACTGCACCCGGGAGATCGACCGTGAAAAGACTAATCTGAAAAGCGTCACCTAAAAGGTTTCCCTTTGCTAAAAACCCATCGAACTAGTGTTGTACCCGTGTCCGTAACGCACGTACAGCTATGTAATCAAAACATGTCGTTGGTTCTCGTTAGAAAAAAAAAAAAAAAAAATGCAATGCAAAGAAGAAATATATTACAGAAAGCCTCGAGTCGCTTCGAAGGACGGCGTAATTCAAGGTGAGAAGGTATTCCTCGGGGCGTTATATTTTTACCTCACATTTCGGAAGGGAATTGTAAATTGACCGGGGAGATTCAGTTGTGGGAAACTTCGGTAATTTGAACGCTTGGAGAAGCCGAGCTTTCCTATCGACCCGAAACCTTCTCGTTCCTAGCGCCACGGGCTGCAATTTCGCGGTACCCGCTGCCATGTTAAATTCAGTAGTTATCTACCTATGTAGACATTTTATGTGGATGTACAGGGCCGACCTGTCGAGCGGAATGGTGGATTCTATTTTTAGTCAACCACTGCTGGTCGATACAAAAGCGTTATTCGGTCAGAAAATTCTGTTCACGATCGTTCCTAACTTTCCGCGAACGTTTCGATTCTTTTTTCATTCGACGTTGGCACTGTTTCGGGTTCCGTGGATAACAAAAAAAAAAAAAAACCTCATCACTTGCATTGAGATTCCTGCGAGCAAACGTTTCTTGGGCAAGTTTACCACAAACGAAAATTCATGGGGGCAAACATCCCATGGGCAATCTTACCCCAACAAATATGCTCGAACGTATCGTGGGCAATCGTTCACCGGACAGGTGTGCCACGAATAAGAATTGCCGTGGGCAAGTGTGTTTCGGGCAATAGTGCCTGAGAAAACGTGCCGCGGATTGCCCAAATTGCCCGAATTGCCGCGGATTGCCGTGGATTGCCCGAATTGCCCGAATTTGCCCGAATTGCTCAAATTGCCCGAATTGCCCGAATCGCCCGAATTGAATTTTATGAGAGCAATTATGATGTGGGCGAATATTACCCTTTTCAAATTCTGTCGATTCATTGTTCATGAATAATGCGTAAACGTAATGGGGCAACGATAAGCGAGTCTAAATTTATGATTTCAAAACAAGTCTGTATGCAATGTTCTTGTTCCTCGCGAGTTGATTTCGGAGAAATGTTTTATCATTGTCTGTCGACTCCCCATGCGTTTGGTATAGTATTTGGCGAGTGTGGTGTAGCCGATTACTGTCTGTTAGTGTGTAATAATTTCATTAGGTCAACGTGAAAGTACCTTGGGCAAGATAATCTTGTTAGGTAAATCCAAATTCCGGTAATTGTTCCCCGTATAGTTTTACTACTATAAACATAACTTCGATGTGTCAGGGCTGACCTTTATAGGATCACGTAGAATATTCAAGGTCGCGTGGATTGTTGTTGCCCTTTTTCGTCTCGTACATTCGGAAGCAAAATAAATGACTATTATTTTTAAAAAAAAATCAGGACTCACCAGACCGATGAAAATGCAGAATAACTGGATGACATCCGTGTAGGCGACAGAGTAGAGTCCGCCAAAAAGTGTGTAAAATACGGCGATACAAGCGCTCAAAATAACGGACGTTCCTTGATCCATGTCGATGATAACCGCCAGGGTTGCTCCCAGAGCAGCAAGGATCCCCGCAGCCCAAAATACCTCTCCGCACAGCGCTGGTAAAAAGAGCAAACCGCCCATTCTCTCGCCGAAGGCGTCCTGCAGAGGATCCAACATGGTGATGTAGCCCTGCTGTCGCATCTTGTTGGCGAAAAATATACCGCCTGCGGCAGATGAAGAGGAAAAATTGAGCGGATCGGACGCGGACGATTCTTTATTTTTTATTCGATAAACTCACCGAAGACGAGACTCAGGGCGTATCCGAATGGTGCCTGGCACCACACCAGTCCTTTGGTGTAGATAGCCTCAGCTGTCCCGTTGATGTAGCCTCCGCCGACCCACGTGGCCGTCATAGTAAATATTCCGACGAAGAGACCGATGGACCTTCCGGCCAGCATCACTTCTTCCTCGGAATCGTTCCCAGCCTCTTTTTTCCTGGCCGCCCATATTCCCACTCCCAAAATCAAAAGGTAAAATAAAACGATGGAAATAACTCCTGCTATATTGATCATGTTGTTTGGTGACGATAGATCAACGGGCGTCAAGTCGAGTTGATGAAGATGTAAGTCCAAGAGGTTCGGAGTGTTCTCTAATTTGGGAACGTTCGGAAACCTGTAGAAATTGCAGACATTATTCATTTTCTAATCAATCGTACGGCTGGTAATTCGATCCAAAATGGCCTCCCCGTCCCTCGGAGCGGAATGGGTAATCTATAACCGGCAATGTCATGACCTTGAATCATCGGACCCACCTCTGAGCACCTCTGGGTGTACAGTCGCGCAGCAGCGGAGGGCAGCCTCACACGGGGACAGGCGGCATGGCCAGATGACGGCTCCTAGGGATTACCGATGCCGACGAAGAAGAAGATGTTGCCGTCGACGGAGGATTCGGGTTCGTAGGGCAGCAGTCGCCCCACCTGAGCGAGGTCTTCTGGGAGGGGCTGTTCCTTGTTCTAAACGCGAGGCCGCCCATGGGCACTGATGGCCATCGATTCCTCCCAAACTTACTACTCTTACTTCTCACTGCTCTTATTTGTAATATCGATGTTGAAGCAACCGAATTATAAGCGAGGCTCCGTTCTTTATACGATGCTTGCAATCCGACCCGCTGTACAGAGAGGGAGAGAAAATTGCCTTGGTAGATCAATTTTACGCACAGAGGTGAGTACGTTTCCCAAACTCCTGATGTACTTCCAGGGTGATATAGTCCACCGATTGCGAATCGTGAGAACATTAGTTGCATCATATGACCTAGATTTCATCGCGACATTCGCTGATCGGTTACTCGGGTTTTTTCAGAAATCTTAACAAGGTTTGAATAAGAATAAGAACTTCTGACATGAAAATCATTGGCTTCGGTGTCATTGTCTTTGGCTATCGATTGTAATTTCGAATGTCACGAACGAGATATCCAGATAGGTGAAATTCGACAGCTATTCTCGTATTTTCTTCCAAATTTACTTTCAATCTGAATTTCATTACGCTAGAAGTGATTTCCTTTATACGATTGTTCGTTCTACTGTAGAAATTCAGAAATTCGTTGTCAGAACCAAACAAAAATTGATCTATAGATCCCTAGCGTGAGGGCAGCGGCCAGTTAAAAACTTTTGGAAGACTTTTGCCGTCGGCGAGGTGGTCTTCCTACATCAATAGCCTACCATTTAATATTTGGAAGACAAAATTTTTTTTCCTCATTTGAACTTGCGTCTTCGGAACCGTGAGTTCATTTGAATCTTACGTGAACTATTTCCAAAAAAATTTGACAAAAGAACATTGATCCGAATTAAGAAGGGGACAAGTCTGAAGACAAAAACGTGCAGTAGAAACTCAGAAAACAATGACTTAAAACCAGGAAAATTTACATTGAAAATGTTTACTTACGTTAGAAATAATTATGCGAAGACTTCATGAATGGAAACTTCAAATTATCACTTAATTTTCGACACAGGTACAAAGTAATTCATGTATTTTAAAAACATCTGCACGTTACGGAATAGTTTAAAAAACGAGAAAAAAATATATATTTTTAAATAATTATTTTTTTTTTTTTTTTGTCACTCAAATTTGGCGGTGAAGAATCACGAAAATCGTCTACGAGTTCGGGTGGCCGAGGTACGGAACGTCGGTAGGGTCGGCGTCTCTAGCGTCGCGGCGACCTCCCCGCACTGATAGCTCTCAGCTCAGCTCGTCGGACGGACGGACGGACGTAGGAACGGAGAGACGGAGGGACAGAACGAAATATTGATTCAACCCCCGTGACGTCACAATTCAACCCCCTCCCTGCGAAAAGGGGTGCGGGGCGTGGACTGGCGAAAGTGGAGCTTGCGCACCGGAAGTTGCCCTCCGCCGCGATGATGGTGATGAAAATGAACGGAATCCCTACGTCTGTTATCCCCATTCAAGGAGGCTGTTTTAGGAATTCGACCACGAAACCAACATGGCCGCGTCCGGAGCCTACCTGCGTTCGCATAATTTCTCCTTTGGATGGCCTCCGTAATTCGCGGAGGCGCCAAAGCACCCCCCTCGCTCGCCTGGACATCTTCGCAAGATCCATCGAACGTTGAAAGTTATTCGAAAATTTCATTTTGCGTGGTATCCTACATTATGGCGGCGGAGAAGTCAACGTATCAACGGAGACTTCATTTCTTTTAGAAGTACGAGCACAAAATACACCTTATTTTTGAAAACCGTCTTGCAGGTAGAAAGCAACGACTCCCTTTTGCTGAGGGAGTTGGTTTTGGGGGAACCATATTTATCATTTTTACGATCAAACGATATTGTCAGGACTCTTCTCATGCGATGTATGACGTATTCGTACGCGTGTTACCTGGAAGTTGGCGTGCTGCACCCATCGACTTATGAAACCGACCCCTAGTTGAACGTATAGGAGAATCTATTTTCAACTTATACCACTCATACATACCATAATGTCAATCCATCGCCTCTCCACCCTACACTGAACTCTGACGTCATTATGTGCCTACACCTATCGCACATGCGAATTTAAATTATATCAGATCAACTCGAGAGATATTTACGTACCACATTTCGCTTAACGAACGACCAGCCTTTCCATAATTCATACAAAACCATAACGAAATTAAAATAAATAACGAAATATGTCACCCTTCGTACGTATGTCGATCTAAATAATTCCCTTATCACAATTTGTTCATCTACTCTTTATTGCCTGTAATTTAATCGGCGATAAGGAGACTGACGTATGGAGTAATTTTTTTTTAGTCGTGCATATTTTATAGCAAAGTATAATACTCGCAGATTCAATGGACTGCTGCTGACGTCAGAGTCTTGTGACATATCGCGTCGGATCACCACCGACGCAAAAAAAAAAAAAAAATACCTTTATTATTCATAAATACGAGCTGCTATAGGGCAACCTAAAACTACCAATACCTACGTGAACACCTGCAGGTCGATATAGCTTGACCTAATACCTGCCATGGACTCTCACAATCAGTGTGAAGATATAGGTATATTCTTGATTCCAGAAGGGTCTGACCTTCGCCATTTCGAATCCGATGGAAGAATTTTTCAGACTTCCACAATTTTTTTCAACCGCTCTCGAGTTACGATTATTTGAGGTTCCAGAATAATAAATATTCTGCAGGAATTCTGAATAATCTCCTTTTTCGATCCGACGATTCTGAGATGATCTCGAGGTTCGCTATGATAAAGCAAATCGAGAAAAACTCTTGTAACCCGCATCTGGGGAGTACGCGTTGGTAGCCAAAAAAAAAGTATGCAAATATTTTCCGAAGTGGAAATGTGCATAAGTAATCTTGAACTTCTTCTGATTGTTGGCAAGATACCAGTCGAATCACCAAACCGATTTTGATAAAATTTCGAGAAGATTTAATGATTTTTATCGAGTGGATGTGCCAGTGAGCTTTTCAGCCCAATCTCACTTCTTATGCCGACATGCCAATCGCCCATCGCTGATTCCGCCATTTTTTCGCAATAACTCGCGAACACAGTTTCTTCGAATTATTGGAGAATCTTTAATAGTTCTATGTCTTTGCTATAAGGTGAAGCAAAAGAAATCAGTGAATATTCTCAAAGTTGTCTGACGAACATATATTTTCAGTTCGAAGCGTTATTAGGATCGTATTATAAATAAATTCTAGAATCTTAATCACGTGATTAGACATGAGAAAAATGGACTCGACCATGACCCGCAGACGTCGATGTATACCGCTGATTAAAAACCACGCGATTCTCCAATCGCCCTTGGTGAAATCGCTACACTTCTCTTTACTTGGGCGTTATCCACAGCCAGCAAGGACGTCTGTTACGGTCTCGCGAATGAAACTCCCGCAGAAACTCCCTAAACATTAAAATTTCAAGCTTTTCCATAGCGACATGGATATTTTTCACTCAACATCCCTGTGATCCTCGTCTCGCTGAGAAGGGTTCGCATAATTGAAACGTTCGATATATCATCGATGATCACAGGATGTCATTGTAGATACAGGGAACGCGAATATGCACTCGACAAACAGCAATACCAACAAGTATTGTCAACTGAATATATATTCGAATTTCTTTGAGTGGCAAAATTAACGAGCAGAAATTTATTGAGAAGTACAGAGGGTATACTATAAGGTAGATAATATTCTTTCCCCCGTGCCCCTGCAGGCTTTGACTTTGACCCCAGGCTAAAGTTCAAAAGAACCAGCCGAGTACCGACGCGTGCTTTCTACGCTTTGCCTCGTGTCGAGAGTCAAACGTAGGTCGATGCAGCCTGCTGCAATTGTAGACGTACGCACTCACACATTTGCATGCATTGTATCCACGGGTGTAGTCACGAATAGATTTCCACCCCAAATTGTCCCCGTCGTTCCAGTTGGACAAAGGTGAGCGGCTATGGGTGCGTGTGTGTGTGTGTATAAAGTCCTCCAAGATACCATGCCGCAATAAACTTACGTCAATCGAATAATATGCCACGCGGCAGGTGAAGTGGCGATACCACGAGGAAGCACCGGATGCAGCATTATCATGGTCACGTGCCGAGCAATTAACGTAGAATAATGTAAGCGGATAACTTCGACCTATAAACGGCAATACCTATAGTTCGGAATGAAAGATGAACAGATGAGGGAAAAGTCAAGTTACGACGTAAGCTTCTCTTCAATTAGTTTAAGGCGGGCAACCTTTTCTAAGGGAGGGTGATTTTTGACACGTGCGGACTGCAGCTTCTCAACTTACCGGAGAACGGAACAAAGTAGATCTGGAACTTTGCCGGCGATATGGATGTCGATTAGATTAGAAGATTGAACGTTATACAATGACCAATACGTACTTCCGATGTAATATTATGTCCACAGCTTATTACGGTCATTAATATAAATGGGGTTAATCAATTGTAAGCACCAGAACGGCGTATCCTGCACAAAAAAGTATGGGCACGTGAATTAAAAACCATGGAATCTACGATTAAATTGTTTTTGATTTTTGAGGGATATATTTTCTGGCAAAATCCTGATCAAAAATTCAATACCCTTTTTCTCGAACTAATGAGAGTGAGCTATTGAAAATAAATTGACAATACGTCCCATCAGATTTTTTTGCTGTAATGAAGTTGTAAAACAGGAAGAAAGGGGAATTGCATAGGGGCGGGGATCTTGCCAACCATTCGACTACTGTAGTAATCTTGATAATTTCGACGTTGACACATCTTTCGTGTTCCTTACATAATACCCACCGTTACTCTAAGCCGCGTCTTATACGGTGACCCTCTTGAGTTGCAAGTGGCCCTCGATGGATGAACTGGGTCACGAGCCCTTCCGTCCGCACCCCTCCCTTTTGCCTAGAGTCGTACTATACATACTTATATGCACTTGAAACTATACTTCGCCCCTCCTAATTACTCACCAGCTCTTCACGCGAAAAAGTATAAAATTCAAGAATCAGAATCCTACGTTGTCCAGAGAAATCGATAGGACGATCTCGTCGGATTTTAAGGTCTCCCGCTTCGCTAACAATGGAAATCATGTGCAGATGAACAACCGAACGAAGGAATATATTTTTTCTTGAAAATACGTAACTGGAAATTTTTTATTATTTATAAATTTTTGTTCTACAATATCAATGAATGTTTTTCCCCCATTTTAATTCATAATTAAACATCAAAATGTAACAATATGCGGTCTCAACAGAAGTATATCAAAGAGCAATCGAACTAAACATTTTGCTCCTCATAGCGTAAAAATTTGACAATTTTTAATCACTTCATCGATAGTTTCGTTGGATCACAGCCAGATGCGTGCTCTTCCATTGCTATATTAAGGAGATCGAATCGAGAGGGAAATATTCTCTGCAAACGATTATATAATAATATGTGGCATGCAATGCGACTGACAGGAGACACATGTCTGAACAATTATTGCGTATGGAACTTCGATGATATGGGGGAAGTCATGCACGTGACTTGCAACAACGGTGGTCTGTAATTTTGCAACTACATATGTATGATAATAATAATGATAATAATCAGTGTCACTGCATAAGACTGTATTGATTCCAGTTTGGAAGGTGCGAATTGAGATGAGCGCTCCAGATTTTAACAACATAACGTAGGTAATGAAAACCTGCGTAATACTTTTTGGTTTCAGAAGGATGGTGAGCCGCTCAGCTCTTGGAAATAGATCGACTTTCATTCAGTGAAATGAATAATGACTTACGAATTCGTTATGAAATTTATTGATGTATTTTTGATATCATGTACCTTTGTTGATTATAATGAATAGTTCCGAAAGCGTAGCCGACAAAATGAAGCGATATGCAACATACAAAAGTTGTTGAATTCGGCACAATGAATTTGCTGGGAAAAACATTCTTTTGATTCTCATTTGAGGACAATCAATGTTTTGAAATATCTAATTATCATGTGAATTACAAATCGGAGAACCGTTGAACAATGTATCTCCAGTTAACTTAAGCGGGGGCAATAACATAGATTCATTATGTTAGTTACACACTTGTGGTGTTAGGTGAAAGCTAGATTGTAGAAAAATCATGTAATTCAATTGAATTACTACATTTTCGCATATAAATCACGTAACCCATGTTCGGGTTCAACGAATACCTATATCGGGCTACAAAATCGGGATGCCTGAGTGTATAATCGTGTGATGAAGTTTTTGAAACTATGAACTATATATTGATGTACTTTTTCGAAAAATTCAAACGCATGCATTGCTATAAATATGTGGAAAATTTCAAGTATGAGGGTCGAACAGACCTCTCCCCTCCCGGTCCGCCTGAATTTTTTGAATTCTACCATTTCCATTTCGAAAATTTCGAGCAAAGTACAACCCTATAATACATATAGGGCTACAATGGTCAATGGTAAGACTAGCGCCATCTCTAGTTTTGCCCTTCAGATTACAAGTTCAGGATGCACACCAAGTAATGTGGCAAACTTTATAATCAATAACAGGGGAAGGATATTTAAGCTCTTCGGGAACTGGTGTCATTCTGTCATTACTGATGAGCATTTTGAGACAGAGTTTGATTTAAACCGACATAGGTATGGCTTTGTATGACAACCAACATTGGCTTTTATCTCACATTCGGGACAGCTTCATATCCACAGATGACACAGGTATGATGCAAATTTATTAAATATACCCTATTGTTAGGTTAGAACTTTATTGCACAACGCTAGGAATTTCATACTGTTATTTCACTCAGGGAAATTAGAGGATCTACCTCAGCCACATTTAAGTAGTTACTGAGAATAATACGTTACCTTACGTATGAGCCTTCAATAGTTATTTGCAATCCTGTCTGCTTTCTTTGAAACAGGTGCTTGTGAAATGGTCATGCTAGGAGAAGATTTGCCAAAACAACTAAAAGCCAATGGTGTCCTAGAATGTTATCCGGGAATGGAGGACAGTGATGATGAGGACATCGATGCAATGGCAGAGTCTTATGATATACAAATGGGTGAGTTATAACTGAAACGAAATAAATCTTTGGAACTTGTGCATGCGAATAATCAAATTTATCAAATTTCAGATATGGAATTTGGGCATAGGCCACGTTCAAATACAGCACAACGTTTGGAAAAAATGGATCTTGAGAGGAAAAAGGCAGCAGAAGTGAAGCATGTCAAATGGGAAAATAATCCAAGCTCTGTTCCAGTAGAAATTCAATCAGAGTTATTTCAGCGCAAAGATTTTCGCAAGAAAAAAGAAGTGGCTGTCGACAAACGACATTCACTTCTTTCGGAACAATTAGAAAAATGTCCAAATCTACCACAGAATCCATTCACTGACTACGCTAGATTTGATGGCAATGTAAATTTGATATTTGAATTATCACTGGATAAAATGTTTTAAATTAGTTATATCTTCAGAAGTCAATGTACTGTGCAAGAGTTTAACAAATTTATTCCTGTTTCAGGCACAGATTGGTACGCCAGCTAAGAAGTACAGAATATTCATGTCTATGTTACCCAAAGAGCAGCGTACGTATCCCATACAGGTTATGGTCTTAGCAACAGCAAAAGTGCGTGAATTTATTGGATTAATTTGTTACAAATATACTACGGAGCACCCTGACAGTCCTCTCAAGTAAGTGAGAGAGTTTTCATTACTATTATATCGCAATATCCGACTAAATACAGTTTGATATTACTTTGAAAATAATTTGCAACGATATTCACTAGGGCAATGATCTGAGCCTGAAATCGCTGAAGATCTCCACATACACCTTATGGGTAGACTGTGATATTAAGGTTCATCAATTTACCATCCGTTTCATTATTATAGGATAGACATCGATAAATATGGCCTTTACATCACCGAAGACGATGGCGAAGTAGATTGGGATTTACCTTGTCTTGACCCCAGAGAAACCATTTCAAAGTTTGGCTTCACTTGCTTAGGTTTGAAAGAAATGACACCAGCAGACAGAGCTCGGCATAATACAATCGTTTCTAAGGCTCCTCAGCATGAAGAACATCCTGAAGGACAAGATGCGGAACAAGATGCTGTTGCTGAAGATCTCGCAAAAATGGAGGGCCATACAACTGCAATGGAAGCTCCGTTGTATCAATTATATAGGTATTTATGAAATTACATTGGATGCGATATATGTATGTATAATATCATCAAATGTACATACATTGTCTAATGGTTTGAAAATGTAATGTCCTTAATTTTCGACAGGGTACATATGATAAATAAAGTGAGAGCAAAGACTGAAATCCATTTAGGAATATCCGGTGAAAAAATTGAGATCGATC
Source organism: Athalia rosae (assembly GCF_917208135.1). Lineage (NCBI taxonomy): Eukaryota > Metazoa > Arthropoda > Insecta > Hymenoptera > Athaliidae > Athalia > Athalia rosae. Next base: position 3,966,578 of record NC_064027.1, on the reverse strand, counting down.
CAGTAATAACTGGAAAGGGTGCTGGCCGATTTTGGAACAGGCAAAGAGCCGTTAGTTATCATATTGACAGTATCGCGTGGTGCGAAGTAGTGGAGAGTAAAGGGCCAAAAGCTACATTCACCCTCGTTTATACACTACATTCTCAAAATTCTGAAGCAATCATCGGTGAGTAAACGCTAACTACGATAACAAGATGAAGAACTTTGCACTAATCTTATAGAAATTGACTCTTGCAGTATTTCTTTGTATTACAATGTGGTATATTGTTTTGTGATATTTACGATTGTAGGATCTTCTGGGCAAACGAATCCTCTTAACCAATCGGCATCATTCAAAAATCACGATTTTGAAACAGATTCCGCTACAGCTGAGGAAATAGTCCGAAAAATTAATCATATCTTGGAAATGCGGAGTGGTACGTCAAGGAAAGAGTATCTAGCCCAACGAGAGCGAAAAGCTGCGAGACGTAAAAATTTCCATTTGCATAGATGACAGCTCTGTCAATTATTTTGGTTCATTTTTGAATATTTGAAAAATTGACCTACCTCCAAGACAATATCATCATGTTGGAAATGAAATAACGTACGGCCATTTCCGCAGGGGGTAAGAAATTACGATGCATATTAAAATATTTACATCACCGGCGGAGATTTTTCATAAATAAAATTTATATCAAATTTATTTCACCATTTGATGAAGGTTGTGAATGTCAATGGATTTTTATATGATATTGTTAATTATTATTACTACTCTACGTGAGTATTAATGTAAATAGCGTTTTCAAATTGATATTTATCCTAAAATCATTATATCATGTACATTTTTTTTGTTGGGAACAACAACCAATGCTTTGTTATTATAGGTGATTGCAACGCGTAGTTTTACTTTATAGTTAATGTAACTGTGATATCGTCATTTGAGTTGCTCCCATCAATTTTCACAGCTCCAAGTATTTTCAAACTCATAATCCAATCACAAAATTAAACAGGAAATATTGTTTATCTTATTCATTTTTTTTTTTTTGGTCTACTTATACATATTCAACAAATGTGTTCACATGTCATAAAATCGTAAAACATAAGAATCATGTACAGTCATAATTATAATTAAGTTATATACATAAATTAGAAGTCATTGAAATAATATTACATTAGTTGATAATTTTATTAAACGACCAAATTTGCGAACCCCTAATAGTGCAAAATCTCAGGCTGTATTGAACGCTACCATTTTATGGTATATCAATGATTCTAAAAAGTATGTGAGAATAAATTGCACTAAGATAGTGTTAGTTCTGGAAAAATATATAGCACTAGACATCAAACCAAATGAAACAGAAGAGTTCCTTTGAAATGTTGATGGAAATCAAAGTATGTTCTCTATAAAAATCATAACAGGATTTAATCGATCATTTTCATGACCTTGGATGTGAGATTGTCAAGTTTTTTCTGGGCTCGAAGTATGGATCGGTTATGTAAATGTGTCACATGATCATTTAATATTGTGATTTCTGCTGCCAATGTTGATAAATTATTTGCTTTGACACATATATGTTCATAATTAGGACGTACCAGAAGAAAAGTTCTTTCATTTTCAGACAATACACTTAAATCTAGATCTTGTTCATGCTGCTGTTGGTTTGTTGATTGTTTCAAAAGAGATTTGTACTGTCGTTTGCGTTCCAGCAGTGTTTGCTTCCACATACTCCTTTCATGTTCAAGTCGGTTAATGTATTTCTCCAAATCAAAGGGCTGCTCTGTGCTTGCATTATTTTCATGATTATCTGCATTCCTGGTTTGAATTCCGTTTGTCACTGTTGCATCTGGGTTTTCATTATTGCACACATTCTTCGATTGCCCATCATCTGAGAATATATGTTATAACAATATCGCTGCTGCGCATATCAATAACTCCTAACCAATTGTATCATTTATCAAACATCAAATTGTTATGTATCTTGTTCTTTAACTGCATTGACTGTAAAATCATCTTGTTAGTTAGTTTGTCTCTAGAAACGCTAGAAATCAGGTATGTCAGGTCAAGTCATTGGTCAAATATTGAGTTCAAGATGAAAAGTGTAACGTACTAAATGGTTTTCAAATTCAAATCATCAAAACATAACCTCAGTCAAGCTCACCATTTATTTGCAGCGTTGAATGTCTCCGGAAAAATGTAGATCGTCGATGATTGGACTTCAATTGACTTGGGGTCTCAAGATCCACAATCTCGGGAGGGATAGCATTGTTTTCACTCATATTAACAAATTTAGACGCGCCTGCACTTCGATTTGTTTATAAACGCCATACCTGATGGCCGATGGACAAAGCCTTCAGCGACGTCGAACACTGCGCTACCCGATTCAGATCTCGGACCATTTTGCCGACTGTAGGTTCCACTGAAATTAAATCGCTGTTTGGACTATGCGAGAAGTTTCTCGAAGTGCTCGCGGATGTAAAGCAGCGAACGCACGATATTCAGTTAACGAAACGCATGTGAATGTGTCGGACTAGAATCTTGAACGAGAAAAGCAGCTTACAATTACAACAATTTTAGTAAACTTGTAACCACGAGTGAAAAGTAATATCCAAGCTATTACTATCAAAGTTCCATCGTTATTGATTTATTCCAATAGTACTATAGTATTTTAAAAGATTCGTCAGAAAAATGACATCACCGAAGGTGAACGAGGTAAGTTCGCTGATGTGTAAATGTTTCTAAAGATTTCATGAATAAATGTTGCCTCTTCACCTCCGGGTTAAAATATTCCAATGATAGTCCGTCAAACCTTAATCAGTTCGATTGTTGCAGAATTTTATGTTCTGATCATTTGCATCTTTATATTATGATCCAATATTAGTGTTGGGGTAAAGTCGGGATAGATGCCCCAGTGAGAGAGATGGCTGATGATGGATATTTCATGAAATGGCTAAGATCCAAGTGGATCAAAACTATTTTCATGTTGTACTATTACCAAAGCTTTGAATATTAACCTTGTGAAGTAAAAATTCTTTTTACAGAACAAGTGCCATTTCGTATAATATCCATGATCGGTCATCTCTCTCACTAGAGCATCTATCCCAGTTTACCCTACATCTACTAGCACATAGTCAAATTCAATTTTTGACAATGTTTACAATTACCAAATTATCCTTTTGCCTGCAGATTTTGGATCCCTTGATTTGTGAGCTTATATCAAAGGATATTGTTTTACAATTATAAATAATCATAGTACCCATTTATAGCAATGTCTATGTGTTATTGAAAACAACAAACTATTCAATTAGAACAGTAGAATTGATTTATGAAACTGAATTTTACAGATCAAATTAGACATCGAAGAGTTGAACAGATTTTTGGATCAAGCAAGTCGACATAGAACAAAAGACATCCTTACTCTTGAAATTCGAAGGCTTCAAACAGAGCTAATCAAACTATCTGATGAAAATAAGACGCCGATAACCGAAAAACCCAATCCCACTCCAGTTCTCAGTAACAAGTGCTACGAAGTTAAATTGAACAACTATGCCTGGGATCAGTCTGAAAAATTTATAAAGATCTACGTTGGTTTAAAAAATGTTCAGTCCTTGCCAAAAGAAGCTGTATACTGCAATTTTACAGAAAGATCCATGGATCTGCATGCCATGGGATTAGATAGTAGAAATTACCTTCTGCCTATCAATAATTTGTGCGAGGAGATTATCCCAGAGCAGAGTTACACCAAAGTAAAAACAGACTCGATTGTGATATTCCTGGCAAAAAAAATACCCAAAAATTGGTCACATGTTACTGGTGTTGAGAAAAGAATAAAGGAAGCCAAAACACCAGCTGTGCCCGATGTGGGTGAAAGTGAAGATCCAAGTTCAAGTTTGATGAACCTTATGAAGAAGTTCTATGAAGAAGGTGATGACGATATGAAGAGAACAATAGCGAAAGCGTGGACGGAGAGTCAAGATAAAAAGAGTTCAGGCATGCCTTCTATTCCTTCGTTGTGAAATGTATAACCAATTGATGATGTACGTTTTTTTATGTTGATACTATACCATAGGTTGTAGATTATTGTATATGTAATCTGAATTTTTCTGCGTATAAAGTTCTCATTTTCCTAGCATTTGTGTTTCTTCATTTGTTCACTTGAATGCACGCAACTTTTAAATATTCGAACACAAAATTTTTATTTCAACTTTCGTAATGCTAAAAATAATTTGTCGAAAACTCCATTAGACGTGTAAGTCTTACCTAATTATTGACAACTCCAGCTTCTTTCGTGCCAAGTTAATTGGATAAGCACAAAAGAAACGCGTGTAGCGTTAAGTTTTTATGAAAAAAAACAATACTAGGATTCAACAGAAAATCAATATAACAAGCTTTCGTAAAACCGCGGTTTTATTTGTTTTCGTTCGAATACAATTCGCATTGGTGTGTATAATTAATGGCTAGTGTAATTGGAATTTATAAAATACAACACTACAATATGGTACATAGAAGATTGTATAGTCTTGAATGAGGAAAAAAAACTAATCCCTGCTTAAAGGTTTCCATCTTTATGACTATTATTTTCCAATAAAAGTATCAAGGTTTTGTAAATAAACCGCGTGAATTAAGTCGACGATATTATTCAAGATTCACGTTAGAATATAGCCATACTCAGCCACTGACTGAGGCCGTTTATAAATTTTCCATTCCAGTGGGACTGAGCAACTTTAGCTGTTAGTACCATTCTCAGGATTTCCTTGACGGTGTATGAACCAAAAAATACATCAGATATACAAACGCGTCTGTATATAAGCGCATTGGGTTCGGTATATACATACAGGTATATGTTTGCTAAATCGTCAATTAGATTTCACCTCATAAAATTGTCACTTTTTCGACCAAGCAGTAAACAATTGAATATTTGACTAGTCTATGTTGAAGTAGCATAAAGTTCCCTACAAATGGAATCACAAACTATTCTTGAAAATGAACTAAAAATGATGACAACTAGCCTGGTATTGGCACATTTGAGGTCATTTTGCAATTTGTACAACATTACTGGGATAATTGCTAGCAATCTCAGCCAAAAAAAAATTACTTCAAAATGGAATGCCTCCATCGTCACAAGAGTCACATGGATTATGGGTTGTTTACAAAAATTGTTATTTGCTAATTACAAAAACAGTTAGTCTCGATCATTATCGGTAGCAACTAAGGTACACACATAAGCTTAAGTACCTAAATTGTTTTACTATGGCAAGTATTATTAATCATAATTATAATACTATAACTATTCTACTTTTAAATGGCAACAGAAAAGTAGTTGGATACTTTTTAATTCGAATGAATCTTTGGTAAATTAGTTTATCGATGAATACTGTATCAGCAAAAGTCATCACGTAAGTCAATAATATTCAGCTAAGAGAAATGATGCTGTTCACTATCAAAGGCTGCAGCATATTTGATTTTAATTATCACGCAGTTTCTAATTTGTTATACAAGCAATTTTTAGATTTGCCTTGCAAGTCGCAGTGAAATTTATTTTCTACAATTCAAATAGGGAGAACCAATAGCTGATTGTCACACTTGTACATTTTACAGTGTACTTTGTGTCACCCACAGTATTCGTTGACTCATTTCAGTGATTTGTTCAAAGACGACTTACAACGAAATTTTTCATCATACTTTATTGCTCGCAGACTAGCTCTCTGATGTAAATCATTAGTGCGATTAGCGAAAATTTGCCAATTGCATGAATTTTTCATATTTTAGCTAGCAAATAAAATTCATTTTTCATGTACCTGATTTTATATTATTCAAAACCCAGATAGTGGCGGTCTTGTAATCTCTAATATACCTGTGTATTGGCTAAAATTATCGTTTGTTTTTCTTTGGTTAAATTTAATATAATACTTCACGTTATGTTTTTGGACCTGAGAAAAATTGAGTTGACTCTACCACTCGCAAATCTCATGTGTTGACTGAATGATGCATAAAATAAAGGTACAAATTGGGTCAGCAATAATAAAATATTAGTATCGATTTAGGAACATATAAACCTAAAGCATCTAGAAATACTCAAGTCTTTTGTATATTATTTTTAGGACATGCTAATACTAACTCATCAGAGTACAAAAAATAAAAGATTTACCCTCTCGCAGGATCGAAAATAAAAATATTCCAAAAAATGTACCTTTGGTCTGGGGAGAAATTGGTGTAAAATGTGTGGTTTTAAAAGTCCTCTCCGTAAAATCAAAATTCAGCTAAATACCAAGTTATTTGCATCAAACTGATGCAAAATTCAAGCTGCTCGTTTCACGTGTTGTTTGCTCGTAGAAAGCGAAGCCTGCACTTCCTGGTTGGTTGCATGAAACACTTCCATCATCATATTTCTCGTTTTTTCCATCAGAGCTTCAATATCACCTTTGACCAATCCTTTGGTAGATATCGGTGGTAGTGTTGTTATAACAACACGCCCTGAAAATCAAACGAACACTCTTATTAAGAAACATTGCGTGTAACACTTTTTAATTTTATGTACACGCGATTCAGTTACACATAAACATAATGCTGATCTGCAACTCAATTTTTGCCTCCGATAAAATCTATAATTTCAGAAACTTTTTCAGGTAATTCAACAGCATCTTACCGGGATCAAGCCGTTTTTCTTCAGCAGATAAGAAATAGTAGGAAGAAAATACAACTGGCAAAATTGGCAACTGAGAGCTAACAGCAACATGGAATGCTCCCTTTTTGAATGAATGAATTTCACCAGTGTTAAATCTCCTGCCTTCAGGGAATACCCATAGTTTGATCTGTTATATGAGGAATAATTATTCGATTTCTACTACAGATATTGAATGAAATATAAACATTAGTGGAAACAAAGTAGAGCAAAACTCTTGAGCAGATAATCTTCAGTTAATCTACCTTCTGATCGATGATGTGTTTTGTTGCAGTATTAATAACCAAACGAGCCTTTTCTGAATTCATTCTATCTATGAATATCAAACCGCTCAACCATGCTGCAAGGCCAAATGGCCAAGCGTAGAATATTTCTTTTTTGGCAACCACTGTACACTTATCCATAACTGGCCATATATCGAACATGCCTAATATGTCCAAAGAGCTTTGATGGTTTGCTACAATTATACAAGCTTGTTCTTTTTCCAAATGTTCACGTCCTCGGAGTTCCCAACGCAACCCAAGCAAAGTGCTCACATGGTGACACAACGACGACGCCAGTCTGTAAACAAGTAATCTATTATCTAAGCAAAAATATCGTAACAAACTGGATAAAAATAAAAACTACATAAACTATATAAGCATAACAAATCCTATTCTATCTTATCATAAGGAAAACACACGTAAAAGAATCAGCTAATTTATCAGTTGAATTAATCACAGGCTGTAATAATTAGCTAAAAATAATCACAGAAAATGATCAATTTTTTCAGGCAACTATACGTTGACGCTATTACTGCATCACAAACTTTATCAATAGTGACACATGGTAGAGGGTGTAATCTAAGGGCTTCATATCTAATCTGACAGTTGGACAGTTTTATTTAATTCTGATATATGATCAGATAATACCGATGGAATGTGTTTTTGTGAGATGGATTGTCATGTTTATAATCTACACTAATATGAATCGTAGATATGTATTACATCTAGTGATATCCAATCTCAATAGAGCATCAGTTCGGTGTTTAAAAATTATTTACACCGTACTATAAAATATAAATGATACATGCAGTTTATTGCATTGGATCTCGATGAAGATTCGTGTACATAATATTGTCAGTTGTCACGAATGCGGCAATTAACAATAAGATGCTGAATTACGAATAGATATCTAAAAAATAACTATCGAAATCGTATACTAACAATAAATTTTTGACGTCCCAGGGGCGAAAGATCATAATAGGTATAACCATCACTGCATTTGCCATCACGATACCATAGTACATCAAAAACTTGAAGTAATATCTAAACGTTCTACTTGTTTCATAAAGGAATGGCAAGACAAATATGAATACAACTAAAATTACTTCTAAACAAGACGGTGCCATTATTTTTGGCTGAAATACTGATTCATAAATAAATATCTGTTTCGACTAGTAAACTACACAGAACTATACACCACCCACAACCTCCCCCAGCAGGTGACAGACTGTTGTATACCTTAATAAATACTAAAGAGTAAAAGCAGAGAGCTTTCGAAGTGGTGGCGCTTTTTGCTGGACGTTCGCGTCGGTAGGATTGCTCGGTCGGCCAACGAGCCCTTAGAACTTTTATCTTATCGTCGAACTATCGAGCGCCGATAACAAACGCGGATGGTGCTAACTTTTTTTACGTAAAAATTAAGTGCTCTACAAACATTCATCCATGTTATGGCGATGATCGTTCAATCATGGGCATTATAGCTATTAATTTATTTTAAGGGATGCGCATATATCTATGTAGAACTCGAAGAGGCATTTTCGAATTTATGCGCCCCGCAAACCCTGTCGCTATTAATTTAAAAAAAAAAATCTGCCAGATATGAGAACTTAATATTAATATTAACACGACCCCCTCAAAAGACGAAAGTTTAAAATGGAAAAAACATGTATTCATCGGAATCAGACTTCACAATTGTCGGTGCCACCCAATAATTGATAAAACGAATTTCAAATTTTGAATAATTATTGTCACTTGTATCGTTGACTAGCTATCTTCAGTCAACGCTCGATGATACCCTCAATCGTATGATCTACAGAAGGGTGCAGTACAAGCATTCTTTAATTCAATACAAGTGTTCTTTTATTCATTTTTACAACGTATCTTTTACAGTTAATACATACATATATGTATATGTTATGTGCACACATATTCTCGATTTCACAGTTGAACATCGTTGAATGAATGGTGATGGATGAATAAAACATGAATTTCAATTGTGATACATTTACATATATAAAATAAAGACACGTATGTTAATAGTGAATATACGTATTTTTGTATAGTAAATCACTTAACATTTGTTAGACCTGAATAATATAACATTGCACCCCTTGTGGCCAAGGCGTTGTTAGTCAAAGTAGTATAATTCATCATGAAATATTTCACATGAAAATGTAGTCCGTCCTGGCCGCGAGGGCGTTATAATCAATCTCACTGTAAGTACAATACAGATATATCTTAATATTCATTTGTAATTTTGTACACAGACGATAACTTTGTTATATGTTACTTGCAACTCTCACAAAATGTCCAATTATACAGTAAACGTACAGGGTGTTGGTTGTCATATTTAGTTACACGTAATTAGTCGAACAATCTCCCTTTAAGTGATTTCGAATATATCGTTTCACTATTATATGCATACAGGTATAGCTGTCGGAAATGTGAAACCAAATGTATGAATCAATAGACAAATTGTAAAATTGATATGTGCGAAAAAAGTACACATCGGGAAAATGTTTATACCAACTGATGATGCGTAAAAGTGTCACTACTATGATAGTTTCAGATGTGATTCGGCTCGTATCAAGATGAAGAGAAGATCGCGTGCTTTATAACTTTTAATCGAATCTTCACAGGTGTAATACTTGAGTATTTAAGGATGCTTACTTATCATACGCAACATACCTGATGACAGATTCTTAGGATTAGGATTCGATGTACTCTTCGGAGGTAAAAAAGGAAGCGATTAATAATCCAAAATCGGATTCATCTGATTGAACAATAATTGGCTTTTGAATAAAATTAGAAATTTACTTGTTTTACTTATCATTATTAATGGTAATACTTTTGAGAGAGAAAAGGCTCTACAGTTTTACGTTATTGAATGATTTATAGAAACTGGTGCGTGGCAGAGTGCAAGGCAACTCGGCTTCGTAATTTCAACTATCATCTCTACCGCTGACAGATTGTCACTTGAATAATTTACTATATCAAGACGAGATAAATTTATTTTTGATGTGCTTTAATCCTTTAATATTAATATCACAGGTGTTTTTTTTGTTTTTTCTTTTCGTATCTCGTTCACAGCCGTGCAACAGAAGCTCTTGATGATTTAATATGAGTTTTATTAGAAAAACTAGTGCATGGGTATTATAATAGCTATGTATAATTTCGTAATGTGATCGCTTTTCTTCTACTAGCGGTTATGTATAATATATATACGTATGTATTTGATCGATCTATGCGCTCTGCCATATCCCAGAAAAAGATGACCGATAACACGTCTGTGCACTATAATTTTAGCAACATGGAGGGCCACGGCATTGACTGAGGATCCGCCACGAACAGACAAATCGATTTTAGGAATCGTTGATATTGCCATTGAGTAGCTTCAAAAATGTTTCTCACTTGGTGGTTCGATGAAAATAACACGCGTGATTGGAGTGGCTTATGTTACCGGAAACGCTCCGCAGTGTAATGGATTTGATCTGTATCTTAACGTCTCACAAAAAGTAAAAATTTGAATAGTTTTTATCGAGGCACTGTCGTAGTTTATCTATTCTAATACAAGATCTATCATCTTTCGAGCAATTATGAGGCGGAGTTATCTCAATCAATCGAGAAGACCTACCCTAATCGCCTCTATCTTTTCTAAATTTGATAAAATTCATGGTATCAATAAAAAAAAAATTGAAGAATTAAAAGAACAAGGAACGAATGAAATTCCGAAAAATCGTGTTCGTTAATGAATGATTTTTTGACGGATTTTCAAGAGCCCTCGACTCGAGAGTTTGTAATTGATCCGTTGAAAGGATATTTTGCGCTAATTGTAAGACTCTTACTCGCAGTTTCATTTGACCCTCCACTTTGAGTACGATAAACGAGGCAGCAAAGAACAGAAGGCAGCGAAAAATCCTATGATAATTTACTAGACGTTGGAAACCCCTATACCTATACTTTTTGTATGAATGTGCTTATTTAAATAACAACTTATTCACATTGTACATGTAGTGGTATATACAGGGTGGCTCATTTTGAACATTCCAGTCAAATATCTTGGGAACCAAAATGGATGTAGGGAAAAATTTGTAATACATGACACTACCATTCAATATCATGCGACGTTCATCCGAAATATTCTTCCGTATATTCGTCGATTTATCTGTTTTGGTTCGCAAAATATTTTACCGACAGTGAGCCACCCTGTTACATATCATGCGTATAACACGATGTGTTCTGGAAATTGTACAAAAAGGTTTTACTTATAATTAGCCGAAAGAAGTACGTACTTTATACATATACAAGTTTTTACATCAATTACACGTAAACGGCTTTGTTTCCCTGGCCATTTCAAGACAAATTTTACTCAGATTATCGCAACTTGTTCCATCCAGCCGCAAAACGATTTGTGATATTCGATGATTGTCGCTTTATTGCAATAAGATATTTTATTAAGGATTTATTTCAATATCAAGTTAATTTTACGAAGATTCACCTGTTTCGAAGCCGTTTAAAACTATCAGCGTTAATTTCCGTGAGTCCTGATTGATAACAGTAGTAACGAAATTAAGATGGAGAAAACGTGAAATTGGATTCTTGATTAGAACTTTCGGAAGTGCTTGTATGGCAGATGAAAATATTCACATTTCCACGATTATTGGTCAAATGTCTTCTCGCTATGCAGCTGGATGGACCAAGTCTGTCTCAGCCACTGTGCGAATGCTTACCCCTGAATAGTTCGGATCCCATTCTACGTGGTCACAAAGGCGCTAAGCTTTTTCCTCTCTTGGCTAGTCGCACCTCCAACCACGTGTACGGGGTCACGGATAATAACAACATTGACGCTAGGCAAAGGACGCGGATTCGGGTGCAGACCAGCCCGTGCAGACCTAGGGCTAACGACAGACCCAACCAACGCCAAAACAACGATGTCGACAATGGAGCTTGCCACGCACTGGGATAAAGTCCCTGTAGCAACGCTGAAATTGAGCAAGTGAATATTCATTACTATTCTGCTTTGAGAACAACATGATCCTGCGGACGTATTCGTAATTATTAAATTTTATTACGTCCAATGACTTTTTATCATCATAAATTGAACGTATATGGGTAAGGCTTACTGTAAATCAGGGTTTCCCATATCGCGTTGCAGACGCCCCAAGCCGCAGAAATGACGTGAAATAGCGCAGGATCGTCTCCAGCGGGTCTCCAAGTTACGAGGACGAGCAGCAAACAAGCGTGAAATGCAAGTCCGACGGCTGTAACAAAAAAATTATCAAGAATTATGAATATGAGAACGCTCCTTTTTCGTAGCTCCTCTTACGGATCGATGATTCGCGAGACTCTACATAATTGCATACATCTAGTATACGCCAGTGACCTTCTGCAGAAAAAAAGCGATGCCTTTTACGTCCATTTTAACTCTATCTCTTCCATAAAGCAAGAATAAAAATCATTGCACCTGCGAACCTCAGTTTTCAGAGATATTGGAAGAAAAGTGGAGATTTTCAAATCAACTGCTCCAGCTCTGAAACATCATTTTGATTTTCCAGCACCACGGCGTTTGACTTTGGAAATCGATGAGTCGTTTCCTTCAAAAAGTTTTCAAAAACCCTCGAAACTTTCCTGACAGATGAGAGACATTTCTCGGAGTTTGAATGAGTATAAAAGTGCTACGAGTAGTTGAAAGAATTTTCGAAAATAACGTGACGTACTCGACGGGTTGAATATTTTGGAACAATCTTAATAAACTCAAAAACGAGTAATAGTACACTACACGCCGTATAATTATAGTATCACATGGCAGAGTCGATGAAAGCCTACAAGTTACCTAATTGCGATGTAGTTGATAAAATATTGCCCTATAGAATCTCGGAAGGTCGTGTGAAAAATTTGCGCACAATTCGGGCCGTGAAACTATGCGCATAATAATGCGAGACTCTGGTGTGATCTTATTGTTAGTCTTGAATTGCGCACGTTGTAGCGTCAGATATTGCGGCATTGACTTCGGATTCTTACCTACAACGAAGTACCTTCTGATATGTCTCAGTAGCATTGAGAGTGTGACCCCAGCAATTGCCTGCAGCAAGGCCAAGCTCAGGAAACTCAGCGTGACCGTTCCTGCGCCGCCCAAAGCACAGACCACGTAAGCCTGTAAGCCGGCGAAACAAACGGATTAATGAACCTTTCAGGAGCGTCCAACTATACGTTTACTTCACTTGCAATATCGGTCGTTCCAAACACCCTAGACGTTGTGCCGAGGGCTGAAACCGTTGGCTGTATATTTGACCCCGTTATGAGATAATTTTCGTTCTTGGTGGAAATTTATACCACAACGAGACAAATCTATACAGCGAAATCCTCGCCCTCGTACCTTCATTTACGAGCAAGAAGGGTTCTCACCTCCGTGAAATCTGCGAACATGAAACCTTGCTCAAGGCCCATGAAAAGGGCCAAGGGTGTAGCTAGCTGGAGCCGCGGGTCCTGGAAAGCGGATTTGATTCCTCGGAGCCAATGTTCGTTGCTGGACCATTCGCTCATCGTTTGGGGTTCCTTCATGCGGGAATCCAAAAGCCCGCATGATATTCCGAGAGCGAGCACGCTCAGCCCCAGCCAAATGCTGATCATCATCGTTGAAGTACCGTGTGGCACCGTCGGTATAAGTAAGGTATCATTGTACTGCAGATAGGTCTCTTCGGGGCAGTACTCGGCCCCGCAAAAGTCCTCTATCTCGCCGTCCATCGAGTTCGATGGCATGGGATCCGTGATTTTCACCAGGATGGCCGCTACGAGGCAGCCTGTGAAAAATTAACGAGGGAATACCATTTTTTATTCGAGACACACGCGTCGTTCTTATTCCGGAATATCGGTACCAACCCAAAGCGAGTCCCATGTCCTCGGCGAGTTTCAGACCTCGACTGAGCCTTCGCGAAAGACACTCACGCTTCGTCTCGTCGGGGTCTTCGGGGTCCGAGCTGACCAGACTCAATCTTGCCGCTGATATGTTGACCTGTGCGGTCCTCGCCAAGAAGCAAGGGCTCGCCCAGGCACCGAGTAGCGCGTAGCTGGGCAGTAGAAGATACCATTTTGGGTAGAGGTGAACCCCGACGAATATGCTGGTAACGAGATGCCCCATGCACAAGGTCAGGTTCGTGTTAACCTTCTGCACGATTATCGGGGCAAAACAGGAGGTGAGGGTCGCTATCGCGAAAAGTAGGGCGAGGAGCATCGGCCCCAGTTGAGAATTGAAAGCTCCCAGGCCTGCCTGGAGTGGAAACATGGGTAGTATCGCCGCCGAGGCGGCTGCATGGCCCAAGAGCAACGCGGCGCAGTGCCTCAGAACCGCTTTCCTCGGAGGCCGAGGACCGGCGGGTGCCGTTCGGACTGCCGCGATCAACCTGCGGACGGAAGAGGCCCCCGCGGACGAACTCATCGACTCCCTTCGACGCCACGCTAGGCCCGAAATTCTTGCGGAGCGACAAGATATCGGCGAGTATGTCGCCATGTGCTGCGTAACGATGAAAAAAACAAAAAAAAAAAAACATCTGCTTACTTTTTCTGAGGCCAGACAATTATTATTCACGGCCGCGTGATCTCCACGAATTTTCGAAGCGGCGAAAAGAGGAATTGTTCGGCGAAAGTTACGAACCTCGAGCATGGCGTCGTTATCCCACAAGGCGTTGTGATGATGACCACTGCTTCTCGCACGTCGATGGGTGTGCGCCAGTGGTAGAGGTTGCGGAGGAAGCCTGACGGGTCCTAAGTCACCAATGGGAGCCGGTCTGTGCACGGGACTCTGCAGCTTTTCCTTCGAAAGCTCGTGAAGATTCGGCAGCGATCCCATCGCGAACCGTTCCGCCGGGATTAACTCAATTTATTCCTTCCCTAATAGAACTCGGGAACATCGCACGACTAAATTGGATCCCTAAATGACGTGATTTCGCTAATCTCACCGGCGTTCTCGAACATTGTTAGTCCTGAAACAAGAATCGATCATGAATCACAATTAACTTGCCGGTGATTGCGGATATTGGTCCAATCGGATCACTTCGTCGAACGCCATCGCTGTCCATATTATTTGTCTGCATCATCGTCATTTGCAAACGGAAATGAATCTTTCATTGTTTTTTTTCTTTATTAAATACATCCGAAAAAAGTTTCATCAAGAAATATACGGTGTACAGTCATATTCCATGCAAGGGCAAAGGAGTCTCGCGATGATCGTCGACTCGAGTTCGAAGTAAAGACTCGTTGAGTATCATTACCAGCTGGTATCTAAATGGCATTGAGTACCTGGATATGTAAATTGAATCATTATCATCGTCATCATCATCACCAGCCATAATACATGAAGAACAACAAAATTACGAATCTAGAATCGTGCATGAAAATAGTTCAGTAATTATTGTACGGATGTTTTTGCGAGATATGCCGCAGGTCACGGAGTATGCTATAAAGTAAAGTAAGCCACGTAAGATTACAAGCTATAAATCAGATCATGGCGTACGATCTCCTTGGCAAAGAACTTGTTTTGTGATTCGAAAGCTCCGAGTAGTGTATATTCGCGAGTGGCTTTAACTCTGTAACAATAAATCCATAAATTGCAAATATCGAATGGAAATTCGAAAGGCACATTCGATGTTATCGTCGTAAAACTGTAATACCGTAATCGTCAGCTGTTGTCTAGCGGGTAATTAACTCCAGTCACACCCCTTACAGTGAATCAGAGCCTGTGGATAGTATCCTTCGTCTATAACTGAGAATTATTGAATAATTCAACGAGGCGCAATTCCTTATGTAAAACATGTTACTGCAGACTCACAGTGATACAGTAACACGTTACACATCAATTGCTCGGAATCCGAATAATTACGTATAGATTATGTTCGATCATTTTTTATTTTTCAATGGGCCGGAGATTATGATTCAAATGTAACATAGGTATCATAGAAATTAATTATATCTGTCGCTGGTGGATATAATTAATGTCCTTGTTGGAACAAGATGTTATAGCCAGCAATGACTTGGTGAGAAATAAATTCTACCGACGATCACCGTATATGGTCAGTACATGAGTTTTTAACGGAAAGATATAGCGTATCCTATGTACAAGAGATTTGGGAGAGGAATGTCGGCCAAATTAGTTACACAACATCGAAAGCTTCACCGCACTCGAATAACAAATTGCGAACGGTGCGCGAAGACGCCAAGTTCGACGCTGCTCGTATCAATCTGAAGATTGAAAATGGCGCACGAAGCTAGTGATCGAGTCTAAAAATTGTTCACGTTTCTAAATCAAATCATTCATGCAATTCCATTAATCACAGGCCGTTGCTCAATAGACTTTACAGTAGGTAACGATCGTACGAAGTCGTGGCGAATCTTTTTCCTTTTTTTTTTTTTTTTTCATGTTTTTTTTTATTTCTTTTTTTTTTTTCAAAAGTCATGGCATACAAAGCAGAGACGGTGAATGAGGGGCCGTAGCCATTGTCAAACGATTTCATACGCCTGGCTGAAGCCGAGATCACAGTCGGCTACGTCAGCGAGCGGGGGTAGCCATCAGGTTGCACGACCACGAGCGAGATCTGCCGTTGATCTAAATACTGCAATGTTATGTAATATCGGACGAAAATAAGCGGGTGTCGTGTGAGGTGTCCGGTATCGTTTGAGAACGTATCGATCAATGCGAAGCGGAACGATGCTTGTACACCGCCTTTGCTTTTTGTAGCTCCCCCCGTGTACAGAACCCTCGTCGTCCGCTGCTCATGACTCTGCAGGTTTTGTTCATCATTTCTCCATCCTTATTGCTTCAAAGCTCGAGATAATGAGACCCGAAAACTCGAAAGGACTCTTTGGAGGAAGATCTGTGAAATTTTACCGAACAGACAAGCACAAAAGCTTAAGCTTCAGAATTAAATTAAAGCTCGATAGCAGACGGAATATATGCTACGGCAAAAACGCTCTTTGAAAGTGACGATCGTTTCAGGCACACGATGCTTTCGACGTATACTTCGGTGGCAAAATAATTTTATATTTCAGCTGAAATATAATCCCAAGCCAAATTGTATCTATACGAAACTATTTTTGATACGTATGCCAAAAACAATTTTCACGTGTAAATCGCGTATAAGGATTTATATTTTCTACATTTTGTTGGTTCAAAGATAATCCGAAGATTTCAGCTCGTGCAGCCTTCGTCCTGCCAAACTAGTCGCGCAACTTTCCGAGCTTTTTCCGCCGCAGCTTTTGTTCTCCAACAACGTCGACCTTCGTCCGTCGTCAAGTTCGTAATCGCACGTGTCTGCTATTTTCGCATCATCTCGATACAAGGCTTGAAAACAGAAGCGCGTTCGCTCGGATCAATTCGCCTGCAACGGAAATTCGCTCGGCTGAAAAATCGATCGTTCGATTGGCGAGTCGGAATTTCTTGTCAATTGCTTCTCGGGCGAGAAACTTTACGACAATTTATGCCCTGAGGTGAGACAGTGACCTTGATCGTGGAGCGTCGGGTAACAGGCGGAAAGTAAAAGGCCACGTATTATATCCGCCCACGTAGAACAAGGGCACTACTACTACACGTGCGGTTAAACGAGTCGTCGTTTCCCTGCCGACGCAGTTCTAAAGACTCGAGGTCTATCTTAACCGCGAATCAATTGGTCCGCTTTGATTCCAGATTTTATCGAGTATTTTTGTTGTCTTCGACCGTTACGCCGGTTTTCTGGCATTCTCTGCATGCTCGCCGCGGATCGAAGACTCGTCGCAAAAACGGGGAAGCTAACAACGTCGATGTTGTTACCGATAATAACGACGGCCGACTAGATTTATTATCGGTAGTTCGAACGCAACGTTTCTCATCAACTATCTCACCGAACGCTGAAATTAAAGACCGAGCAAATTCTGTGTCAGCAAAAAAATTGCATCGGACCGATTATTGGGTCGCTAATATGAAACCGAGATATTTCCCACTGTAAAACGTGTACCGATCAACCGATAGCTGGGATGAGCCCATTGTTCGATCGGGTTCGCTATTGCAATCGTAATCCAGCAATCGGAGCTGTCAATATCAAGGTCACAATCGGAAAAAGGATATCATTGTCATTCGCAGCTAATTGGAAAAAATATAAAACGCTTCGCGGTCGTTAGGATGAATGAGGTCATGCTGCGGATAGCGGATAATATCGAAACGAGCCGCTGATTTATATAAATTCGAATCTCTGCAGTTTCTATGGGGTTTTTTCGCTCTTCCTTTTTTTACTATTATTTATTGGGCGTCGGTAGCGCGCCCAGTTTATAATTAGACTCCATATTTCCAGGGGATTCAATGCGGACGGTATTCGTTACGAATTCGTACGAGCCGAGCGACGAGGGTGAGAATTTTTGTTTGGTATTCCATTTTTGAAACGAACGTTGAATTTTTCTGAAAGGTGACACACAATTTCGGAACGTGAGAAACCGATCGCTCAGCCGTTTTACACGGTACGGGTACACCAATTATTACTGATGATTCTCTGAACGCCTCGCTTAGTTGCGATTCAGGTATACGAAGTGAAAAATGGCGAAGACTTTCTCGCAGGCCTTTCAATTTGACTAATGAGAGGGTGACTGACGCTGTGGAAGGGGCGCGATCGGCCTCCCATCTTTACAGTAGCGAAGGTTGCCCTGCTTTTATTGCAAAGCTTTTAACCAAGCGGGGTAGACTCCGTATTTTATTTCTCGAGCGAGGATCAGCGTGACGTTCTCGTGAATATTTTATATATTTTGTACAGAACAATAACGCGTCCCGAAGAAGGTCAAACGTAGCTTGACCCAAAATTTGCATCAGCGACGTCGCGAGTACTTCGCGCGAAGATTTCTTTCGTCAAATTTTCTGAGAGCATTTCCGGAAATGACCCGAGATATGTCAGTTTGATTTGCGAATAAGATATCGTTGAATTTCTACGAAGACTCAGAATTCGACGTTCCTGGAGGAAATTTCGTGATTTTTTTTTTTCGTCCATTCCAACCGTCGGCACAGCTGAGATTACTACAGTAATGTCAAAGACGACGTTTCACAATAATTCCGCGGCCGCAACCTCGAACGGATTTTTTCTTGCGATTTGAGCCAGCGTCGAATCAAGTGGATATTACAGCCTCGACATTTCGCTGCATGCGACGGATTGTTCGCTCCGCAGAGATATGAGTTATTGTTGATTACAAGGTATTGTGAACGGACAGCGGACTAAGCGGCGTTTTACGCGTGTGTACGACCTGTACCCTTGATCACATTCTACCCCAACCGTTACCGTGATCCCTTTTAACTCCACATGACTCGGTCGAGGGGAACGGGAGAGGAACTTTCGACCGAGTAAAGTCACGCGCTGTCCCGGCCGCCGCAAAATATTGCTACACTACTTCCAGCGGGCCAAGCATTGTAACCGTGTCACTTGTTAGTTTTCGGGAGCTGAAAATCCCTCGAGAGACAATATGCGATGGAGCGGCTACTTGTACGATGATATTGAAATAATTTTTGTTTACACGTGTTTGGCGGATATTTTTTCTAGGAGATCAACCGCCGTTGCACGTGGATCTTTCTCCTCGATATTGCGAAATATGATCGTGGACATATCCACCTGGGTACCGTTGTGCGTGTTTTACCTACACTATGATCCGACCGGTACGCTGATATAATTATTCTAGACTGCAGAGTAACGAGGACATGATTGATGCGCCCGTGGTTAGGTGCTTAGCCTTGGCAGTGAATCACCAGACAAATGAAACTAATTTACAAATTGAGACCGCGGTTTATTATACGCGGCGAAAGTGATCACTTCGCTTGAACCTTGCGAAGGCCGTGCGTGCAGGATATTGTGTTGCATTCGATTGTACGTACGTACACGAATTTGAAACACCTGCTAATTACCTATACCCAATTCTTCGTTGCGCTGATATCCCGATCGCTTTCAAATATTGATCAGATATTAATTCATGAGTCAGTTGACATTGCGATAAATTGATTCTTATGACGTGATACAGGTGTATGACGTATGGATTGAATTGTAAATAATTTTCAATTTTCAAACGTCGTCTTCACGACACACTTCCAAATTCAAAATACAGGTGCGGTCGAAAAAAAAACGCTCCAAAGACGGGGTGAAAATCGATAAGCTATCCGCCGCATCCGATGAAGTGATGAAAATTCAATGGCAAATTGTGGCAGCCTTGGTTTACCCACCCTGTTGCTGAGCAGGTAACATAATACAGCCACCGTCAATGTCGCGCTACACTTTTTCACGATCGATGGATCTTGTTTTTTGTTTTTTTTTTTTTTTTTTTCAAGCCACGGGTCAGAGAGAAAAACCATTTGTATTGTGGTTATAGCTTGGCGAGATGCTGGATCGTAGAAAAATGAAATCACCGGGTGATGTGGGCAAAATGGAAGTGTGTTAGACAAGGCAGACCGGTTGTATCGAATTTACCACCTCACGTATCCTGGAAATGAGGAGGTATGTCCTGCTGTGAAAATGTCCCCTTCGTAATGTTTGCGGTCAATAGTATTTTCGGTGAAATATTTCGTACCGGAGTGGCTCGTAGCTCCGCTGGGAAATATTCTTCTCCCACACATTGTCAGATGCACCAGCCTCCGATTTTTTTTCAAGGGATTCGAGCCGTAAAAAACTGTCCATTCGTTACATATATATATCACCTCGAAATCTGAGTTCGAAGACGTATTGTCTCAACGTTGCATAACTCTCTTTACTTTCAGCAAAAATTTACCTGTATCCATGTAACGACTCGAGGCTCAATTGTCACAGCAAGGTTACAAAAACCTCGGAGTACATAAGCGCGGTATTGTCGCTTTGCCCACAAAACTTGGATCTCTTCGTGTTGTTCTTTGAAGCATTCAGGAGTAAACGTCAATAAGGCGGTTCAGAAGAAATAAAAAATTCAAGTCCACGACCGTGTCCGTAACCGGCAACATTCGCGCGCAGCCACTGCGACGATCGAATGCCATCGAAATCCGTATTATTGACGGACAATGAGATGAAAAAGGCGGTTTCAAAAAAAAACCGTGAACCGTTTCATCGCCGTTCGTATGAAAACCTTCGCCGGATCGTGCGGGTGGAATAATTATCGTCGATCCAAGGCAATCGGTTATTGCGTAGGATTTTCTTCCGGCTTCCGTAAACCAGAATTAAAGATGATCGAGCGATCCACGAAGCTCAAATTCGTCGGTGAACTACACGGCAAAGTTCGCCCCGATAAAAATAAGCCCCGCCATTTTTCATCCCGTCGTTCTTTTGCCCGAAAGATCTGCATTTGTATTCATTTTTGTGAAAAATTTCAAAAGACCGCCTTTGTTTCGTTCTCGTTGAAGGGGTGCTCTCACGTTCACAATCAGCCCCAGATAAACATGTTTAATCCGACTGGGAGGGTTCGTAACCAGATGAGTTTCCATTTTTTCAAAAACAATGTAAGGGAGTCCGGCGCAGAACAATTCCATTATACTATACCTCGATTGTCGGGGTTGGTAAAATGGGCGGCCTCTCAAGTTTTCATCGTTTAAACGTTGGGTATTGTCATCAGCAAGGTAGCAATTGTTATCAAATGCCATTCGCATAGCCTACGAGGAGAAGTGAGTAAATTTTGTGCCGAGCTGAGGCAAATACAAATGAACCTGCAGCCACCGAGTCGAATTGTAAAGGTTCTGAATTAAATCCCATCCCTTGGGAAACCAACCGCAGAAGAAAATCCCTCATTACCACCGACGGTTTTTCCAAATTGTCCATTAATTTTTTTGTTTTTTTTTTTTTAACTTTATTTATTTATTTCCATCATCTCTCCAAGCCGCTTTCCCGCGATGCCAATTAGCTACTTTCCCGCCTGTAAGCCAACCGGTGCAGTCACTCTGACTGTGTATGAAGTAAGATGCTGAAACTTGACTGTATCGCAAAATTTACTCTGGCGATTGATCCCGTCGCGCTCGTTAGTATTTTGTTATAAAAATCCTTCCTCGGAGTGAGGGAGAATTGTAATGAAATTCAAGTACAACTTGTTCGCATAACGAGCGCGGGACTGACTGGGATCAAGCCCTTTTCTCTTTCATTAATTTCGTTAATCCAATTTCACCGTTGTGTGCGGATAACTAGACGCAAAGGTTTGTGTTACCGCCAATTACCTTTCCAAGTACCAGGCCACCCCAGTATCGCTCGACGCAAAGGTGAAATACGGACAGAATCCCGAAGCCAGCCCACACTTTGTACTTATCGATTATTGCGTTCACAGGTGTGTCCTGATCCTCATTTGGCCTTGTGTAGGTTGCAGCGGGTTCCCAGACGGTATCGGTCTCATTAATACAAATCTAATCAAATGTCATTATTGTTATTATAATGATGACGATGACGAGGATACCGACCACGATTCGGCTTCGCAACTTCATTTCATTCGAGATCATTTCTTTCTCTCAAATAAAGACTCAACCTTTTCTGGCTGATATCTTCGGTATTCATAGTACAGACTTTCCGTTCTATCGCCTCAAGTGTTTCTCTTCGTTACAAAAATTACTCAAGTTCAGATGTCCGTCGGAGCTCACTATAGATTACATGAAGAGCATGTCTGTTTATCGTTGGCCCATGAATGTTTATCAAAGCTTATTAATCGGCTCGATTAATATTCATTAGACATTCCGTTGGCTGGTCCGCGCAAAATTTCGGGCTTCAAGTCCGAAGGACGAACGTGAAAAATAAAATTAGTTTTGCGAGTGTGTTCGTACGAAAATTGGTCATATCTTCGACCGATTGCGAGTGACGTGGACCATATCAGAAAATTGAAAATAAGTTACAATCGTCATCCTGGAAATTACTGTGTTAGAACTAGACTTGGGAATAAAATTTCGTACCGTGTAATTGCGAGATTTCAATTATCACAGAGCGTGCAGCACCCGCGATCTGTTTTTTTTTTTCTTTCTTTCGCACACCAGTAAAATATACGGTTGATTTTTATTTTCAGTGTTTTTTTTTTAGCGGAAATGGTCTACTTACGTAATAGTTACGTGCTCCAAGGTGAATCTGATAGTTTTGCCTTCTGCAGCTTTGCTTCGGAGTCGGTCCGTTACCCCGGTGAACATTCAACTGTCGCGAATGCCGCGTTGAAAGAACGAAGCAAAAAATACCGAAAAAAGCTCAAAACTCAATCGTTGAAATGCGAGGAATTTCCGAACCGGTATCACAAAATTCTTTCACGACTTTATATATATTTTTCAAACATACCAATGATAGTAAAACTCGTCTAACGCGTAGATCGACCGTTTCAGCAGCGACGAGATGTGACGAAGTTGAGGTCGATCAGCGAATCAAAAAATCACCTCCAGTTCCGTTAGAATTTAATCGGTAACGCGGAGGGTGGCTTCGAAGCGTCGCAATCCTTGGCGGGGATAGGGACACCGAGAAAAACAAAGTTGGCACAGAGTCGCGGCTCTGGCGAACGACACGGAGCGCAGCTCCAGAATCCGCGTGTGTTAACCGGGTGAGGGTAGTTTCCAAACAGAAGAGGGAGCGAAAGCTGGAGGCCAGCTGGACTCGAGGTTGGAGCCGGGGGTTAGGGGTGGTTGTGGATGGTTGTTGGGTCGGTTCGGGAGCCACGCTATCCCGCATCCCCGCCCTCCGCCCCTGAGCACCATCTCTTCTGCCACCTCCCCTTTTCCTCCTCCTCCTCCTCCTCCTCCTCGGCCTGCTCTTCGTCCTCCTCGTTCTCTACCGCCTCCCGCGGGTCGATATCGACGAGAGTGCGTACTTCCCACCGGATTCTTAAGGCACCGTCGCGCTTAATGAAATCGAGTAAGGCGAGTACAATCCTGCAGCAAGAAAACGACGCATGCATGGAATATGAATGGGAGCCTCCGCCGGGGATGCTCCACCAAGTTCACGAACGATAATCTCGATCGAGGCACCCACGATATTACACCGATCTTGATCTCGCTTTTCGTTTGTCGTAGGCTAATTGAACCCACTCGCGTGGTGGTGCGCTGTCATGTATTTTTCTCGTTGTAGATACCTCGAGTGGTTTGTGAATAAAATTTTATTTCCGACCAACCCCGCTGTAAATAGATGTAGCGTTGATACCTGTTACACCCGTGTTGAAAAACGCGTCTGCGCCACCGTGCGTATCGTTTGACGTAGTTACGTTGCTCCGTTTACTGAACTGCAATGTAAAGGAGAATCAAAGGATCCAAGAGAGTAAAAGGATCTCAATTGCGAGCTAGTTAAATTCTAGATAAAAGTGACTGCAGAGGTGAGGGAATAATAATGGCTACACCACGTTTATCGTCGCGCCTCCTCCCTCGGTGGTTCTAAGGATACTGTAAACGGTGAAAGACCGTGGGGTCTTTTGAGCTTTTGACGAGTTCGTGGAAAAAAGGAAAAATTCTCACGTTTCGATTTTCCACGTTTTACCGTACGTACGTACGTAGCGTTACCCGCGGAGTAAGAATCGCTCGTTGTACGATCCAACGCTCTCCACGTGTTCCGTGTGGCTCTTGAAAAGGACTCGTAGTACCTATATCTCCGTGGTTATGAATGCGTTGAATGTCGTATACTCAAATTCGAGTAACAATGAACTTTGGGAAATTGAGACGCGGATTACGCCCGTGCCGCCTCCACTGTCGCGCAGCCACCCAGCACCCCCGTGACCTATTGAGTCTTTCGCTGTCATGGCAACTGAAACGAAATTTTTCCGCCAACCGGGGGAACGACGCAAAAATCTTTGGTTTCGCCATATCTCGTGTCGCTCGCTAATGATTGTCGTCGAAACCAGAATAAAGAAAAACATTTTAAAGAAAGAAAAAGTTTCGGAGTCGAACGTTACGTTGCGACGCGGCGTGTAGAAACAAGTGACGGACATATATATCTGCAAAAGCTCCGGATCAAATATGTCACCATCTTCATTCAGGTGGCTCGAACATTTCTTCAATGATTGAATCAGAGCCAACGTTAAACGAGCGCGAGGGAGATTGAATCACGTACCTAATCCAATTTTGTTTCAAGCTCAGAGTTGCGTTCAAACCGAAGCTAAGAGCATTCATCCATTTGGGTTTGGAATTTCTCAAAGCCGGTATGGTATTCGGACTAACATTGCTACGTGTACGATACGCTATTAGTACGTGTGAAATTCTCCGCTCAGAATTCCCTCGGGATTGAAGTACATCGCTGATTCGCAGTCGGGCTCAATTCGCGGTCAGTAAGGAAAGAGCGTCGGACATTAAAATAAGCACCTGTCAAAAAGCGGACACGCGTCTTCCGCGACGAAAAATATCGTTCACATGCGGAGCTAAAAATTTGAATAACAAGTTTTTCAACGTATGAAATTACTGTCACCGAAGCAGTCCTTCGGGTGGAATTTTTTGTTGATTTTTTACGTCCACTACGCTTTCCGTAAGCGTAATAATAACGTATAGCGCGTAACAGCGGTGCCTGCGGTATGCTAATTTCGAATTATTCAGGAAATAAAATCAGCCTTCGTCTGAAACTGAAAATTATAACCGACCGGATTTCGCTAACGGGGCCTCCGCAATCGAACGCGGAATCAAGGACTCGCGAGCGGAGCGTCTCGTCTTTCGACGTCGATCGAGCGTGGGCGCGTATAAGGGAGTATTTCGCGAATCCCCAGGTGATCGTAGCTTCTGCTTCTACTGTGGACAAATTACGTCTACAAGGGTCATAATCTCCGGGATTCGGTCGAATACCAGCGTATTCGTTCGAAGCCTGAATATCAATGGATCCACCGATAATATAATTGAGAGTTGAGTAGCAATATCCCGTGAGAATACGAACGGATCTTCGCTCGGCGCGAATAGGCGTGATCCGATTGATCAGCGAAATCATTCAACGAAACCAAATAGAAGAATGACACTTTCGTACGGCTTTTACGGAGGTTCAAAAAACCTTTGCTATTCACCGGAAATCGGAAGGTAGAAGGAGAGGTTTCGAAAGACATAAAATCGTCGCCAGTTTTCACGATTCTCGGATCACGAGATCGCCCGGATATAATTAATGTTTCTTGAATAAAACAAGAGTTTTATTTTCCCGATCCTTTCATTAAGCCGGAATTCGCTTAAGCTTTTAGCTCTTAATCAGGTTTTGAAATTAGCCGTCTTTCGAGCTCCCCCGTGGAATCACCAAAAATTACAAGTTCACGCTCTGTCAAACCCCCCCCCGGGATCACGAACACGTTAAACCGAATGTTGAACAACGTCGATTAAAACCGCACATTTACGTTCACCCGTCACGGTAAATAAATCCGAAAAATTAAAGAAAAAAAAAAAATTGGGGAGAGATTTTCGCGTCGCGTGTACTCGGTGGCAAATTTGGAAAAAAATCGCTAATGGCTTTGCTTTTACCGAAATTGCACCCGCGTGTGTCGAACAAATTCAAATTATTGCTGTTTGTACAGGCTGCACCTGCAGTAATATGCGAATGTTACGCGCGCGACCATTTGAGTTCATTGGGCTGACAATGAGTAAGCTAACACCGTGTAAACTCGCCTCTAACATACATAACTAGTCACCGAATATAGCCACTTAATTAAGCTCTACCACATTCTATACCGATTTTGCGCGGCTTGTAACTATAACTTTCTGAACTAGTTTTGTATATAGTCGGTGTTATTCTTGTCGGTGGAATGGAATAAAAATTATGGTATTCGATCGATCAATTCAAGAGTTGATTGATCTGAATCGCTGACGAATCCACCGATGCAAACACCGACCTTTCGGAAAAATCTATCGAGCTGACAACTGCAGATCGAAGAAGTAAGAGACCGGAGCTGATCAATCGCATGGGCGTAGTTCGCATACCAGTTCGGTATATAGAGTTAAAAATATAAAAATCGTTAGTGAGAGTAAATGAGAAATTCAATGGTCAAGGTCAACCGGCTCGCAACCACCTGGAATGCCTCACGAGTGTTACGAGTATCATCTGACAGCGTTGAGTTTCGAATCCCAGCGTGGTTTATAGCACTACGTTCGTTCGTGAATGTTACGCAGAATCGCCGGAACGAATGATTGAACTTTCCGCGCGTAGAAACTGAGAACTTGTTTCACTCGTAGCTCAGGAATTCTTTGACTCCCGGGCGAAGGTTTGACCAATAATTACAGTTTTCAACCGATTATGTCATCACGTGTAACTCGACAGCCCTGCAGGCAGCGGACAATTTTTGGCACTTTTTCTGGCAGCCAGTATCCAGTCTTCCTTCAGTTCTATTACAGATGCCATTCACCTGTTTGGCTATTGAATTCCGACCCTACCAATAGCCCAAAAATTCAAACCTGCGACAGCTTTATTTTTGCATCGATGAAGTTTGTCGTGGTGCAGTTGTCGTTGTTATAAAATCCGATGAAAAAGTAGTCCAGCTGGTCTCTGGGTGTGAGATCTGCAGTCACACAGGATTTTTTCGCTGTTGAAAAATCAAGATGATTTCGCAATGAGCTGCAATTTTTTTCTCAGTGATAATGAAACTTTTTCGTATTAGGTAATTGACACGATCATGAATTTCGGATGAAAAGGGTTTGGCGTTAACGTGGGTAGCGAAATTGTGGGAAATAAAAAACAGCAAAAACTCCACAACAAAGAGAAAAATCGTTGGTCATAACCGAATTTCCGATGTAGTTTCGAACTTTGAAACCCGCAAAAGCATTCACCTGACTGTAATGACGAGTCGCCAGTGAGCATCGAACTTGGCAAAATCGGCGAATTTCTCCCGCGCTTTCGCCCCTCATCCCATCATTTTTTTATCTACGATTTCCAGTTTGTTTGGCCGCTCGCTGAAATGGTGGAAAGCTAGATGAAATCTGCTTCAATTTTCGCTCCTATCGATCACACTGCACACTTAAGAGGGTAAGCGAAGAAGTCGAACCCGCGAACGAATGACCACCCCGTAAACTTTCTTCGAATTGAAAATTTCTACAATTACGGCATCTGCACTCCCATACGCTAAAAATAATAAAAAAAAGACCTTTACGCCACGAGTTCAACAGACGGACGACCTCGAGTTAATATTACGGCGTTGCGACTCACGCATCGAACCATAGGCAAACTTTTAACATTGAGAATAGTGCTTCTAACTTCTAACCAACTCCCGTGGGAGAGTTTCATCGAGCGTGACGTGTAATAAGCGAAATGATTCAACTGGCTGCATTTCTGCACTCGGCAATAATATCGCTATACCCGCCGTTGTACAGCTGCTTCGAGATCTACGAGGGGCAAAAAATCTAATACAATAAATTTAGGGCAGACTGCGCTTGCCTTTTTACGACTCCGCAGACCTTATCGCAATTACGATGACATAGTGAGATTAGTAAAATCAAGAATGCGAATAATTAGATCGCGCTTCGCGAATTTCTGACGGTCATCGTGGACCTACCGGATCTCATATCGCATGACGCATTCGCACGTGTGATTCGAGATAATTACGTACGATGAAAACTAGAATTCTAAATATATTCGTTACTTGACTTGAACTATCAAACTCGAACTCATGTAATTACGAACCCGATCGGTAACGGTATATTTCTGTTCGGACTTTTCTTTTGTTCGGTAATTTTTTTTTTTTCTCAATTCTGGAAAATACGCGTGACTTTTTTCGAATCTTTCGATCTTTGGTCGATCAGATTCATAATTTTATTCTTCCGATGCATTTTATTCAGCCAGAGGCTATTCTACCTGTGATTCAATGCTAGTTGTAAATTTTTTTTTTTTTGTTTCAATTCTAATTGTAGATGCGTGCGTAGTATCGCGAGTATTCCTGATAAAGACGATTAGAATGACGTCCGCGTTAGATTGCTCGGGTATACACCACAAGGATCTTGAATAAGGAATGATCTCACAATCTCGCATGAGAAAGGAGACTATATATATTTTCTGGCTGTATAAACGCGAATAATATATTCCTGCTTTTGAATCAATTCGGCATTCTTCGTCTCGATGAGAAATATTTCCAACTTGGCATTCGAAAATATCGGGGACGTTGCACAATTTTTTTTTTCGAGAAACTAGGTGCGCTACTAACATTTGCCCTTCCGATAGGTTCATCTATGTATATCCGAATTGTTTGACGGGAGATTTAAGAGAAATAAAATTATCTAGTCGTGGAAAACAAATAGCACCAATTCCTTCGTTCCGACATAGGAGTTCCCGTGGATGCAAAACACGCGATATCGATCTTCAAACGCCCGAGGAATGCCGAGAATTTACCCAAGAGATTTCGGTGTCGACCAGTTCGAACAACGCTATACGTTCGACGCGGTTTCGGCACACGTTGCGGGATGAAGAAATCTCTACGTTTGTCCAAGATTGACGCGTAAGCATAATATCCAACCGATTGCGTAAGCAAGAGATCGGAATCTGATCGCGTTGAGGGAGTAAAGCGACTAATTGACTAATTCTAACTCTCCGTTGTTACAACGATAGCGTTATTAAATTAATAGTCAGCGTAGCTGTACTTCCAGCGGTGGGCATTGTTCGCTAATTTGAATACCGGTAATTAGCGACAGCTGCATGCTGCAGTTACGCGGCTATAAACTAACACGTAATATCTAGAGTCTGGCATAGGCCGTTTATTACCCAATTAATTCATAATCCTTCAACCTGTTTCCCTTTACTGGAAATCAGCGGTATTTACTGCACATCGTATCGAGAGCTAAGAGCCAGAGAGACGATTCCATCCGATTAAGAGCAACGAGAATGACCTTAGTTCGGATCAGATATGCTTCGATAATTCAATCTGTTTCTTCCAGCAGGTATACCAAGTCGTCCCCGTCCGGTCGGAAGGGTGTTCCACGAAACGATATTCAGATCTCGTTCGACCTGAACTGATACATACGTAACTTTTACGCTGTTCAATTCCTTCCAACTTTTCAGAATTACAAAGAAAGTTTCTGGCAGCTCGAACCTCCTGAAATTGCATGGGTCTATTTACGAGAAGGGTGAACGACCCCTTCCTCAGAGATGAAAATATTCCAAAATACGTAGAATTTCCGAATCTCCTACAACGCGAATCACCCTAAATCTCATACCATAATGGCGCCCCTGGGGGTGGCACGATGACATTACCCAAAAAAGTCCAATTTACGTCCCGCTGGTTTTCATACTTTTCGCCAGATGTTTTACGAACCGAAACAGCTCCGGCGTTCGTGGCGGTCCAGCGCGGGGACGGATCCACGGTGACCTTGAAGGGCGGTAAGACGAAGGAGTCCCAAGAGAGCAGGAATAAAAAGAGAAGTGGGTGGTATTCGCCGCGTGTCCATCGTCCCCCACCTTTTCCCGATCATAGGGAATCGGACAAGAAGTAAAGCGTCCCCGTAAGTTTGAACACCGCGTGTACGGTGGCCCCTTCTTTCATTCTCTCGGTTGTCTCGGGGTCTCCGCGAAGGACTTGCTTCGCACTTTCTTATAAGTAGAGGTGGCGACTCCACAAATTTCAGTTAATTCCACACCCCCGATCGTGGAGGGGCCTTTCCAGGTCCAATCTACCGTGCGCAGCGAGATAGAAAAATTAAAAAAAAAAAAAAAGAACAAAAAAACCAACAGGTCCTTCGTGATAAGTGTGTGTGTTATCGAGAAATGTGGCAAAAAAACGACGGAGACACCTCACTTTGATACGCAATTTGGTTCTTTCTTGATTCATTGTTCACATCTGTATTACTTCCGAACGTGAGTATTGAAAAAAAAAAAGGAAATACCGTATCTCTAATTTCTGTAATAATTCTGATGGGTGATTAGCGATACTCGACAATTACGATTCAATATAGCGAGCCTCCGTTTTTTAAATGATGAAAACCACAAATAACGTTCGTTTGAGGGTTGGTAATTCAGGCGGCGTAGTGGAACTTCTTGAGGGGGTTGATACGGTAATCTTATCGACAGCCGAATGCTGTAGCTAGAATTCAGCTACAGAGTATAATTTTCATCGAGTCATTAAAAAATTTTACCTACGAATAATTGATTGAGTTCGAAAATTTTCGGTTAATGGTATCGTAGTAGAATAGAAAAATAGAATAAAAAAAAAAACTATGCGCAGGTCAACCTGATATATCGACAAAACATTTGTGTGTTCATTTGGTTATTATTTATAGATTCATTCTGGATCCACCTCTATGGGGGGGTTTTATAATCGTTTCACTTTTACACGCCCAGACCCTGCAGCCGCGTAATCTGAACACAGGTGGAGAAAATTGATCCTAAACAGTTTTTTTTTTACGCAGACGTGACATAAATCATATAAACTAACAATAGCGATCCGGAAGAACATTTAATTTCAATAGTTTCGAACCCGATCAATCTACATATCCTCACCTATCCTTCGATAATTCAACACTCTATGATTTCAGCGAGCATAGTAAATTGAAACAGCTGGAGTATACTTACACCTACAACGCGATACAATGAGAATATGTAATTGATAGACGAAAGACAAAAGTGTGGTGGAATTTGCACAAATGCCATTCGATACGTGACATGAGGCCACTGGCGTAGGTGTGTTACATGTGCTGTGACTTTTACTCGATCCGCATGTGCAGGTACAAAGCTGATCTGGCCTATTTGTGCACTGTCTGTCTCTGAAAGAAATGTAAATGTTATACGTATCTCCAACCAGGATATCGACATTTTTTTCCCAATGTTTTTATTTATTTATTATTTTTATTTTTGTCATTACGTCCCATTTTTTGCCATTCCTGCCTTTATAAACCGTGTATAATGACCAGACTGAACGACTCCTTTGAATAATTGTGACGTGCAGATATTTAATCGCACGACTACATTTTTGTCTAATTATTTTTTTGTTTGCTCGACTGAAAATAACTCTCGATCGCGCTCCGTCTCTGATACAAAATCGCCACTGGATTTCACACATCTAACGCCAACTGTTACTCCTCGATATTTTTACTCACCAATTTTCACGATTTTCAACCGATATACATATTCACCATTACGATATGTAAATCAGATATCGACCCTTACATCCTTAATTTGCAGCTTTGATTATACGCCGGACGAGAATTAACATCGTACTTAAACCAGTTTAACGAGGAAACAGGCTAAAAGTAAAAAAAAAAAAAAATGAAAGATTGAAATTGATTAGTCGGAGAAAACTCTATCGTAGAAGGCGACGAGTAAAACAATGCGATGAGAATATCGAAGGCGAGAAAAGTAAGCTCGGTATGGGAATCGCAGCGATTTGCAGACGTTGGGGCGCCGTGACCGATATTTTCTTTCTTTTTGAATCGATTCTTTTTTCGTGAGAAATCGGCGAGCGCAGATTGGGATCATCGGTGTTTGACACAGAAATGATTCGAATCGGGATTCGACAACGTTCGTTGATGAGTTCCATCGCGATCTTCTCCTTTATCCGACTCGTCAATATTTCCCGATGCGTTTGATCCAACGGCGCCGATACAATCGAATGCACAATTATGTCTAGTTGCGACGAACCAACGGGATCTTACGTAAATCTCTCAGGAATTCGCTGCAATTATTGCACGAGAGATCGTCACGTAGTTATATGTATAGTTAACTATTCCTTGTTCAGATTCCGCGATGGCACGAGACCATCTTTTCCATCTTTTGACGAAGCGATGATGAGAATACGGTAGCGCGAACGGCGTATCGATTATTAGCGAGAGAAAGATGACTAGTACCTTGCGTAGGTAGAAAAGTATCGGATCTAACAACCTTCGTGATTTTTTATTACCGTTCAACGATAGGTATCTACAATTAGTCGGAGTTGTTTAGCGGTCTCAAGGCTAAAAGTATCTTATTAGAACGGATTCCGCAACGACACTACCAAACTGCCACGATAACCTCGAACATTTCTGTGCAGAACGGAGTCGTGATTGAAAAAAAAAAACAGGATTTTTATCTAGATTTCAGATTTAAAGCCCACCACCGCTCGATCCACCCGCCGATATACCTTTCTACAACGATTCGCGCGTAGTAAGCACATTCTTGAACCATCTCAAAAAGGCGGCTGACTACATCCAACACGATTATGTCAACATCTCGCTCGAATTGACGTGGGTTTTACCAAACGGAAGTATAATCCCGATTATAAGTACATATATCATCGCGGAAATCAACGGAATTAATTTTTTTTTTTTACTCTAAGCGAAAGATAAGTTAACGATTCGGTAACACTTGAAATCTGG
The DNA here is from genome assembly GCF_917208135.1 of Athalia rosae. Lineage (NCBI taxonomy): Eukaryota > Metazoa > Arthropoda > Insecta > Hymenoptera > Athaliidae > Athalia > Athalia rosae. The sequence goes on along the minus strand of NC_064027.1, from coordinate 3,933,484 downwards.
CGTATGAAGTTTAAAGTTGAACTTTATCGACGACTTTTTCCTCGTAGGGAAATTTTTTTTGAAAACCATGCAGAGCTGAAATTTCGAAAGGGAGCGGATCACCTTGACTTGTGTTGATTTTGACCCAAAGATTTGTTGTAAAACGAATAATTTCCCTGCATCTGGAGATACGCTCAAGGTTCGAGCGACGAGTTGTTTAATTTGTCTCGTTAGCGAGATACCGAACGGTCCATATAAATGCGGGATGATGAAGATGGAAAATAGATATAATTAAAAAAATAAACCGAAGGACATCCGGCTGTCGGTATGCCTTTGAAAGTCCGCGTTGCACCGTAGGTACGTACGTTGGACAGTCTCGAATATTGTTAAAATGTAATCGATCCAATTTTGTCTTCATTTCCGTACCGACGCTCGTGCGACGCATTTTATGTACGAAAAGAGAAAAACAAGAAATCGCAAAACCTTCGAATTTCTTCCTACAGCCAGATACATAAATCTTACAACGACTTCCGACCATACGAGTTTTTATGAATATATGCGAAGTCGATCGCAATTTCCGGTATGATATTTTCCAAAGTATGAAGTATAATGCACGGTAGTTCTGTAGTCTCATTAAAATGGGGCGAACAGAACCGCCAAGGCGAAATAACGCGTACGCTATCCCTGCTAAGAAATATTTCCTCAATAATCCCTTCGCTTTGACTTCGACGGAATAGAAAAATCTTGGCTACGCAGCGGTCGTCATATCCGATCGATTCATCTAATGAGCGCATATCTGTCATGAAAAAATAATGTCAATGAAACGATTCGCTATCCGATCTCCTCGGAGTATTTTCTTGCCAATTATGCCCCTGCGATCTTCTGGTCCAAAAAAATCTATCATTTTTCTTTTTTTTTCTTCAATTATATTTTTCTGACAGTATAGTCTGCCTGCCGAATGCTCTCCTACTTTATATCACCGGAACTCTGTCATTGTTAATTCTAGGCGACTGGACCGCAAATCAATCTTGTTCTCTTATCGTTTCGGTCTTGTCCGGGATCGACGCCCGTCACCGTAAAGAAATGAACCAACATGAGAACCTTTTAATATCTCACGTTTCAATTGATCGAGCGAGTGGCGAATGTTTTTTTATTTTTTTTTCTTACCGAAAGTAAATTGAAAAAGTCGTCGCTCGAATTCAAAGTCAGCGTCGTTCTCAGTCACGGCGTATTGTCATTTTTTCAAGGGCGAGATAATAAAGCCATAAATGGGAGAGGAACCGATTGACACAGGCCTTTCGCAAGCGCTGATATGTGTTGAAATTCAGGTGTTCGAATTACTTCGGTGCTCCGTAGGTGTGATGGGATAGTCATGCAGATTTAAAAATTAATGCGACTCGGGAGTTTCGGATTTAATTTGCAGACTGCTAGGATAGGTGACGCCTGTAGTGCAATACGTGAGTGTAATAATTCACATTTAGATGTTCGTCCGACGATTAGCTGGTCTCAAAGTCGAGATTACGGCAGCCGCCAAGGTGATCGTGGATGTGAAAAAATAAAAAAAATCGTACGTAATATTACGTCAAGAAGAAGACACGCACCCGGCCCGTTAGCAGCGAAACCAGTCCGCAAATGGGTCAAGTCCATCGTTCTTCTCACGCGGACCTACATCGCGCGCGTCCCTTTCATTCACTTTTGTCCGATGCTCTTTCGACACGTTACCCCATAGTTAACGAGACGACGAAATTTCACTTTTCACCGGCTATCGCGGGATCACCTTTTTTGTACGGATCGCAAGTTGGCTTCTGGTGCTGCACGGAGATAGAGGGAACGATTTTTCGAAAACGATCGAGCGTTTTACTTTTTCCGGGCAATTTTCTGGCCAACGGTTTTCCGAACGAAATACCGTTTCGTTCTGAAGTCGTAAGAGCGTCATTCGTTTGAATTTCACTGCCATCGTAGCTAATTACGAATTCCGACTTCGGATGTTTCCTCGGGGGGGTTGCGAAAGACTCCATGGGCAGACGGGACCGATGTATACCGAAGTAATGTATGCATATTTCTTCCGAACGTTGCTAAATGTGTAATAATACCAAAACCAGATATCATCCGACCGAATTTCAACATCGAGCTTCCAGACACGTAATTCCAAAAATATTCGAGAATAAAATTATCGGGCACTTTATATTATTTCGGGTCAACTGATCCGAAGATTCGAAAAAACGAGGTCGTACGAGCATAGGTGTAGCGAAAAAATGAGCGTGGAAAACGAGAGGGAAAGAATAAAAGAGAAAAAAAGGAGTTGCCGTGTTCCGACGTGACGCAACTACGTGAAGCGTGTTTCGTTGCGGGAGTATAGAGTCGACGTTCGGGAATCGTACGGTGTTCGTATCCCCGACGCTCATTACTCTCTCCGGAATTTTTATAATTATTTATTAATATCCCACATTCGTCGTGAGTTCCGCCTGAGCGCTTTCGGCTCAAGGTGGGCGACCCTAGCGAGTCTCCCGCGTGTCGTACGGGTACACGTATGGGCGAGCGTACGCCTCCTCCGCGTAGGTACGCTTTGCAGAAATACGAACCTCTGTAAAACGATCGCTGGCCTATCGCGGATGAAATGAAGTTGAGCTGGACACGCAATCGAAACCTGTTTTCGCTCTGACAACAACGCGATTCCGAGCGGTTGCGATAGTTAAATCTATTTGTGTAAAAAATGAGGCAACCGAATAAAAAGAAGAATTGAATAAAGAATGTAATCCGTATACATAATGAAATATTACCGACTATACCATAACCGACTGACGCCCGAGTTGGTGTAACGTGATTCAAGTTCCGTATTCACTTGTTCCGATCAAAGTCCGGACAGAAATTAGCCAGCCCTACCTGCTACCAAGGAAAGGAAATACCCAGCCGTCTGGTATCGAGGGCCATCTCATGATCACGTCTCGTATTATCTTACATTCTTCGAAATACAAAAAAAAAAAAAACAACATCTTCGAAGTATCGATGAGTCGAATTTGAATGAAAAATAGATGCATCCGTCCACAAATCTCATGCGAAGTTTCATCGAAATCGAGGGGGCGGACGGGGGATGAACTTCCGATGATTTCCTCGTTAGTCGCTCATGAATTATGACGGCATCCCCAGCTATTATACGCATACACGATAAACCGCCTTTAACGATAATGGTCTTAGGTATAGCTGGTTAGCTCCACGCGAAATTATCCCTTCGGTTTATACCCCGCAATCGAGGGTCGATTTATCAAATACGTATTTCTCTGTGGTACGAATACATTTTCGTGACCCTCGGTGATCGTTAATCGCAATTTGAGGTCTCTGAATTTTGGAAATTGAAATTTTTCTCGTAATAAGTTACAATCAGCGACGTATATATTAATTTTTCAAAGGCACGCGTCGATTACAATCATCGTAAATTTTCTAGCAAATTTAAAATGTGAATAAAAAAAAAAAGGAAGCAATTTTATGAATAGAATATTTACAACTTAAGCTCATTTACAATCAGTCGAATGGCAGTGAGTGGGTACGTACATGTCGTACCCTAAGAGATTGACACGTAGATCGATGATAATCGATGCAAATCCTGCCAGTAGCGTTTGTCGAATGCTAACTTCATGCAAATTTGACTATCCTTGAACAACGGCAGGCGCAATCTGTTTATCCGAGAGAAAATTTTTATCAATTCACTAACCGACGGCGCATTATGCATAGAAGCAATTAGAATATCGAATTCCTTTTCCCTCAGATTTATGCGATAGCTCGATCGATGGAACAACGTTTGTAACGTAGCCTCCGGATCCTCGTACCACAGATATGTAGAAATCCACCGAGCCTGGATAATTTCCGGTTCCAGTCAAGACATTTCTTGTATAAATTCGTTATCGGTAGATTACCAGACAACCCTAACGATCGTGGAGTGCTGTCGTCCGGCGCCCCGCGTCAAGAACTTCCCTTTAATTCGGTGCAAGTCGTTCCATTTGCAACGAGAAAAAATCGCATCTTCATTAAGCACGAAATGAAAAAGTGCGCTAAGGAAAATCCAAGGTTTTGCGCTCACAGGTGTGTCCGGACCTTGACAGTGGTCACACGTGACAGGAGCTGAACAATGATTACCCGAGTGGCAGTTATCAGCCAACCGGGACTCGATGAAAAAATGATTATCGATCAATGCCGCGTTGTATTGTACGAGGAGATATCGCGAGGATCTTTCCCCGTTTGTATGACGGCCTCGACTTATCGTGTTTCAGGCCAAGATGTTCACCAACATCATCCAGAAGTTGAAGTTCTTGTACAAGCCCTACGCTCTGGCAGTGGTGTCGATCGGCTACGTACTGGGGGAGTTGGGACATTACCTCATCGGTAAGTAAAGATCGGTGTCGCAAACTTCTGTTATTCGTGAGATGCGATCGATCATCGCTTCATAGATTCAGTCGTCTGTGGGACGAGCGTAATTAAAACGGAAGAATTTTTTCTCCGACGGTTTTGCTAATTTTTATGCGTCGGTGCGGATCGCGAGTGACGCAAGCGTGTCATCGTTCCGATGTGATTTTTCGCAATTCTGCATTCCGAGGGAAGTTCTTTGAAAAATGTACAATCAATAATTTTCTTCAATCGTGTTAAGGTGTCACCAGCAAGGCGACCGCCATAGATCTACACTACGGCGACATATCTTGTCAGTTGAACAGCACCGAATTCTCCCTCGTCGATTTGCCGACCCAGTGCGAAGCTGCGAACAATTCCGACCAGTGAGTATGGGAAACCGATCGCAATAATTTTAATCGAAGTTCAGACACCTCTGCAACCGCGCGATCGGGAGACGATGATGAACACGAAGCGATAAGAAAGTAATCGTTGACATTATGTTGTTCTTCGCATCGCACTTACTCAATACCACGTTCTCGAACGCGAGGTTGTTTTCATTGATTCTAGAGAATGCGCGTGCATACCACGCTCATGTGATTTTTGCTTGAGTTCAAATTCTCGCTTGTTTTATGTTAATCGGTTGTGGAGGTAAAAATGAAAATCATTTGAAATACATGGACACCTTCGAAGAGGTATGGATCAGCTTGTCTGATAATTCTAATCTCTCACAAGCCATCGATCATGTGTGACGATTCTGGAAAGGCGGTCGTTGAATCTAAGAAACGCGTTAGAAGTTATGCAACTCGCAAACTTAATTCGCTCTGTTTTCATTCAGTTCGTTACCTCAATTCGGGTAAAATTGCTGGTAATTAGAGGAAATAATTGAAGGATCAGCCGGTTCAAGGATACAAAAAAACGAAATGCATACCAGAGCATCATTCAATTAAATAGTTCGCGCGTCTTTGACCGTCGCTAATTACTCAAAAGCACCGAAGTATGCGCGAATTTATGTTCTATTTTCGCTACATGCACAACTGTACTTCATTAAAAACTTACGGTCAACATTTTTGTCTATCACTCGCAGCTGTTGACTCGAAGTTGACAAAATTTTGAAAATTCTCGTCATCTTAATTTCCTTCGACGTATGAGAAATCGCAGCGGGCAGTCTACGTGCACCACTTATTCCGGTGGCGGCTCTGTACATGAATAATAAATAGATTTTTTTTCCATTCGCGCGCAGTTGTACGGGGCTCAATCTAAATGGCTCCAATTACTGCGAGTGGAATTACAATGGACTGGGTCTGGACTATCAGATTTTGGCTGGGCCAAGTTTTATCGCGGTCTTTACGATAGTTGGAGTCATTCTGGGTGTCGCCGCTGACCGATTCAACAGGTAATTGAAAATTTTCATCTCAATAAATCACGGCTCCGGATCATATTGATTCAGAAGTATCGTCGAAAATATAAAAATTGAGATGTTTGACATTTTTTGCATTTTGCCGATTCTCTTGAAATTCGTATAATCGAAAAATTCCAGCATCGAACCATTCGAACTATTTGGGAACAATTTTGCTCGCGCCTGGGAGCAGAGAATCCCGAGCGTATCGGTTTTGCTGGTTGCGATACAGCAGGTGCAATCTGATATTGAACCGTATTAATAAATTCTTACAGAGTGAAGATGCTCGCCATATGCACTCTGATCTTCAGCATAGCGATCATCCTGATGGGGTCCGTCAAAGAATACTGGCAACTCGTTATCCTGCGTATGGTCCTCGCTGCAGGGTACGCATTACCTGAATACTACATACTTAGAAACAATGATTTGACGAGAATTATGCTCCTCTTTTTTTTTATTCTCATTGAATCGCTCACGCACAAAATCTGCAGATGTGATTTCAAGCGATGGATGAATGAAGCTAGATTTTCAGCGTCTTTAGAGACCTAGAATAATTCAATAGAACAATTTTTGCCATATAGACGCATTACAGAATCATTTTTCGCAAGACATGTGCGTTTTAAAATTGTCATACGGTACGATGATCGTTTTAACAAGGTGGCGAAATTATCAAGGCAATGAATAAAGTAGCGGTAATGTTTACCTTCCCACAGAGAGGCCGGATGCAACCCTATGTCGACTGGTCTGCTTTCCGATTGGTTCGAAGAGGAGCAACGCGGTCTCGTGATGTCCATTTTCAACTGGGGCATCTATGGGGGCTATGGGATTGCCTTTCCCGTTGGTCGATACGTTCCCCAAATGAACGCTTGGGATTTGGTGAGTCCCCGATATAATGCAGGTTGAAGTAGATAAGCTACCTGGCAGGGTGATCGGTCGCTCGGGCGGGTAAAAAAATATTAAGTGGCCGATTCAATTCTCGTGTGCATAAGCCAGAATGAAACAAAAATCTTTTACTCGCAAGCTCTTCCAAGGCATGGAAAACTCTCCTGCAACAAAAAAGAAAAAAAAAAAGGCAATCGGTAGACCTCAAGATCGAATGTGAAGGCAATGTATCAACATACTTCTTGCTCTGGATTGCGTTCGCTACGCTAGTTGCGTGTTGCGATTAGTGAGACGATTATTTAATCGAAAGTAAGCCATGCTTGATGGCGCAATTTTTCAGACTGCGGTTGTTGAATGATATTTATTTGAAGTAAAAGCTACTGCATCAGCATATGATATACAGACTGTCCAATTTTAATTGAACTAATTTTTAACAACCTGAAATAATGGAGTTGCACGAAAAATAGAGAGAAAAAATTTATCACAACACTTTTAATTATAGATTTAGGAAGGGGAATGAAAAACTTGGTTACATTGAATTCATTTTTTAAATACCCTAGCAGAGTAAAATTAGATCAGCTTGATTCTATTCAACCTAATACGTTCGCTGGAACGATATGGAACTGATTTACGTTTCTAAAATTTAAACAAATTGAAATTTCTTCATCTTTGATTAGCAGAAACGAGTTTCTTCTTCATTGTCAATCGTTCGGTGCGAGAAAAAAAATGCGAAACAACAATTTTTCAAATTTGAATCGAATATTTGAAAAAGAAAAAGACACGCAAAATTCTATACCTTCCCACCAAAAACCCTGTAACTTCCGAGCAATAAAAATGGCTCAATTAGGATGAGGCACCGTGGATTATAAAGTCACGATGCGTATGGTATAGTACAGAAAAATTGACGCTTAGCCAACTTCCAATTCGAATCTAACAAAACCGAAATGTCTACGACCTGCTGGTTGCGGATCAGTGGATCTCCTGATTATCTGGTCACCTTCGCGTGTAAGTTATACTTTTAGACTTTGCGACTCCGTCTTGGCCGTATACAATAGTATACATCGTGTGCATGAAAGAAGATACGAACAATCGAATAACTAATTCCAACATATATTATCAGATACAGAAAAATAAAATTATCAGATATACACTTCTCAGATTTCATTTTTCCCTCGGCTACTTCATCCACAAATATCGTATTCGTCATGAAGAAGAATTATTGCGAATCGAATCGATACCGTCTTACCAGTAGACTTGCCGATGCCAAAGTTTTGCAAAAAATAAGGAGTATTACCGAGAATTGGCTGCACCACTAACACACCGAGTATTTTTCAAAGTTAGATAATTATATCGTCGATCAGATTATATTTCTGGCAATGTGAACGAACCGCTGTTAACCGTAAATAAAATCGTAAATAGATTCAGATTAAACAACTACTTATCGTCTGGGAAAGATTGACGACTCGAAAATCCATGGTGTATCGTGCGATGGTTTTAAACGTCCGATAAAATAGTTGAGAATAATCTCTGAAGCAACGGAGTGCGATTTTGTTGTATTTCTCCCTTAGACACAACTGAAAAACACGAATCTCGTACCGGCGTCACATAGCTATACGGAAATCACTATTTTCGTGCAGATTCCACGCCTCGGTCACGCACGTCACGCGTTGCCACACAAATCGAAACGTCGTATCGCACGTGTTGTTGACGTTGTCACGCGACGCTGATGTCCGATACGGGGAATGGAATTTCGTCAGAGCATTGGCGCTGTCTTGTAACCAGCGAATTGAAATAATTGTCCGTCCTGATGAATTTGCGAATCCGTTTTATGAAAATGAAAATAATCGGACGTCTGATGTTTTAGAACTGACCGTTCCCTCGATGTTTTTGTCGGTAAAATTTCCATTCCGTAATACTGAAATTATACTCCGTCTCTTCAGGGTTGGAGGGTGTGCTACTACGGGGCTGGAATACTCGGCGTGATAATCGCCATTTTGACAGGACTTACCCTCAAAGAACCGGAGCGAACTACCATCGGGGAGGAGAGCAACGCCGATGGAAAGAAGGTCTCCGTATGGAACGTTATTCTTCAACCAAGAATCATCCTACTCTGTATCGCCGCCAGTATAAGACATTGCGGTAAATAAATGAACACCCGAAGAAACAAAGGTTCCCAAATTGCAGTAGCGATATTTTTGTATCGCACGAATGATCCGTTGTCATTCTCACGGTGAAATCTAAAATAGCGATCGATGAGGGGCTCAATCAAATTTTTGTTGCAGGTGGGATGTGCTTCGCATACAATTGCGATCTCTACTACCGAGACTACTTTCCGGATTACGATCTCGGTTGGTGGTTGTTCGCAGTGACCATAGTGATCGGCAGTATCGGTGTCGTTGTCGGCGGTGTAGTCAGCGACAAATTTGTCGCCAAAATGGGAATAAGATCGCGGGTAGCTGTACTCGCGGTCAGTCAACTGGTAGCGACTCCCTTCGCCTTTGGATCGGTTTACTTCAACCCCTTGTACGCCATGATAACCCTCGGAATATCCTACTTCTTCGGTGAGGCAAAATTCGCAAAAATCGATCGCTTTTATTTGAAAATTTCAAACCGCCCATGCCCCGTCAGCCGAATGATTCCACCCCGAAGCTCAAATCGATGAAATTATTTTTACAGCCGAGATGTGGTTCGGCATCGTGTTTGCGATCCTTGTTGAGATTGTGCCGCTTAGTTTGAGATCCACGACAGTTGGGATCTTCCTCTTCGTGATGAACAACATCGGCGGAAACTTGCCCATCCTCGTTGAACCGCTGCGAAAAGTTATCGGATTCAGAGAGTCTCTCTACATCTTGTACGCGGGATTTTACGGGATAAGTAAGTGACGAGCTCCGATTACTCCACCCCCCCCCCCTGATCGCAGTTTGCTGAATGTAGCGGAAAATTTGTAGAACGTTGAACGAGATTTAGGAGCATACGTTACAGACTTGAATAATGAACGAATCCAACAGCGCGTTAGACAAGGCACTCGGGCTCAGTTTTGTATGCAACTCGATTTGTATAATTTCTCGCAATTCTTTTGCCGACGTCGAGATTTCGTTTATTTGAAGAAGACTGGAATAGAATTAACTCGTGAAGAATCGGAAAGCAATGCTCTACGGGAGTTTCCGCGAGGTTGAAATTCTGTATTCATTATAATGAATCTTGAGAGTGAGTCAGAAATGCTTGATCAAACATACCGCGGGGTTTGTATATTCGCCGCGAGTCATCTAGACCGATTTCAAGGGGATACCGTGCTCCATTAGGAGTTTTCGAAACCGTCGACGAAGAAAAACCAAGTCCTCGAATCATATTTGTAAATGCCGGCACCGAATCGATTTTCCTTCTCATTAGAGTTCATGGCAGGGAGTGAGGGGAAATATTGCGGGAGAAATTCCCGAAAATTTCACTGCGAGCTGCGATTTTTTTACATCGACGTCCTGACTGTGATTCTATATCTTATTCACAGGTTCGATTCTCTTCCTCTTGGCGATGCTCGCGATGGGCGGGCCGCTCCCTAAGGGCGAAAAAGATAGCACCGAAAACGGAGTGGACAACAACACGTTCACCAACGACGACGGGCGGCTTTCGACCTTAGAACTTCCAAGACTGCCTGCCAGGCCCCTTAGCCACGATAATTCGCGATTGTAAATTCCAAGACTATTCAGTTCGCACGAGTGCGAAGTTAACGGATAATCATGGATAAGAAACTTCTCGAGACGCGTACCGCCCGATTGTAAGGAACTTGAGATCAAGTACAACGTGAGGCTTCTAGTTCTTCGCAAAAAATTTCAGCAACTTCACGGCGCGATACTCGGGACTTACTCCGGCTTCGATGACGCGCCTCGGGCATTCGGCGTTTCAAAGTCGGGTGCCGCGGATCTTTCATCAACTTATACAAGGATTTTATCGTTTCATTTACAGAAAATTATTCGCGTAGTAAAATTACCTACAAGCGTCCAATTTATCGAAAATCACCGGAAGCCGGTAAAGGCTTTCTAATTTCAAATGACGTCGAAATCACAACTATCTTATTTACGATCCGAGTGGTGATCGTTAGCTGCTCCCATTGCGCTGTACAATTATTATCGAAATTAGTGTAGTTTTTTTATTGTAATCGACGCGATGGGACTGACCTGTAAATATTAATATTATTACTTTGAGAATTATATCATTGACAGTTTTGATGCATTGTCAGTTGTGTTTTCGTAATGAATTTTAATGAATGTAATATTTAATATACGTATATAGTGTTCGATTACCAATTCACTTCATTTACTTTCAATCCAGATCCTTTCTTTTTTTTTTTTTTTTTGTTTTTCCAGGTGAGTGAAAAATCAGAATTCATCAGCTGAATATTTATGTATATTACCAATGAGGTTTTCATCTGCTTAACGTCGTCCCAGAATGACTTGTGGTCGTAAAAGTCGAATAAAACATAAATTTTGCCGCTTCTTTTCTTCAATCATTTTCGTATTCCCAATAAGTGGAGTGTACTTTCACTTGATCGATCAGGTCAGGTCAGATTTGTATGATGTTTTGGATAAAACTTTTGACAAAGATTTCTCATACCAGATGTATTGACAACTTTGTACATCTATCAATCTTGAAATATTTTATATCGTTCCCTGGGTATTTCATAACTGCAGATACACATCATTAATTGAACGAAAAAACTTTGTGACCGTTTTCTAATGTTGTGTGTCTTTTTTTCTCGGATTTTCGGGGTAGCTTTCTAATCTTTGTGGGTGAGACCGGTGCACGGGGAGAAGTGCAGACCAGAGTGGTCGGTGATGAGGAGAAGTTGTTTTCATTACGTAACTTGGACGTTGGAGGGTCTCCGTTAATATCGTGTAATCAAATTCATCTTGGAGAGCGATCGTCAAATTTTGAGTAAACGGAAATATATTCAAGACACAAATATGCCTGGACAAATATTATGCTTTCTATTTCGACGTGTAATATTGCTCGCGAAGCCAAAGAAACATCGAATATTAAAGGGAAATAATTTTGCTTTTCGAACGATTTAATTACACTTTCGATACATACCAGGTAGTGTTATCGGTACTGAAATTCTCTCGGTGAAATGATTGAAGCACGTCACAGTTTTCATGCGAAAATACCAGGAAATAAATTTGCACGAAGATATATTTCGACTTACTTGAAATGAATGAAATTTCGAAAAGCATTTTGCCAAACTCGAGGAGGACGTTTCCGGCTGCAATTACGTTTTTATCAAAACTGCATTCGTTAAGAAAAATGCATTGCAAGAACGTCGAGTTCTAATTTTGTCGTGTATTCCGAGTCGTATAGATGTTACAAATTTTTGATTGAAATGGCAAAAGAGTGTTGCCAACGGCACGCGGTGTTCCCAAGCGGTCACCCATCCAAGTACTAACCGCGCCCAATGCTGCTTAACTTCGGTGATCGGACGAGAACCGGTGCATTCAGCATGGTATGGCCGTTGCCGGAGGTAAATGATCTTTTTAAGTACAAGTCCCATAAGGCAATGAATCCCAAACTGCATATTTCACTTTTGAAATATGAACATCTCTGTGTTTGATGATGATGATGATATGCTTTGTTCCGGTAGTATATTTGCAGTGCTGCATTTCCTAATATTACCCCGTTGGATATTTTCAATTTTTGGACCAAAACCTTAGTATTTTTGAAATCGACCGTATGCCACTTTTCTTGCGTATTTTGATCTCAGGAATCCGAATCTGGAAGAAAAATTGATCTATCTCTAAAATTGACCGAGTTATCGCCAATTTTCAGCTTTTTGGGCTCAAAAATAAAAAATTGACTTTTTAGTCTATCTTTATGTAATTTGAGCTCAGGAATCCGAATCCGAACGAAAAATTGATCTATCTGCAAAAATGACCGAGTTATCCTCATTTTTTCGCGTTTTTTGGCATAAATTTGAGGATATCTCGAAGGGAAAAAATCGTAGCACAATTTGGACAACGGATTCGTGTTCCTGAGGTCAAAATACATAAGAAAAGTGCCATACGATCAATTTTAAAAAATAAAAATTTTTGGTCAAAATTTGAAAAAATCGTAAGGGGTACCCCTTGGAAAAATCTCAAATTTTGGCCAAAAATTTTTATTTTTAAAAATTGATCGTATGGCACTTTTCTTATGTATTTTGACCTCAGGAACACGAATCCGTTGTCCAAATTGTGCTACGATTTTTTCCCTTCGAGATATCCTCAAATTTATGCCAAAAAACGCGAAAAAATGAGGATAACTCGGTCATTTTTGCAGATAGATCAATTTTTCGTTCGGATTCGGATTCCTGAGCTCAAATTACATAAAGATAGACTAAAAAGTCAATTTTTTATTTTTGAGCCCAAAAAGCTGAAAATTGGCGATAACTCGGTCAATTTTAGAGATAGATCAATTTTTCTTCCAGATTCGGATTCCTGAGATCAAAATACGCAAGAAAAGTGTCATTTAATCGATTTTAAAAATACTTCATTTTTGGCCTGAAAATGAACATTTTTTTCATCGAGATTTTCATTAGGTATAGAGAGTAACCATAAATTTGAATAAATGCTCCCTATCTCTCAACCCCGCTATCATATTATTGATATCCACATCAGCTCAGATTTCGCATGTGATTCAGCATAGGCTCATCGTGAAATTCGGAATGACTTAAACCACTTTTGATGGAACAAAAAATTCTAGCAATTCGAGGCATGAAATTTTCCTTTGTTTCATTTGAAATCCAAATATTCTATAGCGCGTGAATTTTCCGTGATGAAAAAAAAATTCTTATGGAACATTGCTCGAGCCAGATACCTCAGCTCTCACTAGAGTTTTGAGAACATCTATGGTCGTCGTTGTCGCCTTATCTTGACAATGAGACGTCCAGTCGGATTCTGGCACTGTATCAAAATTGAAATTTATAATGATACAGCGAGGAGGGGCAGCGGCTATAGTGTTACGTAAGACGGTAGTCAAATATTTTTACACAAAACCGTGTCTATAGGGGCAGCTGCGGTCAGATACTTATTTTACGCAGTGCTCCGTTGAATGTAACAATAGATGAAACTTTCGACCACACCTGTCCTCTTCCTTTTGAAAATCATCTAACATCAACTCGTATAATTGTCGTTTTTCAAGTCTTCTGAAGGGAAGTTGCGTTGCATTGTAAAAAACATTGTGGATACATGAATATTTTCATATCACATATCGTTTTATTCAGCTAATCCGTTCATCCGTGCTTCATATCGATAAAGAATCTGCCAAAACCCCAAAAATTCTCGTTGTTGATTCGATTACTCTATTCTCTAGCGTTTTCTCCAGATAAGCAATTTACTACCGCTGCGAGCAGTTATATGTGTAGTTCATGGTTCCAAATCATCAATTGAATTGCTACATCGTCACCTAGATTGACATTTTTTTCGAAACTTCGTACTCCGCTGATCGAGGGTTTCCTCTGTATAATTTCATTAACCCTTTGGATTCTGCGAGCCCCGCGAAAAAATTATGAACAATTCGATAAACTTCGCCAATAAACTAAGAACTCGTGAATACTTTTCACGAAGGTCTGGGTCACAGCCGGAGAACAGTGCCGAAGACTCGGAGAATTTCTTTGCACAGCTATAAAAACTGGGGCGCCTGCGGAGTCTTCGCCCGCCCAAGTCACTGCGCTCTTCACGTCTCATGGCACTTCGCCAGAAAAGTCCCGCCACGGCTTCGTTGCCGTATGATATGTTCATACCCACCTACATATACCTATATTATCGCTCACAGAGTGGAGTTTCGGGTTCTTATTTTTCCACGGGGCCTTTGGCCGGTTGCCAAAGCCCAGCTTTTAGACGCGTTTTCTGCTTTACCTTTGCAAAGTGTTCCAACCGGTCGAATCTCTACTACCGATAGTAATATTTGATATCCGACGTCAAAATACAACACGTCCAACGGACTGCAGGATACGAAACACTCGAAGTTGTCTGTCGGACGCGAGTTGCAATCGAGCAATAAGAATTCCATCAGAGTCAAGATGAGGCGTCTTTTTTTTTTTTTTGGTTTTCTTAGCGTACACCAATAGGTATACGTATCTGAACTTGCTCCGTTGCAGCTGCATCGGCTGTCGTAAAAATTTCTAAAATCGATGACCAAGAATCAATGGAATCGATTGACAGGTATTTGCAAAAATAGGATTACCTACATGTCATGTGCACACATGTTGGCCGGGCTCAGGACTTTCGGGAGCAATTTTCAGACTGGAATCCTTGGCACTGGATAGTGGATTTTTTTATTCCTGATTGGCCATCAATTATACTCGCAGCAGTTTTTTTTTACTCGATATATGTGTGTGTGCATGAAGTAGGTCAAATTCGTTATCAATTAGATGTTCTAACAAAAAAGCTGAAAAAAAAAAATTATACGACAAATAAGAAATAGAATTATTGTTTGAAAAACGGCGAGAAAAAAAAACTATGTGAGATGGTGTTTGAAAAATGATTTATTAATTAAATCGCATAGCTTGATAATTTAATATTAGGACTGAGGATTGGTAGATTTTCAGTTATCACAAGTTAAAAGATCCGCCCTCGCTTCTCAGCTGATGAAGGCAATGAGTACAAAATATATGAATAATGTAATATCATACAGTATAATAAAATGTGGCCCTAATTCATACGTTTGTAAATATACCTAATTAAGAAATATTAGTCATCGTGTCGTTTTATGTACATAAGTTATTTAATATAAATAAACGGAACCATTTGTAATGTACAAAATAATCGGAAAATTATACAAGAGTTTTTTTACTTGGATAAATGTGTCATGAAATGCTGTACATATTTACAAAATAATGCACGTACGATACATGCACATGATATTCATCTGACAAGCGCTTCTCATCCGAAATCACCCGTACCGGACGAAGCGAAACATCGAAAAATAGTTCAAACATCATCCACACTACAAATCCATTCTAACTTCTCACGCAAAATAGCTACATTTTATTTTGTTTTATTTTTTTTTTGACATCCTTGTTTTTATTTTTTTCATATTTTTGTTTTTCCTATTTATAACAGCGAAGAAAACTTTCCGAGTCCACGCTCAACACCTGCTCTACATCTTCGTCTATCGCACACCGCAGTTTGGTGAAAAACCCACGCGACGCAACGCTTGTGACGATAAACTAAATCAGCGCCTCGTGTCCCCAGATTCGGTCGACTTCGGATCAAGTTTTGATCGCCTCTTACGATCTCAGCATTCCTCCGTAGACGTCGTTGATATTTGAGTACTAGCGCCGCTGGAGAAGCTACTTCTGCACGTCTCGACGGTCAATGCTGTCTCCGGAACCTGCATGAACTGGACTTTTTCTTTGGGCCACCGGTTTCTACCGTACACGCAGCTGAATATGTTGTACTTGGCCTCCATTTCCAACTGGCTGAGATTGCTGCTGTGTCGCCTCTTGAGAACCTTCTTAGCCATCAGACTCCTGTTGTTTCTATAGGAGAGAGTTTTCTTGAAACAGAAGATCCTTCTCAACTCTTTTTTCACCCTCCTCGATCTGTAGCCGAACAAAAGCGGACTGACGTACGCGGCTAGGATCAGAAAGCTCAGAGCGGCCACGTCGTAATTGTGGGGAAGATTGTTGTCCCCCGACGTTGAAACTATCGGCAGGTTCCTGAGGATCAGGACCGCGGTGTACGGTGTCCAGCATATCAGCCCCATGACTATGACCAGTGCGCTGATCCTAGCCGCTCGCGTTTCCTCCCTGTACTTGAAGAGCGACGCGTTGCTGATTCGATACTTCAGCGAGTTTATGTAACTCGAAGTGCTTTTTATACTCGAGACGCGATGAAGGGGGATCTTGTTCGGCGGCGTTATAGTCACAACCGGCGCTACCCCCGCGTTGTTAGCATGACCGAAACCCAGGGACTCGGACTCTACGAAATTTTGCCCCGACGTATTTTTCAGGAAGATATCTTCGACGTGATCGAGCGCCGACTCGTTTCGGTTGTAAATGCCGTTCGCATATCGCCCGTTCATGGCCGACCGATTGACGCCGTGGTGGAAGCCGTTCTGAGACCTCGACTTTGCGTTGTGGTTCTCGACCGCGGCGCGTGACAAGATACCGCCGATTACCCCGGACCTATTACTACTTTGTACTATTTTCGACGATTTCGAGGATGCGGTTAATTGAGGCGGCCGGTGCGTCGGGACGACCTGATTCTCAGGTTCAGCCGAATCGGCGTCTACGGCCACTCGCAAGTCGCCGAAATTCCTGAACTCTCCCCGGTGATCGGCGGGAACGGAGAGTACGCTGTTTCCGAGCAAGGGAATCTGGTGGTAGTCCTCCCGGTCTTCGATGGAGTTCTGGCACTTGGACACCTCGATGTCTTCGAGTCTCCGGCTCTTAGTGAAGGTCAGCATCTCCTCTTCCTCGGGGTCGTCCTCGTCGGCGCTACTCGCGCCGCTCGAGTCCTCCGGTATCCTCAAGCGTTCGAGGTCCTTCCTCAGCATTTCTTCGCAAAGGATATCGTGGGACGATTTCCGCCTGATGTCCGGCCGGTCGCTGAACCTGCTACGTATATTGTCGTCCAGAAGCTTGGCCTCCTCTTGCTTCCCGAAAAATTCGGCCTTCAGGGCGGAAATAGGAACTTTACTCTCTTTGGTAGCGTCGCTTCTCACTGGTTTCTGCGGTGACACGTTGACTTTTTGGGAACCTACGGTAAAAACTACTCCGGTAGAAGGCTCCTCCTCGATCGCCGAGGTACAGAGCATCATTTCGGACCTTCTTCGCGGTATTTGACTAGTGCTCGTCTCCGTGCTTTCGTCGATCGACGACAGACTCGAGATCTTCGGTATCCTGCGAAAATCGTCGTTCGACAAATCTTCTCTCCCGGTGCCGTAATCCTCGCAGAAGCTCGACGACGAGAGCATCGGTCCGGATCCGGTACGCCTCGCGCGTTCCGAATTCTTATGCGCCGCCAGATAGATACTGACGTATATCCAACAGACGGCGACGAACGGAATCAGGTAAATAAAAAGACTGTAAAAAACTGCGTAAGCCAACCCGTAGGTCAGGTAACCGAGCAAGCTCTCCGAGGGCAGGGTGATGTTCGCCTCCTGGAAACTCTCCACAAATGTTCCGCCCAGGAACAACGTGGAGTTTTCGGCGAACTCCAGAGTCTTCTCGATCGTCGAGCTCCCGTTACTCTCGGTGACCTTGAATTCGCCCTCCACGTTGTAGTCGTCGGAAGTGTTGTCGAAGAGGATCGTGGAATCGACGGTGAAATCGAAGGTAGCGTTGATCAGGCTCATATTTTCCGACAGTTTGTAGTCTCCGATCGAAAGACCGTCGCTACAAGAAAGCCAAAGGCTCCGCGGATGGGGATTGAAGGCGGCGATGAGAGCCACGAAAACGGAGACCAGCCAAACGGATATGATGAGTACGCCGCATTTCAACTTGTCGATTCTCGTGCGATAACGGAGAGGATCGACTACTGCGAAGTACTGATCTATGGCGATCAGGAGAACCGAGAGCACGGAGGAGGCCATCGCCATGGCGCTCGCACCCTCCGAGATCACGCAGAGACCGAGATTGTAGGAAGCCGGCGGAGCATCCAGCATCAGTAGAGGCGTCAGGATCACGCAGGTCAACAAGTTCGAGGCGACCAAGTTCATCACGAATCTGCAACAGAAGATAACGAGCGTTGACAATTTTAAGCAGGGTGGACGAATGCGGGAGAGTGTTCGGCAACTACTTAGAGAGGCGGTGAGCGAAAATACTTTTGAGAATCACGCAATCCATTGTTCGCGAAATTGGACGTCAATGGGATTGCAGCGGATGCGCCGAAGCGGTTCACGTTGCACACCTACCACCGCGCTATGATTATTTCGCAGAAGTTTACAATTCAACGGTGCATTGATTGATGTTACATGAGTCACACGCTCGCGCTATAATTGACTGAGCATCTTCTGTCTGTTCCGTCTGACCTAGTCCAATCAGATCAAATAAACACCCTCATTCTCACAGCGTGTGTATACACAGCTATAACTGCATATTTATCGTTCAAGGCCGTTACGAGAGTGATGCCATCCACCGCGCTTGCAAAATTTTCAAGCTCGGTTAAAATCTCTCCTCCTACAATCACAATGCGCGATCTCTAATTCTGCTGTTTGAATTCTGGAACGGCAAACGAGAATATATCGATCCGATTGTATTTAACGGGGCGACTGACGTGACGGGGTGGCGGTATGTTTCAAATGATAACTAATAAGGTAGTGAGAAATGGGAGTGACGTTAAACACGCGTGATTTGCATCTATCTCTTTGACGGCTGAATGTTGGGCTTGGCAATTGGAGCGGAGATGCGTTTAGCCCTGACTAATGCAATATTGTTATTGTTGCCCCGATGACGTACGAACGGTGCAATATTGCAAGGGGACGTGATTTTAAAAGCTCGGACGAGACCCGATCGCTCTACCGCTCGAGGATGTCGTTAGCTAACGAGTCGTTTCAATTTTGACCGGTGCAAGCTGCGGTAACGACAACGCGTCCGAGACGGTCGAATCGAATCGGTCCGTCGGAATCGTATGCAAATTTCAGCGACGCATCGTTCCACCACCGGTACATACAAGATGTAGGTGTGCGTGTTCGGACATTCGAAAGGCCGAAATAGCCACCGTAGGCTTTCGTCGTTCGACGCGTGCGATCGACCCTTGTGAAATGATTCAATCGACGAGAAAAATCATTGACGGTTTACGTTATCTCGACGATAACCAAACATTCGCGAACCTTGCGAACGACGCGGAGAGACCGTTGCGTACGGATGTCCCTGATCTGGAAATTAATTTCTAGCAACTTTCCGGGTAAATTTCGAAAGCCAAGAAGGCGATATTCTATGCGTCCAGAAATCTTCGGACGACGTGGCGTACGATTGACCGATACGGGATACCGAGATGAAAAATTTTTATTTCAAAGATGCTTTCTAAAAATATACTAACCGTAGATACTCGGTGTTTTTATTTTCGAACGCAGTGGATGTATGAAAAATGACACGTGTCAAACTTTTTTCTACGGCATTCGTACGATTGGTTCAAATTTTCCGCGAACGGTATAAAATTTAATACAGACACTTGTCTGCGGTAGATAGTGATCGTTCGTGGGTTTGATGTCATCGGACTTAGGTCACGCGCGAAACACGAATCTAGAGATTGATCGGTGAGCGATACTTCCTTCGCAGAGTTTCGATTCATTGAATATGAGTAGGCGAACGCCGGGGAACCGTTTCACACAAATCGCATTAAGTGTAAAATCGAAGACTTTCTCCCTTGATTTATTCATCCATTTTTCAATTTTTCAACTAATATTCACAGCAAATATTAAAGTTCGTTAAAAAATCGCGTAGACATCGAGAGTTCGCGGTCGTCGGTCGTCGCGAAAATTCGAGACTCTTTTCCGATCATGGGCTAATCGAGATAGTTAGGTATGGATGCGAAATAATTTCAACGATTGCGGAGTTATTTGTATAACATCATCTCGCGAAAAATATGAAAATATATTCGACCGAACGCTCTCCTGTTTTGCGGGGTGCGCTAATCTTATACATCTTTAGCGGTGGTGCGCCAGGAGAGTTGTAACACCGCACTAATCCGACACTCCACTCTACTCCCGGAAGTGATGCTTGCAAAAACAGAGTCCTCTTCCAAAAATAATCGTAGCGTACAGCGTGGTAGGAGTCTCGATCTGTAGTTTGCCAAAATGTTAGAGAAAAAAAGAGAAAAAAAAAAAGAAAAAGAAGAAAAACTTGTGCAGGAAAATTCGAAGACGCAACAAACAGCTGCACAGCCAGAGAAGAAAAACAACTCGATTAAGCGTCACGAATAGTTTATCAAAAAATAAAACTAAAAGAAAAAAAAAAAAGAAAAACAACAACAACATACGTGTACGACACCAATAAGTGGATACATTGCTGCAGTAACGACGTGGAAAGCGAATTGTATATATTTTTAACATCGTGTAAGAAGAAAACCAAATGCGTCAGACGGGGGTGAAGCGAACGGGGGAATGTCAGTCTACGAAAAATTTTAAGTCAGGTGACGGTGAGTACGCAGCGGATAAACGATCCACTTCACGTTTGTTGTGATTTATTCAGATCGTAAAAACTATGAGGTCGGACGTTTTTCTGGGAAATTCATTCATACACGGTACATGGAGCTTACCGGTTGGATATCGTGCGGAGACCCGGTCGCCTGAGAAAGGCGAACAGAAGGGTCGCGTTGAGGAGGAAAGACCCGAACAGGACGACCGTCCAGAGCACCGTCGTGGTCCACCATCGTCCTCCTTCGAAATTCTCCGGCGCACCTCCATCCATTCATAAATAATTCGGCAACCCTGAAATCGAAAAGAAAAAAAAACACGTTCAATTGAAAGAGGACCAAAATTCTTCAGAGGGTAACTTTATATCGACGACTTTGTCGATTTTTACCGCCCTGCGGAAGCCAATCGCGGAACGTCGACGCGGTCGGACGCATCGATATTCAAGGGGCATAGAAAATCAACTATAAACCGCGACAAGCGAGGTGACAAGAAATATAGCGTCGACGTCAAGTCTAATTGGCGAGTACATCCGGTATCGCGGAGCCTATGCAGTAACCGTTAACGTTAACGTTCGTACCAAATGTCGATGTGTGACGTGGTCATGTGAAAGCTATTCGTCCTCTCGATTGAAACTTAAACGACAGCGAGACCAGAACTTAGTTCTGTTTATCGATTCGAAAATTTTCCGTCCGATCTTTGGGAGAGACGCGCGCGAACGGTGATTCGCGGAATTCCGTCCGCGTAAGAGTTGAACGTGACAATATTTTGGAAAATGAAGTGAGTTGAGTCGAAATGATGCGAGAACGAATTCCCACAGTGTCTTTTTCGTTCGTCGCCGATTTTGGCATCGACACCTACGCCGTACTCTGGCCGATGTCCAAATCCTAGATATTGTCGGTGACATGAAATAGCCGATAAATGACCTTCCATTAAAAATCACGTGTCAAAAACCGTGCACATCGTGCTCGACGAATAACGCTCTTGACTTCTCTCAATTATACGAGAACTCTTGTAACGAGGCGTGTAATTTAATTCAAGCGACACATCCTTGTTGTGTGATTATTTCGTAGATTTCATACGGCAAAGACAGCGTGTGAATTCGGAAAATGGTCATTCCTGTTCTCTCTCTCTCTCTACTTCACGAGAGGCCATTTTCCGAAAGTCCGTCGAAGCGTATGGAAAAATTTTCCCAAATGATTCGTATCGGAGGTTCGGCGGACGGTGGGCAGTGGGGTGAAAATTTTCCGGTCCCCCAATCGGGGCTACCCTATGTGACAATCAATCGGTATTGGGGGAAAAGCAAAAACGAAAAAAAAAAAAAAAAGGTTGAAAATAAAACCACTGGACGGTAAATGAGCGAAAAAAAAATTCATGAATATTAAGACTCACCGGTCACCGCACGCAGTCGACTGGTTCCAACTCTACGCAATATCGACTTCGCGAGAAATATATTTTTAAACACTGTCAGCCGACAGGAAAAACCGGCATAAATAATTCTATCCTAGAAAAGAGTAAGTAACTTTGAGGATCGCAGACGTGGCTCGAGAGATTGACTGCCCCACGCTCCGTGTAATTGGACTATTAAATTAGGCCTTTGCGGTCTGCCGTTAATGTGAAATGATATATCGTATGTCGATGTATGTAACATGTATGTGTAGTATAGATCCATCCAACGTCCAATCTTAAAGGTATAAGTTGACGGGTGGACAAAGTTAGAAAGTATTATTCGTTCGCATCCTACGCTCGCATCCCTTCCTCGTACGGTGTATTTTTAAGTATGAAACACATCGCCGAGTGAGCGGATTTATTGGCGTAAAGAACCCGCGGATCGATCAAAGATGCATAATATGATTGCGAACGACGCCGCAAACGACCGCTGAAATTGCAAAATAAAGAACAGTGTAATGAAACACGAATTCGTGCACGTGCGAAAAACGAATGTATGTACATAGAAAATCCGAAATTTCGGATAACAGCGTCCAATTCCGCGGCTTCCTAATACGATAACGCCGTTTCATAATATCGGCGAAATGTCGCAAAGACCGTTAAAATATCCCGGGCAACTCTACACACTCCCGATCACGTTTTCATCGATCCAGGTTTTAGCCGCGATGACGTAAACTAGCAAAAGAGTATTATTTAGTAATACATACGTGCCTACGCATCCGGTAAACCTCCGCGTGTATGGAAATACGCGCTCCATGTGTTACACGTGTATTAATTTGTTTTATTCATTTTTTCATCTTTTTCTTTACCTTTTTTTTTTTTCTCTCGTTTCTTTCTTGCCACCTAACGATAAGAACCAAAGAGGGAACGGATAGCTCCGAAGTGTCTGTGAAACGATCTGCCCACATACGTTCGAAGTGTCTTCCGATCGCTCCGACGTCCCATCGGGCGAAGGAAGCCGTTCACCTGACCTCACCGCTACGCGGCCCGTAACACCCATACTCGGCCCGTGGGAGTAAATTTTTCACACCCCGTACACACGCGCTTGACCAACACCGAGTTCGCTTTGCGCCATACCAATGAGGAGTTACGCCGAAGCGCGAGATTTTTAACCCACTCGCAATTCGCGATATCCGATCGTCCGAGTCCGGTCGACCCGTCGAACGCCGGATTCGGGTGTGCGAATTTCGTTTTTTTTTTTAATGACTTTTCATTTTATTTCATTTCGTTTCCCTGCGATCCTGAGATTCGCCGCGATGTACAATTTATCATCACGAATAATGGCACGCGTAAGTTGGAGGGAAAAATTTTGTTCGAATAATTTGTATCGGAGCTAAGAAATAATGGTGAAAACAAGCGTTGGTCAACTTGCAACGAAATTGAGTAAGAGCGGGTAAATTCCACGATTCGAATCGTATTCGAATTCATGAAATGTCACAGCTGTATAACATTCGACGCCGTTTGTCTTTCGACGATTGTACCACCCGGCCATAAAAGTTCTCTCGAATAAACCGGTAGCGGTTCGATAAAGCGGCTATTATTCCAAAGGTAACGGAACGAACTGTGGATTAATCGATCGATATAATTGTTGATCCAAAACCGTAGATAATAAATCATCGACTACTATTAACGCCACGTCATCCTCCCGACCAAAGTTCAACCGAGTTCAAACTGAAATTGATTAATGAGCTTTCGGTTATGGAATATTTCTACAAAAAAAAAACTTCAGAGCTAAACGCTGCGACTGACGTTAAGAAATATTCCACTCTCTTGCGGCAGGAAATACCCTCGATATTTGAATTAGAAAATCGTGCGATGCCGCGTTTAAAGTGTATATATATATATATATACGCGCGACACAAATACCGCCTAATTTTAATAACTGACCCACAGCGAGAAATTATGAGAATTTTTTTACCTTTTCATTTCTTTTTTTTTTGTTTTCTTTTTCTTTTTTTTTTTTTTCCCCTCTTATTATTAACGAATTTTGACGTATATACTGTTGGCAAAGCCCGTTCCAAGAAATTCTAAATTACTACACCTCTGTCTCTCTGCGTTGTACGAGCGTATGGAAATTTTCACACCGTCAAACGAACCCACTTTATTATATTCCTTGAGCGATATATCGATCGAAAGAGGTGACTCTGTGTTTTTCCGTTCGATGCCATCGCCATCGCCAACGTTCGTTTGCTTCACTTTCCAATTCGACGAGTGCACGAATGTGGTACAATAATAATTACGATCTTAAGCACCGAAATCGTCCGACAATAAAATTCCAATTAGGAATGAAAAAAGACTCGATCACTCGTAGTACCGTTCGATGTATTAATGAGGAACTTTATACCCGTCTGTATACCAGCTACGTGGTCAGCGGACGGTGAAAAATCGGACGCATGTAGAGATACCGAGCGGTGCGTATGTACATGTGAAACGTACATATCGCAATAAAATACTTGTTCAAATGTGTGTTACAGGGAGTGAGTTCCGGTTTTGAAATTTTCCCGAAAAACACGAATCCGGCGACTGCGAAATTGGGTTACGATTTTATCTCAGATCTGTGCTCTCGCAAACGGCAATTATTTGACGATAACTCGATCATTCCGCGACGGAGAGATCGGTTTATTGGGCGAATACAAGAATAACGATTTCGATTTTTGGTCGGAAAATCGAAAATAATTAAAAGCTCGCCCGCGCGACGATAGTATAGGTATCGAATTTTTGAATTTGTCTCTCCAGCTGCATCTACGAAAATAAAGCTGTGTTCAATTATTTACTTTCGGTTAATTAGTCAATAAATCTCCCCTCGATCTCGGCTTTTCCAGCTGTTCCTCTCTCATCATCATTGATTATTTATAGGCATCGGTTGGACTGCTTCTCCGATCTACATATATATGTATACGTATATTCGTGGTCCTCGTAATACAACAGCCATGAAAAGCTAACTATTCGTTCGTGTCATTTGACGATAAAGTACACAAAGCGCACTCCTTCATTTGACGACAATTCAAAGAGGACACGTCGTCCAAAACTGATTAATTTGATCATCATCGACTGTCAAAGAGGGCTTGAACAAATCTGTCCGCCCACTATACTTTGACGATTAATCGATAAATATCGATCGAAGTGGAAATAATTTACTAGATATACGAAGGTAATGATCTGATTGTGAAACCATTGTTGTGTTGTTTTTTTTTTTTGCTTCGCGTTGAGTTATTTTTACACAATTCACTTCCGCCAGAGCGTAGGCCGGCGAGCAAAGGCTAGTCGGAAGGTCAAACAAACGTCACGCACCTGTGGCCCGCTCGTTAAAATTCCGCCATTCTAAAAAGTGGACTCGGAAAAGGCATTCCGATGAATGCGATCATCGGTCCTTCATCCAGCACACTGGATATTTCGCTCGATAGCTTCCGTTGGGCGTATGCCGCTACTGATTCAAAATCGAAGGGCAGAAGGGCGGTGCGACATCAGTTCAACGAGGATCCAGTCCTCCGAATTCAAAATGACGAGGGTACCGCTACGACTTTGGATTATTCGTGACCAATGGCAAATCACGCGATCCCGTCGTATATGACAGCGCAACCTTTGACTGACCTCACGCCAACCTTGGCGTCCCTTCCTAGAGTACCATTAATATATGGCTCGCGATTGGATTGTGTAAGCTCTCTGGACTGCGAAGCTTTTGCCATTATCGTTGTGTCTTTTTTGCTCACTTTTTCCATTCCGTTGGTTGGAGTGTATTTTTTTTTTCTTCTTTTCTTTTTGTCTCGTCGTCAGATCGCTTCGATAAGAACACGGATTTACTCGATTCGGCTGGTCGTCATTTTGTGAAAACCCGATGTCACATGCGAAACAGTGAGTCACATTCGCAATATTTTACATTTCTAACTCGTCTGTCCCCGCGTCTTCGAATTGATTGGTTTTCATTTCATCGTTGAGATAATTTTGCAACGCCGTCGCGCTTTTCAATGGACAGGAAATGATATTTACTCTAATTGTGCAGAGACGCGAAGAAAGAGGCGATGCGCGGTTTCGATTCATTCTTATTCCGGTCGTCGATTAATTGCGTCCGTTCTTACCACGTGTCAATTTCAGAATTCTAATTTATTCTCGCGTAATAGAATCCATTCATGTTGGTATCTGATACGGGTCTGGCTCAGTTTTGTATGGTAATATAGTAAAACGGTGCGCGCGATCGTACGCGATCGTGTTTTCAAGAAGAATTCGAATCGGTGTTGTTCGTTTGACGAGTGCGTCGGTACCGTTGATAAATTAATGAAAATTTAGACGGTGTGTTCGTCATACATTTTCCGCGAAGAAGAACGCAGAGGAACGGGTTTGCGTCAGAATTATAAGAAATCGTGTACGGTACAATGGAAGCTCCGCGCGAAGTTGAAAATACGATTTTGGAGAACAATAAGACGTTAAGTAGGTAAAACGAATTTTCCGCGATATTACGTACAACATAATTGTGTACATCGCGGCAACAGAACAATATTATGCTACCGTGAAGAGCTTCCACAAGATCGCCTAAAATTAACTTTGCGAATAAAGGAATGTGTGTAACAATAACGAATCGTGTGTATATATATATATGGTACGTATCAAAATTTCGTCACGTTCATATTCCCACCGTCGACACATAAATATTTTCGCGGATTTTTAATATCGTTGTTTTACCTTTTTCCCGTACAATATGATCTCTCGTTATTTCTCTAAATGAACGTCATTGTTCCATTGAATTTACGGTTACGCGCGCCTATCTTCGATACGATTCGTAGGTATATACCGGCAATTTCTGCGAATGCAAATTAATATTTTTACATGTAAATGGGAGTACGTAAGGTGAAAATGTCAGTGACCGATACTGTTTCGAAAATTTCGGAATACCGCGTCAATTATTCAAATGAACGTTGTACGTGCAGTGGATATTTTACGCACCTCGTATTTCTGTACCTCGATACGCACAAGATGGAAATGATATCTCCGAGCCCCGCGGGAATCGAGACACGGTGAAGAAATATTTGAACAATTTTAGGATTCTGAATAAAAAGAAAAAAAAAACAAAAAAAAAACGAACATTGACCGGGTGTCAATTTCGATACGAATGGCGTAACACACCGCCGAGGTCAGAGATTTCATTTCCCCTTCGAATTCTCACTCCTATTTTCCACACAATCAGAGATATCGTATTCGCAGTTTGCACAGGTTAATTAAAAAGGATGAAAAACGGTTTGAACTTCTGATTCAGTTCGGGACACGACGGTTCGGAGTTTTTTTTTTTTTTTTTTTTTTTTTTTAAAAAAAAGGTCAGGACGACGCGGGTCGTACTTAAAAAACAAACATGATTCTTTCGTCAGATCGAAGATACAATGAATCGAATTTGTAAGGACACGGCCCGAGCGCGTGCGGATTCGATGCACGGGCTATTAAAAGACGCCGAAGCGAATACAAAAATCTCAAGGTATCGCTAGCATAGATTTCGTTTCACGTGGCAAAAATACATATTCTTTTTTTTGTGTTTTTTTTTACAAACACATCGCTCGTCCGTTCCAAGGAAAAATTAAGACGAGCGTCTGCTTATAATGAATGTAATACTATTCGCGCTGATATCACCGACTTCGAGCCAACGCGATATCGGCGCGCCCACGAGATTGCTACACATCGCCGCGAAAGCAAATAACTCTACTAGCAACCGTCTCGAAACTGTCCTAAGGTTTTCGTCGAGCTTATTCATCCTACCGAGGTTTGATAAACGGAAGTTATTTTTTCATTTGTTGTTTTTTTCTCACAAAAATAACATTCCCTCGTAAAAAATACTAAACTTTGCAGTCGGCCGAGACTTTTTACAACAATTTATAATATTCGTCCGCGACGAGATGACGAAGAGGTGGTAACAGTTTGCGATTTTTATATATATATATATCTCTTACGTATTTCAATTACGAAGGAATCTTTGTATTCGAGATTTATTATTCGAAAATAAATCTGTAGACGTTCGTTCGTTTTTTCTTGTTCTTTTTACCTCTCAATGTATAAACAACCGCTCGCGAGGATACACGGTGTGAACTCTCCGTTTCCAAAATTGCAGTTTATTTTGTTTCTTCCGAGTGGCAAAATCGTTCGTCCGTACGTGTGTCACAGTAACGGGACCGGATCGTTTCTTTCGTTTTCCGAAGAGGTCGAAATTCCGCATACAATTTTTACCGATCGCGATCGTGAGGTCAACTCGAACCGTAAGATATCTCGTTCCGATCGTTTCTACACATGTTTTATTTCTATATACATACGGATACGGTGGGCGACCGTAGTGTTTCGGTTGCGTAAGAAATGGACCCGAGAAATGAACATGTATAATAGATCGGATACGATCTCCTCGGGAACAATTCCCTTTGCCGAAGTTACGAGTGAGAGAAATAAACTCTTCCAACTGGCATCAATCAAAGTGGGGTACGCAATCGTCGTATCATCCATTTCAACATTATTTATATACCCCCCACACGGCTCGGGGAAACCGGATGGGAGTATTGAAGTTAAATTTAGAATTTTTCGTCGCGAATTATTCCAGTGGCCTAATTCTTTTCGACCTATTTCTCCCCTCTTTTTTATTTTTATTATTTTCATTTATTTTATTTTTTTATTTTTTTATTTTTTTGTTTTGTTCAACGAATGGTAAACCCATTCGATTTATCGCGCCGACGAGTTCACTCGCATCGTCATATTTGCTAATCATTTCTACAGCGAGTCAGATCCGACGATCGCTTATGCTATACGCTACGCCGACTCTGGATATGAGAATTGAACGAAAAATTAAATTTCTTTTTTTTGCTGACTCGATGGAACCAGTAGAATCTCACGATTTTCAATGTACGCTCGATTTTAGGTAGCGCACGTATAGCGAGATCGACGCGTTTTGGCTGCGTCATTTTTCCTAGTCCGACATCGCAGCCGATTACTCACTTTCAGAGTTGTCTCGTTTTATCATTGTCCATATTATAATCAGCGACGTGGGTAGTGTGGCGTCGGAACGCGCACCTATCGCAATCAGAGGCTATCGTAATTATATGTGACAACTTCTTCGCCGAAGGATAAGAACTGCACGAGCGGATAAATCGACGCTCTCATCGGGCTCTCAGCTGTTCAATTTTTCTCCTCTCTGCACCCCGATTCTTTGGTATACAACGATGAAATCAGCGGTGGTCCGGCTCGCGTCTCTCGTCACACGATCCGTCCAGCGATTTCGTCTGGTTACGTCGATTTATCGCGACGGGTTACGGGGTGGTCGTATCGAGTGGATATCGAGAAACGCCGTTCGAAAATTTAGCCGACGAACCGTTTTTGAATCTCATGATTTACTTTACGACCATCCCGTGCATCGGTTGTAAAAAAAAAAAAAGCGCTATCCGTGTATGAATTACACCCGATAGTTGTTACGAATATCAATGACGCGAAAACTAATAAATTAATGGAAAGAAAATCGTCGGCAGGAAATGAAACATCAGGAATCAAATGACAGTTAATGACTGTGATGTTTTATAAATCACGTCAAGCTTCTTCATTAGGTATACTTGTATCGGAGATCGCCAACCGGTTACTAAAATATGTCAATTACTTATATAACGTTCGATATTCTAATGATTAATGCATAACTACCATGACGGTATGGAATGGTCGCGAGGCGAGGATGATGAAAAAGCGTTAAAATCACTAATATAACAGAGAGCCGTAGCGCATGCGACGATACGCGTGTAATTCTCCAGGTAAATGCGACTGCAATTGGATTTTATAATCTCAACCTACTTATACTAGTCGTCTCACTTCGCCTTTTCCGTGTTCGTACGCCGGTGCTATATCGTCCGTTACCGTACAGAAGATCGCCGTGAAACAGGGATAACCAGTTTTCTTGTAGTCGGATGAAAAAAAAATGAAATTTTTTTTTCATTTCGCCAACAATAAGTGCGAGCGTGCCCACCACTTTAAAATTACAAATTCAGATTCTCCTTGTTTTATTGTGTTCACCGTTAAAAGAAAAAATAGAAAATAGTCCCCGATCGGATTACGTAACGAAGATACGCTCAACTGTTTGCCCATTCTGAAGAATCTTTGCAACCGATGAATTTTCGAAGAGGGTTCGCGGTTTTTTTTTCATATACGAGAATCGAACATTCGTAATAGGGGAAGTCGCGGAATCGACGTTACCCGGGAAAGTTCGAACTTACGAGGGAACATCGAGCTCAAGTTTGTTCCCTGCACATATTGATGTATGCAAAAAGATGACGTAAAGGTTACTTTTACACCGTTTACGCATATACGCATAGCATTTTTGTCTTACGTTCCGCAAACGCATGGTTAAAAATGTCAGAGGTGGAAATCTCGTTCTGAGTACCTACTAATTTCTTCCTGACGAATTCAACTGGAATTCTTTGTTCCAATTATAGACGCGTCGCACGCGAATATGCCTCTTTTACAAACCTCCGATGAAAGAAAAATTCTTCCTCCGCGCAACCGAGCTCGACCCCAAAAAAATTTCATTGTACCTCGCATCGACTGAGAGTGTTGCCGGTTTTACAATCGGCGGCACCGCCTCCTTCTCCCCTCCTGGAAACGTATCGTTGAATTTTCGAACAACAAATGTAGGTACATACGCGCGACGTTTCCATATTTAATCGGCTAGATTTCGAAGTTCTTTCGCACGCGGAATACCGACGTCGGGGTTTCCTTGAGTGCAGGCTACATACGTATATACACGTATGTACGTTACAACGTTCTTGAGTTATGCGATAAATGGCTGTCTACAGAAAATTTAGAGAACATATACATAGTCGGGTTAGTCCTTGGCGTGAAGTGTGCAGTTTTAAAACGTGCGTCAATCCAGCCCCGCCGAACGTGTTACCCCTCGCATACTCGCCGATACACGTTGAACGTACACGTTTACACTCACACGTATTATCACAGTCATTCTCCTACGCGTATGAGTTCTTCAAATAGTATAATTACGGACGGACGATTTAGCGCTTAAGATTTTATGATGTGCGACGACAAAAAAAAAAACAAGAAAAAAAAAATATATATATATCGCACGAATGCAAGACATCGATCGCACGAACTGAAAAGCGACCATAAAAAGTTTGACAACGATCGGCTAAATTGACCCGAAAATCATCATCGCATCGATGAAATTTTATAGTCGAATGATTCACGATTAGGCGTGAAATTCTTTACTTGCATTCGTCGGATTATCCCAAAAGCCTAGCGTGCTGGACGTATATTTCCCTGGTCCAAGATGTAACGTAAGTCAGCGTTGGTCAGGTCAGTTCAGAGAGCGTTTAACGAAACGCCGGTTTCGCAGAGAAGCACGATGACGTCAACCAAGAATAGGCAAATAGTAGCAAACAACTTTCCACTGGAAGAAATATAGCCCCGGGCGCCGAAACCGTACGTCGGGGATGATAAATCCGAGCTCTTCGATGATTTTTTTTTTTATTGTTTTTACATCCTCCTCGCCTAATTTCATAGGCCGATTCGCAACCTACGGCAAGAAATGGAAAGCGGATCGTTCATTAACGCTTCAAAGATTCTTGTCTCATCCCGAGATAAAGATGACGTTCCGTGACATTTCGATTTCGTATACACGCGTATGCGGCGTTTTTTTCTTTTATTTCCCACCAATTCTCACCATCCCACGATGTTCGATTCGGGACTCCGAGTCCAATCGGACTTCAAACTGGCGGGAGAAATGTCCGCCGTCCGGCGGTATGATTACAGGGGATGTGGATAAGCCATAGGCGAATCAGGTATACTTACATCATTAACGAAATTAATTAAAACCGTAATAAAACGAGAGAGAGGAGCCCACTTTGCATGCTAGCCTTGATATGGTGATATGGTGTTAGTTAGCTTCCTGGTATCGATTCGTATGAACATCGGCAGCACGTGGCAAAGTTCGGTAATTAAGGATACCTAGTTTGTATGCAGAGTTCGGTAAAGTTCGCCTCGCAGCTATATAACTATATTGCGGACGAATATATATGTACTGCAATCAGATTGATTTTTTATCAAAAAATTTTTTCAACCTATAAATTAACTATGTAAAATTTCTTACCGGAGAATGTAACCTTTTCTACTATAATTTGGTATAAATATGTACAAAATATTCTAATTCATTCATGTAATTCTGAAATGACAGAGTTCATTTTACTGCATGATTTAAAAAAAAAAAAAAAAAAAAAAAAACCAGGAACATTACAGCGTGCAGAACAAAGCTTCTTTTATATTTCATGACGTCCACCCTCGACGCAGGTTCAATTTGGATCGAGATTAGATACATTTTTTTTTATTTATTTTTTTTCTTTTTCACTTGGGCAAATTTTTTGTCGTTAACGATCATATAATCGACCGGCGGGCCGTGGATTCGTGGACCAGATATCGATCGACGCGGAACTGAAGGAAGGCCAACGTCACTTAAGCAAAAATATCGATTGATATACTTTATAATTATTTAAGAATTGATCGACAACCGGCAGATCAAATAACGGTTGGCAATAAATCGACTCGCGTATTGGAATCTTTCGGTATCGAGACCGTAACAAATTCATCGTCTATTGTCGACTCATTATTGGAATAATTTCTGTAAACTGATATTAATTTCCACGACGATCGTATGAAATCGACGGTGCAGCGTTTCTCATTGCGTGAATAATGCATAAACATTTATAGCTTACAATGTGAATCTGCTCAGCATACAACGACCTTAACCTTTTCGCTCTACGTGATCGATGCGATATGTTCTAATCATACATAAATATATGCGCAATTAGGGCCCATATTTTCCCGAAGCATTAGAAATTGTGAAAATTAGGTTGTCATTCGGGGGGGGTTTTTTTTCTGCCTAAAAACTGACGGAAAAGGAAGGCAAATTTTGCCGTTGGCGGGGTCGATCGCGCACGGCACGGCATACATATAAAAAATTAAAAAGAATTAGAAGTGAATATCAAAGTAATAAATATGAATAAACATGGCCTTCTCTCAGCCTCCTTTGAAATTATTACATAAAACTAGATTCGATCACGCGTATACAGCACTCCGCTCCCTGATGTGCGTGAGAGGAAGGGCCTACCTTCGATCGATCTGTGAATTAGATCAGAAAATATTCCACCGTGTGTACGATCCGATGGTGTTTATCATGCGATTAAGTCAACGACGATCAAATGTAGCATAGGTTATTATACACCTACAGTCATTTAGGCGGACGAATCAGAGTGAAAAATTTATCGTGGTTCAGTTCTTGTACCGTAAAACTGCCCCGCGGTGCATCAAAATTTTGAAGGCGTTATGGTAATGAGAAACTAGATATTTGATATGAATATCGAGTTTTGGATTTCTGGGACTCGTAGCATAATAAAAAAAAAAAAAACAAGAGTTATTTCCATTTAATTGATATCAGAATCGAATTAAATACTGATCGCGAAGCGTTATTCAGTTTGTCAAAATTTCATGAGAATGAGTAAAATTCGTGTAACGTTCACTAAAAGTTTTTTCCAAGCTTCATTCGCTAACATTTTTACATCAGATTCTCAGTGATGAAATACAAACGCGAATCGTTGAAAGGGAAGAATAGAAAAAAAGAACAAATACTCGCGATAAAGTAGAAGCTTCCCTTGTCATTCCAAATTTTCCTTCCAATTACGGTAACAGCAGTGGCGGTTGCATGCTGAGATTTTTGGTCGGGGCGAGGGAGAATCACGATGAAAAACATGGAGTGGCTGGTTACTCAATCAGCTGGTTTCGATCTATTACATAATCGCACCGATCGACGCCGGCTAATGTCCAAACTATACAGACTGACGAGTCGAGTTTTGTCGAGTTTAAATTCTACTCGTTCGACATTAGGTATGGCATTCGAGGACTACGAACCGAAAGGGCATGGTTCGAATAAAGTCTTTTTTTACCACATGTTCCACTTGAACCACTCAATTTTCATGGGTTTTCATCGACTTTGTTCAGTTCTGTGGGTTTCGCATTTACAGCATAAAATCAATTGAAAATCAAAAGAGTTTGGATTAAGGTTTCCAGCTCTGGAGATGATCGGATACCCGATGACGATCACTCGAACAATGAAGATTCGAGGATTGATTGATATTCTTTGGAAATATGGAGACAAAAAAATATATATATCACGATGGAAAAAATCACTTTATAAGAGAACACAGAATATCCGAACGTGACGCGTTATTACTTATTCCCGTAATAAATTCATTTATCAAAATGTGGCATAATGGAATGAATAATTCTCCATCTAATGAATAAGCTACAGTATCACCGATAAAATTCTAGTCTGAAAGTCACTGCCGTTCGATTCCTTTGTTCATTTGGCCCTGGCTCACTATCGCGGTATAAAATGAATAATCAACGGTATAGAAGGAATGCCTACCGCGAGCCATTTTCAAACAGAAACTCGCAAATCATCATTTTTTGTAACGTACACAAAAAATGAGTATTGAAAAATATGAACCCGTATACGTTGTGCGGTTGAAAAAAAACTAATGAAATTCGATTTGCTGACACTATACACCCGCCATAATATCAAAATCATTGGTATTTCTCGTCACCGTTATCATTGTCGCGGCTGGTCGTTGATATTCGGAATTATCATAAAAGGAACAAGTAATACGTCTTCAATTAATGAACGGTAATACATTAAAATGGATCAATTCATTTTATCTATTCCGGCGCCATACCGGCTACTACTACTCTCTCTTGTTTCAGGCGAGGGATGTGTTTGTACAATTTACTACAACAACATTCCGGATCTATTTCGTTTCATTTCGTACAACTATGCATAGAGATTCCGTTCGGACTGTTGCCACAGCCTGCACGAAGCCGGAGCCAAGTGTTACCGTACATCATAATTATTTCGAATGCTAGAATCTCGCGAACCGTGCATACGTATAGATGTAAAATCTACGTTGGATCGCGTGTATCACAATCCGGTTCTCTCGTACAAGGTACAAATTAATAATTCTACGCGACTTCCGGGTTGGTTTTCTTAAAATTCACCGACAATGAGCCAAAGTATCCAGTGGACGCGGCCGGTTATTATGCAAACTTTCCATCGACGTGATTGACCGACTGCACGCTCGTAACAGTGATGAATAAATTTGAACTACAAAAGTAAAAGCCGCGTATAACGCACGCATTCCATCTCCTTATATTTTTTTAATTCTCTCCTCTTGTTTTTTTTTTTTTTTTCCACCTCTCTCTCTCTGCAAACTGAACATTGCAGCGTGTTGCAGTTGCGGATAATTATTCAACGGTGAAACGTGGGCGTGATAGCTGCCGCTGAGTTTAGAGGCGTTATTGTGTCGAGTCTTGTGTGTCCCTTCCAGCGTATTGCTGCCAAGCGATGATATAATTCTTGATGATATTTGACACCGGGGCGACTGCGGGCGTATCTCTAACGAGCGCAGAGATCGCACTGGGATCGAAGTCGCTCCCGTAGGGTACACGAAAGCGAATGGACCGAAATTATGAGGTCAATCTTTAGAGTCGTAAAGTCATACGCTCTCCGTGGTTCGAATACCAATGTCACGCTAGCTCGCACGCCCGGGCGAAAACACGTAACGACGTGGGTACAACAAACTCCGGACGTTTAATTGAGCTTCCAAAAAATTTGAACCACCGAACAGAAGTGGCGTCGCGTCGCCCTCGCGCTCCCTCGTTACGACATTCGTAAATTGAATAAAAGAATAAATAAACGAACAAGCGAGTAGAAATAAACCGACGGTAAATAAGGCGGCACCGGCCTGAAACGGACGCGCGAGCCGAACTCCAAAATTTGTTCGGCGGAAGAATCGTCTGAATGGAAAATTAAAAGTGAGCGAGGTACAGCGCTGGCCTCAACCAGTTCGTGTATCAGCTCCGGGCCGCGGCGCTAACGATTTTTGATTAACCGCTGGTTCAATTTATTTTTCCACAATCGGAGACTAATGAGCGTCGAAGCAAATTAACCTTAAGAAAGAATGGAATCGAATTCAAGGTCCTCCGTCGGCGGCGAATAAAGTGGGATCGTTCTCAGAGTCGGACCACGAATACGCAAAGGAGTCAAACTCGCGTTATTTTCTATTCCGCGGTTTTTTTCCTCTCCACGTAGTATTTGTGAATTGAAGTTAGGCGTGTGACTCGTACGATTGCGTGCGACAATTAGTAAAACAGCTGGTGGGTCGGAATTAATTCGACGCTCATGTACACAATCGTATGCGAGAGTGATTCTTATTTTTTTCGTATATACCGACACGAAGATTCGTTGAGTAATTACGCAAAACCATAGATATGACTCGATGAAACAAAAACGCGTGTAAGAGTCGGTTAATAAAAATTTCAAACGAATCAATTAACCGACGTAGTGGTTAACCCGAGGATAGAAGTCCGGCGAATCTACAGTTTCAGTCCAACAGTATACAAACGAAATACGGAGTTTGGACTCCATTGATCGTAGAGGGTGCGCTGCAGTAAACTAACGCTAAAAAATGAGGAGGGTGAACGACGAGAAGGGTTCGAAAATTGAATTGCGCGGATCCCCGACTGTGCTGTAATATCTTCGTTACGTTGGAAGCTGAGAACTGAGACCGTAAAAACAATATCTAAACCCGCGCAGTATTTCGATTCGAGTGATCCCAACGGCACGAAACGACCGTTTTCACTTTATATTTCAAGATGGATTCATGTACTATGGATATACGGCACTCGTACCGGTAGTTTCATGGTACATCGGAGGCAGCTGTCGCACGGTAAGCAGGATTCTCAGAATTATATTTTCCCGATGCGTCAGAAGGAGGTCCTGGTCATAAACAGCGTCTCCGAATCAATGAAAAATTTGAATCGCCAACAGGTTTCCTTTCAAGCGATAAAAGCTCATCGTCGTCGTGGGGTGGAAGACCCTGGATTATATGGACGACGACCGTGAAACTTACCGGACTACGAGAGAAGCGATTTCCTGCACACGAGCCGCTCGAAGAGGGGACGACGGAATTCACCTATGACTCACCGCGTAGCGTACCCTGGTCATCGCACCGTGATTTTTTTCGCTCCCCTCTTCGACCACCGTGATCCTTGATTCCGCGCTCATATTTTATTCTCTAACATTTTTATTGTTCCCGTTTTTTTCTTTCCTCGACATCGCGGCGTTGGGGCATCACCGGCCACGTATCGACGACGATCATCGAATACAATCTTTGTGAGTAACAACAACAAGTTGTAAGAATGTCGTTGCCGCGCGGATCAACTGGTAGGGATATTTCGTTCCCGGGGTTGTTCCGCGACGTTGAGTCAACGTTGCGGAAGTAACGGAAGTTGCGATACGCACACGCCTGTTATTCGCAAAGAGGAAATACGTGATTCGCGCGATGAAGAATGCAGATTTATCGAATGAAAAAGGAAATGGAAGAATCGACGGATGTGTACGGTACGAATTGTTACATTCCACGAGGTTTCGAGTATCATCCGCAGGGGTCTTTGCACCCGCGACATAAATTTAGGGTTGACCGTATCGGGCAAATAAATTAACGGTCTCCGAGTCGTTTCGAAGAGTCGAAGACTCTTTCGACGTCGAAGGGACCGGTGCAACTCATCGGTGCGTCGCGGCTTCGGTCGCCGAGTGAAATTTCATTGGCTCCGCCGGCGGGCGGGCGGGCGGGCGGGCGGTTAAAAGAGATCGAGCGTGTGTTGATCGTGTGGGGCAGGTTGTCGGGTTAGGAATGCAGTCTGGGTCGTGCATGCGACTCGCGGAGAGTCACGATAGACTGATGGCAACGACCTGAACGCGGAGAAGCCAAGAATATACTCGACTCTACTGCGCAGCCCGATTCACCCCAACTGTATCGCCACGGTGCAACTCATCGATTTTAATTTTCATCTCCGGTGGATTCCGGCGCCCCCTGTTACTGAATAGACAAAATAGGGGATATTACCGTTAATCCGAAAAGCCCAGAATCGAATAGGCGAACCCTGTATGTATGTACGTACCCCTGCACGTGAAAATGGACACGGGGTGCGAGCGATGGGTTCCCATCCTTGAAAGGGAATAAAAGTGGCGAGATCGGATCGCTGAAAGAACTTTTCCATCGAAATGAATCGGCGCGTACTCGATGCCGAACGTTTGCCTCGCAAACGCTCACACCGATCGATCGGATTATACGGTTCGATGCGTTCGGCAAAAACTCGCGTAATGCATCGACGTTGGATTCGACGTTTCCTGCAGAAGGAACACGTCGAATGCGTCCTGCGTCATCCAGGCCGCTGCAGCAGCCTAGAAATCGATACAGCATCCCTTCCGTCTATACGGCCCTTCGAGCCAAACTAGATTTGCCTTCGTCGACGGGAACTCGTATATTGACACTCAAAATCTGGACGTATGCGTACGATAGTTGGATTTTTTGAATAAATGATTTCACCTAACCAGATCGGCAACTATCTATGGATATTCCTTATTTTTTTTTTTTTCGTCCTTTATCGTCCGGTCTCATTCAAAAGTAGTTATAGCTACGTCACAGATTTATGAGGTCGTCGTAACATAGATGAGATTAATTCATCGCGAGACAAATGTCCTGGAATATCCCGCGAAAAATCTGTGCATTGCGTATACCGATGTGAAGAAAATTATGAGAGTGCAGAGTTAAAAAAAAAAGGTTTCCCCGGGTTTTTTATTTACAATTCCGATTACCGAATCGAATCTTACGAGTCGCGAATCGCGGGTGACGATTCGTTCGATTGCCGCTGAACTCATCTTCTCCGAATGTCGTTAAATTTCGTAATTTTCTTCACTGAAAAAAAAAGAAGACGAAATAAAGTAATAACGTCGAGAACATAATGGCTCCTGCATCTCTTGATTCTCCAGAGTGAAGGCAACTCGTTCGTTCGCGTCATTAATCCTGCACTGCAGGAAGTTAATTTGAATATCAAAAAATTCCCACATAATTTAACGAAATAATGCAAATTCCATGCAGATTTCATCTCGGATCATTTTACGATAGCGTAAACGTACATCATCGACG
This sequence comes from Athalia rosae, assembly GCF_917208135.1. NCBI lineage: Eukaryota > Metazoa > Arthropoda > Insecta > Hymenoptera > Athaliidae > Athalia > Athalia rosae. Next base: position 3,894,250 of record NC_064027.1, on the reverse strand, counting down.
AAAAAATAAACATAACAATAATGATAATGATAATAACAACAACGAGATTACGCATTCGTCGTCGTTCGTCATCGTTAACTAGCTACGGTCGATTGAGGATTTCCTCAACGCTTGAAATTATACGCGTTTCGGAAATACCTATCGAATTTACCCACGACGCAATCGTATTTACGTAATTACAATTTTCATTATTCCTAAATTTAAAATATTCAGCTGTGATTTGGAACGGTAGAAATTCGTTTAACGTCGTATGTACCTGAATCGCACGAACCGTACGCTATGTTTTTTTTTGTGAAGTGCCAATGTGCGAACTGGTATCGATTGGAATAATTTGTTAACTTTATGCAAACGGGCACCTTGCCAGAGAGTAAAGCGTTAAAACGGGTCATGTGCGAACGCACAATGTGCCAAATCATCTCTGTGTGCAGCTTATGCGCCTATTCATCCTTCTCGGATATCAGATTAGTGACCTCTTTCCTCGTTGCATAGGAACATCCAGTCATTTGTTCTTTCAGGGCTGCGATTGGCAGTTTCCTTTTCCTCTCGATTCTTTCCAAAAATTGAGTTTCGACGTTTCCGTTAATTTCCTATCGCCTCGTCGCAATCGCATCGCCCGATATAACGACGTTGCAACGTTGATTGCGAATCGAAACAGCGGTTACCCCGCGGGGTTCGTCTCATCCCGGAAATTGACACGCGTCGAATTTCGATGGACAACTGCGGTCCCGCGTCTGTTGAACGAAAATTCACAGAACCGTTACAGTTGTGCCTCACGAGGAACGGATGGTTTTTTTTTTTTTTTTTTTTTTGCAAAATTCGCGAGCGTTAGATTTCACAAGTTTTCGAGTCACGTCTTTTTCTTCTCGGCGAATCGTCGGTTCTCGTTTCGTTTTTACGCGGCACGCGGTTATATTTAGAAAATCGGCGTACTCTCGGGAGGCGTATAATGACCGTGGCAATTGTAATAACGACCCAACAAAATAATGCAGTCTAATGGGGTTATAGCGGTGTGGTGAACTGCCAGTTCCTCAAAAATAGATCCACGTTTAATGTCCCGCGAATCGTGCGGCGAGGTTCGATTCGGCCCGGTTATGTACAGCCGCCGTTTCTTTGTGTACGATGTATGTACGTACAGTACAATTCCCAATACCGTGTACCCCGACTACGGAGGAGTACCAAGGTACGTTATATAGCCACCGATTATAACTCTAACGCTGAGGCTATACTCTCACAACGGAGTAACGAAATATATTGCCGGCTACTTTCTTTTATGTAACCAACGGCGGCTTTTCGCTCCAACAACTTTCTGGTTATGGTTAACTCTCCTCGTTACCCAATACATATAGTACGGCGATATTGTATGTTCAACATAAACAACCGACTGCACACACCGTAAATTAACGCGTAAGGCATCGCCCGATATTATGGGCACACACGTAATGGCGCGCAATGGTGTTTTATACGAGTCATTACGTGTCGGTCGATTATTTTTACGGATTACAAAACAATCTAACGCAAACTTGTCGTCCACATTTTATATGTTAACAGTGGCATCTCTCTCATTTTTTTTTTTCTGTCTTTTCTACACCCGACCTTGACATAACGCGGTGGAGTGATTCGCGGATTTAAGAATTGACATACGTTTGGCAAAGATTGCAATTCCATCGGGTACTCCTACCCTCGTGGAAGAACGAATGGCACAATGTCAATGTCCACATAAATCGAACGGGTGGACGACTCGAGCGAATTGACGTGCCTCGGCAGTGGTCGATCGAATTATCCACACCGGTCGGTGTAGTGTGGCACGACTCGCGAGTGCTTTCACTTCGTGCGTAAAAAATAATTCAATGGACAGTGCTGGGTACCGCGCGTACTCACTTCCGAGATATAGGGTGGTAACGAGAAAGCAGATTCGCGCAGAAGCGACGACGATGTTCATATGGAAAGAATAACCGAGCGAAATAAGAAGCGTGAATTGTTGTACGCAGGAACAGCTGTGTCATATTTTTCCACGGAAAATTTCTGTCGAACTTGTCAAATTCTTTATGGAGTAGGTATATAGGCACTACATGCGATATTCATAGACCGTATATATCGAGGTTATCAGATGACGAGTCAACATTTCAGGACTATTTGTGACACGCGTAGAGCGTTTGGCTCGGCAAAGTATATTCGTCGATTGTGTACTTGGCTCACAATCAGACAAAATATAAAGCACACACCGGACCGACGAAAAAAAAAAAATAAATAATGATTTATGCTCCATATATTCGATGTAGTACGTTCGTACCGATTTTACTCGTTCGGAAAGTGCGATATCCTCCCAAATTATCCGAGACATATTTTCTCCTGTCCGTTGCGATTCGATTGAATTTTCGAGAATGTCCTTTTCACACTCGACATAAAAATCTGCTCATAATTTTCGATTTTTAATCAGAGCAAATCTGATTTCTGACTCGTTGTAAAATCCAAAGTTCTTTTCCGTCGAGCATATAATACGTGTCGTTTCCGCTCTTTATACTTTGCCGTTTCTGCCCTCGCGTGTGGAACCGTGGGGCTGATTTCATACTATCGTTCAAAATTGATCCATGTAATATAAGACTCCGTTGTAAAAATTTATCACACACACTTGTAACATTTAATTTATTCAGCTGTTTTCAAGGTGCCGAGTCTTAATGTGTGTAAGCGTGGAAAAAGGAACTACAGCGTTCGCCACGATGTATAGATACAAGTTGATTATCCAGCGAGATATCTGTACAAAGATTATATTTCTACGAGTTTGATTATCAAGAATTGCAGTATCGTACTACCTTTGTCCTTTGTGAGAATCGCGATCTTACGCGCATGACTGACTCGTTAGTTTTATTCTGGAGACAGGTAGGGGGGCCGGTGGGGAGGTAAAAAGAAGGTATATCGATCGCCCGATTATCACCTCCGCGCATTGTTGTTTGCTCGATCATTAAAGGATACACGTAACGAGGTCCATAAATCACTGTCAAATCCAAGCTATTGAATCGAGTTCGACGGGTGACACGAGAATCGCTATCTTTCCCCCACCGAATATGGATGTGTATTTTAGTACAGATACTTGCGCAATTAACATAGCATTTCCTTGAGGGCTTTTTTACTACCGCGGGCTACGACCGATCGAAGAAAATAATAATTGTATTTGAACCGATGCTCGCGTCGCTGCAGTTGCGATAATTGTACAACGTTAATCACACCGCGTACGTACGTACGTACGTACTGCAATTAGCCTACTTGGCGTTCCGCCGTCGCGTCACCCCCCGCAACGAAAATTTTCAACTAGTTCCTTTTTTCTCGTGTCCATTTTTTCTAACGTATAACATTCGTTCGGGCTAACGTTTTTTTTGTTTCACTACGATGCACATATATATTCGTATGTGTCATATTATCTATTTGAGTATCATTAGCAGCGTGCAGCGGGTCAAAAGTCTTGAGATAAAATTGTACGGGTGTAGCGGCGTGTAACGCGTGTGTACACATCGTGCGATTATATTGAGGCGGCGGTATGTCGGTGAAAAAGATTTCTTAAAAAAAAAAAAAAAAAGAAATAAAAAAATAAATTCTCACTTACCGCGGTGATAGTATGAGTGAGAGAGGGTCAGGGGTCGGTGTATCGACGTCGATATACGTATATGCGTACATACACGTACAGGCAATATTACGCTACGTATTCCGAGTAATTTTCTTTTCCCCTCTCAAGTTTTTGTTTACTTAACCTTATATCAAGACCCCCCTTGACCGTGCGATGTGCAATGACTCTTTCTATTCTTGGCCGTTATGGGATTTATAACGCAGGGATGTATCCGCGTACAGATATATAACGCGATGCGCCCGTATAGTTGGACGATTGGGTAGCGTCGTACACCGAATTATGAAAAATATAACGAATAAAAAAAAACGCATTCATATCTGATATGGCGTCTGGAATTAAAATAACTCAGGCATCGCACGAGCGTGTGTTGAGTCCAATTTTCGGGATCATTTTCTGAGCGCAGGAGAAGTAATAATATGTAACTGTGTCAGAAATATCGTAAAGAATTTTCGTTTTTCGTACAGGCGTGTTATTTCTATAGTATAGTCATTTCGTATTCGAACGAATGATGAAGGAATTGGGTCCATGAATTGGAAAAATTGTTGCCATCAAAGACTGCACCTGGTTTGATAACTCGTTAGCTCGCCCCGCACGCTTGGCTGGGATTGCGGAGTGAAAAGGAATTGACGCGATTTGAAATTCATCGACTTCTGAGCCGAGGGTTCTAAACTAATGGCGTGCAGGATCGTCGTATAGAGTTTCAAATCCAGAAGAATATACCCCCGCAGGTGCGGTGTCGATGTCACCGCGATATTCTCCATCGTCAACTGTTATAACTTTTTCAACTTCAACTCAAGATATTTTCGTATTTTCAGCGCACATGAAGTGCACAAGCCCTTCACCTCATCACATGGCGAAAGATCGTATTACGCCTATATAATACGTGTCGCGCGACATATTATTGTTCGGTTTTCAACCCCGCATGTCGCACTCCGTAGATATATCACCGATTGCAGCGTATCGGTGCAGAGCGTGACCTTTCAGGGATAGAATATTCCACATGTAACCTAGAACGCAACCAGTTGCAGTATCGTATCAATCGTACGCATATACACTGCGTTACGGACAACGGAAATTTTTTGATCCGTTGAAATGAATCTAGTCGCGGCAAATTGCGGTCGACGTATGTTTTCTGCGTAAGAAAAAAATTTTTCGAGATAAATTTTCTTTCGTTTTTTTTTTAATAATTCTTTCATTGCCTGCGGATGCGGAGATTCAAATGTTATCCCATACAAAATACTGAGGGGTGTGATCGGATTATACGGCGGAAATAATTTCGAAATTATCCTCACGTAAGCTTATCGTAGGAGAACTGAAGAATACAACGACGATTTGTATTGTTTGTAGAAAAATAAATCAGTGGATTTTTGCAAGAGAAAAACAAGTTGTCGCAACTGCCCCATTCGAGCTAAAACTATAATATATTCGCCCCGTTAATGGTACCGATAGATGCATAATAAATATGAGAGTGTATATACGTGTATGCATATCAGTCGATACGTATAAAGACATTCACTCGATTCTCCGCTGGAGAATCGCTAACCTTGATTTTCATTCAGGATTGAATTAAATGAAACGATCTCAGGTGAGTCGGATCTCGGAAACCAGTTTTTCAAACTCTTTATATGTATATCTCAATACCTTCTTTCAGGGAAAACTGACCTGTGCAAACCGAATGTAGAGAATCTCGTTTTAGCATCCGCATTTCCTGGGTAGATGTATCTTACGTATTCCCATGTATACATCCGCATCATCCACTATTTTCATATGGATGAAACCGTGACGCACTGATTGTAATGCCAAACGCCTGTACCGGCATAATTAATTACACATATATACCTGGAGAAAAATAATTTACGAATTTGCAGTAACCAAACATAGGTGTATACGTGTATATATTTTTATCGAAACGAGCGTTGTTATATAAATATGTAAACATAATTTATATCCAAAGGGAAAAAACGCGCGCACGAACTGTTTACAATTTTTGATTAACATACGAGCCGATTACGGTCGACGACAACATGCACCTAATCGAGAGCGAATCGGATCTGGAATCAATCGACGAATCTTGGACCATATCGCAAATGACGATAATTTATCTTTGTGAGAAGTCAAATCACGTCGGGGATTCACGCGAAATATACAGCTATTATCATAGTTTGTCACGTACTTTGCAAACTATAAGTATCCGTGACATTGGTAAAAAATTAATAGCCTGAGCGTACGAATGCAACGATCGTTGCACAATTACCGTGCATGTAGTAAAACAAGTCGAACGATTCTAAGTAATTTTGAGACTGATCACAATTACTTATATACATCGATTGCAATTATGTTGTTTTTTTTTTTTTTTTCGCCTCGTGGTAATTCGCCATCGACTTCGAAAGAGCAGCAAACCTTTCATTATGTCGATGCAGCTAGTTGAACGTGATAAGTTGCGGTAAATGAAGCAACGAAAAAATAACTAAATAAATAAATAAACAAGAACACGATTCTATCTCCTTTCGAAAAGTTTCAAAATCGAGCGTGATTACTCCACATTTTACGAAGCGTACGTATATGTGTATATGTATAGCTCGACGGGCCTAATCGCGTCTTAATTTTCAGTCGCTCGTTAAAATCTGAAATATTTATTTTTGGCGAAATAATGATATCGACATGCAGCAGGAAAAAAACATGACATTTCGAACTTGACGACTCGTAGTTGGCGAATATTATATTCCGCCGCGTACAACCAGCCCCGCTGACGAAATATTCTTCGCTCCGCGTAATCTTAATGAAATTACATATCGGATTTGAAATTTGTTGTCTCACGGTTCACTCCGAGTTTCCTCGAAATAAATGTCTCAATTTGCGACAGATCGTTACCTCCGAACGGTGAGCACATAAAATACGTTTCACCTGCACCTCGAGCACGTGGCACTCTTCGTACCTTATTGCGATGCGACGTCGTGTTCGCGAACGACGGCGAGCGACGGTTCGAAAGGTACCAGGAACGGAGTGTCGCGATGCAATAGCCCTCATCGTCTACACCTATCGTTCTCGCATGTGGGATATACAACGTAAACAAGGTGGGGGAGAAAATGTGGGCGCACAGCTCGAGTTCGTCGTTGTTCCCAACCGACGCGCGTGTAACCATCGTCGGTCACGAGTCGTAGCCGTGCGTATGGCGTGGCGGGGGTCAGTTGCACCCACGGGAAAGACACGGGGCTTCACGAGGTTGACGCTGCGCTCGTAAATCCTAACGATTAAACCCGTTCGGAAATTAACGGTGCAACTTTATACCTGTGTGAAGAAGAGGCGTACGTTGCGCGCATCGCACTTTATTGTAATGACGAGTACATTTAGCGGACCGTAAGAGCTGTTCTACGAATTCGCACGGTTTATTTCATATCAACCCCCGTGTCATTTGGCCGTCATCGTGAAATTCCGTGAAATTCGCGATAACGGTGAATCGCGCGATTATATGTACGGCGAGAGTTCTGGCGCAGACGGGAAAATAAATGGAAAAATAAAAGCGAGAAACGATTCATTATAGGTATATACGGTGTAACGTTACACGGCGTTCGAATTAGGGATGAGGGGAAAGAGGAGGGTAAAAAAACAAAAAAAAAAAAAAAAAAAAAACGCACCATTATTGTACAATTGGTATTTGCAGAGTTGGTCCGTAAGACAGGTATCAAACAATCGTTTATATTCGACTCGACGAACGACGTACTAATTGAACGTTCGTTCGGACCAATCCCCTCGATTGATATCTGATCAAAGTCTGGGCCGCGTAAGCGAGTCCGGAGAATATCTAAGCTATGTATTATACGTACATACCTCTTGCCAAAACGTTACGGTTGATCGAACCGACTAATTAGTCCGCCACAATTAAAGGTAAGAAAATTATAAACTCGACGGAGTTTAACCCGCAGTTAATTCATTCGATTTATCGGATAAACGAAGAGCGAACGTTGAAAAGATGCCGGACGTAGAAACGCGGTATCGTAATCGAGTCCATTAAAAAGAAAAACGGACTCTCGGCAACGTTACAAATTGAGATCGCTGAAAATTATCCCAATTTTCGAAAGAAGATTTTCCACTTTTCCCAAAATGATTTCTGAAAATTCCAATTTTTGCAGGAACCGTTGCAGTTCTTCCAAATACACGCCAGTATCGCAACATTTGGTGCATCTTCCACCGTCCAGTCCAATGATTTTTTTTGTTTTATTCCAAAATAGCGGAGCTACTTAGAAATAACGTTTTTCGGCTCCATTTTCGTTATTTGTTGTAATTTTTAGACATTTAAAAAATGGCGGAGCTGAATTCGCGGACATCGAATTTCTGCACATTTTTCTGCGATTCGCAACCGAGTCTGTGTAGCGACGTTTGCCATGGGTACCCCACTAAAGTGATTGATTTTTCGTGACAAACGCGGTCGTGTCGACCAATGAAAATGGGTATCGACCTGCAGCAAGGAGATTATGTCATTGCGATAAATATTCGTGTCACGTCCACGCGTATAATTGCGACGCGTTGCCGCTCGCGAACGTAGGCATACATACTTTGCTTTCACAAATCTCTAGTCGGTGTACATATAGGGTAAAAAATACAAACCTATAGAATCGACGAAAAAACGAGCAAGAAACAAGGAACGGTATACTTGCAACGGATAAATAAATGAAAAAAAAAAAAGAACAAAACTCGTACAGCTGCCTTCCAATCGTTGCTAATAACCCACCTGGGAACAAAATCATTCAAAGTTTCGCGGAGGATCCGATTGCAAAAGAGCATCGAGTTTCGCATCCTCCGTACCGACTGTAGGTTTCGTTTAGCGTACGATTTCATTAGAATAATCATTAGACGATGCAGCTGCGGAGTACGGACATCGAAAATAATTGCCTGACCGCTGGTCAAAGTTCGGAAGGCCTCAAATTATATGAAAAAAAAAAAAAAACCAATATAATTCGTACATCCGTACGTTAACGACGAGTTATGCAACACCGCAGGTGGTGGCCGGTCAGGCACCCCACGTACAGCAGTACGAGAGATCGTTATCCGAACAGGTCACCCTGTCGTTCGTTGTTTCGATTTTTGAATCCCGTACCTTTACCTTTAGACCCCGATTCGTTTGACTATGTTTCCGCGGTACGAAGGAAACGGGGGATTTTCCGGAGCGTTGTTATTCGCATCGGTGTAACGAAAAAAGGATCGAACGATCATCAACAAGCGTGCAACTTGTTTTGGTCGCGAGAGCCTTACACCGACTTGCACGCACAATGCGGTGGCTATTATATTTACGTGTGTACGGTTGAGACTGGCGAATGCACCGAATACGTGTGCCTGCAGTTATATGCGGCGGTACACTAAAATACACGAGGAAGAAAAAAATTAAATTGAAATAAAAAACCGACGCGTCTGAATTATCATAATATGCATCAGCAGTTCGAACGTAGTGTGGCAGAAATCGAGGACGGGAATAATATTGTCTACGAAGCGTGTGCACTAGTTTGTAATATTTCTCAATATTTTACATCGTGTACGAGACCGTTGCCTCGGTGTTGGTGTTGTTAATTGCCGATGTAACTGAGAATTTAATAGTCGTCTACACGATTTTTAATCGCATAAATGAGACAGGGTCGGTTTTTCGTCCGTCTTCGATATCCAAATGACTTTTTTAAGACGAATTACCAATTCTGACTCGTAAATTGATACGGGTATTGGTTTTTGATGAAACAAGCGGGTACGGAGTATACGTAACATCGATGAATGTCAAATTGAGGTTCGAAAGCGTCATATCCCATTCAAATTCGCGCTCGAACGGGAGGCGCGCTTTATAAAATTGAAAGCGCATCTCGCGCGTCGCGCGTTGTTCAAATTCGTAGCGCGAAATACGCGGCGTTCTTCAAGAAAATTTGTTTCAACTCACCTGTGCGGATATGCCAGAGTCACTTGCCACAGCACCCACTATATCGAAACTGGCGAAATAAAAACACCCGACATTTCGCAAAGTCCGATTATTACCAGCTCACCGCAGCTAACCGTTTCCAAGGATCAACGTGGGCGACAATTTTTCGGGTCTAGGACTCACTGAATAGCTCCTCCCGTCTTTTACCCCCTCACGAATGTTCAACGTTTCCCCTGCACAGCCTCTTTGTGTGCTGGCGTTTTAAAGGCGCCCACAGTTCTCGACAAAGCTCTTTCGCAGGGATCGTTTTTTATTTTTAATTTTCACCTATCCAGCTCCATATGTTTAATTTTACAATCATTCGAATCGGAGTCCACAGCGACACTCGTCTGATCGATCGTGTTTTTATTTTACCTTATGCACCGGCCGTTATCCAATACGTCGAATTTTATTATTCATGCAAATTATCAACTCGATTCCATTCGATCCTCCGGTTGGCGATTTTAATCAAATTCATTTAATTTTATCTCGTTTTCAGTTGCGGGAAACGTGAAAAACCGAAAAAGCGTCTCAATGGAGGATTACTTTGCTGCCTATAAACGTGTACACTGCAGCAACTGGACGCTCCGCCAAGTTCTTGGGTACGCGACGCTGTGGGAACTGAATTCAGCGTCAGCTGAAGCCTAACCTGAAGGCGTCCCCGTTGCGCGGGATTTTTCCCTTGCCCCACTATGCTCCTCGTCGGCGAGCAACGCGACGCTCTCCGTCACCACTACACCCGAAGGTCCTCCGCATAGAACGTGCCGGGGATTCTATTTTCTCTCTGTCCATCCTTCCCCAGTTACCTTCTCACTTTTTTCTATAGTTATACGGTCACCCGAAAGACCACAAAAAAAAAGTTTTCCCAGCCTCTGCAGCGTTCCCGTACAACGATCGCACTTGTACAACGTTTTTCAGTTTCAGCCAATTCGACGTGAATTGAAAACGATGACAATTTTTGTTTTATTCCCCTAGGCTAATTACATGAAAATCATTAGGTAACGCTCGGCGACTTGCAGTTTTCAATTTCCTTCACTTTCGACTATGTACAGTGTTAGTTTTTCTTCATCGATAACATCATCCTGATGCTATTTATTATCGAATGTAGACTAGATCCAGTTCATTAGTGCAGATATTGTTGACACTCAGACGGTTGATTGGCCTCACTCGTTCGTATCAATGAAAATTTAGTCACATAAACCCAATGAGGAAGAGTAGAAAAATTCTAGATCAATAGCTTTACGACCAGAATAGATTTTTTCTATTCGTACTCTTCATATTCTAGAAACTTACCTCTCCGGTCTTGTATATTATTAGAAAAAGTATATTCAAAAATGATTCGTTGAGGTATCGAACAAAACGTGAAGTCCCTGGGAGCGTGATCTATACATTTTTAAATTCGCTCCGGTAAAACAATGGAATCACCCTCGGATTTCGCGTGAATGCTCATTGGATGTTGGTACGGGGGGCTCAGAGGCTGCGAACATAGAATGCTGCGAATAAATAAATTCCATCCGATTTAATAGTCAATGTATTCGTACGCGGCTGGAGATCAGCTGTCACTTTTTAGAACACCAGCTCGCAAGACCAACACGGACACGGGCCATGGCCGCGGAATCTGAGCTATTTGCGAAACGTAAGAGCGAATAATCTACCAGCTCCCCCTGCAGGCTGATCTTATCGATTTTTTGGCAAAATCGCGACGCGAATTATCCTCTTACGGCGAATACGCTGTACGAGCAACAGCTCCGGCCCACGGCTATTTGAACTTTCAAAATTCGCCCGCCTAGCGGACGTATCACGTCTTTCAAGACAGTTGAACTGCGCCCAATGAAATGCAACCTGATATACAGCGAATCGGAATTCCATTCGCCTTTGATTCGCTGTGCGGCAACGTATCAAAAATTCAACGAATGAGCAATGAGATCAGCTTGCAGCTGATTCGCTAATTTGATCGGATTTGGTTAGGAACTTGGAACACCGCAGATCGTCACTTTTCTTCAATTTAAACAGCGATTCTGCGAGAAAAATGCTGCTGCGCCAGTCGGATCACGCGATAACTTATGTGACCGAATTCTGTCTGAAGAATAGCTGAAACTCAGACGTCAGAAATCACTGCAGATCAACCGCAATCAAATTCAAAGTCGCTGCAATAAAATTCGATCAAATCACGGCTGTGATCATCTCACATAATTACCGTGCACAAAGCAAAATCACATCCCAGAAAGACACGACACAGCTGGAAGAAATTCCGCCCAATTTGCGATCTCTGTGTTACAATAACGCGATCTATCAGCGATATTGCGCAGATGTGTCAAGAATATTATAATTTCCGGCTCAGATAAAAAGTCTCCCTTTTTTTTTTTTTTTACTTACAGTTCGAAAACATATCTGCTCCAAGAATCGTAATTTTACGAATGCGCAGATTCCGTTGGCTGGTGCGGTTGAATTGGTTTCTTGACAACGAGATAAATTAAGTTGACGCATGTTCTTTCAGATTCAATGTTTATCGAAAAAAGTCGCTAGATTTTTTCGAAATACGGGTGATTGAGCGCATCCCATGTGCTCGCATTCTTCGTAACCACTATACACGCGAATTCTTTGCATGGCTATGGTGACCAATTTCAGAAATTTGTATGCAGAACGGCAGTCGACGTGTTGCAGTAAAACTTGTTTTAATAACAAACTACGTTCTTTTCTTAGCGTATATAAGTATATTCTTGTGACTCAGAGATTGTTACTCAAAGTTTGAAAATTTATAAGCGTATTTACTACAAATATGAATAGCATAATTCTCTTTGGTGCTCTAGATTTGTTTTGCCACTACAAAATATTTATTCAATTCATTCGTACCCCGCTCGTGATAATTTTAGTAAATGAATAAGCGAATTGTCATAGTAACTTTGAGTACATATATTCGTCATTCTCGTCCTCTGTGGAAATCTAACGAATCTAATCAACGGTTGGAACCGTCAGAATTTTCTCAGCGAGTCAAACTCCGAAGTGTTTTCAAAAGATTCTTAGGAGAAGTACGGCAACGCGAACTTCAATTTTCGTACCGGAGGTGAAGGGAACGAGTTCGAAACGACGTCACTGACACTCATCATCGAGCGCTTCCGGTTATCGTTCCAAAGTGAACATCCGAATCTAGCGTAAAGAAGTGACTTTTTTTTTCGTCTCGAACGTCCCCACTTGAAAATTGAAACCAGCGTTACTTACGCGTTGACGGTGAACGGAGCGTTCGGTAAAAATGAATTACTGTCAACGTGCTAATGGCGGCTCCGAAGAAAGACTTCATTCATAACGCGTACTGAAATTTCGCACGTCACACGGTGGATGTGATAGGATTGGACGGTTCAAGTTTCGCGATTCTGGCACACAATTAGGTAAATAAATACTCCGTCACGTGAAATATCTAGTAACGAAGGAATAGCGTTCAATCCTAATGTTAGCCAATGGTGGCCGGTCATGTGAGACTTCAACGCTCACGTGAAACTCGTTACAATGGTCTTGTGACAAACACGCGCAACACACGATACGTCAGTACGTACTAATCACTCGGCAAGTATATAATCTACGGCCCGATTCGAACGTCATTTGAAAATCATGAAAGCCACGGCACGGTGCACTACTACCCGAGGATATATCTTTATCCGGAGTCAATATTTTTACAAGCCATTGACTTCCTAGTTCGTCTCATGAGTTTGAAATCGTTAGCCTCGGAGAACGCGGGATTGGTAAAAAAAAATCTACACTTGATTGTCTTACCTGTGAGAAGAATCATCGAAATCCCGTGTCGAAATTTTCATCGCTTAGTTCGGTATCGGCGCAAAATTAATTTGATGGTAAATTTTCTCGTTCACCAGGATGAAAATTTTTTCCAGTCTTTTTCGTCTCGCGCGCCACTCATCAGCACTTTAACAATCAATGGCCGAAGTCGTTCCGCGATCCTTCTTCGGTTAGCTAATTTGACCCTGAAGAAATTCCACACCTTAGAATCAAGGGAATCGATTCCACTCCACGTTTTACTCACGCGAGAACCTTGAACCCCTGAAATGTGCTTTTTAGGTAATTACGGAAGCTTCGCGAAGGTCGTCGACAATATCCAGCTCGGATGCGGACTTTACGGCGCCGGTATTCGCCGCTGCCCCCGTAGCGATACCCACGAGAGAATCCTTTGGTAGTTGTATCGCGAGATAAAAGCTATCTCGAGAAATCGGCTGTTTTATCGCAGTCTCGTTTCTTTCCTCTCATTCGATAAAATAGCGACGGAAGTAACGGGAAACGAGATGATGGCATGCCTGGCGAAGATTCTCTAAGTTCAAGGGTGCCGAGTTTCCTTCGCGTGTCGGAATTCAAAGGTGGAATTTGAAAAATATACAAAAATCGAAAAACTTAGCGGGCGTTTTGTATAATTTTGAGTAAAAAATGAATGATTTCGACTTCGTCAGGAGGAGATTCACCGAGGCGTGTACACGAATACAACATTATATCCGGTCTGGTGTTCCGATTGAGTGCCACGTGTCTTCCGAATCATTTTTCAATTACTTCTAACACGCTGATCGACATCAACTACGTACTTCCAACTTTTGGTTGTTTCTCGCGACCGCCGTGTGCAAGATAACGTATTGCATTTTCGCGAATAACTATACAGCGTGCAAAAATACTCGACACTCGTCGAGCCACTGAGGTTGCCAAACATCTTCACGATCGATTCTCAACGCTTCCTATACCGATATCTCCCTCACTCTCGATCGTCAAAGTAAAAGCGAATCCGTCGAATCCACTTCGGCAGATCGATGAGAGCGCCTCGGAGTTTTCGGGTGTGCAGATTTTACGAACACCAACGCGTCTCACCGATGATAGCGCGAGGTCAATAATAGCGTGCAATGCTGCGAGGCGTCTTGAATTCGCATGTAGGTCAGCCGTGATTCCAGCTGATGAGCCTACCGGTCGACACACGTGTCATCGTTTTGTAAATGTAAACAAATTATCGTTGCGTTTTTCCTGCATCGTCTCACGTCTGGATCACTGAGACGTTTCGTTTTTCGTTCGTCTCGCCAATGACACCGCGATGACGGGCACTAAAAAAAAGTTCCGTACACGGATTTCCCTAGGGACGAGGAGAAACGAATACCCTCTCGAGGCGTGGACCGAATTAGAGCCCTGCAGTTGTCTTGGCGACGAAAAAAAAGATTTCCAACAAAGCTCAAATTTGTTACAGAAATTGTACGAGATTCGAAGGACTCGGTTGGTTAAATTACTGTGCGAAAATTCCACGAAGTACCACAATTTCCGAATCGGATTGCGGTGTACGATGTTCGCAACGTGTACGATAATCTTGCGCTTTTTCAGTCCGGATCGGCGTACGATAACCGTTCAGCTGCACGCGCAACCAAAATCCAAATTCCCTCGCCGCACATTCCCGTCAGCCTTTAGCCACACGCGCCCCGGGAAATCCATATATATAATACTACATAGTTGTGATTGCAGCTGCGGTCGAGATTGCACCGTGAATCGTACTTCATCCAACCGCACGTGTAATGGATTACACGTGAAGTTTGTGCAGCGCACACTTCGTGTTCTTTATATGTATGATAATTTTACGATCTTCAGGCAACCAGCCTCCGATGCAGATCAACTTCTGCGTATCAAAAACAACTCTTCTCATTTTAGACGGTACGCGACGTGAAGCGAGCGCTTTTAGGCGATTTCATTGTCGCTTTCGATTTTTTGAGTCGAACCGCCCGTTCGAAAATTGTGAACCGCAGATTAGAAGGAAAAAACAAATGGATCGGTTCGAAATTTTCATCGTGCACTTACCGAGGCGAAGAAGGCTTTGAGCACCGATACAACCTGAGATTTTTTTTTTACGTTTTTTTTTTTCATTGAGATTGATCACAAAGGAATTTTCGGTTCATTTGAAGACATCCCTCTCAAGATTCACTGCGGTGCAGACGATGCTATAGTTTCGCGTTAATAACACATGATAACACGCTGCCGGACGAATAGACTGCCCAAGAAAGACAAAAAGGTCAGCCTCAGGTTACGGGCTTTTTTCCCAACTTTCGTCTGCAGATATACTTCTTTGGAACCTTTTTTTTGTTCACCGTCACGACGACGGACGAATACCTACTTTAAAAATTGCCAGATTCGCTCGTTTGCGTGTTAACGGACTTATAATTCAAACGATCAAACTTGAGACCTCGATCAAGATGGATATTCCGTCCAGCGCTGAATTGTCATGAAACCTTTAAAAATAAAAAGCAGTACGGGATTTTAATGCAAATAAATCCAGTTGGCACTAGCTGGTCTTATCTCACGGTTTATAATCGGGTATATTATCTGGCAACCGTCGGACATTCCATGCGAAGACATCCAGCCACCTGTGGCCCTGATCTTTCTACGATTTCTTCAAATGGAAAATTATCATAGCATGCCATTATTTTCTTTCAACTTTTTTTTCTCGATAACTTTTTTTGACTCTTCGCTTCTTCGGGCCATAGAAAATTCCGCGTCGTCAAAGAGATCGTTGTATAATTTTCAAAACTAGTAAAATCTTTGCAAATTTTTAGGAAATGAGAAAATTATTGGTCTACTCATTGTCAGCATCGCGTGAACGTGATCGATAATTTTTTGTTGCGTCGATCGTTTTTGAAATCCTCACTTTCAGCGTGAGCATATTTGAACGCAAATACTATTACCTGCACGATTCAGATAACGCTAAAAAATAATCGCCGGTGTCGTTTGCTCGCGTCAGCCACGTGTATACGAACGACGATTCGCAATATCGATTGTTAGTTTTGTACAGAAACCAATTCCGGCAACGAATTACGTAGAAATGATCGAGCATCTTTTCATAGTTTTTACAAATGCCACGTGTAGGCGGAAGAATGAACGTTATAAAAAACGAAGTCTATTGCGATATAAACGTACAAACTGACAAACATCTCGAAACATATCCATCTGTGAATGAGCTATGACCGATCGACCATCTTTTCCATTTAAAGATCTATAGCCCGCGCAAACACCTCCCTTATTTGGAGGCGCGATCAATTACATACGACCGGTCAATCTGACCACGCCACCGCTTTTAATCAGGATTCTTTCCTTGTACGGTAACAGTTATTCCGACAACGATAATTAATAGAATGTACGAGTATACGCTTCTATATACGCTGCTCCCTATATTTTTATTCATTTTTTTTTTTTTTTTTTTTTTGCCTGCATAATCAAACTTATTCGAAAAATCTGACTTACCTATTCATAACTATGCCCATGTTGTATTGTGGTGTCTGTTAGGACGTGCACGATAGATACTCTTAATCGGAGCTTTTAGACGACCCATTCTCATACCTAGATGAATTCGTCAATTAGAAATGCGCTCATAAAACGGCGATACTTTTGGACGAGTGAGTCAAATCTTTCTGGATAGAATAGCTATTAATAATTTGCTAGACTTAATTTAGTACCGCAGCCCGATGTGAACTGAAATATGAACACAAATCTCACCGTCGCATCTCTGGGTGGCTGGCTGGCAGCTCGCCTCAAACGTCGGATCATTCGGTCCCTTGAAGAATTCTTCATAAAATTTCCATACGGTATAATGCAGGCGAGTAGCTTATTTAAAAAGTGAATATAATCCAAGGTTTGTTGTCGATTCTTCGTTACGTCAAAATCCAAGAAGGTAAGTCACGATTCAAACGGACGATATACGCGCATACGCAAAAAAACTTTCCCCCGAAATTAACACCAGCAACTTCATTTTATTCATGTGATTTCTATTGTGCGGTATTGTTAATGAATATTTTCATCGATGTTTCAATTATCACTTGTGATTCGTGACGCATTGGCGTATGGCGAACCGCGGGCACGTACAAACTGCGAATTCAACGGAATTCGATCCCGGCTGCGAAGCCGATCAAAGTTCATCGCGCGTCTTCGTCATCTATTTTCCGAAGAAATCGGTGCGGGTTTAACGAGTTTTATTTAATAACAGGTTTTCAAATTAGTTTTCGTTTCCAGCTGCGTGCCCTGTGGCGGCCCGTCAAGGAAATCAAGGCTAACAATCAGATACAACAGGAAACAATACGGAGAAATTGAACGAAATGTGAATGACTTTGCATAACGGGCGTATAGCTTTTCACCCGAACGCCTATGAGTCCGAATTTTCTTTCATCGCAGAAACCAGATACGCCGGACGACTCTGGATCCGATTTATGTATATCGACTGACCGAAATTTTTCGATCTTCCGCTTGCGAGCCGTCACGAATGATTGGAAGAATCGTGAGATTCCTTTCTGAATCTGAATGGAAAAAAAAAAACGATTACTCGTAGTCGGTGAAATATTGAAAATTTCTCAGATTCTAATCTCACTAATTGAAAAATAATTCCAGCTGAAATAGTTTGACCTTTTCGTCATAATATTATTGAAAAATTGGGAGCAATTATTCGCCTCCCAATTGATCAAATAATATTTTTGAGTTGCGCTTCATACATCGTTATACATACCTATTTTACGATCGTTCGAACTGGAATAAGTTCGGTAATGATTAGAACGAATGTTCAGCTGGAACGCTGGAATTCTCTGTTCGTTGAGTTCGGCCCTCATTATATATGGATTATGAGCTTGGGAGTAAATTAGTTTTGTACGCGATTCCGATGGATGATAAAATCCTGCGGTATCACCGATCGAGAGTAAAGCAGTTTCGTTACCGCGTTCAAATATTTCAAGATTTAATACCGTATTTCGACAAAAACACGGTGATTCTCCGGACAATGGAGTGCATCTAAATGAGACTGAATTATTTATGCTGCCTCCTCGACGAGACTCCCTTGATACAACCGATGCTCGCGATGTCTTGCAATTTCCATATTTTCTGCTTTACAGCTAGAAAACGTAACTCTCTTTGTCAAATTCCATGAGTGCGTATCCTTTTTTTTTTTCTAACATACCTCTGAATGCAAATAGATCGCGTGTCTTCTAATTTAAATTCAAATTTGCAGTCGCGACGTTGAACTGGAGAAAAATCACCTGTGCACAAATTCCATTCGTATTATCCGTGAGTAATAGCATTAACTTTTGACAAACAGATTAGATTATTCGAATCAACGTGAACATAGACACCTGTGGATTATTTGCAAAATTTATAAAGTTCGAAAATACATAATCTTCATCTTTGTCACGAATGAATTTCGGATATGAAGACGAACGGAAAGTCTGTACAGTTATGAATGGCGAAGCCATTTCTCAACGTTTCGATCCATAGGCAAATTTATCAATCCCCACGAACTGCAACGTGATATTGTTGCAGTCAATCGAAAAGATCATCCTCACCGAGAATAGAAGATCCCGAGATCCTAAGAAAATCGAATAATATTTGCTTCGTATCAACCTGCACGTGATTGGCGAGAGCATATATTTGCCAATGGATTATCAAGTTCCAATATTTTTATTTACTCTGATCACAGACCACGCGACAAGAATCCAGAAACAGCACTGAAAGCACGCTAATTCAGAGAATGAGCTTTACAAACGTGAAATAGGTAAAAGTAGTCAGCACCCTAACAACCCCAAAAATGAGGATGAAACATTTTAATCGTTGGATACGATCGATCAAATTCAGTCTGCAGTGGTGAACTTGACGCGTGTCCTCGTTGGGCTTCTGGTCTTACGAAATCATCCGCTCGATTTTAAACATTTTTGATCGTACATATCAAAAATATGATAGCGGGGTTGAGAGATGGGGAGCATTTATTCAAATTTATGGTTACTCTCTATACCTAATGAAAATCTTGATGAAAAAAATGTTCAATTGCAGGCCAAAAATAAAGTATTTTTAAAATCGATTAAATGACACTTTTCTTACATATTTTGATCTCAGGAATCCGAATCTGGAAGAAAAATTGATCTATCTATAAAATTGACCGAGTTATCGCCAATTTTTCGTTTTTTCGGGTCAAAAATAAAAAATTGATTTTATAGTCTATATTAATGTAATTTGAGCTCAGGAATCCGAATCTGGAAGAAAAATTGATCTATCTGCAAAAATGATTGAGTTATCCCCATTTTTTCGCGATTTTTGGCATAAATTTGAGGATATCTCGAAGGGAAAAAATCGTAGCTCAATTTGGACAACGGATTCGTGTTCCTGGGGTCAAAATACGTAAGAAAAGTGCCATACGATCAATTTTTAAAAATAAAAATTTTCGGCCAAAATTTGAAAAAATCGTAAGGGGTACCCCTTGGAAAAATCTCAAATTTTGACCAAAAATTTTTATTTTTTAAAATTGATCGTATGGCACTTTTCTTATGTATTTTGACCTCAGGAACACGAATCCGTTGTTCAAATTGAGCTACGATTTTTTCCCTTCGAGATATCCTCAAATTTATGCCAAAAATCGCGAAAAAATGGGGATAACTCAATCATTTTTGCAGATAGATCAATTTTTCTTCCAGATTCGGATTCCTGAGCTCAAATTACATTAATATAGACTATAAAATCAATTTTTTATTTTTGACCCGAAAAAACGAAAAATTGGCGATAACTCAGTCAATTTTATAGATAGATCAATTTTTCCTTCAGATTCGGATTCCTGAGATCAAAATACGTAAGAAAAGTGTCATTTAATCGATTTTAAAAATACTTTATTTTCGGCCCTAAATTGGACATGTTTTTTTGTTGTTGTAATTCATGTACTCCAACTATAATCATCAGCGATAAACAAATCTACGTTTTTAATCAACAAGTCATCTAAAAATCACTATTTCGAGTGCTAGCTCCCGTTACGCCGTCTTATACTCGACTCAAGACGATGATCTGTATTCACAAGTCGCTTTCAGCGCTAAAAATAACCAACTAGTTTCTTTGTACGTCGAATTTTCTATGTGG
Source organism: Athalia rosae (assembly GCF_917208135.1). Classification (NCBI taxonomy): domain Eukaryota; kingdom Metazoa; phylum Arthropoda; class Insecta; order Hymenoptera; family Athaliidae; genus Athalia; species Athalia rosae. The sequence goes on along the minus strand of NC_064027.1, from coordinate 3,873,803 downwards.
AAAAGTCCGACGCTCGTATAGACCGAAAAAGAACTTGCGTGTACGGGATAAGGAATCTACCAAGAAACCGACAACGCTCGATAGGATCGGAGAGACACGTTTGCGGGTAAGCTCAAGTAATCTCTTCGAATTAAGAAGATACTTTATCCTATTGTAAGGTCACGTAATTTTCACAAATCGCACGGTCTTAAAGTACAAAACTGACTTCAACCCCGAATAATATTCGCCTTAATTGGTAGGTGAGTACGTATATTACCGTCGGAATTCAACAGAGTGTTGAAATTTAGATTCAACGAGTTGCTTTTATAATAAATTGTTGTAACAACATCACGCCCTGGATGGTATGTATTATTGTTGCACAGGCGTTAGAAATACGAATGAAGGAGGCAACATCATGCGGGCGTAAAGTCAACCCGGAACAAATTTATAACAGCTGACGCCATACCGGGACTGCTGTACATACATGATTGTGGATGATAGTACCTTATTATCCTTGATTATAATTACGATCGTCAGCCAATCTAACCGCTAGTTGAGAATTGTCTTTTACCACATCGTGCGTACGTATTACAGATGCATGTGGACGATTACCATTTCGAAACACATATTGGCGTCGAAATATTCGCGAATAGATAAAGAATAGATCCGAAAGCAGAGCCTTGATACCGCGACACGTGGCTTCATCAGACCCGGCAAACTCTGGGGTATGAGCTGTGTCGAAGAATAGTCGCCGGCGTCTGTTGTTTAACCACGACTACGGAAATCGGTTGAAATTGTGTACAATTTGCATGACAATATTGGTGGGAGTTCGTAGACGAGGCCATAAGTAGATAGGATTTCAATCGCAACGCCGCCATAATTGTGCAGTTTACCATCATTAGCGTCAACCTTATCAACCGATAACGTGACGTGGTGATTTCGACCGACAAATATCTCACCCAGTTTTAATTGGTATACTCGAGATATCCCGACGGAACTAAACCTTTCCAATCGATCGGAACCGACGATATAATGACGCAATTTGGAACCTCCCCGCGATTCCTCGGGAGACCGGAATCCGAGATGAATATCAATTTATGAGGTCACAGAGGAACACCTCGAGTCGTCTAATTTTTCTCATTCGTATTGGTATTCAATTTTCAGTCGAAGCGGAGAGGAACTCCCCCGAAATTTCAGAATTGATTGCGCTCCACTCTAAACTAGTTTGTTTCGAAGTGCTCGTTAAAAAGCTATTCGGCTTATGAGTATTAACCACTTTCACAAAAATGTTTTCATGCCGATAATCGATCGACCTATCCTCATGCCACGACCACCACGATTCATGCACTGGACCGACCCGACGCGACGTTATTTTTCAGATTCAGGTGAACAAGAGAAAACAAGATATCCGTACAACCCGCTATTGTTCGATTCATGGGGTTCAACACATCCAGATGAGTCACCAGACCGCACCAGTGCGACGACTTTGTCATGGCAAAAAAATTAAAAAAATAATGTCATGTGTTTTTTCGTGGGGACCTTTTACTACGCCTACTGACTTACGGGTGTGTATATCTGGCCTTTGGACAATTTCTTCGTCATCGAGGCGCGAGCATAAATTTTTGGCTTATTTAAATTTCGACAGTATGCGGGGGCGAATATCGCACGAATCGTTGTCCACATTAAACGGAATTACCGAACAATATTTCACAGCCAAGTGATTTATTCGAACGAAGCCTGGAACCAAGTGATTCACGTGATCATAAATTATGTTCGCTTCGCGATGCCGAAGTTATTAATTAATGAGCCTGCATAACGAATATATTTAATCTACGATTTCGAATCATGTGGGTAACGATTTTTTCAACTACCCGCAGGATAGATAAAGTTACTGAAATCCCTCGCTATTTGCAACGGGCGAATCCGAACCAGTTTTGATTGTTTCCTACACGTTATACACCGAGACTACTTTGTCACGGAACTTACGTGCAACTTATCGTTGGCAATGGCCATCGATTTTTATTTCACCAGATGACACGACGCCTTTTGTCCCAGAATCACAACTCTGATTGGATATGAAATGAAAAAAAAAGGAAACGTATATGCAATGATCGATCGACCCACCGGAGATAAGAAACACATTGAAGATCTATGAAAGTGGGTAAAATCAGCTCAACGATCTCAACCAGATTTACGTCCTATCATCTCAAATGTTGAGCTTGTTTCCGGAGAGTAATCTATAGACGATACAGTCTAACGACCGCGTTAGGAATACCTTGGCGCGCTAAGTTCGCGGATGCAATTAGCCGGTCGCGATAAATGGACGATGCTCTGTTTAGAGATCCGGATTATCTGCAGCGGTAATTAACCTCCGGTTTCCGCATCCATTTGTCGATACGCCTAACGTAGTTTAAAGTTATTCTAGGAACGAACAATCGATACGTCGTTATGGCGTGGAGAGCAAACGCTATAACAATAAGACGGATTAGTCAGGCGATCTGTAGGCATCTAATTTTTTCCTTGGGCGAGGCTAAAAAACAAAACTTGAACGAAATGTGTTTGACGAATTATTATTATTATCATTGTTACTTTTTTTCTTTCGACTTACAATGTTTTTGGAACACCCGCGGGCACTCGAGACACGACGAATACCATGCCACTGATCCGCATCACTCCGATTTCTCACCCTCTCATCTTTTTCACCATACGTACTTCGTCTGAAAAATGCCGATTGATTCGGATATCATATTATGTCAGAGAGTTCGGTAACGTCGACTCTCTCTCTTGGGTGTCCCGATAATGGATCTATTCTTTCTTGTAACCTCTATTTGAGACGCATCGGATTTCGACTGATATAAAACAGGTCTCGCTCTCAATGAATTTTCCATGCGTCTCCTGGAGATACCCGCAAACTCTTCCGAAGGAGTATAGACCCTCTGGCCCACGGTGGTTTCCTGGATTCGTTGCCGTCTAGACTGCACCGTATCATGAGCAGGATGCGAGGGCGAGTGACGTTGATCCGTCACATGGTTCATCAAATATACTTTAGTATTAGCATCGACATTCGTGTTGTTTTTCGGTTTCATACCTGGGCCAAAAGCGTTTCGATCTTCGTTCACCGTGTGACTCATCGTATCTCGCTGCGAGACATTATCTTCCCCAATGCGATTCGGGGAAAACGATTGCAGGTGATCTGGATACCACGGGGGATATTGCTGCCGATTGAGGAATCCCTGCTGATTTCGTCGTGATCGTAACCAAGGTGGCAAACTTTGTTGCAATGATTTCAGATGAGTCTTTTTAACCACTGCCGTTGGCTCGGTCAGCTCCAACGAGGTTTCCGAAGAAGCCAGACGTTTCCTCGTTCCGGAATACACCAGTTCGTCCGAACCATCGTCGTCGAAAATTGAAGGTCGAGTGGTCGGTGGTGGTGCTGTCGCTTGACGGGCATTGATGACCCGGATCTTCTGCAATCGCTGCAGTTTTCTCTGGTGATGAGGGTCTTTGTTGTCGCACCGGACGACGCTCGCAGGCGTCTTGAGCAATAGTTTGTCCTTCGAGGTGGTCGTTGGGGGGTCTAGTTCTTCGCGACTCGTGCACTCGGCACCGTTGCACTCCGATTCGTTGCTGTTTGAATCATCAGGGCAATCGTAACCGTCGCAGTCGTCAGACTCTTCGGTATCCTCATGAATGATTTTGGCGCAATCGATTCCTGAACAGTTGAGAAGGTCTTGGGTCGGGGTTGCCTCTGAACAGTTCTCATCTGCGCAACCGTTATGGGGATCTTCAGCGGCTTTGTTCGAGTCGGAACTACAATTTGTAGGATCGTCGCATGTTTCGATCAATCTTTCGGGACAGTTACCTTCGACTGCGCAATCGCTTTCACTGGTCGACTCGCAATCAGGTCCGGAACACGCGTTCGAAGGGCAGCCGCTTTCGCCGGAACAATCTTCTGGTGATGTCGTCTCGTGAACTTTGCGCTCCTCGGATCGACGATTAGGAGATTCGGTCATTGTAGTGCTCGTGGTCCGATGCTCGCTAGTTGTGGGAATGGCGACTGTAGTCTGCAGATCCAGCTGCCTGGTCATCATTGACTTTATCTGTGACATAGATGAAGATGTTGGCCTGGTATTCGATGTGCCACCTGACAGAGTGTCGAATCCTTCTTTCGATGCATCCGAGACACATTGGTCACCTTGACAATCATCGTCAGTCGCCAGTTTCGTCTGAGCGATGGTTGTGGTTTCTTCGGTAGTTGTCAGTTCCTTTTTTATTCGCTCCATCGATCCGGGTTTCTCGGATGGCACAAATTCTCTCATTATTTTTATCGTTTTAGGGCTCACAGTCGTTGCTAATTCCCTTATTTCTTCTATCGTTGTAGGTTTTCTGGTCGTTGTGAATTCTCTTCTAATTTCCTCCATCGTTACGGGTTCTGCAGACGTCTTGGAATCCCTCATTTGTTCTACCGTTGTGGATTCAGCGGATTCTTTGAGTTCCCTTATTTTTTCCGTCGTCGTAGGTTTTCCAGTCGTTGTAAATTCTCTCCCAACCTCCGCGATTGTCGTGGCTTCTTGAGTCGTTTTGAATTTTTTATTAGCGTCCTCCGTCGTCTTGGGTTCCTCGGTCGGTGTAAATTTTCTTCCGGTGTCTCCGATCGTTGTGGGTTTCTCAGTCGGTATGGATTTTTCAGCTATCGTCATTTCTCTTCCCATGTCCTCCATCGCAGTAGATTTCACAGTCACTGCGAAATCTCGACCAATTCTCGCCGTGGTATCTGTCCCCTGCGTTGTACTTCCTTGCGAACGCGAGACAAATTCTTCTCCCATTGTCACGGTGATTTCCCTTTCATGCGTATCTTCAGTCGAGGGTCGTCCGGTGGGCTCAAGTTTCACCGTTTCTTTCGATTTTGGCATCGACGATTCAGTCGTCGTTTTCCTGTTTCTGACCAATTCGAACAGTTCTTCTGTCGTAGTTGGTGCTTCTGTCGTTGTCTTCGGCGGTACGACTCTCCGATGTAATACAGCAGATATTTTAGCCGCGGAAGTTGTTGCGGGTGTGACAGGTTCATCGGTCGTCGTATCTCCGGAGGATGACTCGGTGGTAACGAATTTTTTCCGAGCCACAACTTCCGTCGACTCTTTTTCGCTCTCTATCGACTCGGTCGGTTGTCCGAAGCTTTTATCGAAGTCATCTTTCGGCGCGTCGCAGTTATCGGCGTAAATCGACCCATCCTTACTCAAGTAGCGAAAAATCTTTTGAATATTGGACTGCGTGGCAGCATTAACGAGCGCGCATTGAGCGACGATTTCTAGACCGAGACGCAGACAGGCTCTCGGATTATTGCACAGAATTTCTACCGTCACGTTCTTAGAATCCCAGAGGCTATTCCGTGTCTCGTCTATCAACGTCACTAGATCCGAAAACTTTGGAACATTTCTAAGGTTTTCGTAAGCGTCAAAAAGTTCCAGTAACTCGTTCAGATTGTTTATCATGTGACTCTGGTGCCAGAAACGAGCGTGAACGTGGAGTGCGGATGCCAAATCGACAGCGAAGTTGATGTCTCTTATTTGGCCCAAGATTTCCATCAGTAACTGATCGGGTCCGCTCTGCAAATACTTCTCCACCTTCAAATATCTGTTCACTATATCGTAGTCTACTATTTTTTCCAGAAGATAATCTCTAGCCTCAATGACATCGGCGTCGACAAGGTCCGGCGGTAGAACCAAATTCATAAGGTAGTCCAAATGAATTGTACCGTTTTCGTAGACCGAGCCAAGAAGCTCTATGTTACGGCTTATGGCCTCAACTTCGCGTACGACATGTTGCGACAGTACGGCAAAATCTTTGTTAGTTTCACCGTCGTACATGGTTTTGTGTCGGTCGAATATTGCCTTCAGCAGTTCGCTGACCGTGTGAGTACGCTGCAGTGAATGTCTGTCTATCGGAATTTCATGGTGTTTGGTTTGCGACATCAATTTGATCATGACGTTCCTTTCCGCTGTGCGTACCTCGTCGTCAAAACTGTCGTACTGAACGTTGTGCAGTAGTCCGGATAACAAGCCAACCGTTAATCTGAGGCTACCCGACTTTAGGTGCGTGAGGACGGCAGGAAGTGAAAATCTCTGTGGAAAATACTCCTTTAAATGGCTGGTTTTATAGATTTGTCGAGTTATGTTCACTACGGGTGTCGACGTGACATGCGGATGAGAATAATCATGCTTCTGAATGGTCATGCAGACGAGAGAGCTCTCCTTCAAACAGGTATGAACGTTTTTGTTAATGTGTCGGCAAATTTGGGTCGGTCTGGTATCCGGTCGTGCCAGAATACTCGGTACAATATCGAAAATATTGTATTTCCTTTCGAGAGTTTCTTGATAGACTCTGTAGAGAGCTTCGGTTTGCCCGATGCTGTAATCGTCGTAATGGTCGTAGACGAGAGAGCCAAAACTATCGAGGATCTGGAGGCGTAGGAGGGCCCCGTACTGCAAAATGTGTTCGACCGCCTGTTGGAGGGTGTAACTCGGTCTGTAAACCGCCCAGCTATCGAACATCTCCAACATCTGACGAGTTGTTCTAGCATGTTCCGGCTCGATTCCAAAGGGTTGGTCATCGTATCGTATATCGGCGTAGTTTATGTTGCCCTGTAACCGGGTATCATGAAATACTCTAAAGTCTGTAACAACGATCGATTGAACGAATATCGCGCAAGTCGATAAAAACCAATGGAGAAATTATGTCGCTATAAATGAGGAATAAATAATTTATCCACTCATCCTCAGCACAGAGATCTGCCGCAATGACCGCTGCGAACACCGTTTCCTTTCTAAACCCTCTCGTGATATTCGCAATGTCTTCGTTAAAATCTCCACGCGGGCATATAAACCCACCCAAGTATGTTAATACTTACTGTCGCGAATTTCGTGTACACCAGGGCGATAATAAACACGATAAAAATATTGAAGTTTAACTTTCCCAGGAACAACATCGCCACCGACAAATCAACCCGCGTCCGTCTGTCGCGTATTATACAGTCCCGGAGTGACCTGTCACCAGCTTATAAAATCTACTCTACTCGATGCATGCACATATATACCAGCCTCGGGAACTGATCCGTACACGAGCACACACACACTTAAAAATTTATGTACAAGCCAGTTCGCTGTTTGAACACACATTCGTATCCCGAATACATAGAAATTCATATGCGCCGAATATTTCACATGCTGCAGTAGCAGTTTGAGTCGAGCTTTAGATTCAGCCCCATGGAATACCTCTATAAAAGTCACCGGTGCAAACGATTTAGATTCACATTTGCAGTGCGAGTTCAATTTCGATCTCCGAAGTCTTCAACCGGTCCGCTGTAAGATCGGTATAGATTCGGTTTCGATTCTCATACTATCCTTACTAACAATAGGTTTTCGGCACGAAATCGTCAGGGTAATGGAATAAGACATACGAGGGTGATTGAGGAAGAGTTGGCCGCTGGTAGAGGGTGATTTAAGTTCGTACGAATCGATTGAGACGAGCATTTGGTTCGAACACATATTTGCCATCTTCGGGTCTATGAAGCGAAAAAAGACGCCACGTTCAAAGGTAGATGAAAGAGTGGGTGTTACGTATTCTACGATTGCACGGCTTGTCGTAAATACAGCCGAGGCCAGCTTTGTATCAGCATGCAAATTGTAATTCAATTTTAAACGATTGCCGATGAAATGTTCTTGATCAATTCATCGAAATAACCGCGTCCTATGTACGTCGAATAATAGCGAATATTGATGGAAATAAATGGAAATATAGTAACGACTAATTTCATGTTTCAATTTATATCTACACCGTCTCAAATTTCCATGGATTCGTCGTAAGTCGTTTATGCGAGTTTTAGAAAGTGAATGTTTCTTGAGAGTTGTCATTCACAAATTTAATTCAGATGCACGGCTAAGAAAAGCAGAACGTTATTTCTGCAGATTAAATTACAATGATTACGGCAAATGAGAATCCTAGCCGTCAGAAAGAGAATCAACTTTAATGTTCCTTCAGAAATAAATATTATACTGTTATGTGCATTAATTAAATACAATTGCGTTTGTCAATGATCCCGCGATAAACGTTATTCTGTTGAATAAAAGAGGAAATTAATTAAGCGAACGATTCTTTTAATTATTTCCAACAGCTCTACATGTAAAGTGAAAAGCGAATTGCGACTACAAGGTATATCGCGGACTTCTGCGCAATCTGCTAGTATAGATACTATATCGATATCTTTATAACCAGTAGAAACAAATTCCAACCAATATTCAATCGACGTTTGAATTATTGTTGATACAATTAGCAGTAAATCGTAGGTCGTTGGGTCGCTGGGTACAACGGAGCACTTAATCGTTCGCTCAGAAAAATACGAGGATTTTCGAAGGCTTTTATTGTAAACGCCGACGACCGGTGACTTCAATCTATTTCACCTCAACGGAAAGACAATCCTGTGAGAAGATATGAAGTCAAACTACCAATCTGTTCGTGGCATAATCCTTCAAGGAATAAACGACTCCGAATATACAATGAGATAACAAGTTTTCGTGAACCGAATCGTGTACAAATTACAACCGTACTCGCGGCTATACGAAATCTCTATTTGATTTTTAGGCGATAGAATGATTTTTTCATCACAATGTGGAAAGCCCCTCATGATAAATTTTCAAAAATTTATTTATCCAAACGATATCTGCGAGCGGAATTGCAGTCCTCAACTTCTAGTCTGTACCGACAAATGGATTTTATTAAATTTACAATCCACCGATTCACATATGACATATGAATTTCAATGATATATTGATTATTGCTATGACATGAGTTGAAACCACTTGAGCTTCAGTAATTCTCTATTGAAATTATAGATTCGGGAGTAGTAGACATCAACTACGAGGGCAATAAAAATCTCTTTTCAGATTTGCATATATGACTTCACCCCATCGCCTTATAAAGCGACGAGCTTGCGAGCGTTAATATATCTATATTATTAGTGAATTCATCTTTCCTTAAATTGGGGTAACAAAACGAGGAGCGCCAGACCTGCTCCAGATAAAATTCACTCATAACTTTGATAGAACAAATAATAAAGCGGAGGCTTTACGACTGCCTCCGTGTGATTGTTTCTCAACGGTCGCGACGAGAAAGAAAAAATTAATTAAATTCACAACCTGAGCAAAGAACATTAGCCGTCTCCATTTTTTCGTATCTATACTCAATTCGTGAACACTCTTCAATTATGTTTAAGCTGCGAGGAGAAACACGCCCGTCGTTGCGGTCGCGACGAATCGCACCGAGGGATCAATTCCGTCTCACCTTTTCGCCAACGTTAATGCAATTTATAATTGTATAGTTGCAATTCCGGCACACTGTGTCTTCGCCATGTTTCCAGATATATTTTACATCGCTTCCATCGGATATCGAAATAAAAGTTTCAACAGTAGTCGACAAGTACTCTGTAGCTACTCACTTCCAACACAGCTGCAGGCAGAAGCAGACCTCGAAAGTCCCACGAAAACTTCCAGATCAAACATCTGAATTGAATAACTCCTGAAATTCAAGGAAGTTACTCACCGTTTTTTGATTAGGCAATTTTTTCACAATATTATGGATTGTGTAATTTGAATTGCATGAATGGCGTTGACCAAAAGTGAGCTTATCCGTTACCAAAATACAAGACATCTTTATTATCAATTTATACAGGTAGGATCTGGTGAAAGGATACAACAATAGAGCCGTCGTTCTCAAGATAACGCATGACTTAGGCCTCGACTTTTTCGTTGTCACTGAAGCCCTATTATGAGTTTTATCGATGGAACTTCGACAAAACTTCGATGATACTGCTGCTATTGGTTCAGAGACAAACACTTTACACTAGACTAATTGTAAGGTCTGGTGAAAAGGAAGTCTCACCCCAAACCTTTTACTTTTACAATCAGCTACAAAGTTTTTACGGAGGTTTCATCAAAAGTCTTTCAAGAGGATCCAAGTTTTGAGATTATTCTTCATAATTCTCGTGTTTGCGCAACAGCCTGTACAAGAATTATTGTCTTAAAAATTTCTAAAATCGCAACAAACGTTGCATCTACGATTTTTACTAAAAATAATCCATAAATGTCACAATAATTTGCTGCATCAGTATTGTGCACCGGAAACTTATATTGCACTGCATTTTGTCTTCATTCAGTTGTTCATATAGACTTATCACAGTCGTAAATTTTATGCTGATCGTCTGTGGTATAATATTTATAGCAGGTTCGAATATCAGCTCCACGCACACACGCATGCGGAAAAAATCGTCACTGGTCTTTGCTAATATTAACGAATCGTCCCTACGACCCATGGTGCATTATATGTTCGGGTTTTCTTCATGCACTGTTTCACGAATTCCAAAATATGCTATTTAACTGGTGTTTCTACGTAGGTAGTATGTAGGCACTTTAGGTAGGTATTGTACTGGACTATCTTCCCGTATTTTTAAAACATAATCAATTATTGTGTTCTACAAACCCGAGTGAGATTTTTAATAGGTAATCTTTCGATGATATATGTATATTACAACATTTAAAAGTTAGTATATATACATCTTGACAAAACTAAAATATATTCTCATACAACAGAAGAAACAATCATACTTTCCACCGTGATCCTGCTATCGTTCTCAAGTCACTACACACGATCCTATAGAATTAAGATCCTCAAATCGGAGTTAGATATCCAACATATTATACATTATACATTATACTTATCTATCTTCAATGTGTGCGACTCAAAATGATAACAGCACATAATTCACGAAACTGATAATAGTTCTCGTTTTTCTTTACCTTCGTACTATACATCCAGCCAAGCCACTTTTTAAATGAGAATAGGTGATTTTCATACGTTCGAAATAGATCTGATAAAACGGGGTGAGTCAAAAAAAAGTTTTTCAAGTTTCAAAGTTGGTGAAGGACAGGCATCCATTGGAAGCAACATGCAGACATAGACTACATCTATCCTAGATTTTTTAGTAAATAGATTAATCAGATAAAAATGTTATTCAGTTCTTGAATTAAAAAAAAAATTCTCACCTCACCATTAGTGATGCAACGACGGGCATTACGTCAATGTGACCAGCTGAAAACGCTCTTGATACAGAAAGCACGAATGATAGAATTCACGATTGGTTTCGTGAAAACTGTATATTTTCTCACCGAAAATGTTACTTACTTTTACCACTTGGAATCACACAATGTGAGCGTATACAGTTGGTGAGTATGTGTGTATTGTGTGCACATCACAGCGCGTATGTTCAATGACATGAGACAAGACGTCGTATGATTTTTGTTTGCTCTATTTGCGCAAGAAGAAAAAATTAAAATATGTCAAGAATCGATGAAATTGAATGATGGACCAAAAAAATTCATACATACCGACACATTCGACCATATTTTTGGCGCTCAAGATCTCAAATCATTGAACGTGCAATATGATTGATTATTAATGATAGACACGTCAAATTACGAAAATACACAATAGTTGGATTAAGAAATATTATTTGCGTCAATAAAACGATAAAAAGGTTGTGTGTGTGTGTACATTAAAAAGTTACAAAGTATAAGCGTCTGAATCACTTCCCATGCAATTCACAGTTGTAATTGCATTACTGAATTGGAACGCCGATGAATTCGTTGTACAAATTCTAAACATCTCGAAATTAATTTCTCACCGTGGCATCACAAACGTTTCATAGACAAACTTTCGATCATTGTATTCTTTTCAATGAACAAATAACTGACCCATTGCTGCTGAAGTCAGATTGCGAACAGTGAATGAATGAATACGATCAGCTTTTACGAATAGATCCGGCTATGGTACGCCCATGTATCACAAATTGAGAAAATATGTCATCATTATACCTACACATAGTTAATGAATGCAGTCAAAACTCACACGGTAGTTAAACACGCGCGCTCTCTGACTAAAAGATACTGACAAACGTTACATCTCTTGACGAACAGAAATTTTAGCGACTTATCTTCAAAGTAAGGCAGGGAATGGCGACTGGTTTCGAAGGAATACACTATCGCGGTAAACGTTCTTCATATCACACGCGATACCTCACACCAATCAATCGTCTTTTTCACTCACACGTTCTTGAACTTGACAAGTCCATCATTTCATCTACATCATATGTATAGTCTTATCGCATGTAGGGTTCAATATATCAAGTCCGTATTTGAAATAAAATTGAGCAACGCACCATGCGATAACTCAAACGGGGGTGTAATTTCCCTTGGGTGTGTAAAACAATTTGCCAGTTACCATACGCCTGAGAATTTCAGCCAGTATTAGTTTCTTTTCTTTTTTAATCTTCTTCAACACTCCTTTATTTTCATGGGCTCGCCGTGACAGGTACGGTAGCACTTCCTTTACAGGTCCATATGGGATATATTTATACACTGAGTATCCCGACTGACCTGTAGCAAGATTAGTGCCATTTTTAGAATTTCCATTCTCAAGAATGACCAGTAGCGTGTAATTCTGATCTAGCTCATCTTACCAAGAGGGAATGTCAAATAATCGCACATCCCGAATAGCTGGCCGAAGCAGATTACTTTGTCTTCTGGGGATATCCCAATTTCCTTCATTCTAAGACACGAAAATTCAACTATTGATTAGTAACAGATGTGAAATTCTAGCTCCTTCAGTTAACAAAAACTCATCAATTTCTCACTTTTCTATAGCAAATCGGACTGTGTCCTCATTGTGTGTGGCGACCATGATACCAATCTTTTTAGGATCTATGCCTTTGTCTTTGTATCGTTTCATTCTTCGCAGACATTCCATAAAAGTCCTATGATAAGATTCGTTTGTTGCTTCAAATGTGGGATTAGTCGGATCTGGATATCCCATTGCAGCTGCTCTGGCTCTTTCCTGAAACACGTTGAATACGAACACCATTTTAGAGTGACATTTACTTAAATTTCAAATCAACATGATTACCGGACCGTTTTACCAACCTGTTCAAGATAAGCCCCCCGCACAAGTTTGGCACCGAAGTAAAAATTTTGCCGCTCCGCCTGTTCGAGATCAGTCTTGACTTCGTTATAGGCATCCTGGAGGTATGTCTGGTATGTGTTGAACACCACGGCCTACGAGGTAGACCAGATTGAGATTGAAACGTGCATTCAATGAAATCTCTGTAAGGACAGACACTTATTGCACCTTTTCTCTTGTAAATAATTTACCCTTTCTGTATTGTATTTTCGCATCATTTCTAGACACAGTCGAGATATCGCTGGTTGAAAGTACGTCTGTTCAGCATCAATCATTATCCGGACATTCAGTTTGTCGGCCACCTGAAAGTCAAGATAATTAGATTTGCAATATATCGTTTTGTTCGTTCATTATAGGCAGATGAAATAACAGTTAACCGGGTAAAATATGTAATACAATTGAACTCACCGCTACAATGGTATTCAATCTCCGCAGCATGTTCCTGAACATTTCTTCCTCCTTGGCAGTGAGCTGACTCATGAGCCTCACCATTTTTCCAGTCCGTATGTCTGGAACCTGGAAAGTCTCGCTCAGTTCATAGTTCTCATCCAAAATGCCGCTCCATGGGAATAAATGAATGACGCTGCGAGATCAATTCTATGTATTATTTGCAGAGCAAGAATTTTCATCTTCACACAGCAATATGCTTGTGATTTTAGGCGCACTCAAGTAATAGATGTACCCATATGTTTGGTTCACATTAAGAATCAGGAATTCGTGATGCAATAAGCTACATCTTCAAATATTATCCTCAGACTGCTAAACTACGTGTATTTTGAATAAAAAGAGAGCTTGAATATCTCGGTAATTAAGAATTTACGCAAATATGTCTGTAAGACGATGGTCTTCGACTATATGAATAAATTTAAGCGAAAGCTCTTCAAGGGAACCACTTCAAACTTGAAAATTCCTATCACAACGATAATATCCAATTGCGTGATTATTTTTGGATAAAATTTCAATAGTTTCTGATTTGTGGTACAATAATTCCTACAATTCGACGACTTGCAATGAGATTTAGTGTAAATCTCGTTCGATGATTATGCTTCGAAGTTTGTTCATAAGCTTTCAGGATTTTCTAATTGTAGTTCGGAACAAATTGTGTAAGATAATTATGTCAGCAATAAATTCAAAGAGAAAGAAAAAAAGAAAGACGAAAACACTCGTTTATAAAAGCTGTCTGTTACGAGTTTAGGTATTATAAGCCAATTTATGCAAGATCTTTTCATAGTATGGTCAATGTTTGTGAGTACGAATGTATGTACCGGCTCTAGTTTCAAATCGTTTAGTGCTATTTAAAATCTGAAAACTCGGGAGAAAAGCATAAATAGGTGTTAGAGAAGTCCGATCGCGTTAATCCATGCATGAATCCGATACTCGATACACACGTAATTTTCATTAATTTCTTACTTTCTGCACGTCCGTAGAGTAGCCGGAAACAAAACAAAAAAAACCAAGTTAAACTTCGTCTGTGATCTCAACTTTTCGAAAAACTATCAATGTGTACTTATAAATCGTCAAAATTAAATATAATTTTTGAGTGACTGCCGGATTATCGTGTCTTTATCCTTTTCTGTATGAGATTCAAAGAGCAAACAAAATGAACATTTTTTCATAGTGGTGGGACTGCACCCTACGTTCTATAGATTTCGACAAACATCATTATGTGACTGATAATATACTGCATACCCTTCCTTGTCGGCCTGAATTTTGTCGAGGAATTTTTGTACTGGTATTTCATCTCTGATACGTGCTTCCTCAAATTTTTTTCTGAAGTCATCAGGTTTAGCGTGGTGCGCCAATACCGCCCCTTCCCCTCCGACAACATCGGACATATATTGACGTGCCCGCATGATTACTTCAGAAAGTTGAAGCTGCACAAAGACATTAAAGATACTCGAGGTAAAAAATGAGCGCAAACTCCCATAATTGTCGGTAATTTTTTTATTTTCAATAATAAAAGATCAGCACTGACCAAAAGTTGAGGACGACCGAGAGCTGTTAATTTGACGGCAATTATACCAAGACCCATGGAAACCGCTGAAAAAATAAAAAGTGTTTAATAGCACAGTATCTAGAATCCCAGAATTTCAGCTGAACAAAAAAGAATTCGTCGAGATAAAATGAATTCTATTTGAACAATTGACCGGGTTCGAAATTCGAGCTTATTGTTAGCGGTACTACATCGCGATACGAAATACTGCAAAATATATTACATAATTGAAAGGAGAAATTCAGACGAGTAAACGGGACTTGTTCGTAATCGAAATCACACGAGACATACAATACACATCAAGCTCATTCCAATATCATGCAAAGGATATGCAGCAAAAATATGCACCTCTATGCACGCAAGATTAAAAGTATGAAACCTACTAGCACAAGCCTCCAGGGCTTTAATGAATACGTCCATATTACGTTCACACGAGGCTTCATTCAGGTAGAAGTATGTCCTAGCTGAAGATACTTTGTATCGACGATCAGCGAATGATTTCTCCACGTGATACTTCTTGATTGTACCCTCTTTTTTTTCATCACCTGCCTCCGATACCGAAGCCCTGAGTAAAAGAAGTTTAGTAAATATACCTGATCTATATTGATTTCTATCAATGGATATTATGCTTCTCCTTTTCTGAGGTAAGAAAGCAAACATCCTTCTATGTATTGAACATAGGACTGAGGGATGAAATAACATACTGAACTTCACGCCGCTCAGCTTCTTCTTGCGATAGATCTTCTTCTACAGAATAATCGAGAAGTGGTTTAACGCCGAATGATCTGAGCCTGTCCAGCACTGGTGTGATCTTTTGTTCATCCTCTCCTGCTACGAAATGACCATAGAAAGTTGATTTCATGAGAATTGAAAATAATCTGTCCCCCAATATGTTGTTGCACAATTTCGTCAACTGCAACAATAAGATAGATGAACTTTTGAGTGAGTATGAAAATGAATGAAATATCAGCTTCGCGAATAGTTATCATCGAAATTACGTATGTCGGTCACACGTGGGGCAATTTCGTATTCTCCCATAACTGTTAAGAATAATACCTATTACTGAAACGCGAATGTTAAAAGCTTGTCAAGTTTGGTCTATTCCCACCTTTGTCATCTCATACGTGCAAATACGACTGCAGAACATTTTGAATATGATCAACATTCTTTCGGAGCAACGGTCAAGGCGTCGCCGAACGAATTCTGTCTCTATTATTAAGTAGTCGTGTCTATTTTACGCGTAGTTTCGCAAACTAAGTACAGCCTGAATCAAAATAGAAATAATTCTAACTTAGCCCACGAGAACCCAGGTTTCTGTGATCTAGACACTGACTGTGAGAGTTCGCTACTCGAGTATAATGATTTGCTTTATCCGTTCTCAGATGTTCTACGTGAGCATTAGAAGATTCCGAAGCATGCTTAGTTATTTCGAAAAATCTCTCCGAATCTCGCACGACCGACGAAAAACGATTTCGATTGAACTGTGGAAGGTTCGAAGTATCTATTGAAACGAAGATGAGTCAATTGCGGACATGCGACATTTGAATCTTCGAATCTACGTTAGATTTTTTCACGAGTGTATACGTGGGGTAGAATTCCAATTGATTTCAAGTAAATTACGCTCGAGCTTCATCTTTCTTCGTGCCCAAAATTGTCCTGTCGATACGGCTGTCTTTGATATTCGATTTTCGTTTTTCAAGCAGCGCTTTCGTCCGGCAGGTATAAGACGTCCGTATCGGCTGGTACATGGCGTCAGCCGATTTAATTTTAGTCCACAGTCAGCAGCTGTTTTCAAGTCGGATGCCTGATATTTGAAAGTTAGCTAACAGCCATAAAATACAGTAACCTCATAGCGTAGAAGCCGGTCTTTTTACACAAGGCGTTTCCGTAAACTTCTCACAAATTTATGCATACGAACGGTGACAACAGCAAAACCGGTCGGCTTCGAATTTTCGGCTCTTTTTTTGGGCCACTCTTTCGGCATACATGCCCATTCAAAAAAGCATAATGTCGAGATTCGACCACCGTTCGGTTAGGGTTCAGGTTTTTTCGTAGCGAAATGAGTGGGTATTAAAGTTAAAAAGACACAGACGTCTAAAGTGTACGTATCAAGAATACCGCAGATCGATCTACATGGAAAAAATAGAAGCCGGTAGTCTATTCTCACCATTTGTTTACGTACAAGCAATAATACATATTACATTCAATTAAAGTATCCTTGCGTAAAACTAATTTGAACATCGGAAGAGTACGTATGTATGTTAATTAAATTCTACGACAAAATGCGGAACCAAATTTTTCTATCAGTAGGGTGCTAATTGCTTAGAAGCCTACTTGATAAGACGCGAGCTCTTGGAAATGATTGGAGCGTAGGTCATCGAACTTATTTCAACGGATTCAGCCGGCTGGTACATCGTTATGCATATCAATTCGTTCGTCTTGATAGTTTTAGCGTAAAATTCTTATGGAAAATAGTTAAGAGAAATAAACCTGTTGAAACGTTATTTTATTCGAACAATATGGCGCCCGATCAACCATAATAATTATGAATAATATACGTACATATATGATTAACTTAAAATTTTTCGAATTTTGTATATCACGTACTGTGTAAATTCAATGAATTTCTCCTTCTGTTTCTTCATAATTATCAGAACTCGTCGAATCAGGATTATAAGTTTATAAATTTGATTGTAGAATGACCATCGTGCATTGCTACTTTGTGAAACGCGTATAGGATTCAGATGTTGCAGTTTTAATAGATACTTGGATTCTCCGATTCGATTAGAAACGATTACTGAAGTGGATTACGCGCTGTCTTTACCTGCCGCACTTGAAATGGTTTTTCTTTGACAAATAGACATAGAGATAACATATTAAAGCAAAGGCTAGCTAATCTCTGATCAATGTTTGTGTTGAACTGTTCGTATAATTATGCACCGATGCATTTCATTTCCCATGTATAAAACGATCCTAATATCTGTGTTGTTTTATATTGTTGTAAATTGGATTATTTCACGTGTTGACTCGGACCAACCGGAACCTTGACATAAATTTTTAATACGAACAGAAGACGAAAACAACGTCGGCCTATTTCTATTTTCTTTTCTTTGGCATATTTTTCCGTAGCCAAAAATTCGTGAATTGACGTACAAAAAAGATATAGGATACTCGCAGACCCACAATTTTCTAGAGTGGTACCGCAAATTTGTATACGATCAATATCTTCAGTAAATACGGTTACAAGATTGTGACTCTTATGCAACATTCGGGCAGAGCACACATTTTCTAGGTTGACAATTATTGACCTACCATTAGGAGCTATGTAATAACGAGATTTAACAACCATCAATCGTAGTTCGAAGTTGAATTTGTTTTCTTTCGGTATAACACAATTATAGATGTGTGCACATGTATGTATCTACATTCATTATTCACAGGCACTAATTTTCCAATCTCACACCTCCGTGTATGTGCATACATACCGCACCGAATTGTGAATATCGTCTGTGAACGTCGATGCTCAAAAAGGAGCTGGATAAAAAAAAAAAGGTAGTATGTCAGGGCATTCGAAATTATATAAATGCGCCTCAATTATGCCACATCTCAATTACTCGTGACTAAAATATTACCTGTTTGATGGAATTCTATAAGGGTTCCTAAGATGTGCTGTAAATTTCGAATGTCCTTCGAACCTATGTTACGTACAGATTACAGTTTGCAAGGCCGGAAAAAAGAATCGTGCAGGTGAGAATTGGCACTGCCAAGAATTGGCGCCAAAAACAAATGTTGCAACACTATATTCATACACCGAACACACCAGACGTACAGATTAGCAATAATATTCTCACAACAATACTGCGGTTAATACATTTTGAGGGAAATGAGGAGCCAACTTCGCAGAAGTTCAGAAACTTAGCAAGTTCAATTCAGCCAGAAATTATATAAGCGCTACGATTTTCCACCGGACTATAACATGATAATAATTATTGAGACTAGGCAATGTAATGTTACCAGTCTTGATACTTTTTCACGTACAAGAATTTTGCTCCAGTTATTTTCGTTAGAAAAAAGAAATAAATGAATGAACAGCGAGGTTCAACCGAAACGATCATCAGTGGTTGCGATTGAACTACATAGTACGATGGAAAATTTTTGCGTTCATTTATTAATATTTTGGATCTAACGCAAAAAATAGAGAAAATAAAGATTGACCACAAAATCCTACGTGGTTCGAAAAAAAAAAAAAAATTCAATCCCCCGCCATCCCACGTTGTTACTCTTCCGCTATCAAACATATGGCACAGCTCGCCTTGCCTCATGCACCATGGACACGTGTGAAAAGCAAATGCCAAGGCCGAGCAAATCGGATTTATCTACGATGGCTGTGCCTAGGGGCTGCCGAATACGCGTGCACTACTAGACGTACACGGAGGCTACGGATAAAAATAAGAAAGAGGCTGCACGATGGTGGAGCTATGGTCGCCGCCCGAAGCTGTTTTATTTTCTAAATTATATTAACATTGAATTTGTGAAGAGTGGGAAAAAAAATTATGAAATGAAAAATAGGTATTGGAAGAGAGTAAATTTAACCCATCGTGCGAAATCGCTTGGTGCCTGTATAGCAGAAAACTTTTCCGGGTCAATGCTACTCGTCCGTTTCACCCGAGAGACAATCTCATATTGAACAAATCAATGTGCCAGCTATATGCCAATATTATGTAATACGTACAGGTGGGCGGCGAAATCTAGATACGCATAAGACAGGTACACACAGAAACACATTACACAAATACACAGAATTCTCAAATTTTCCAAGTATAAATAGATTATGTAATAATTGATCATCGTGTGAAGGAATTCATCAAGTGTATATCCATGTCATTTCATACTTATCATTTCGCATGAGCCAGAAATTTATGTCGTGTATAACAGCCGGCCATTTAGCGCGAGGAGATCTCACTCGAGATGAGAAAACCTAAAAATTTTGACTGGCCTACGTTTCTTCAGAATTAGATCGGATCTATAGAGTACAAGGCAAGAATTTTCTCGACCGGATCATGGCCGTACAACATCCTTGCAGAGAATGTGGAATCGGCTGATTTGCTACACTTACAAGACATCGCTAAAATCAAAAAATTCTACACATATAAGGATGACGTATTGTGATAGTCAAAGAAGCAAATAATAATTACTTGGTATTAATATATCGTAATATATTCTGCCACTACATAATGTGAAAAAAAAAATGGCAAATAGCGTCCATAAACACATCGAACACTTGAACAAGCATATTCTATATTGAATTGAATATATTCTACAGTCAATACTAGGTGTGTGTAGCTGCGGAGCTAATATAGTTGAAATTTGGCAATATTTCTTCCTTGAAAATAGGTACCTACGTGAATACACGTGTACATATACATACGAGTCGATGAGACGTAGAAGAGGTAGATTTAAATAAAAAAACCTAATAGTCACACGTGATGGTTCCTCACTTTTTCGCGTTCCTCCATCAATGATATCTGCAAATGATCTATACGATTAGACTTGTCATATTTGCACGGAATTTCATCGGAATTTTCCGTAACATCGCGCTACATGAAGATTAACGATAGACAGAGTTGCGAAAAATCACCTCCCATCGTGATATTCGTTAGCATAAGTGAACTGCCTCAAAATTATTCACATTTTTCATTATCCAAAACTTTCCACCTGCGTGACCTTCAATTCCGTGAAGTAATAAGTTTCTTACACTCATCGGCGATTAATTTATACATTGCTAATTAGGCTATATAGCACGTATCGAGTGGCCGACAAAATTCCGTGAGACATCTGATTACACAACCCTGGATGAAACACAGTTGCGAGCACTATATAAACTGCAGTCCGTAAGTTTGCTAAGAAAAAAATACATGGGATAAATTTTGAAAGCATGTCCTCGTGATAATCCAAAATCTATAGGATTTATGGCTAACAAGTATGATTTGCAAGGATAAAACTGGAGCGTTTGACTCGACGAATGACTGTATGTCCGACTGGAAATACTATGACTCTGGACTATGTAGGCACTGGACAGCTTCGTCTGATTGTGAGCTGTAACGTGTTATGCAATTTATTGATAGAGCAATTTCATTCGGTACACCGCCTACGACTACGGCTGGTACGAATACAGCTGGATAAAAGCAAACACTGGTCGCTCGTGAAACATGAATACATTTTCATGAGCTCCGTTTTTTCTTTATTAAAAATATCGCTTTTAATTTTGATGATATCATAAGCGTTCAAAAATCGGTTTTCATCTTCAAAGGACTTTCGAATAGCATGTACATTTTTTTTTCTTCTCATTCAAACTGAGACCATACGAGTAATTATATGAAAATTAATTCTTTTTAAAAATATGTTAATTAGATAAAATGTGAAATATTTCAATACAAAACTAAATTCCAAGCTCGTCTGATACATAAAATTCGCACACCGAAGTAGAAGAGACTGAAAGCTTGTAACATTGCTATCGTTGTTCATCCTGCGTCTCGTCTCGAAGCACCTAAGTCACACCTTTGGAAACATAAGACGTGTAGAGACAGTAGTGCAGGTGGAAGTGAATGAACTCGATACCCTGTCTGCAGTGGATGAGCTATGTAATCTAACGCATCCGCATTTAAGTTCGCACTGCACATCCACAGAAAGGTGGGCGGTGGATCTGACCATTTTGCTCGAGATGGAAGGGTCACACGCACCAAACAAATTGTTGAAAAATCGGCCATTGCTGCCAAAAGTCGCGATGTAGAAACACTCAGACCAACGACACACCGATGAACTTTTCCGTTTCCTTTTTTTTTTTTTTTATAATTTTCAATTTTTGTAAGAACATCCGGATTATTGAACTATGTGTTTCTCTTGTTCATCAAGGAATGAGCCACGAGTCGAACGATTGCGTGCATCGTCGGACACCCTGTATAAGTATCATCGTCAAGGCCACACATGATATAGCTACCTTTACATTTTTCATTGCAGCATAATTCAAGTGAATTCTTTGGAACAACCTTACGTAATCGCTGCGTACTTAATATTCTACACCTGCACATTACCGAAAATTTAGACACTATTGTTCCCGACTACAGCCTGATTGTATAATTTTTTATCATCGCTCTAACGATACGCCTTTACACTAGTACGTACAAGGTATGATGGTAAATTTTTTTTATCGCACATGCATGCCGGAAGTAAAACCGGAAAATGTAGCCGCAAAATCAGAGCTCGACATTGACGGGGTTAACAATCAGCGATAATGAGCGATTTTCGTCGGTCCTTACCACCTCCGAATTGTTGGTGATTCAATTACGAGTATCACCGAATCATGAATAAGGATATGCAGTTACTTAAAATCTCTTTAGCATGCTAACATAATATAAGCCATGACGATTCCTGCCAGCTGTGGTTACCTATTACGCTGACGTAATAATATGCTTACAAAATACGACAGAACATACGTACGTTCTACAGAATGAGAAAAAAAGGAGTACAATACGAACGAATAACTGGTGCATTCCTTCATCTTGTTAAAATCCCGGCCGATGCTAAACGTCGGTTGACAAGTGACTGAATCATTATATTTTGACGTTGAAGAGATGCTGCTAGAAAAATCGTGTCGCTTGTATAATCTATCTATAATTATTAGCTCTCGTTCCCTCTCATCGCGTGAACCTTGGGAGATTGGACAGGAAATACCATTAGCATACAATGCGCAGTGTACACTATATGCCCACGAAATCGGAATATAGTATGCATACATATGTAGGTAACATGCTGACCCCCATAACTAAACATATGGTTCCCATCAAATTGAAAACCGTTGACTACGTTGAATGAGTTTGTGTTCCGTATGTTTTGGATTAAATTCAACGAATGTCGATATGGAAAATGACGCTTTACTATTCGTATGCGAACTTTTTTATCTGATGGACCAACACCAAATGAGCGAAAAAAGCGCGTGTTTTCGAAATCGAGCCTCGCGATCTAAATCGTAGTTGAATGAATTCATACCGGTGAACAACGTCGACGCGATGCATGTTGTGGACCACGACGATGAACAATTTCTTTGCTGAATATTCCTTGAAGAATTCTTCAGTCGAAAGGATCTTTTCCAGCTTGATCTCGGACGCGGGAGACACGTTTATAATAGTTGTACTTTTGAAATTAAATTCTTTGATGACCTACCGTAAATATTGTATCCTGCCGAACAATATAACGAGATCTGCTGAAAAATTTCAACAGATTCTGGATGTCGACTATTTCCGGTCAAATCAGGCCCAATAAAACAGGCAATTGAATAACAGTGGGCAATGTGCAGATCCTGAGTGTTTTGATCATACTGTATCTCATTGTCAGTGAAGATTTCATGCAATTGACTTGTTATCGGCGTGAGTAGCATTGAACATGCGATCTTATTTATCTACTTGTACCTGCGACCATATTCACCCTTGAAACAATACCATCAAATAAGGAGTTGAGACATGTTTTTTGTAACTTCGTTTTATTAAAATTTCCTCAAGCTGTGTATTCTATTACGAAAAATCCTGTGATTTTTCCAAATTCCTGTTCAATTCCTATAACAATTTATGGACTTACCTGAAAATTGCCAGTTCATGGTTGAATTTTATGAAAATTTTGGAGTAAAATAAAAATTACTTGTCGGATCCTGATTAAATCAGAAAAGTGCATGCATACCCCTTTAGTAACCATCATATGAACTACCAAAGATTCCGCATCAAACATATACTGCATGTCTGCATATTTCGTAGGTACCTCGTATTGAGAGACGTGGTTTTGCTACATACCTTCATGTTATTCTCGACAAAAAATTCTACGGAACATAGTTGGTAGACGATGTAAGCTCTAATGAGTTCCTTGGTGGTCTTGCTCTTGTAGGAAGCTACGGGGTCGTTGAATGCCAGATCTAGGGGGTCAATTTGCCTTGGAACTGGTTTCATTGTTCCGCTACTTCCGCCACCGATTCCACCCCCGCTGGCGCTGCTTTCCGTAGATGCCGCCGCTCTCGTCGTGATAGTCCTTCGTGAACTGTCATGATCCCTTGTTTCAATGACCTGCAAAAGCTGGATCGAACGACGTGCAACGTTCTCCGAAATTCCTCCCGGAAGCGCAAGTTGCAAGTTTTTCCCGAATTTAGATCCAGCACAACACCTTGGCACAGATCTTAAAAACGCCATAACTAATTATCAGCTGCTGTCGCACAGTATATTGATATTTTTTATATTTTTAACGGTCGAACGCTTCGCTCCGGTTATTTAACACGGGTTTTATAATCCGAATACATTGACGCCGTTCCTTTTCAACATCAACGCAAAGACGATGGACGCTGGATAATTTCTAATAAATTCCGTAAACCGTTTTCTGAACGGTTTTTGTACGTCTGATTTGAAACAACGATTGAGATTCCTCAAATTGAGAATAGACGGGGTGAGCTAACCTGCCGCGACCGAGACCGAAGGCCTCAATAGCTAAAGGCCACACACTCAAACAGCACCCAGCAGCAGCGACCCGCAAAAACGGGGAGGTGGAGTCTTCAAATACCTTGCGCACACTGACGTGGTAGTCAATTAAATTCGGGTTTCCAGCTGAATCAAACTCTCCTTTGAACAGACGGCTATGTTCTCAAGTGCCACCCCACATTCAAACTCCACAATTACAAAAATTTTTTGAATCCACCGAATCATTGTTCAAATTTCAATTGTCCCACGTTGCCCGAAAATTTTTATGCGCAAACCCAATTTCGGCGAATTATTATGATTGGTTTACTCAGGAGGTGTGTTCGATATGTAACGCTCTGAGTGGTCGATTACTTTCATCTTCTGCTAGACGCAATTTCAGTGGTACGTCGCCACCGGTGAAGTGCTAAAACCCGAACTAATTCATTTAAAAAGAACCGTTTTATTCTACTGACATCAACATTTGAGACAACACACGTGTACTCTCATAATTAGTTAATCAATTGCCTTCGTCCTTCACATACAAGCATCATCTAAAAGCCACTATAATATCTGACGGTGCACATAACCTAACATCCATCAATTCTTGACAAATAATTATTTACTTACAAGTCACCTCGGGATGGTTACTTATATTTGAAACAAAACTTAATCCACAGGCCAATAACCAAGTAACGTTCTACCAACTAACGCAAACCAAATTCTTCCCCTTGTTTCTTTGTTTCCTATTATTGCTCACACTCTATTTCAATTTCAATAGAAATTAAAATACAGTTGAAAGCCAGATCGTGGTGCATTTACAAATCACATCTCTATTAGCCTAGAATTGCCCTAGTTCGTCAACTAAATTGATGCGCCACAATTTCTAAACAAGTAGTCAGTATAACAATGGAGACTGGAGTTCAACTTGTCATTTATAGACGAAATAGTATATACGATCATTTAATTATCAAGGAAAATGTCACCAGTGTTGACACCAAAAATTATCAAAAATCTCACGAAACAAGAACACGTTTGAATTTGAATGCACATGGCATTAATTCCTACCTTGTATCAGCGTATGTTTATTGGTTAAAAAGATCCAACTGCTATCGACAGGCAGCGCTGAAAGCGCTGCTGGATTTTTCAGAGTCAAAAGCAGTGTCAGACAGAAGTCCTATGATTTATATCAGACTCCGAACACCTAGACATCAGTACCTTAGTTACAAATGGTAAGCCCTTTCGTGCGATATAACAGCAAGCTGCTCATTTAACAGTCTCTATGCTCATCTGATCCAATCTTCAATTCGAAATTCAGGAATGAAAGAGTGACTCAGATGGTGCTGGAACGGCGAGAACTGGATCATGCCATGTCTTGGTTGTCTACCCTTGGAGGAGCATTCTCCGCACTTGGGGATACTTTCGAACATTGTGTAAGATAAAGCTACTCTTCACCCCAATTCTGAACACACTTGACTACATACAATAGATTTGAGAATCTGAAACCAAAACAATGTATAGTCCCCTATACTACAGTGATAGTTTTTTTAAACGCTGCTCTATTATAGTTTGTCATTGTTTTTATGAATTTTACTATGATCGACCACTATCAAATTCATAGGCCGAGATGGCAGGGAAAATATCTATAAGGCAACTACAGCTGGCGCTGCGCATAGGAGATCCTTTGTTAGTGGCAAGATGCAAATTGTGGGCTGCTCTGAGTTTGTTGCAGCGTGGATGGCTCAAAGTGACAAAAAACATTGTGATTTCATGCTATCAACTGGCAGTGGTTGAGAAAGATGTGCGTTTACAAAACATGTGCAGGGGAATATGGTCAAAGCTTCAATATACTTATAAATTGAAACGACAATCGAAAAAGTTATAATCCAAGTTAATACACTCTGAAATTCTATGCTAATTCTGTTCCTACTTTGTATATTTGTAAATAAATCACTTGTAAAAGGTAATTACACTCATCTGTCCAAATACGTGGTCTGGATATGTAGCATCAACTACTGTGAAAAAAATCCCATTCACAGTTCTATTTGGACATCAACCCGTTCGCATCTCCACCAGATGAAAAACACTTTTTTCAATTGCATACATATATTCAAATCTCTTGAAATATTAATTTTGTTGTCGACTCTTCAGGACGTTCCATTTGGACTGTGACTCCCTACATACGGGTGACTTTTTAGAATCGACAATTTTACTAGTTTAAAATTCGATATATACGTTAAATTACTTGGGAAGAATATTCAACAATATGAAATTTTTCAGAATAAAGAAGCTGTCATAAAATTTGAGCGAGCCAGTTTGAATTTTGTAATACTTGATAACAATGGTTGATCAGTCAAGATAGTGTGACTCACGAACGTTTATTGAAAACAAAATGATATTATAAATTGGATTAATGATAAACACAACACAATACTTTAATAGTACATACGAAATTCCGTTCCTTACAATCATTAAGGATATTTGGGCTATATCATCAAAGTCATAGTAACAAGATCGGTCAAAACGTGATTGTTGAATTGTTGCTCATGGTACTTATACTATGTAAAAATTAATGTAAAAGTGATAACAAGCCCATACCTTGCAAAAATATGAACAATTATATTCAAATGATACATTGTGAAAATACCACAAAGATGAAAAAAAAGAAAGAAATCATTGATATATACGTATAAAAATTCCATTCATTAATCCAAGTTTAAGTTCCAAATACTGAATCAAGTGAGATAATCTATTAAAACCCACTGAAAAGTTTCTTAAAAAAAAATATCATATACGACGTGAATTATAAAGAAATTGTTTGAAATAACATTCGTGTCTACCGTCTCCTAATAAACGTTTTCATTGGTTTCGAAAAGATGACATCACTGATGCAGCTCTTGAATATGATCTCTCATATTATTGTAAGCTACAAACTCCGATATCAACCCCGGATCATTGAAGCTAGGAAAAGCAACAATTTATAAACCACCTGTTTGTCATGCTCATTGTTTTGACTCTGATTTTACAGCCCATACATCTCGACCTCTAGCTCCTATATGTCTTACAGCGTCCTTAAAATCATTAACTGGCAGTTGCTTGACTATAACTTGGCTATATGATTGTGTTAAATCATAATTTGGTTTCAAGTTCTATATAATGGTGGTAGTGTTATTACGATATTATACTCTTATTATAACAGAATATATTACATTTTTATCATGGCATGAATAATGGTTATCAGCATAATTTGCATTTTATCATTTGGTTTCTGCATATAACTATTGTCTGATATCTCAAATTTGCGGTCAAGTACAATGCTGCATGCAACACAACGGGCGATGGCACAGATCAGAAATGTAAATAAGACAACCAGCAAAACCTTCCATAGATAATAACCACTTGTGAGCTGATTGGTATTATAAACATTGGTTACTTGTCGAGTTCACGCAAAGACTATAATTTTTAATGGAGGGGCATTTGATTCATTATAATAGAATATATCAACGGTCAATGGATCTGGGTAATAATTTAACCACAGACTGTTTCAAAGGACTCTACTCAAGGGCCTCTGACAAACTAACTTTGGTCAATCGACTAGTAAAATGACTGTATTACAATAATCTAGCGTCGCATCAGAGACTTACAGTCTTTAACCGTATATCACTAATATATTCGATGCTTACAGCACTTTGACTTAGGGTATGATATCTAAGCCAGTTAATTTCAGTGCTTTCTTATATTGCAATACGGAAGAGTACATTGACAGCAAATAGTTCACTACTATCCTAGAATAATGTTAGAGTAGCGCATCATGCTCATTGTGAAAGATGTCACAGAATTGGAGCCGTCTTCTAGATTTGGATTTGAGATGAATGAATATTACTCTCATACCATCGCACGTCGTTAACGTAGGTCTTTCTCAAGATAATACCCAAGTCGATTCAGACTCACACACGATCATGACGTTTCAGTCAATTTATTTTTTTACAAACTGTTGATTTTTATGCAAACTCTCTCGACAAGGATACAGATATTTTAAGATGACACTTCGCCCGCAAAATTACCATTGATTCCGAAAAAAAAGATATGAGCGAGACTTTCAAAATTCTACGTGTGTGAAAATTAATCGGACTGTACGTTTAATGTTATACTCTCTTTGATCTAAAAGAATAAATTGTAATTTGTAATGATTTACCAGCAACTCATCATTGGGCGAGGGTTCCCATTGGGTCCCATGCTGGTAATAGAATAGGGTCTTGTTGGAATACAGCTAATACGTCAGCAGGAACATACTTTTTGTCAACGACCACTTCAAACACAAACTCAGAAAACCACTCAGCTGACATAACGTAATAACCTTTTTCACCACGGTCATCTCCCCAGGAATTTTCAACTCTGAATTTCTTGATCTCACCTTCATTCTGAAATAAAAGAATAACGGTTTACAACATCATTCACTATTGGAATCATTTTATAGGCAGCTCAGAAAAAGGTTGTAAGGCAGAGATGCTGAAGGTGATCTGGAGTAGTCAACATTAGTTAAAATGTTTTCAATGCAACAGTACTATGTTTGAGTGAATAGAAATCTTATACCAGTTAATATTTAAAGATAAATCCAGAATACCCGCACAATTAAAGTACAAAGTCGTTTCTATTTCAAGTTGAAAATATTTGCTATCTATTAATCATATCATAACACCATTCTGGTGTACATCAATAGCGCATGCACAGGTAAACCACTCAACTGGTTTTACCGCCAATATTGCATAGACAAATTTTGAAATGATTTTGGATGAATGTTTTTTTTTGGCGAAATAAAAGTAAAAAAAATTGACCCATTGAATTTCTACTTACGATAGAAACGGCTGTGAATGCCATCGCATGAGTCATCATAGATTCTCCGTACACTAGTCTGTCCGCTTTTGTTAACCCAACTTGGAAGTCAGTGCCGAACATGAGTTTCAAATCATGCACCTTAAGATCTTGAACGCCCTGCTTTGCCGCAAATCTTTTGCTGACTTCACATCCAAACCAAACTGACTCATTGTTTTCTATACTCTTAGCACAGAGATTCATCAATAACTCAACCGGTTGATTATTGTAGATAATTGCTCTTCCACCAACAACGTTGCCCAAATAGTCCACAGTATAAGCTTTACCATATGGATTAGTGGGTCGAGGGTCAGTCACAAGGCAGACTTTATCATCAACGTTGAAATATGGTTTCACGTATTTCTCATAAAACTCTACAGGCTTAATAGGCCCAATGCTATGATAGTTTTTCGATTTGTCATAATATTCCCAAGTGAACGTTTCTGAAGGGATGCCTAAGCAGATACCAACAATTCTGTAGATTACAGCCATCTGTTCAGTGATCAGAGTCTCTATTCCCGCATCTGAAGCTCCAGCGGCTATCATATCTCTCAAAACTTTTGCATACTCTCTGAGTTTGCTTTTCAGAAAGCTATTCATGCGGCTGGTAGATTCACAGCTGAATGATTCAGGGAATAACTTTTTTGGCATCAGGCCGTGCCGATTTATGAGATTAACAATCATGTCCCATTGCCCACCATCAGATATGGGGTCACTTAATAACCAAGACATCAGACGTCCATCTGGTGCTTCTCCCTGTTTGGTTGCTTTTACTATGTTCTGCAGGAAATAGTTGCATCGTTCGATCTAGAATCAAAATTTATCAACGTTTTTGCTGTCAGGCATTTGATTCACCTTCAAATTTCGATTGTGATTTTCTTTACTGCTCTTTTAGCTTTTGATTGACAAAAAATTTTCAATTCAATTTCTAATATACAAAATGTGGAACCCTGAGAAATTTAAACCAACACAATAACAAAACTTTACTTTTTTTCGGTCATCTTCTTGGGGAATTTTCGATTTTTGTGCTAACTGATAAAATAATCTCCTTTGTGAACTTCAAGTAGTTGAAATAGAATAATTGACTCTCAACTCTAGCAGTCAACAGAAAAATTTAAGAAACCTATATCAAGTTTGTGATGCCTACCGACCTTGTCCCAGAAGAATAGATATCCTTGACTAAATTCGAACTCGTCCAATTCGTGCTGTTTTATGAATGGAATTCGTATGACATTCAGTGTGGCAAAGATCCAGCAGCGTCCAGAATTCTTCTGATTTGTGACCGGCTTGCCTTCTACCTCAATCTTGAGATTGAATACATGTTGAGTTTCTTCAAGATGTTTCCTGGACACACAAGCCTCCAGAGGATCTGATTTGGTGCACACATTTTGAGCCAAGACGTTTCTATCATCAGCATAAAACTTTGTCCGTAACTCGTTCAATATGTCCGGAGTGAGAATCCCTGCTGCTTATAGAAGATAGTATTTAATTAGGTATTGCAATTTCCTACATCATCTCAAACTTCATGCAAATTATTGTCAGCATTACTCTCAAGAATGCAGGGTATTCAAAATTGAGTGAGATAATTTGACACTGAGGTGCCAAAAGTAGCAAAATTCGAATTACAATTTAGTCACACTGTTTGTGCAAAATGAATTGAAATAACTAATCCATGCTTGAATACATATGGTACTTCATAATACTGCCTTTTCTGAATAATGGTAATAAATAACAAAAACGCAGATAGTGGTAGCTTTCAAAGACAGTGTTATCAACATTCCATGTTTAGCAATATACATATGTATACTGCAATAGGTCTGACAAATGTCACTAGCAGTATCATTAATGTACTATCACTATCGCGCCAGCTTGTGGGCACCATATATGATAAGATTATGCAAAACTCAATAAGCCTGTATGTAATGCTGTTGCTACTTTCTCTTATGCATTTTTGAAAGTTATGCTATGCATCACCGCACCCACTACCTATTTGGAATGTAAAACGGACTTGTTTTGAACATAGCACATAAACTTGTATCATACTTTCAAGAAAGAGAAGTGAGAAATCCAAAACTATGGTTGTCTGCATACTTGAGAAAGAATGTCAGCTTAAAATTTGAGAAAAAAAAGTTTAACGGATAGTATATATTTTTAAAATAGCACATGTTATTGTGGACTGATAAGTACAAGATCTTCGATGTCAGATAATTGATTTTAGTTATTTACTATTCGCTTACACTTCTAAACTGGTAACCATAATCAGGCCTGATCATAATGATAACACCAGCATGATACGATAAAAAAAACCGCGAGCAGCTGTCAAAACATCTTACCCCTACCTTCCACGCGGCCGACTGACAGGTCACCAGCTGAGCGAAGTGTTGTTGACTTCGACCTATTTTTCGACCAACACTAAGCATTCTAACCTCCATGGAATGTGAGATAGCGATAATTTCGAAACTTGCAAATGTCAATTGACGTATTCAACTTATTCGAATTTAAAATTGTATTTTCCGTTGGAGAATGCAGGAATGACACAAATGACTCAGCATATTTGGCCAGCTGATTTTGAGAGAACACGGAAAGCACTGTACATATCTGACGGACCTTGCGATTGACAATTAGGAAATGGTAACGATGAAATCGAGTATTTGATAAATAATACAAGAAAAGGAAGACGAGAGACGATACAACGCATGACCGTTAAGAGCGTGGGATTTTATACTAGAGAAAATTCGACTTCGTCGACTCTACTTGGGCTAGGAGTAAACGGGGAAGTATACTTACAGGCGACCATCGTTTGCAAAGTATGAAGTTGATCTCTTCGACGAGGAAGAAACAGTGGCAGTCAAGCGCGTTCAGCTGAGGCGTATTCTATGGTTCGTTGTGGCGTTAGCAACGCTTGAGTGGGACAAAAGATATCGCTTTTGGCCTCTGGCGGCGGTTTGAAGATAACTTCAGCGCAGCCACCATTCAAAGCGTTGACTGGAGACTTTAATCTTCAGACAACGTTAGAAACTTAGAATTCCAACGTTGACGCATATTGCATCTCAACACTTGTTTATTATTTCAATGAGAACTCAACGCTCGCTAAGATATGAGAGATTTTTGGTTTATTGCGTTATTAAATGGTGTCTGCACTGTTTTAACAATTATAAGGCATATTCAGACTTCAATTCATTTTTATATTTTTACCTCCTACATTTTCCCTAAGTTCAAAGTTTGCTGATTTGTAGTTAGAAGACTATAAACAATATTTACTCACGTAATGAAATTTTTGTTGTTAGTCAAGATGAATTATGTGAGCAGGTCTTTTCCGATTCTGTTATTATCTCTCATTTCAAATAGACTATAACCCGTTGGACGTTCAATCTGTATTTGTATCCCATCCAATTGATAGGTCCATGTTTAGTGGTCAAAGGAACTCTCTAACTTCAAGCCTGCTATATTCCTGTTCAAGTTTACGTACCATTAAGAGACCATGAATTTGTTATGGTTATGCATTGAGAAAAATCGAAAAGTTATTCTTCTATGCAACAATGCAAGTTTGTTTTGTCAGTGGTATCCAGAGATTGTCGACTAATCGTTAATATGTTTAATATAATATACATGCATAACATTTACAATGAGGTATTCGATTGATGCTGTGTACACTAGTCGAAACTGGGAAAATGGTTGGAATTTATCAAGTTCTTGAGTATACCGCACAGTTCAAGACTTTTTTTCAGTTTTTCTATTTTGTTGCTGAGTATTACCATTTTTTAGGCAGGTTAGCAGACAAAGCTCAAGATTCTGCATTTGGAGTTGGTGGATCTTCAGTCTTGGATTCCAAGGAAAAAGGTGGTATTCTACAATCAAAGGCATAGCCATCCTCTCGTTCCATTCTAAATGTACCCCTGAAATGTAATATTATAGATTACATTTCATTATATTCATCAAGGTATTCACATGATTTTAGTATGTATTTATACATATCATACACAACATCGTGTACTCAATCATATATGAAGTTTATATCTAATAGTTTTGTTGTGCTAATCCAATTATTTTTATATGTTGCTCGTTGCTCACCACATATGGCCGCTAGGTGCTTGCAAACTGACATGGCTGCTGTATTGAAAGGCTGGTAGAGTTTTTGACAGAACTGGTTCTTGGCCAACAACTCCTCTACCTCTGACAGTTTCAAGTGTCCCTGATAAACTAAATATCCGCCAATGTCGTTCTCTCAGCTGCACACTCATGTCACCTAAGTTTTCCAAGCGAATACAATACCGCCACTTGATGAAAGGAAGAAAGAAAATTAATATCACCATTTACGAAGGAAATAATATTTATACTTCATTTGGATGTGTTTGGTATCATTTGTTATATCATCTCGATACAAGTTTGAGTTGCTATCATCAGGCTGTGAATATATTCTCGAAAAAAAAATAAGCATGCATTCTTATCACTACTAAACCTACCCAATACACAGAGGTAGTTTGACTTTCCCGGCATCCCATATAGAATGGTATGACTGTGACTCGGATATTTTCTGTTGTCTCCTTGTGAACGTCAGACAACTCCAGCCATGGATGATTTTTTTTTTGCCAGGCTCTGAGGGTTTCCTGTGCTATGAATGGTGGATCTCTTTCCTGGTGATATGCTAAAAACTTGTCAAATAATTCATGCTGCAACGCTGCTTTCTCATTGGTTGAGTACGGTAATATGTCCTCATGTGCAACATAATCCAACCCAGGAATTGCATACAGACTACGACTACTCTCATGGTTGCCCAAGAATGTGACTGCTTCTGTTTGCGCTCTCTTCAAAAACATACATCAATAGAAAAATTAAAATAACACCCATATGCCCAAGTTTCAAGGAATTCAAATCGTGGAACTATTCAGATTGGAGAAGAAAACTTTTCTAAGTCGGATTGCAATCAAAAGAAGCAGATAAGGCTGCATTATGAAGTATCAGTCAGTCATATATGCTGCAATATTCAGGTTCAGCAAAAAACTATTAATTGGACATCAGCCCCTTAGTTTCAGCAAGATATTTGACAAGAGATTATCTCTATACAAATCATTAATGTATCAGAAAAATGAATGATGTTGCAGCGTTTAACAGGTATTGATGGCAAAAGTATTAATGCTGTCACTCACTTGCTAGTGCTACCGAATTTTTGAGTAGTGAATTACGCAACAAAACTCACAATGTATGGACAATCCCGCTGGTCGATCAAAACTTGGTAGAAAGTGTGTGTTCTGCTTTTAACCTCTTTACTGACGCTGTTAAATTTTCCATCCTCGGTGCTATATTATAAGTAAAATTGGAGCTGTTAGAAGCAAACTTTCATGATTTTTACTGATCCTAAACATTCAACAAAACAAATGCATACATTTTATGAATTGCACTTTTAGAATGTACTGGATGAATTGTCTTCTGCATGACTGAAATAACTAAGGACATTATGTTCATCCAATTGATATCACAGAATATATAAAAGCTTTATGAAGATGTACATGCTAAATGCTAATTGACTTTGGTATGAGTCAATGGAGTCTAGTGCAATGCATGACATGGGGTTTGTTTGGTATGCCGCTGGATCTTTTAACAATATCATTAAAAGCAATAACGACGTACCCTTCTTTTTTACTCGGCACATCTCTATCATAGACTCGTGCCAGCCAAGGAAACAATATGACGCCACGATAGCCAAAGACTCTATGGAGAATCAGCTGTCCCGTCTCATATTTTCCCTGTAATTTGGGTGTTTCTAATTTTCCTACCTCCGCCAATCTAGGACAAAGAAATGTTTCGATGCGGAGATTAGACAGAATCGCTCGTTTCACGAGCAGAGATTGAGTTGATGAATAATATTTCTTAAATATGTGTCACCATCCTTCTATTGGCTTATAAATGCAAGTTTCCAATTATCATATTTTGTCAAATCTAACAATAACATTGGCTTTACAGGTTATGCTAGGTTAGGGACCATTTTCATTTACGTAACTGCATTGCCGACCTGATGTACGTCGCATTTTGAACGCTGAGAATTTTCGTCAGTGCATTTAATAGTGAATTTTGAAAGTTTCTACTAAAAATTCCATGTACAATCTTCATACTGAATATTTCGATTATTACTGAGCTGAACGGCGACACCGGAACTTCTCACTTGTTTGAATGATTTAAGCGTAGCGAGCTTCGAACTATACATATGTAGAAATCGAGTCACGAGTTACTTTTGACATTTTAACGCATTTTTAACACTGATATAATCCCGTGTTCCGTTGTATAGGATCTCCAGCAACGAATTCAGACTTATATAGAAGAACAGGAGCATAGGCGGCTTTGAAGCTCAATTCAGTGTACCCCGAGATTAGTACTGCACCCCGACCAGCAGCTGGCAGTGCAGTAGCGTTCACATCTGTGTGCACTCACACTTGAACACAATCACACACAATGGCTTATAGCTTAACGTCAGTGTGCGAAGACTCGAAGCCCCGCCCTCGATTTGGTATTTCTCTCTTACTCATTCGTAGCATTCACTCGGGGTACACAGGCTTTCTCTCTTACACCCGAAGCAGCTAGTAGAGCTTCTGGCAAGCGGTCTACAAGCACGTGTTGGCAGTGAATTCAAATTTGTGGGTTTTTAAAGTTTAAAGAGAATCAGATCAGTTTCATGTTATTGTTTGATATTTTGGATATTGTGTAGTTTTTTTTGTTGGTGGCTTTTCGAAGTTTAGAGAGTTTTTTCAGTTTTCTAGTTTTGTCTAATTTTGATTGCACGAGATTCAATATAGTTCGATAGGGTTCCAATCGGTTTGCCTCTCGTATTTTTTCTGGTTTTTCATTATTATAAATTATTTTAAATTGGGGATTAGCATCATGCCTGCGAGAAATCTTTGCTGCTACGTGGGCTGCACAAACAGTAAAAAAAAACGACCCGACCTTTCCTTCCACCGTTTTCCCACACACGAGGCGACGTAAGTAATTTATACATTGTGGTATATTACAAGGTCTATATTGTCGATATTACGGCAGGTGGAGTATGATCTAACTCATTTTGATTTTCTAGAATTTGTCGGAATGATTCCGTCACGGTTCGATACTATTCAACTTAATTACCCTTTCATTGCATTGCACGTATAGCGCATCTAATAGCGTTCAATTACTTTTATCATCCTCCGGTGTTGTTACAGAATCAAGCATTTATCCAAACTTACTCCTAAGCATGTATTTAGTACATTGAACCTTTCGTCATTCCCGATTCTTCACAATTCCATCGTTATTCAATCGGCATGCAACTTTGTATGCGACTAGATATGATACGGCGTTTACAACGTTGTTATTGTTATGTCCTGTATTTCATAAAACGTACGTATTATTGGCTTCGTTTCGCAACAAAAGACTAGTCGTTTCACTAAAAATATTCTTCGTAAATACAAACGTGGTCAAGCTTCGTCGTATATATATAGTACTGAACAACAAAAGGATCAATGCACTTTAAGTTTGTTGCGTCACATTTTGAGTCATCGGTTTGTTTGCACATTTCAATTTCAGTCAACTGGATTGGATCGTGCGATCTGGAAATCCAGATTTCGCCGACCTATCGGCAAAAGAGCTGGGTGATAAGCGGGTCTGCTCCGCGCATTTTAGCCAGCAGAGTTTTCACCCAACTCACTCAGGTAGGCCTACTCTAACACGACTGGCGATCCCGATTGATAGTGCTTTCAGCAATAATAATGATAATGGAGTAATAACAAAAGATCTTAATGTAGAGTCGAGCCGATTATTAGAGAGTCAGGTGGCAGCATCGTTTCCGGCCATTGATCTTCCTGGACCTTCAGACAACGCCACTGTCACTCACGATATCGACGATTTACGGAACATGCCCAGATTAGATTCTTCTCATCATGACCTCGATTGCATCCAACCCCTCCCTGAACATTCCTCGACATCTTCAAACGTGCGGCTTATTAGAAAATCTAATCTCACTCCCAGGGAAAGGCGGCTGACTCACAAAATCCAACGACTGTCTGCCCAGTCAAAATTGAAGGCGCAACGTGTCCGTAGATCGAAAAGGACAGACTCGACGAACAAACGTACGACGATAAAAGACCTTGTTGACGGCGCATCTAAATATTTGAACGAAGAACAGTTATTATTTTTCAAAATGCAACTAGATCATAGTAGATTACGTAAGTGGACAGAGGAAGAGAAGCAGTTTGCTTTATCCCTGTACTACAAGTCGCCCAAAGCCTATGTTTTTCTACGGGACGTTAAAAAAATGGCGTTACCTTGCGTTACTTTGATAAGAAGTTGGATCAATGAACTGAATCTCAGGACTGGATTACAGACGGGACTTTTTGATCGCTTAAAAGAAAAAGCACAGACAATGACGGAATACGAACGCGACTCTGTCTTGATGTGGGACGAAATGAGCATTAAGACGCTTCTAGAATACAATCCGAAAGATGACCTTGTAGAAGGCTTCGAAGATCTCGGTGAGCTCGGTCGCAGTAACAAGTTGGCAAGGTATGCACTTGTCTTCATGTTACGTGGCTTGAGGTACAGCTGGAAGCAGCCTATTGCATATTTTATCTCACATGGAGACCTTACAGGTTCTGACCTTAAAGAATTAATTTCATTGGTAGTCAGTAAAGTTTCTGAGACAGGATTTAGAATCAGATCTATGGTATGCGATCAAGGTGCAGCCAACAGAGGAGCAGTTACCTCTCTAGGAGTGACCCAGGACAGACCTTTCGTAGAATTCGCTGAGGGACGGAAAATTTTTTTTAATTATGATGTGCCGCACTTGATAAAAAGTGTTAGAAATAATCTACTGAAAAGAAACTTTGAAATAGACGGACAGACGATTTCTTGGAGTGCAATTCGGGAACTACGGGAGGTCGAACGTAACAAACCTTGCAGAGCAGCACCGAAACTAACTGATCGTCATATCGCTCCCAATAACTTTCAGCGTATGACAGTTAGTCTCGCGACCCAGGTCTTCAGCAAGACGGTGTCAGCTGCGATGAACGCAGGCAAGATTACGGGAGATTTGGTAGACTCGAATTGCATAGCGACTGCCAATTTTGTCCGTAAAATGAATGACATTTTCGACTGCCTCAATAGCCGCCATCCCAACGATCCAAATCCACTAAAATGCTCCTTATCTTTGAAACACCCCCAGGTGCAAGAATACTTAGAGACAGCTTTGCTCTGGATTCAAAAGTGGAAATTTGTCAACGGACAGACCCCCCCTCCCTGCTTTGGTGGATTGAAATTGAGCATCAGAGGTATTCTCATGCTTTGGGAAGAAATCAAGGGGGAGGAGTCATTGTTCTTGAGCACCGTGAACCTCAATCAAGACACGATTGAAAATTTGTTCGCAGTTTTGCGAGCTCGTTCAGGGCACAATGATAATCCCTCCGCGATGCAATTCCGCAGGAATTTGCAATACTCGATGACGGTTAATTTAATGAAACCACCGTCAGGGACAAACTGTGAGATTGACGAGGCCCAAGTTTTGCTAGCGATCGAAGGAAACGCTATTACAGACCGTACAGACTGTACAGACGAACAAGGTGATCAAAATAGCATCGACATAGCTGCAGACACTGAGATCGACCGAACAGACGCCACTGTAACGATCGACATCGAGGGTACCGCGAGCACCGAGGATAATCGGTCCGGGGTAGTTTCAAATCAGTTTATTCAGCCGGCCTCTCCGGCAACCGAAACAACTCTAGAAAGATGCTCTATGAAATACGTTGCAGGGTATTTAGCTCATAAATGTTTGCTTAAATTCAATTGCGAAAACTGCAGAAATACTTTAACGAAAGATAGTCAAAATTTCGAGCACAACGATGAATTACTTATTTTCTGGCGGGCTTACGCAACTAAAGAGGGGGACCAACTAGGCAATCTGAAGGTTCCCTCCGAAGACTTCAACTCTTGCATCATTTTGGCCTACGATAAATTTTCATCTGAATTTCGGCAGAATTGCCACAAGCCTCAGATCG
Source organism: Athalia rosae (assembly GCF_917208135.1). Lineage (NCBI taxonomy): Eukaryota > Metazoa > Arthropoda > Insecta > Hymenoptera > Athaliidae > Athalia > Athalia rosae. Next base: position 3,834,396 of record NC_064027.1, on the reverse strand, counting down.
GCCGCTACCTCGGTACCTGTATCCGAAATGCTCTGACGAACAACACGACGTACAGCAGGTTTTGGGTTGTAGATGGCGAATGCTGGCACCATCGGGAATTCATAATAGATTTCTTCGTTAGGTTGCATATTTTTTTCAATTTAAAATGGATATCTAGGGATATCAAAGACCAGGCAGGGGCAAAAAGGGGTAATAGTTCTGTTTCGAAGGGTAGCAGAAAATTGCTGAAAGTCACCCATCAATAAGATGCTAGATTAATCGGGATCAATACTTCATCGATTACCGAGTATCATCCACCACCATTTACCACTTACCACTTAGCATATTTATCATGAAACTTTTCGTCACCATACGGATAATGATTTCAATAATTCTACTTTGTCCGTTAATTTGCTGAGATGTTCGAATATTACTGTATGCGTAACGTGATTTTATAATTCGCGAAAATTGCAATAAATTTTTCCTAGAGTTCCTTTGTTTTTTTGACTATACACTTCGGTTTTCTTTGGTTTCGGCTTCATTACAGCATCTTTTCTGTATAATACTTCATAATTTCACTTGATAATTTGTGTATAAATTTCATGATATATAGCTTCAAGTAATATGCTGATTTACTATTTGCATAAATTTGCTTGTGCATGGCTTCCACTGTTACTTAATTTAATTCCAGTTCCATAGAAAAAAAGAATTGATCAAATTATGCTCGGAATGATGTATTCCTACAAAAATGATTGCATGTTTTGCATGATTGCATGATATTATAACGCTGTTTAAGAATTTCATCTTGCGCTTAACACCACTTGAATCTTTTCATAATTCTGTTTAATTCGCTAAACGCTATCAACCTGTCCCTCTCGTGTTTCCAACCCCCGAATCCTATCCGTCCATTATCCTTACCAGATGGAAGAACACCCACCACCTTCTCGCGGTTTCCATTGAGTGATGTCACCTTTCATTTCCAGTCCATAATGCCGCAATAATTTCTTATCATTCAATTTTGCAATTAAGATATGACTGCATAAAGCCTATTTTTGCACGCATAATGAACTCTATGACACCTTCACAAATTCTCGCTTAAACATTCATGTGCTCTAAAATTCAGGCTCGGTATTGATATGTTAGTTGACATCAGCTAAGAGTGGGACTGCAACGTTATTTTCTGTATTTAGACGCTAAGATAGTTTCTATGTGGGAATCTGTACTAAATTTAGCTAATGTATATCCCAGGTTATGAGAATCAAAAATGATCAAGTAAATACGATCAAACTTGAAACAGTGCTGCGTGAATTCAATTTATTCCTCAGATGTTTCTTGCGTTGAAAATTTTGCATCCGCGATTTTCAGCCGGTATAAGACAATCAGTGCAAAAATCACCCAGGCATATTGGGTCAACGATCAGTGGTCAACGCTGAAATCATTGAGTTACTATACTTCGTATTTACTCAATGCTGAAACTAATACCCCGATCTTGCAAGGACCAAATATTTTCCCGCGGCGTGAGTAAAAGGTCCCCCACTCTATCCCCCACCAGCTCTACGCTCCACCTACTCTTGCCCCACTTCTGCCCAGCTTGTCGAAGTGGCAAATGTCTCTATAGTGGCGCCGCTACGCGTCGGCTGTAGGTACTAAAAATCAAGCTTCAAGTTGTAATACAGGCCCTGTTCTTCTATATAAGTCTGAATTCGTTGATCTCCAGTCAACGGAGTTACGGATGTACAGAAGCCCGGTGGGGAAAACTGCTCTAGCAAGGTCCTAATCAAAGCATTGAGAATAAATAGATTACGTAGAGGAATATTTGACAGGTTACACTTTGATTGCTAGATGTTATTTATTTAGAAATACAATTATCAGTCACTATGTACTGCTGCGGTAGAATAAATAATGAAAGATATGCTTTATTGGTGGAAGCAAGAAAATTTTTGCATTTGATAAAATGCTGCGTCCAAACTTTAAATATATAAGGTTCATGCCATCATAGTAATGGGCATAAATGCATACATATTATTGGGTGTTGTAATTGGGGCTGCAGTTTAGAGTTTTGTAGCTGGAGTAAAAATATGAACCAGCAGCATTGTTTGATAGCTATAAATTTTTCAAAATTATTTTTATGGACATTGCAGGCATGTGAATTTGAACATTGTTGATTCCATAAATAATTATCTGATTTGCTATTTCTACATAATAAATTGGTTTGCAACTCAGAGTTTGTACAAATGTTGACCGGTATATTTGGCGAAAAATAAGGAAGTCGATCTATCAGGTCTTGCCAATTTTTGCAATACACAATACTGAATGTATATTTTAGAAATACCTGGATATGGTAATTCTGACTAGATACAATTAACAATCATCCAAAAACAAAGAGATTGTGACATAATTTAAGTAGGAAACACGGAATACATGTCATTAGCTTGTTTTAGGTATATACATGAGTTAATTGATAACTTTCCATAACTTAGATATTGACATTGACTATTATGTTTTGTTACGCAGTATTCTCAAAAAAGCATTACTAGTTTATCATCCGTCAGAAACAAATATTCTTCAGAAAATTACGTTAGAGCTATGATTTAACGAATCATGTACTTTGTTCTGATAAGTAGAAGTATCGATGATTATCACTCCTATAAAAGATAGATGACATGAGACAAAATCAAATTAATCGCCCTTGTACTTTCATGTCTAAAAATATATGTATGCCCACGTTACACTGAGTTTATGTATAAAAACTTCGAGTTGAACGATTCAGCCCCAAAGTAACATCTATCTACCGGGTAAACTAATCAAGATTATTGACTCAAAGTCGATTTATAATAAAATTCGCATGACTATTAAAATCTGACGTTATTCACACTTCACACCTTATCAATGGTGACAATACAATCAAGCTTATAAAAAACCATTGCTCGGATATCGATCATTTAAAGTTGCACAACATAAATGTTCTACATATCATAATGCTTTCTTCAGCATAGCGAGTTTCATTTATTCCTAAGTAGGAAATAAATGATAGAGTAAGGTTCAAAGGAGTAATATTCTACATGTTATGGTAGAAGCACTCTTAGCCGCGAATATCGGCGAGATTAGGCTGGAATTATAAGTCAGAATGACAATTTTTTTACCAAAACATACCAGAATGTTATCATTCTTGCATAGTAATTCTTAAGATCGCCAAAATATTGATTAAGTTGTAAAGGTAGATATTTTCAAACATTTAATGTACATGCTGATGTTTTTGCATTAAAGATGCCTTTTCGGGTTTTAAATTACATGATGGGCAATCACATATAAACGTTATTATGATACATTTGATCTGATGCCTAGATTTCAGTATCGTTACCTATAAAATGATTTAAATTTTTACCTAAATCAACCAATAAGTTATATCTTAATGCCGATGATTCTGAAACTGTAGTCTGTCAATAAAAATGATTACAGAAGATTACTCGACTCAACACCTTAAACTCTAGGGCGTTTAATAAAAAACAATTGCTATCAATGCCTTTGTTTGCAGGCCTCATAGGTAATTCCATATTTGAATTTCAAATAGCAAGTACACCAAGTGACTTTTTAATATTGGAAGTTTCTGGCAATGAAACAGCCCACTTTCTGAGCCCTGTGAGGAGGACGGAACTGGTAACTAAAATAGCACCTCCTACAGAGTATCTATTTGGTATTTCGTTAAAGAATAACACTTGCCAAAAGAACGCAAATACAATGTCCGCAGATCTAGCTATGGCCACAGGGCCTGCCTGTTCCATTTGTAAGGCTAATGTGAGTAAGATCTGGCCTCCAAAACTGAACAGAGCTAGTGCAACAACGAGCAGTCTATCTGTCCCACAACGTGGCATGCAAAGTGCACCTATTGCCCAAGTTACAACAATGGTTTGAATTAATGCAAATGATCCGAAATTGGACATGATTACAGAAAAATGAAGTCCCTTTAATGCACGTAATAGTACATAGGCGTTGGCACCAAATAATGTGGCTGAAAATGCAGCTACCGCACCCCAAAGATCGGCATGTTCAGTCTCCACATGATTATCTGTTAGAGATTCAACTGTATTTCCAAAGATGAGGGGCGGTCGTGTTATTAAGACTACACCTATTAAGGTTAAACATACAGTTATCACGTTAAATATACCACATGGTTCTTTCAGAAAAATTCTTGCAAATATCGCAACAAATACTGGAACAGAAAATACAACGACAGAGGCATCTGCCAAAGGCATGTGACGGAACGCATAAAAACTCAACATAAGTCCCGTTGTACCAACGAAACTCCTTAGGAGTAACATCATTCTACGGCCTTTAGGAAAGGGATGTTCTCCTTTGTAAATAACAATTGGAATTGCTGGCAGTAGGACACCAACAAATCTAAATGCAGCTAATTCCATTGGATTTACCTCGACCAGGCCTTTGACAATCACACTGCATAAGGAAAAAAATAAAGATGACAGAGCTGCTAACATCAGGCCTAGATATGGACAGGATCTGCATCTTGATATAGATGATTTTCTGTGCCGACTTGCAGCCTCGCAGTCACCATCTCCATCCACTAAATGTTGTAATTCCAAGTGTTCAGGCATCCCTGCAGCAAGAAATACTATCATTAGTCTGACATGTCATTTTGTTATAATATCCTAACAAATTCTTTGTTCAATCGTTACTAAAAATATCAAATAAATCCACCAATGGTTCAGGCAACCTCTTCAGCTTACTTTAGCTGTCAACACAGTTTTTATTTAGCAATTACTTTTCAGTCATTAAGCTGAGCGAGGTATTAGGTTTGTCAACATTCACTTGGCTCTTATATGGTCATTGAACTCATGAACACTGCGTGTCAAGAACATATTTAAAAACAAAAAAAATTAGACATTTTGGAAGTAAAGCTGAAAGGTTCTGTGCAAGGGCTGAGGTCAAAAGTTCACTATAACAGACGTTTTTTTAAAAACTACTAATGTTTCCTACAGACATTAAGAACTGAATTTGCAACGCACATGCAGGTGAGGTAACCTTGAAGATAAATCAGCATTGTGTGTTGTTTAAATGGGAGTTTTCAGTTGTTCGTTCAGCAACTATAAAACGTTCGATCATGATTAAAGACGTTGAACAACCAATATAGCCTGACGCAAGACCACATACATGTGAGTGCGGTAGAGGTTAGTCAAATTCCAAAGTGATGGCATTTTAGATTGGTGAAAAATGTAAATAATAATGTAAATAAAAAGTTAGGATCTATGCGACTGCAAGTCGCTGAAGAGCAAAAGCTCTCTGCTTAAAAGTAAGAATGCAGATAACCTCGGTATTGGACAAACGTCGATTACATTCACGGCTATTGCGGCGAGTGTGTGAGAGCTGAGAATCCAAAGATAAAACGAATAGTATATTGAATAATGGCCACAGAATTTTGACTGCCAAATTTAATCAATTTAGACGTTCGCTATAAATATAATATTGATCCAGACATACCGATATTTGAGGAAAGGTCGTCTCAATGAAAGCCACCCAATTTACTGCTACGATTAGCACCACTTCCCGAGTAAAATAACACCGGAAAATTAATCATCACATGGTTATATCCAGCGATCGATCAGCTGGGTACTACAAACTGACCGATGAACGCCATTTTTAAATACTCTTTTTAAGGGATGATCTGCGAAGGACGGTATCGGCGAGGTGTTGGTTGGATATGATTGGATTTATCATGTGGCTGGGATATAGACTGGTTATAGGGTGGTTACAGTGTTTATCGCCATCTGGTGAAGGGAAAGTAACAAGTACTGGCTAGGATTTAAATTTTGAATGTGAGAATAATGGTCATTTTGATATAGATACAGAAGACCCTAAGGCCACTTCAGACATGCAAATTGGGAATGCAAATTAATTTATTGCTCTATCTTGCAATTGCCGGTCCATAACTAACTACGAGCAATTAGAGATTAATTCTCCGGTCCCTCGATAACCGATCAGAAACGCTTATCGAACATTCTTCTGAAGGTTGAATTTCCACTCAGGGTCTCATCAAATATTGGATTTTTTGTGGACTTATAGGTAGATGATTGTGTTTTCTGAACGGTCCTCTGAAATTGCGATTAATTATTAGTGCGTGATTCCAACGAGAAATAATTATCCTAACGTAACGCTTAGATGTTTGCTTGTTGAGAAAATTAAAAATGAAATGGAGTGCTCAAAGCATTTTTATTAAGATTTCAGGCAAATAGTTCCGAAAATTCAATGGAAATCGTGATGCCTTCACTTGCTTCCGAACACTATCATTGCGGTTGTGGTGAAGTCTCGATATCTATTATATATTCTCGTTGGTTTTTGATTTATTAACAGCAAAATCCAAATCACCCTGTCATCCTTTTTTTCCGTAACGTAATCTGTCATAAAGACGAGCGAAAACATGTAATTCGGCATCTAACTCTGATTTGCAGTTGACAATTTTGTTGCACTTTTATATACTTTAAGTGTGGCGTGAAATGAACCCACAGACGAATGAACTAGGTCTAGCCTGGCCCAGCGATGTCAATTGGTTGGTATTCAATAACGAGCTGAGGGGTCAGCACCATTATCTGCTATGGGATTATGACCTGATTTTAAGACACGTGTCATGATCTTATAACTACGGACTTGAATTGTATTTACACTGATCATTTTTCCGTGTCACATGTCGCAAACTTAATGACACGCCGTACATTCAGCACTTGATATGTTACCTATCTCATAGATTGAGAATAAAATCAATTACATTAGTTGCATGTATCTAAACTTCACCGGAACAGTGTATTAAAACAACTACTCTATATCAAAGTCAATTAAACTGAGGCTCGAATGCGGCACATCCTGTTGAGAAGAACATATCATTACAGGATCAGGAGCATTATTTCTGAATATTCGATCGAATAATACTGCAGATTTTAAACTCTCGTGATCGATATTTTATAGCCATCGATGGACCGAATGGAGATGTCAGTTGTCAGCCTGAGATTTTCCAAAGAGCCGTTGCAACTCAATTGATATCTTCGTATAATGATCGCCACGATAGTTTTTAGACACATCATGGCGAACTTTTGTCCTGCAAATAGTTTTCGTATGCATATCAAGTTTCAAAGCTTAACCCCTCGTGGGGCCATCACAAGAAGAACTCACCGATGCAACCCCTCAGACCACCGCTGAACGGTATGTACGCGTAGGGATGCCTGCCCACTGAATTTTCCGCTAAGAACCTGTCCGGATCAAATTTATCGGGATTCGACCAGTACCTCGGATCACGGTGGGTTTGGTATGCCAATATCGCGACTGAACAACCCTCTGGCAATGTACATGTTTCTGGAAATGAATCTTTTCATTGGAATGAAAATTTCGGAGAAAGTTAATTTGCCTCACTGGTGTAGTGATTTTCCTAAGCTTGGCTATTTCCCATTTTTTTCTAACAAATAGATAGTCAATAAGGAATGAATAAACGAGAGGCATACTGAACCACAACCCACCCAGGTCTACTTCGCCTTTGAGTTCACGCAACATTAACGGTGCAATGGGAAATAGACGAATTGTTTCCTTGATAACCATTTCCAAGTACCGTAGTTTGGATAAAACCTCCGCGGTCACATTTTTTTCTCCCAAGACTTCACTGAGCTCTGCGCGTACCTTGTTCTGTAGAAAATTGTTTTTCTCACGCATTTTGATGAATTGAAAAATTTCTGTCAACGAAATTCATCCCAACGTACCTGAACCGTCTGGTGCATCCCCAGCATCAGTAATGTGAAAGAGCTGATGACAGCCGTAGTGTCTTGTGCCTACAACATATGAATTCAAGTAATTATAAAGGTTTGTCGAACTTCTTGTTGAAATGACATTCGTAGCTTTTACTTTCTAAATTGAATTTCCCTACCGCTGTAAATAATGTGTATACTTCATCTCTGAGTCGTATGTCGTCCATAAGGTTGGTTTGCTCAACATGAGCTATCAGCTGCTCTAGTAGCATCACTCGAGGTCTATCGGGTATCACAGAACCCCTTTGCACAGCGTGATGCTCTTTCCTCTTCCGAGCAATGAGCTGGAAAATCGTCAGTAGTTATTATTTCGAACATGAAATTTGTTGCGTATTATCTTCAGCGATTTGCAATCCTAATTTCACCGTTGAATCACAATCATGTAGTCAAACTATTTCGATCATAGGACATACTGTCATCGCCTCCATGGAACCAACGCAATAGATTTCATTCAAGGTATTTTCTAATCCGATCCATCGATCGATCATTAATTATTAAAACGGCTACATACGCTTTCAATGAACCCGTGAATCACTTCCATCGCTGTACTTTGTTGTTCGCTGTAATTGGTACGTGCATAGATCCAGTTCGGATGTAACCACAGTTTCATCATCCTCGAGTAAACGATCTTGTACATGCTATGGAATCGATGATGTGCTAGTAATGTTTAATGGTCGAAGTGGAATTTTAAATTAATCAAAAGTCGCAGTAAGAAGTAGGGCAAGAGAAATAGACGAATTAATTATCGTCGTTGGGAGGGAGGGTAGGGGGTTGCCGATCTTTTAATAGGATGATATGTAAAAAATTTTCTCAAGTAACGAAAATCACAAATGGAGTACCTTCTGTTCGCTTCGACCAGGTGTTTATATTCTTGCTGCTGCGTCGTACCGGGAGTTCCTATCACGGTTTCTGAAATCACAAGAATGCTCAGAGCATGAAATCCTAATGAAATATTTATAGTACATTGACCACTCACCTAAAATGATATCAATAGTACAATGCTCGATAAACGGATAGATGTCGAATTCCCCAGTGTCTGCGACTTTCTCCAATTCCTTAACGCAGCAACGACTCTGACGATCAAAGTATTCTACGAACGTATCGAGCACCTTTCCGTTCAACATTGGCATGATTACTTTTCTGTGAGCTCGATGCGTCGGACCTTAAGCATCTAGTGATAAATTATTTTGTTCTGCTGAGGTCAGGTCAATTTAAAGTAGAAATAATGAATACCTGAACCCGTCACTAGACCCTGCCCTATGAAGGGCTCCATGAAACGATAAACGCTGTCTTTATGCGTAGCTTTAGCACTGCCCAAAATCACCTGAAAATCAGAAAATCATAAGCCAGTTGAATAAAGCCCTTCATTGTCTCGAACATGATGTTCAGTATTCGAAGGGTTGCAATCTGCGTACTTCGATGTCACCGGGTTTCGTTATAACTACGTAAAGTTTTGGTCCCAGCCAGAACCGACCTGGTGTATCGTAACTCTTGCTAAGGTTGACGATCCTGTGCAGCATTTCTAAAAATAATAATTTGTCCATAAAAAGTATTTTAATATAATAAGAACTGTGCGCCGAGGGTGAAACGATTGGCATAATTATTCGGGAATCTCCATTTAACTTTACTGTTACGCAGGACATGATATCTGATCAGCTGTAGCTTTAGAAGTTCGATGAACAACCTTGACCAACAAATACTTATTTCGTCATTGATATTCTTCGCAGGAGCAGGCCTTCAGCTTGTACACGCGCAAATGGTGCGTGACCAAGCGAAAACGTGAATACGGTTACAATTAGTGTTTTGTCGTCAAGTTTTACCATCAGATCCGCAGGCGAAGTAAAGCGCATTTCCAATGAGAGGAAGCGCCGGTGGTCCCGGCAACTTTGCTGCTAATTTCAGAAATTTGAATCGCTTCTGCCGCCAGTTTAGGACTCTTTTTGATAGCCATACTCCAAGTAACAAGCCGCATGCAGCCAGTAAAAAACCTTGATGAATAATATTTTCTTATCAACGAAATATTTTGATAAACGCACACTCCGCATTTTCAAAGAGATAGAATATACCATGTTTCCAATTCAATATTCAGACAAATGATACAGATGTAGAGGCACATTGATAAGCAATTCTTTCGATTTCAAGTAACTTAAAATGATATCAACAGATCACTAACCACTATTGAAGCATTTCCAGAAAACTGAGAGATTTTCACTCCGGATGGCGGACGGCGCATAAACGTGGCCCTTGTAAATTTCAATCGTCATTTTCTCATTGGCTTAACGAACTATGTCATCCGGCGATAATGAACTGGATCAATTATGGGACGAAAGTGCAAAGTGGTATTAAAAGTATCCGTTAAAGGAAAAGATCACACACGCTAAAAATCCTCGTGGCTTATACGCGATGACTGCTTGGAACGAAACTGAATAATCGCCCGGCCCCCGGTGTGCTTTATAAGTCCCAAGACCGTAATATTTCATTATATGTGAAGTACGCGTCCGAATCGCGTCAGCATGTTCTCACGTGCAATGAGTATCTCATTTGTACGCACACAACTCACATATGTATCATGGTATCTGTTTGAGAATCTGAACATATGCCGCAGCGAGGATTTAAACGGTTCATCATGCTCTTGAACTTTACTCTTTTGACCGGCAGGTCATCTGATCCTGATTGGCTCGCTTCGACATAGGTGAGTAGAATTCGTATATTATCCACAGTACCAGACAAAACTAGAAAGCTTTTCCTTTGCGCAGGGGTATGATTAATCCAAATCGATCTTGGTAAAGCGCTATTGACTTTTGTATTGATTCTCAATAATTATTTATTGTGTTCTGGTTTTCATCAGCGTAAAATTTGTTGGCTTAGGTTTTTGGGACGAAATTTCGACTAGGAATATTATACATATCAAAGATATATCAATATTGATTTTTCCTATTTGTTTATGTTTTACACCGAAACTATATCTACATGAAATTCACTACCTTATGTACATTTTACAATCGGAAGCCGATACATGCTTGGAATTAGATGCGCCACACGCTCTTCGAAAATATGCAATCACAAGATGGGTGATGCCTTTAATTAATATCTCCATCACCATTTCATGATCATTTACTGTAAGATATTTCGGATATCAAACTCTGGTGATCGATATTTTATAGCCATCGATGGACCGAATGGAGATGTCAGTCGTCAGCTTGAGGCTTTCCAAAGAACCGTTGCAATTCAATCGATATCTTCGTACGATGTTCGCCATGATAGTTTTCACACACATCATGGCATACTTTTGTCCTGCAAATAATTTTTGATGCATATTAGGTTTCACAGCTTGACCCCTCGCGGGGCCATCACAAGAAGAACTCACCGATGCAACCCCTGAGACCACCGCTGAATGGTATGTACGCGTAGGGATGCCTGCCCACTGAATTTTCCGCTAAGAACCTGTCCGGATCAAATTTATCGGGATTCGACCAGTACCTCGGATCACGGTGGGTTTGGTATGCGAATATTGCGACTGAACAACCCTCTGGCAATGTACATGTTTCTGGAAATGAATCTTTTCATTGGAGCGAAATTGTTGAGGAAAGTGAATTGGTTGCATTGCAGTAAAATTATCCAAGTTAAGCATTGTTGGGTCTGTTGTAACATGTAACATGTAAACTGAAAAAAATTAATTTTCACACAAACCTATCGATGGAAGTCGCTAGCTTACCCATGTCTACTTCGCCCATCAGTTTCCGCGCGATTATCGGCCCGATAGGAAAGAGACGAAGAGTTTCTTTGATAACCATCTCGAGGTACGTCAGTTTGGGAAGGTCTTCCGCAGTCAGAGTATTTTCTTCCAACACTTCACGAAGCTCTGCGCGTACCTTATCCTAGAAAAAGTCTGTCATCTTATTCGCACGTCTCGATGAATCTCAAAATCCCCAGGGGATATTGACGTTATAATTACGGATTATTGTAACAGGAGTTATCGCGATCAAAATTTCTGCGGAATTTGTCCGTAGGGATGTATACCTGAATTTTTGAGTGCATACCGAGCATCAGACATGCGAAAGAACTGGCAACGGTCGCAGTGTCTTGTGCCTGGAATGAGATTTCAATTATGTTCAACCACTTCGAAATTCAAAACAGCCCCTACCTAATTCTGGTTCAGTAAGAGATCTTGAATTTCCCTACCGCTGTGAATAATGTGTATACTTCATCTCTGAGTTGTACGTCGTTCATGAGGTTGGTCTGCTCAACATGAGCTATCAGTTGCTCTAGTAACATCAGTCGAGGTCTATCGGGTATAACAAAACCCCTTTGCACAGCGTGATGCTCTTTCCGCTTTCGAGCGATGTGCTGGAAAATTCTCAGCAGTTATCATTTTGAACACGAAATTCGTCCCGTATTATCTTCAGCGATTTGCAATCCCAATTTCACCGTTGAATCACAATCATGCAATCAGACTATTCCGATCATAGGACATGCTGTCATCGGCTCTATAGAACCAACGCAAGAGATTTCATTCAAGGTATTTTCTAATCCGATCCATCGATCGATCATGAATTAATTAAACAGCTACATACGTTTTCGGTGAATCCGTGAATCACTTTCTTCGCTTTACTTTGCTCTTTGCCGTAATTGGTACGCGCATAGATCCAATCCGGATGTAACCACAGCCTCATTATCCTCGAGTGAATGCTCTTGTACACGCTGCAGAATCAATGATGTGTTAGTAATGTTTATTAACTGGAATGGAATTTAAAAATAATCAAGAATCGGAGAAAGAAGTAGGGCGAGAAAGGAAGATGAGACTCTCTTCTCTGTATCTTTCGTATAGAAAGATTGTCGCAATCGGTTTCGCGGAGCGTTAAACAAAGGGGTTGAATGGAAGATTCCGTACATCTCACAATCAGTTATGATAGCAGAAGTTCGAAATTTATACTCTACTCGATATCATATGATAATATGAAAGATTGCGTGTGCTTTTCACGATTTGACCTGTCAAATATAAGGCTACGCAAATTAACTTTTCTACCGATTATGAGTTTTTTTTTGAGAATTAGTCCTCACCGATAAGAACGAAGCAATCATTCTTAGGTTTTGCGAAATACCAATCAATTATCGTCATTGCGAGGGAGGGTAGGGGGTAGTCGATCTTTTAATAGGATGATATGTAAAAATTTTTCTCAAGTAACGAAGATCATAAATGGAGTACCTTCTGTTCGCTTCGACCAGGTGTTTATATTCTTGCTGCTGCGTCGTACCGGGAGTACCTATCACGGTTTCTGCAATCACAAGAATGCTCAGATCATGAAATCCTAATGAAATATTTATAGTACATTGGCCGCTCACCTAAAATGATATCAATAGTACAATGCTCCATGAACGGATAGATGTCGAATTCCCCAGTGTCTACGACTTTCTCTAATTCCTTAACGCAGCAACGACTCTGACGATCAAAGTATTCTACGAACGTATCGAGCACTTTTCCGTTCAACATTGGCATGATCACTTTTCTGTGAGCTCGATGCGTCGGACCTTAAGCATCTAGTGATAAATTATTTTGTTCTGCTGAGGTCAGGTCAATTCAAAGTAGAAATAATGAATACCTGAACCCGACATTTGACCCTGCCCAATGAAGGGCTCCATGAAACGATAGACGTCGTCTTTATGCGTCGCTTTAGCGCTGCCCAAAATCACCTGAAAATCATCAACACTTCAAATATCTTGAACGTAGTGTTCAATATTCAAAGGGTTACATTCTGCGTACTTCGATATCGCCGGGTTTCGTTATAATTACGTAAAGTTTTGGTCCCAGCCAGAACCGAGTCGGTGAATCGTAAGTCTTGCAAAGGTCGACAATCCTGTGCAGAATTTCTGGAAATGATAATTTGTCTATAAAAATTATTCTAGTATAGTAAGAACTGTGCACCGAGGGTGAAACGATTGGCATAATTATTCGAGAATCTTCATTTAACTTTACTGTATACTCAGGACATGTTATCTGATCAGCTGTGGTTTCAGAAGTTCGATGAACAACCTTGACCAACAAATACTTATTTCGTCATTGATATTTTTCGCAAGAGCAGGCCCTCAGCTCGTACACGCACGAATGGTGCGTGACCAAGCGCAAACGTGAATACGGTTACAATTAGTTTTGTCGTCGAGTTTTACCATCAGATCCGCAGGCGAAGTAAAGCGCATTTCCAATGAGAGGAAGCGCCGGTGGTCCCGGCAACTTTGCTGCTAATTTCAGAAATTTGAATCGCTTCTGCCGCCAGTTTCGGACTCTCTTTGATAGCGATACTCCAAGTAACAAGCCGCATGCAGTCAGTAAGAAACCCTAATACACAATATTTTCTTATCAACGGAATATTTTGATAAACGCACACTCAGCGTTTAAAAGAGATAGAATATACCATGTTTTCAATTCAATATTCAGACAAATGATACAGTCGTAAGAAAAATTGAACTGGCAGCTCTCTTTGTTTTGAGTAACTTGAAATGATTTCAGTAAATTACTAACCACTATCGAACATTTCCAGAAAACTGATAAACTTTCAATTTCGATGGCGGACGGCAGATCAATCTGGCCCTTGTGCATTTCAATCGTCATTTTCCCATTAGCTTAACGAATTAACTTGATCGATGATGGAGGCAAGAGTGCAAGTTGTTACTGAATGTATTAGTCAACGGGAAAGATCACACACGCTAAAAATCTTCGTAGCTTCTTCGTAGCTTCGTAGCTTGGAACGAAACTGAATTATCGCCCGGCCCCCTGTGTATTTTATAAGTCCCAAGACTGTAATATTTTATAGTATGAGCAATGAGTATCTCATTTATACGCATATAATTCACGTATATGTCTATTTGAGAATCAAAACATATGCCACAACAAGAATTTAAACGGTTCACGATGCTTATGAACTTTACTCTTTTGACCCACAGGTCATCTGACTCTGATTGGCTTGTTCCGAAATACATGAGTGGAAGTCGTATATTATCCACAGTACCAGACAAAACTAGAGAGCTTTTTCTTTGCGCAGGGGCATGATTTCTTCAATTCGGTAATGGTAGAGCGCTATTGACTTTTGTATTAATTCTCAATAATTAGTTCGTGTATTTTGGTTTTCATTTGTATCAGGTTTTGGGACGGAATTTCGACTAGGAATATTATATATATCAAAGATATATCAATATCTTTCTTTTTTATTTGCTTATGTTTTACACCGAAACTATATCTACATGGAATCCAGTACCTTATATACACTTTACAACCGGAAGCCGATACATGCTTGGAATTAGATGCGCCACACGCTCTTCGAAAATGTGCAATCACAAGATGGTGGGTAATGCCTTCAACTAATATCTCCATCATCATTTCATGATCATTTACTGTAAGATATTTCGGATATCAAACTCTGGTGATCGATATTTTATAGCCATCGATCGACCGAATGGATATGTCAGTCGTCAGCTTAAGGCTTTCCAAAGAACCGTTGCAATTCAATCGATATCTTCGTACGATATTTGCCATGATAGTTTTCACACACATCATGGCATACTTTTGTCCTGCAAATAGTTTTCGTATGCATATCAAGTTTCAAAGCTTAACCCCTCGCGGGGCCATCACAAGAAGAACTCACCGATGCAACCCCTCAGACCACCGCTGAACGGTATGTACGCGTAGGGATGCCTGCCCACTGAATTTTCCGCTAAGAACCTGTCCGGATCAAATTTATCGGGATTCGACCAGTACCTCGGATCTCGGTGGGTTTGGTATGCGAATATTGCGACTGAACAACCCTCTGGCAATGTACATGTTTCTGGAAATGAATTTTTTTATTGGAGCGAAATTGTTGAGGAAAGTGAATTGGTTGCATTGCAGTAAAATTATCCAAGTTAAGCATTGTTGGGTCTATTGTAACATGTAACATGTAAACTGAAGAAAAAGAATTTTCACAAAAACCTATCAATGAAAGTCGCTAGCTTACCCATGTCTACTTCGCCCATCAGTTTACGCGCGATTATCGGCCCGATAGGAAAGAGACGAAGAGTTTCTTTGATAACCATCTCGAGGTACGTCAGTTTGGGCAGGTCTTCCGCAGTCAGAGTATTTTCATCCAACACTTCACGAAGCTCTGCGCGTACCTTATCCTAGAAAAAGTCTGTTATCTTATTCGCACATTTCAATGAATCTCAAAATCCCCAGGGGATATTAAGATCATAATTACGGATTATTGTAACAGGAGTTATCGCGATCAAACTTCTGCGGAATTTGTCCGTAGGGATGTATACCTGAACTTTTGAGTGCATACCGAGCATCAGACATGCGAAAGAACTGATAACGGTCGTAGTGTCTTGTGCCTGGAATGAGATTTCAATCATGTTTAATTACTACGAAATTTAAAACAGCGCCCACCTAATTCTGGTTCAGTAAGAGATCTTGAATTTCCCTACCGCTGTGAATAATGTGTATACTTCATCTCTGAGTTGTACGTCGTTCATGAGGTTGGTCTGCTCAACATGAGCTATCAGCTGCTCTAGTAACATCAGTCGAGGTCTATCGGTTATCACGGAACCCCTTTCCACAGCGTGATGCTCTTTTCGCTTTCGATCGAGGAGCTACAAAAATATCGTCGGAAAATCGAATTTAAGAAATGAAACGGCTACCTACGTTTTCAGTAAACTCCTGAATCACTTCCATCGCCGAATTTTGCTCTTCGCTGTATTTAGTGCGCGCAAAGATCCACTCCGGATGTAACCACAGCTTCAACATCCTCGCGTGAATGATCTTGTACATACTGTGAAATAAACAGTACGCCAGAAACGTTCATTGGGTCAGGTGAAATTCGTGAATATTTATGTGTGAGGGAAGGAACAGGATGGCGAAAGATCATTTTTTTTTTTTTCAATACTTCAATTAAAAGGGACAGTTGGAATATCATAATTCAAGTACCTCCTGTTTGCTTCGACCAGATGTTTATATCCTTGATACTGCTGCGTTGTACCGGGAGTGCCCATTATGGTTTCTGTAATTACGGGAATACTAAGAGTAGCTATAATAAACGATTGAAATTTTTGATAAACAATCTGTGCCCACCCAAAATAATGTCGATAGTGCAATGTTCGATGAATGGATGGATGTCAAACTCATCAGTATCTACAAGTTTCTCCAATTCTTCAACGCAACAACGGCTCTGACGATCAAAGTATTCAACGTACGAATCAATCACCTTTCCGTTCAACATTGGCATGATCACTTTTCTGTGAGTTCTGTTCGTAGGACCTTGAGTATCCGATAATAAGTCAATCTATCCTTTTAATTTTAAGTCAATTCAAAGTAGAAATAATGAATACCTGATCCCGATATCAGACCCTGCCCTATGAAGGGCACCAGGTAACGGTAGACGTCGTCTTTGTACGCTGCTTTATTACTAGTTAGAATCACCTGAAATTCATAAATCAAATGAATTGGGTCCTTCAATCGTTTCGAACATGTTTATTCAAAAGAATGCAGTCTGCATATACTTCAATGTCGCTGGGTTTCGTTACGACTACGTAAAGTTTTGGTCCCAGCCAGAATCGATACGGTGAATCGTAGCTCTTGCAAAGGTTCACGATCCTATGTAGAACTTCTGAAAATGATAATCTGACGTTGAAGACTATAATTCTTATCTTGCTCGATATCAGTATGCCCATGATACTGATGCAATTATTTAAGACATTATGTGGTACATCTGATAAATAGCCTTGACGTATAAATTAGGGTGGGTTGAAAAAAAAATTTGTCCTTATTTTCTTAGCATGGGGGCAGAATTTGTACCTTATAAAAAGAGAAAATTTTTCAAATGTAGAAAAAATTCTTTACTTGATATTCCGAGGTAGCTCACTCATTTTTTCAATAAATAATTAATCAAGTGGGGATCATGCAGCAAAAAAAATTTTTCCACCTGATGATTACTCGATCGATTGCATGAGCAGATGATTTTGGCTTTCAGATTTGGATTTCGGAGCTGATTATACGTAAGATTACTCTTGAAAAACCAAAAAAAATAACGATTTGTGACCGAAAAATAAATCATCATTTTGATTGGGTTTAATATGCTTTTCTTACGTATTTTGATCTCAGAAATTCGAATCTGAAAGAAAAATTGATCTATTTCTAAAATTGACCGAGTTATCGCCAATTTTCAGCTTTTTGGGGTCAAAAATAAAAAATTTATTTTTTAGTCTATCTTAATGTAATTTGAGCTCAGGAATCCAAATCTGGAAGAAAAACTGATCTATCTGCAAAAATGACCGAGTTATCCCCATTTTTTCGCGATTTTAGGCATAAATTTGAGGATATCTCGAAGGGAAAAAATCGTAACTCAATTTGGACAACGGATTCGTGTTCCTGAGGTCAAAATACATAAGAAAAGTGCCATACGATCAATTTTAAAAAATAAAAATTTTTGGCCAAAATTTGAGATTTTTCCAAGGGGTACCCCTTACGATTTTTTCAAATTTTGACCAAAAATTTTTATTTTTCAAAATCGATCGTATGGCACTTGTCTTATGTATTTTGACTTCAGGAACACGAATCCGTTGTCCAAATTGAGCTACGATTTTTTCCCTTCGAGATATCCTCAAATTTATGCCAAAAAATGCGATAATTCGGCGATAACTCGGTCATTTTTCCAGATAGATCAATTTTTCTTTTAGATTTGGATTCTTGAGCTCAAATTACATTAAAATAGACTAAAAAATCAATTTTTTATTTTTGGCCCCAAAAAGCTGAAAATTGGCGATAACTCGGTCAATTTTAGAGATAGATCAATTTTTCTTTCAGATTCGAATTTCTGAGATCAAAATACGTAAGAAAAGTGTAATACAATCAATTTTTGAACTACTTTACTTTTGGCCCAAAAATCGATTTTTTTTTTGGCTATTCAAGAGTAATCTCACGTATAATCAGTTCAGGAATCCAAATCTGCAAGCTCAAATCATCTACTTATGCAATCGATCGAGTAATCATCAATTATTCGCTGTTGGGAGCAGAAAAATTATAAGACATATCGATTGGTTTTAGTCGTAGACCCACTTTGATTCGTCGCAATTCATGCATGCGTCGAAATATTCGAATTTCTCGGTCTACGAGGGAGCCCGAGCTTATTGTTAGCTGGAGTCAGGTAGCCACGAGCACGGGGCCTTGTTTTGAGGCGTCACCTCTGCTCAGCCCCAAAGGTCACGTCTCACAACAAGGCGCTACGCTGCTGGCTACCCGACTCCAGCAAAGCTCGGGCTCCCCGATTCAACTTTAATTTCAAGTTAAAAAGAAGAGCATGTTATTTTTTGATTTTATACTATAATTACAAAAATAATAGGAAAAAAATTTTGAACAGTGAACGAGTAAAAAACAATTACAATCGACAATTGTTAGATATTTTCTATGATTTTTGACGAAAAAAAAATTTTATTACTGGAAGTACCCCACTTGATTAATTATTAATCCAAAAAACGAGTGGGCCAGCTCAAAATATCGAGTAAAAAATTTTTTCCACATTTGAAAAATTTTCTTTTTTTATAAGGTACAAATTCTGCCCCCATGCTAAGAAAATAAAAAAAAATAAAAAATTTTCAACCCACGCTAGTATAAATACGGTTTCTTGTTATTGATATTTTCTGCAACTGGCCTTCGGTCTGTGTGTGGCGTAAAACATACAAATGGTACGTCATGGAATGAAGACATGAATAAGCTCACGATTAAAGTTTCATCATCGCATTTTACCATTGGAACTGCAGGCAACGTGCAGCGCGTTCCCAATTAGAGGAAGCGCCGGTGGTCCCGGCAACTTTGCCGCTAATTTCAGAAACTTCAAACGTCTATGTCGCCAATCTTGAACTCCCTTTGATAGCCATATAGCTCCCAGTAATAATCCGCAGACAGCCATTAAAAAACCTTATCGAAAAATGCCCCTCATTAGTAAAATAATTTGATAGATAGATGGATACGGAATCGTCGCCTCTTGCGGTTTCAACGATATTTCCGTGGCATTCCACGTCAAACGGGCCACTTTCTCCTAAATTTATTTCGAACTCGATGGAACTTTATCAATGTCCAAGTCCTGGAGACCATGCTCACACCACTTGTTAACGACAAGAGTCAAAATTTCCGAAAGTTACGATTCACGTACCTCTGTAAATCTATTTGTTGTTCAAAAATGTGATAAAAAACTCGAGCTTGGGATGTTTTTTAGGCCACATTTTTGGGCATTTTTTTGTCAAATGGAATGGAAGTGGAATGCACCATCCACAGAACCAATAGTGAATATTCTTCATTATATTCTCTCATTTTATAATCTCAATGTTACTATCTTTTCGAATGAATTAATTAGAATGCAGATGGAGACTGACAATGAGATTTTGTTGGAATCGATATTCACTCAGAGAATTTAAAAAAGAAAATAGATTAAAAAATAGTTCGACTAGACAAAAGGAGTAAATTTAAATTCTGATTGAATAACAATTATGATAGATCCATTGGACCGAATTGTAAACAATTTGAAATCCAATTTACAATTCCTGAATTACTGCAAAAGCAGGTTTCATATCTAATGCCGATCAACTTGGTATATTTTTTGTAGATCACTAACCACTGTAGGAATATGTCCAAAAAAGTGAAAGATTTCCATCTCCGATGTAGAGCGGTTCACCGATTCGGTCCTGACTGTCAATCGTCATTTTATCAACAGTTGACAGAGATGCGTACTCCGAAAATAACGAGCCTGATTTATTACAGACAGAAAAGTGCGAAGAGGTAGCAAAAATATCTGTTGAAGAAATAAATAATCACACACAGTACAAATCTTCACGATACGCGACGACCGTTTGGAAACAAACTGAAATATCCCGCGGCCATCGGTGCATCTTATAAGGACTGTGTTATAGCACTGTATGTGAAATATACGTCTATATCGTGTGCTATTGACACATTGAAATTCAGCTACTCGACTAACAGAAAATCAATGTGGAGAAGGAGGTGCCAATATGGATTTTCCTTATGTACCTTTTTGCATTGATCATCAGTCAAAATGTCTTTCTTACTACAGCGTGGGTGTAATAAAAGACTTTCAGAAACTTACAAATCCCTCGTACTTCGAAATTCAGTACCGAATCGAAGTATAAGAACCACATCGCTATGCCTGTCAATGATTCAAGTGTAGGCAGTGCATGATGACGATGGGGCCCCCATATTATCGTCCAGCATTTGAAAAATCGTCGACCATCTGACGTCCATCTCGAGTCTGATCGTTATATAATCTTGCGATTGCAAAAACATAGTGAGAAAAATTTATTGTTCGGTAGTTAAGTTTCAAATCAGTCTGTATGACCGTCACGCAGCTACGTTCTTGTTTGAATTTTTAATTCAGAATCTATAGCTTTTTGTATTCATAAGTAATTCATGATCACAAATATTGTAAATTGGAGTCTTACAATTAGACTTGTTTACGACATTTATTCACTATTACATATCCTAAAAGTTGAGACACCGGTTCTCGTAAAAATTGTAAATAATTGCCCGAATACAAATATTCCACTAGAATTTATAGTCGTTGAACTGCAGACGCGGTTTCATGAAAAATATTTCTCGTCGACTGAAATAAAATAAATTTCACCTCTCCGCAGCAATTTACCCGCGTCAAAATCTCCACATTTTTATTCATCGCGGAGGGCATTGCCTCTAAAGCAGTTACAGAGCGGTCGGTATTTTCGACCTTAGCGCAAAATTTGTTTACCCAGCAGGATCAGAGGTCCATAAAATCCGGTTACGTGATCCAACGGAAGTTCACTGTTACTTAATACTCTTCGGTATAATTTGAAATGACCCCGCATCGTAGATGAATCATGCGTAGAAAAAATCAGGCGATTTTTGTAAAGTATGACGTCATTTTGGACGACAGCGCGTCATTCTGAATTATTAATTTTTGTGATCAGTTTATACCGTCGATGCAGCGTTCGTCGGGCAATTGCAGAATACTTGTAACGCAATACGCGTCGAAGAACCATAAAAACGAGGTCTCGAAGGTGGGTAGATGAGGGTTAGATGATTAGCGATCCGCGATGAACGTACGGGAGGCAGCGTCGTACTTGCTGCTATTACCTTGTATCGTTCGTCACATATTTAAGGCCCTCGGCGTCAGTTGTGGACCTAAATATAGAGTGACACTGAAGCAATAATCTGTTGAATGAATGAATAGTGCTCTGGTATCACGAGGGGCCCACCGGATCTTGGGGTTTCAGGGGGTCGGAGAGACTCCTCATTCTGGAACAAGGAGGCTTACCGATCAGAATTCTCCGCTCGTTCTGTTTGTGAACTTGTGCTTTGGATCTGGGGCTTCGAGATACGCATCCGAACTGCGTCGATTCGTTCGAATTTCCATTTATCTTCCCTACTGAATATTGTCAAGGTACGTGTCAAGAGTAAAATTCTAATTTCATCTTCAGATCATAATCACCTATCGTGCGATGAAACGCGTTAGGTCCTTTCGCATAGAAGGGGAACCGTGGTAGAGTTCAGCTGGACATTTTGCCGATACCTTCGAGTAATTTTATCGAAATTGGGTTTTCATGATTTGACGCTTGAGCCAAAAAACAATTCTTCAAAATTGCTTTAAAAATAACGTTTACGTGAAAGACTTTCCACAATTTTATACAACAAACGCTACGTACCGTTAAAAATTCCGTCTTTTAGAAAACGGAAGAGGCATAACCAGTTGATTTGATCGGTTAAGAAGGACCATTGCATCGCTTTAGCCAAGCGTTTCAATTTCTGTTCAATCGATTTAATACATTTGCTGAAAATATAAGCCAGATTTCCTACTAAAAAAATAGCTTCGAGAGCGGTTTGTAAAAGTAGATCAAGGTTAATCAATGTGAATAGTCTCCAAAAAGGCAAGGAGACATAAGGCAACGTTGCAGTGTTCTCCGGAAGAGACTCGTTGCCCATCTGTCCGTCGGTTTGTCCATCCATCATAATTTATTAAGACCCTATCCGCGAATAGCCATGGCTTATACCGGCACTCGCTCTTCCCACAAAATAAAACTACTTCGGGGAATAAACGATCTGCAAGACCTGTAATATACATAGGTATACACGTCGATCGAGGTGACCGGTAATGCGCAGCTTGCCCAATTTGCATGACACATTCGACCGTCTGGTCAACTCGCTCAGCTGAAATAGCGATCGCATATCAGCGGTAAATAATTGATCAGCTGATCGGTGCATCGAATTAAACAATATGAGTAGCCCCCATTATTTTTCAATTGCATCAAAAAGTGCGGAGAGAAACGCAGTCGTACTTTATCAATTCGGCACGGCGTGTTGCAGTATGACTTGAGGCGGGAGTATAAGTTGTCTGATAGAGATGAGGTCGTTAAATGACTCGGGGGGACGACATCGCGTGGACAGGGCGACCAGTCCGCTACCACGTCGCCCAGCTGTGGATCCAGTCCAAGAATTGAAAGCGCTTTTCGCCGAACCATCCTCGAGGCTTTCGAACGGCGCCAAGGATCAAGATTATCGAACGGAGGCCATCCAATGTCTCCAGACCATCGAGGTTCCGGAGAACGATGATTTACCGGACAGAGGCAGCTGGAATAGCAAGGTAAAAGGGTCACCGGGATGTCTAATCTTCAGCGATTCGATATAATTGGCAAAGCTAAATCGCTTTTGGTATGTGAGATGTCTCGATTAGCCTCGCAGCCCCTCGTTGCCAGGGAATGCATGGCAAAGAGTCTAATTAGAGTAAAACCACGTAGACGATTATCTGGCAATCAAGTTAAACTACGGGCGCCATGCTGCAACCCACGCTAATGAGGCACTTTGCTATAGGGGAGATTTGGTGCAGAGTTGTTGAAGGTCTATTTGTTGAAGGCGCCATTTACGACGTGATAATGTAGTCAAAACGAGAACATCACGCGATCATTGCTGGCCCTTCTGTAGGCCGACAGACATGAGTTTTTTTCATCCGCCCATAGTTGAATAATTAATATCTTCTTGAACGAATCTCATTGCTGCAGAAATTACTGAATCACTGGACAATAAAAATGACCGTTTCACGTCCCAGATCGAGTTCATCCTGTCGGTAGTTGGCCTAGCTATCGGCCTTGGCAATCTATGGCGTTTTCCTTACTTGTGCTACAAGAATGGCGGCGGTGCTTTCATGGTGCCTTACTTCATCGCCTTGGCTCTTGCCGGGGTGCCCATGTTTTTCATGGAACTTTCTCTCGGTCAAATGATGACCATAGGAGGCCTCGGGGTCTTCCAGATTGCTCCCATTTTCAAAGGTATAGTCGTCGATGCGGCGACTAAAATTGCGAGAGAAAAAAGTACACCCCGTTCACAAACCATCTGTGGTAATTTCAGGGATCGGATACGCCTCCTGCGTTCTGTCATGCTGGACGAATATCTACTACATAGTTATCCTGGCGTGGGCATTGTTTTATTTTCTGGCATCACTCCGATCTGGTAACTGGCTAATATCGTGAAGATAAAAATTAGGGCGACACGCTAATCGCGAGATTATAGCGGTTCATCTGTTGCGTAATTTTCAACAGATGTGCCATGGAGATCTTGCGGTAATTCGTGGAACACTGGATACTGCATAACACCGATAGACCGTTTGGAAGCGAATTGTTGGAACGAAAGTCAAGTTACACTTTGCGACACACCTATGGGGAATGTAACGGCAAATTTGCTCACAGATCCGGTCAAGGAATTCTGGGAGTACGTCTTTTTTCCATTGTCCATAGAAAATCTGATCACTTGCAGTTGGCAATAGCTGAGAATCTGCATTCGTCAGACTTAGCTCTGCGGATTGATTATTCTTTTGACGAAGATTCCCTTTTCGGCAGACGGCGAGCTCTCCAAATCTCGGAGGGTGTTGACCACGTCGGTGGAATAAGGTGGGAATTGGCGGGCACGTTGGGTGTCGTTTGGATCATGTGCTACTTCTGCATATGGAAAGGCGTCAAATGGACGGGAAAAGTAGTCGCAACTATTTTTCGTTAGATGAAATGTATCATAATAAAACTTTCTTCATAAGAAGAAAAAGGAAGAACCGAAGTGTATACAGGGTGTGTTGTACGGCTGAAAAAATCGAAAAATATGTATGAAAATATTTTTCAAAGAAAAGTTGCAGGATTTTCGAAAGGGAGCGATGTGATGCTGAATGTCGCTCAGTATCTATGAAGAAAATAGATTCTTATATCTCCAAATAAACGTTGTAGCTGGTTTTTTGACAAGATCAGCTGAGCTGGTAAAATTGGAAATTATTGGAAATCCAAAATTATTCATCTGACCCAACATCAATCTGAAATCAGCATTTTGGAACTCCTTGGAAATCTTGCGACTTTAGCAGGTTTATTTTTTTGTTTACATTTCGAGTTTATTGGCCATGATGCGGTTCGAAACCAAACACCCTGTAGAAATGAAGGTTGGCATGTAACTATTGCGATTTTTTAAAAAACTCTGCGTCACAGTATTGTTATTCATTTAACAGGTTGTCTACTTTACGTCGCTTTTTCCGTACGCTCTGCTGGCTATCCTACTGGTCAGAGGTTTGACTTTACCAGGAGCCATGGAAGGTCTTAGATACTACGTCACGCCCAATCTGTCAAAGCTTGGCGAACCCGAGGTGAATACTAATCGTAGGTCCCGCATGACTTGACTCGAGAATCGCACTATGACATGTTGAATATACACAAATGCTTCGAGGAAAAAGTAATAGTCAGCAAATCGTCCTCTCACGGAAGGTTCATATTTTTCATCAAAACAATCCTTCGAAAGATCGTCGATATGCAAAAGCTTAATTGTCCATTTGACTGCAAGAAGGAGATTGAAACCAAACATTTTCAGATTCAATGATTTCTATGTTTATGCAGGTTTGGATAGACGCCGTAACACAAATCTTCTACTCCTACGCTTTAGGGGTGGGCGCACTCGTAGCTCTTGGTAGTTATAACAAGTTCAACAACAACGTCTACAAGTAAGTTGCATCATATTTTCAGAATTGATTGGATAGACGTATACTTTTTTAAATTTCTTATTTTTTCTGACATTGATTGCCCATCGGACTTTTTTTTTTATTCATGAATTCCTGCACACTGATCCGCTGCAAGGAGCCAATTTTTATGAATACATTAGCGTTGATTATTCCTTGTTACTTCCAACAGGGATGCACTGATAGTGTGTACAATAAATTCATGTACAAGTATGTTGAGCGGAGTGGTCATATTTTCGGTGGTTGGTTTTATGGCCCATGAACAACAGAAACCCGTGGCAGACGTTGCAGCATCGGGTAAATACATTATTTTATTATAAAATACGATGGAGCAGGCAGGGTTTGAAAAACCGTTACAAATTAGGAGGCGTTCAATAAATTTCATCCGTAAACATACTCGAGTCCACAGTGGCCTACAGCGCAAATTGAAATTTAATGATATGTTCGATTATTTCCAAAATAGGTCCAGGGTTAGCCTTTTTGGTCTACCCCTCAGCAGTGCTACAGTTACCTGGAACCCCCGTGTGGTCGTGCCTCTTTTTCTTTATGTTGATTCTTATCGGACTGGATAGTCAGGTAAATCAAAGGAAAATCTTTCTGTAGTATCACATGTTCAAATTTCACCAAGTAAGATTATTTACATACTGTTTGTGACTTAAACTTTCGATGTGAACGTATGTGAAACTTTGTCACACATACGCCTACGCTTAAAATAATCCCAGTCGTGAATGTTTTACACGATTGAAAATTAATACACCTATAGAATTCTATTTGGAAGCCAGAGTACGCCCACTAATGAATGTAATTACATTTACAATTCACAGTTTTGTACGGTTGAAGGATTTATTACGGCGGCAGTGGATGAGTGGCCTCGACTACTGAGAAAACGAAAGGAAATCTTCATTGCACTCGTTTGTTTTTTATCCTTCCTGGTCGGGCTTCCATGCGTTACCGAAGTTGGTACCTAATTAAATTCCTGCAATCGAACGCGTACTTTCGAAAAATATTACAATCACCCTTGTTAATCCTTTAGGGGGGAATGTACGTCTTTCAACTCCTAGACTCGTACGCCGTTAGCGGATTTTGTCTATTGTTCTTAATGTTCTTCGAATGCGTTGCTGTATCCTGGGCCTTTGGTGTGAACCGCTTTTACGACGGAATTCGAGATATGATCGGTTACTACCCTTGTTTTTGGTGGAAAATATGTTGGACGGTTACTACTCCAGCCATCTGCGTGGTACGTCTCCTGGCTGTTGTAACTTCAGCTCCTATTCTTTGCTATTCATCGCGAAAATGCGTGTTTTTCAGGGTGTATTCATTTTCAACGTTATCAAATTTGTACCAGTCAAGTACCTTGCATACGAATATCCATGGTGGAGTCACCTGTTGGGCTGGCTTACCGGGTTGTCTTCGATGCTGTGCATCCCTGGCTACATGATTTACATCTGGTGCGTCACTCCGGGCACCTCTCGAGAGGTAAGAATGTGGGCTAAAAAAAATCCCTCGAGAGATTTGAAATTTAGCCGATTAATGGTGCGCGATTCCAAGTTTTTCATTGTTCCGAATTTCTAATGGGCGAAATTGAAATCAAAGTTTATTCACTAGAGGAAATTAGATGAAAACTGTAGCGTTTGATTTATATTTGAAAGCCCGTGAAAAAATTTATTTCTCAAAAGATATCGAATCAGATTCGCTTAGCACCATAAAATGTCAATTTTTTAATTAAAATCTGTACCGCATTGAATTTACTTCTTCCAGAAATTCCGCAAACTGGTCAGGATAGATGACGACATTGCAACCTTGCGAAAAAAGTTGAATCCAACGAAAATCGTGACAATAAAGAAAGATCAGTTTCAGTTTTAGAATCGTATTTTATTATACGTTTGTTCGTGAACTACAATCTGATGCGCATAATGCAGCTGGGTATATTGCCCTCAATTTGATGCTAATCTCGCTACTTGTACTCGCGCGTGGTGCAGATTATGTTATAACAATAACTATCTATCAAATACGCAAGGCATAACTTACGTTACGCTGAGATATGTTATGCGATAATATGACTTTCGAAATTAGGGTTGTAGTTTGAAATTTTATCCTATGGAAGTTACAGAATCGGGCTCGAAACCGTAATGATATTTCTATTACGACGCATGTACTCCAGCATTGAGTTCCCTGCGTTACGAACGCTAATAGGTATTCTTATTTCCCTCGGCGGTTGTCTTTGTTCTAAACCAGAAGCAATTAATTCGCTCCAACAGTCGTATTCAAGGCTATCCCATTTTGTATGAATGCGCCGCTCAACGTGGAATAAGTGCTACTATTTGCCATCGAACGCACATGTTGGGATAATATCGGAAGATTTTTCCGCGAATTACGATTAACGTTTATTGAGAAAAATCTCATCTATCGCGATATTGGAGACAGTTGCCAAGATGCAGGAAGTTGAATACAATTTTAAGAATGCTAATGCTGATTTAGGAAAACATACACACACACGGAAATAAATATTCAAGTCAGTCTGTGACGTGAAAACTCGGTTGTAAAATAAAATTAACAATTTTTTCCAGATAAAATTATACGTTTTATTAGCTCGAGATAGAATTAAATTCCACACGTATGTATACCTAAGAAGAATTCGTTGAGTAAACTAGATTTTATCGCTTACCATATTTTCATGCAAACGCTCATTGGTTCCATGTTGGCTCTAGTATCCATCACTAGAACCTAGTATTTGGTGGTAGACGTTTTCAGTTTACCTCAAATCAGTTGATATCCCGTCAAACAGATTCGAAGAGAGGACGGCGAGGCATTAGAAAAAAAGGGTGCTTAACACTAAAGAAGATCAATACTTTCCAACAATGCACTATTGACTGCAGTCCAAAGGTATTCAACGCATATTTTGTTACCTAGGGCTGTTTTTTCCGTGCACACGAAAGTAACATTTAATTACAAACATGGGGTTTGATTATTTATACTAATAGAATTATTATATAAATTGATTAATATTTGATAGTAAAGCACCACTTCAATTTTTCAATGGGATTGTTCTGATCCCATTGAGAAGTTTGCTCAATTATCTCTACTCTGCATTTCTTTGATTCGGGTGATGAGTATCTGTTTCCATTGTTCCTCTGATACACTGTTTGCCCATTCTGGGAATGCGGTGCTAGGTAATGCAAAAGAAGCCATTGCCGTTTTCACTTGATTAATTTTTTCTGCATCCAAGTCTATGTCAGACTGGTTCGATAGTGAAGACCATACTTGCAGAACTTCTGATGGACAAGCCTATATAGAAATTAATCCATAGCACAAAATAGCAGTGTTTGCAGTTGTAATTTAAAATGAATCCCAACAGTAATTATTACCTCTTCTTGGATGTCATCTGGTACCGAAGGCAACATGTGATTAGCATCTATTGAAGCTGATATCCAGTTATCATCCTATAGAATATGATACACATAGGTCAAATTAAAATAATTAGTCTTGCATTCTTGTTAACACAAAATTTCAACTGTGATTTGATAATAAACATCAAGTAGGTTCTATACAAATTTTTTAAAGTGATAAACATGAGTCAGTACAAGGTATCACCAGTTTATATTCTCTAGAAGCTTTGAAAGTATTATATTTGAAATACCTCATCTTCATCATCATCCAACATCGGATCACTATCAAGAGCTACTTGAGAAAGAGGCATGTAGCCTCCAAGCCCAGATTCATCGTCTTCACTATCTGACTCATTGACAGCCGTGGCTCCTACATTAAGATCTGGTGCTTTGAGGTTTTCCTCTATAGGCTCCTGAGTTGGTTCAGGAGGCATCATTGAACTTCTTAGAATAGGCTCGAAATGAGTAGGTTGATCCGTTCTAGATTATTATATCTGTCCACCGATGATAAGTCTAATAAGATATACATTGAAAAATCATCATGATATTGAGTGCGAGATTAATATAAGGTAACTAGAATAGTTATAAAAACACCTAAGAACTGCTGAAATTTTTGTAAATAACTTCGTCAATGATTATGTTCATGCAAAGTTCTAACCTCACTCTCTGAGTTATGGCAACATTTTGCTTAACGTTTAATGTTCTTTCAGAATCACACCTTGGAGTGGCTTATGCAGAGTAGTACTATGAATTCTTAATTTATTAGATAAATAGATTCAGACGGAATTCTTTTACATCAGAAAATAATTTCTTTCTTCAGGTAAGATCCGAATGGAATTTCGGAGCAAAATTTGACGTCTGTCACTACTCAGAACTGTCCCAGAAACGTCAAGTATTTGTAGTGTTATTGTGTCAAAGCTATCGACCGACAGTCGATGTGAGTTACCAGTCGTTGGTATGAAACCTGTAATTGTCTCCAACTTTGCCCAAAAAATCCCCCACCAAATAATGAGAATATTAATCGATATTTTGAAAATGCAATCAGCCTATAATAATTGAAAAAAACTTTAATAATCTCGATTTTATTTCCTAGTCTTGGTTACGCACTATAAACTCAAAATAATATCAGGAAAGGTATTATTTTTCGACAAAGTTAATTTGATATCGTTTCAGCTCCAACAATATAAAACTACTTAAGTCTGATTTATTGATATACATATTCATCAAAGATTGATTCTGAATTTTCTATTTTCTCTGGATGTCAATTTTTATCGCAATTGGTTGCACGAATGTGACTTGTAATTTATTTCAATGAATGACGTATTTGACAAGGAGACGGTTCGAATTAAAATAGTTCATTAATTTAGTCGGTCCAACTTTCTCTCGAAAATTAATTTACCCCTTATCATTGGTGTATATTTTTTTGGCAGCGGCTCCTCAGTCTTTCTTTTCTCATACACCGATTTTGTATGCCATTCACCAATACTTTCACATATTGGACACATCATACAGCATCAAGTTCAGAGTGACTCCAACTGATGCATTTCATCGTTCGAATAGCAAGTTGAATATGGGAGTATCAATTGCGTGCCTGATGGATGCGGTTGAGTTCACTTTACTGTAATCTGACATTATACCTGCAGTTTAAATTGACTTACAGTAATAGGACAACTTACGTATCCATGCGTGTGTAAAACAAGAATAAAAAAGAGGGGCGAATGCATTCCAACGTCATCGATGAGCGATTCAGTTTGGTTTCAGTTTTATGTTATTAATTGCGAACTTTTTATTCTACCGTCCATAGGAAATTAGAATATTCTGTAATTTAATATTTATTGGCATTTATACAAAGTTATGAAAGAGTATTAGCTGACGGATAAATTATAAGCAAGAATTTCTACAACTTATTATATTAACGATTTAACATTGTAATCCTAATTTGGAATCTTAATAATATAATATGCAGTGTATTTATATACTTACAAGTACAACGTAAGACGTTCAATATATCTATGGTAAGACTATAAAGATAATTGATTTTTTTAAAGTACAACAACAGACTTGCTCACAGAAAATGATAAAATTACTATACGTCTACTGCAGGGATCATATAAATGAATCTAAATTTTCTATACCGCATCTATCGATTATAATTGATTGAAAATTTTGAATGGTTATTCGATATACGATGATTATTGGTAAAATAACTAACGTTGTTAACCGTACGTCGAGAGAAATCGTTAACTGAAATCTATGCCAAACGAATAGTACGTGAAATTGAGGACGTGAGGAGGTGTATTATCTACACATCGAGAAGTCTCAGGAGAGTCACCTTGCATTGTATTTCTTAACGTAATTACCTGCGAGGCGAAAGTGTATTTTATCATCGATGGCATCGTTTTTCCTCCGAATATGCCTGACATTCCAATATCCCTACCCTTCAAATCTTTAATTTTATCAATCAATCTCATAGATGACCAACAGTCAACCGGGAGATGGAATTTCCACACGGTCAGTCGGTACAACGATGAGTTTAACATGGTTCAACCATGATCAACTATACGTTTATAAATTGATAGACCCGTAGCAAAGATATTAGTAATGTGAGTAACAATTTCGAAAAAAATTGATATACGTTGCATGAACTCAACTACAATTTTTTTATTTTGATTGTATAAGACTTGAAATTTTTGTGACATTAGGAAAAAAAAGATACAAATAAATTCTTACGTTCTCATAAAATGAAAATGTCGATCTCGAGCCACAATACCTTCGGTACTGAGGTTCAAGAAATACTTGACTTGAAAAACTTCAATATTCCTTAAAGTACGGTCAAAGTGACGCCAGGGAAGTCTTACACCTTGGAAATACATAACTTACACGATGAAACTTCCGATGCAATAAATTTTCAATTTTTTCTTCCGCTGACCAAACTTTTTTAAGTTATGTAATGGTAGGATATCATATGTTGTAGTGTAGTACTATGTAGTATCAATGGTCGTGGCGTAAATTTCATCTCAAGACTACGAAATACTACAAACTTATCGATTACTGTTCTTTCAGTTGCTGTCTGAACACTCTACGTATAAAAAATGGCAACGGATTCAAGTAGCTTACAATTCTCTCATTCTTTTTCGTTGATGTCGATTTTTTTTCAGTTTGAATTCGTCAGAGGGTAAAATTAAATGATCGTTATATTAAATTCTGCATATCCTGTTACAGGATTCTCGCGAGTATCGTACTTGATGACAACTTTCGAGAATCCGCGGTTTTAACAATAATTAATGCAGAGATACATTGACTGTGCAGTAAATGTAGAGAGAACTCAATTTCACCGCATCAATAATATGTAATCTTACAGACTCGATGAGTATTAGTTCCTGAGAGCAGAACAACGTATTTGGATCACGCTGCGCTTGGTGGTTTCGTGAAACTCGTCACTTTTTGAGATGCACCAAATTGAAGCCCGTTCGATGGCACCGCGCCCACGTTAAGGGCGAGCACCTTCGAGACGATATTCAAATCTTCGTCCCCTCCAGCTCCTCGGGCGGTTCCCAGTTCCGATGCAACTCCTGACTGATAAAGAAGATGTTGGATCTGCCTCGCTGGGGTTTGAGGTCTGGACTGTCTGAATTGATTGAAACCATTGAAGCCGGAATTCTGAGTGCTTCTCTGAGCTGTGTTGAATTGGCTACCTCGGAAGTTGTCTCTTGTATTAAAATTGTTGTTGTCATTGAAACCGAAGTTGCCGGTCGATCCGAAAAGCTCCTGTCTGTTGAATCTCGAAGAGGAGACAAGTGGGCCCTGGAATTCCGTTGGAAAAGATCCAAAACTTTGTTGTAATCTCTGCTGTTGCTGTTGTTGTTGTTGCTGTTGTTGTTGTTGTTGTTGTTGCTGTTGTTGTCTTTGTTGTTGTTGCTGTCGCTGTTGCTGTTGTTGTTGCTGCTGCTGCTGCTGCTGTTGCAATTGTTGGAGTCGAAGTTGGTTCTGGTAATTATTTTGGAACAATGGGGGAGAAGATGCGCTGGGAAGTTGCAAAACGACACTTGGTTCAAATTGAACGAGCGGTTTGTCGAAGGGCGATTGAAATGTGAGAAGGGAATTCTGATCGAAGGTAGCTTGTTGCAGACGTTGTTGTTGTTGCTGTTGTTGTATTCGGAATTGATAAATTCTCTGTTCTTCGAGCTGTTTCAATCTCGCCTGTTCTCTCAAATACAACTGTTGCTGCTGTTGCTGCTTGAACCGAAGTTGTTCTTCGTAAAGTTGTTGTTGTCTCGCCAAAAATTGTGTCTGTTGCAATTGCTGCCTCTGAAGTTCGACGAGTTGTTGTTCCAATTGCTTCTGCTTGAATTCCAGTTGTTCTTGGAGGGTCAGAGCTTGGCCGTCACCGCTTGGTCTGTAAATTGGAACGACGCTCTTTGGCACACCTCGTTCGTCTTGTTGGACCGTGAACGCGGCAACGAGCGGAGCCTGGAATATCTTCACATCTTGGGTATCTTCAACCTTTTCTTTAGACTGATCCTCGTCGGTCTTAGTCGATGGGGTTGGTGATAAAGTGTTCGTTCGCAATTTAGATTTGATCGTCAGACTGGATGCGGTTGGCTTCGGAGCGATCAAAGAGTTCCCAGCTGCGGCTATGTTACTCGATGCACTGCGGGATAAGCTCTCTGTCAGTTGAGTTACCGGCTTCGAAGATACACTCTGTACGCTGTTTACAGAAAAAGCTGCATCCTTGATACTCCGCGTTCCCTGATTATCCTTGCCAGGATCATCGTTAGACAGTAAAGGATTCTTGAGGTATATCGCGGAAGCTTTCTCAGCAGAAACCAGATCATGAACCTGCGGAGCTTTCAATTTCTGGTGCGTTAGAGAAATTTCATTCAGGCCCGTCGGTATCGTCGCTCCTGAGAACTTGTACTTATCAACTTCAACGAAAGTTGAATTTTGAAGTTTTTCCTCGTTCGGTGTATCATTCTCTCCCAAAAAACTGTCGAAGGCGAACGTGGTTTTTTGGATGCTCGAATAATTTTTATTCGATTCGTTTTTCTCAGTTTCCGGCAGCGCAGTGGCGACGCTTTCCTCAGGTTCTGTTTCGTCGCTGTAGTCTTCCTCTTCGTTATTTTTTCGTTGCTCAGCAGACTCTGCCTCCAGATCTGCGAGCGCCTTAAGAAGAGCGCGACGAAGATTCTTATCCAGTTTTACCGGAGGTCCTGTGGCATCGTCATTTGGAATTGGGACATCGGTTTCCGCGGAAGCAGTTACCACGGCAACAACTACCGTGACCAAGATTATCGCTGATTGCTGTACAAAAATCAAATACAACTCAATTAAATTTTTTGTCATATATACTTTTTACGGAGTTCCGCCTATCATTAGTCGTCACCACTTCGATTCATAAATATTAATTTTTTCTTTTTTTAAATCGTTTGAACAAGGTGTGACCTTAGCACAGATAAAAATTGAGAGAGTGTACATACGGTCGTTAAACTTTCCTCGTGTCAACTAACGTTGGATCTAATGAGCATTTATGCACTCTACACCGGTGGGCGTGTTATTTGAGTAATCAGTTATACAGAGTGTTCGTCGGTGAAAAATAACCGTGAGTTTCCCCGTAACTATTACGCGTACCGGCTATAAGTAATAAATTCCGAGTGGCCACACCGTGTATAGGAATAAAATACATCGTCGGAGTCGACGTATAGCATAACGCTGCGAAAATAACAAAAAAAAAAAAAACATCTACAGGTGTCACGTATGATGCATAACTTTATGATTTTTCTGCTAAGGTATAACGTATGTCCACGCGAAATTCTCGAAAGTGAAACCATCGGAAGGCGTATTGAAGATTTAGTAAGCATATTACGGAATAACGTGAATTACGCCGGTAAAGGTATACATATACTGATTAAAGATTGAAGATTAATAGGATGTTAAGATGCGTCCGTCAGCTAGAAAGTCTTTTTTAGCCTCGGGCGTGTCTCAAATATTTCGGGGCTATCGCGGGCATGTCCACACGCTGTAATAATTCTTTATCTTCTCGGTTCACATAGACCTGAGCTTATACTCCTTTTTTTTTTTCCCCCCCGTATATTAATTCACGAGGAATTGCGACACGCTCGGCCACACGTGAGCAGCCGTAGTATCGCGTTGTTCATTTGAACGCAGCTTTCCAGGACCATTACACGTGAAAACTCGGGTCTCTTTCAACGAATTTATTCAGCTACAGAATTATCACATACCAATGGAACGTCGTAAATGTGCCGGTATACGTAAGTTACACATGCACACATCATCCGGAGAGGTTTAACAACCGTGAAATTTTTTCTGTTCAAACAAACCGCCACAACTACAACTGACAATACAGAAGATAAAATCTTAATCATTTACGTCTTATTCAACGAAGGCGAATCTTTTTTTTTCTTTTCTTCCAGCAGTATCAGTCATTAATCATCGAAAAATATCCACGGTGATACGT
Organism: Athalia rosae; assembly: GCF_917208135.1. NCBI lineage: Eukaryota > Metazoa > Arthropoda > Insecta > Hymenoptera > Athaliidae > Athalia > Athalia rosae. The sequence goes on along the minus strand of NC_064027.1, from coordinate 3,798,719 downwards.
TCAAACGTTAAAAATGGTTAGTGATTGTTTCTTTTTGTCGTTTATAGGGTCGCGCGTAGGCGTCTTTTCAGGTGTTTCTTTCACGATTTCATACAACGACCAAGTCGACCTTTGGTAATGGGTTCAAAAGGTGTAGTCCCGCGATGATTGCTTAGTCGTAAACTTTCTAAGCCCGTCTCAAAACTCTTTCATAGTTTTAGTAAACAAAACGCTTTGTACGCATAACTTTAATGATTGAATGGACGTACATACGTTACATACCTAAGGCTATAATGTATACCACTATTTGCATAACCGTATAGACGATTCATATCCCGGGTGGAAAACGACGGTATTCCAGTGACTATATATTTACACAAAAAATGCGACAAGAAAGTGGGAAAGTTGCGTGCCCCGATGGTGTGGCAATATTTATTATTATTATTTTTCTTTTATTTTTAAATGCGAAGAACGCCCGTGCCCTCCCATGCCGTAAAAATACTTGACATGTATTTCGGATGAAAAGTGCAAACGAAACGTGATTATTGACTGTATAGATCTGCAAAAGACATCGTCCACCATGAATAAATGTTAGCGGAGAAAGATTTTTCTGTTTGATCAACAAGATCGTGCGGTCGAGTCACAGATTTGCAGACTTTTTCATCGAATGAAAAAAGTTGTGTCCGATGAAAAGTTCAAACTTTCGTCGAGACTACTGTAACGAATGTTTGGAATCCATTTTTGTAGTAGATTTCGATTCCGCAGAATTTGAGTTTGACGACCTGCGTACGCCGATATATGAGAATCTAATATATTCATATTATTTTATGACCCGTACGTGACACATTTATCTTTCGAAAGTTATAGATTTGGAAACCATGGCTATTATACCTATTCAGTCTCCTTCGACAGGTTACATTTAGTTACCGAGCAGGATATTCTTTGGATCCAATCGCGCGCGATCCAGATAATAAATTTGGTCGAGGGGATAACCCTGCAATAAACTTGAATACAACAATTTAAAGTTTTACAATCAACCTACGTCCTGTAATTTCAATCTACACCGACGATAAAATATAGTATCGTTATATTCGTGAGAACGGTTGTAACCTGTGGTTCTTTTTTGGCTCTCGATTCCCAGTCCGCAAATTTTGGTTCAACGATAAATGTATATCGACGTATGCACACCTATATGCCTACATTGCACCATTTTCGCGTAATTTTGCGAGAATTTCTCCAGCTTACGCGGGATGAAAGTGTCAAGCAAACAGTCTACTGGCTGTGTACAGTGGATACCAAGAGGATCGGTTTCGCGTCAATGTATAGAAATGTAGATTTTATTATAAGCATCATGCATATTTAGCTGGAGGTATTACACGCACGTTTACGTGTACTGAATACTGGAGTCGTGAAGTGTTATGTACTTCAAGTTACTCACTAATTATAAGTGTAATTTACTTATATTACAATTACGTACAGTTATATGCTAAACGTAGCGTATAGTAAAATAAGGTGTATTTGAAAGAAGTTCGACCACCGTTTGGCTATTGAATTTTTCATCTTCGTTTCCGAAAAAATTCAGTTAACAGAAGCACTCGAAAAATACGTCGAACTCTTGGTAAATCTGCCATGAAAATTTAAATAAATAATGTAAGGGCCAAATGATATCCTATAGGTGGATGATGGAATGAGAGAAATTTATCATTTCACCAGCTCCGTGCGCACTTCGATATATGTACGCAGGTATGTTACATGTGCGATATAATATACTTTACGTGAATCAAATCATACCCACGGTCAACGTGTACATACGAACCGCGCGTCATTAGCGCTTCCCATTAATTAACTCCATATACAATACGTATAATTAAATTTTAATATTTTCTGTCACTCTCTACGCATCGGATCCATCTCTTACAGTCTAACCATCAGTGATGATATTCCTGCATTACGCCGTTAGTTTATTATTATATTGCGCCAGGCCCTCGCCTTTTAAAAACAATTTTAGACCCTGCGCCGTACAGGTATAGTATGCGTATTGTGTGCCTAACACATTCCTCGGTTATAACGGTATACAATATGGAATATAATACTAATATAATACCTCGTGGGAAAGCTGAGAGACTCCGCAAAGTTCTAACTACGTATATTACACAGAGAGATATGCGGGAAGGAGCAAACGAGTCTTACTATATATCTGTGCGATTTTATACCCGCCGCGGTCACCGCGAAAAAGGTTTTGCAAAATGCCGGATAATCACGTAGACGATATAAAACCCCTAACCGATTTATGAAAACATGGGATAGAAAATAATTTGAATTTTGTAGTACGTAACGCAACGTCGAAACAGTCGAGATCCCGCTGTTGATTATATTTATACTTTCGCGAAGTTTATTGAACTTCGAAAGTTGTTTCGAATATCGTATACCTGCATGCGTACGAGTCGAGCATAAACTTGACAAATCGCATCAAGTCAATCGTCGGGGTGCAACGATATTCCTCTACTGCGCGTGGACGCTGAAATTGAAATTTAGTATATAACGTATGTCCTGTACGTAGACGCGGTATGATTACACACAACGTAATATATTATGCATAATTCCGTCGTGCAAATGAAATAAAATCAGTTTGGAAAGTTTTTTCCTCGCCGCCCTTGTCACGATGAATGAGAAATGCGGATCGATGCATGCGCTTTTTAAGAATTCATCGTCTGATCCTCCCGCGGGTCGTTGTTATATCGCGATTGGCTCGAGGCGCAAGACGTTTCACTCGATCTCTCTCACGGATTACGAAGTGCTTCTCCGTGTGATATGCCATCCACATATATTATGTTATATATATACCTCTGCGCCCGCATATGATATTTTGCGAGTATATAAAATGTTTAAAATATCACGTACGTTACACCCACGTATGTACTCATACCCCGCAATAAATGATGAACTTATACCTGTAAACGCGGAATGTGACAAAATTGCGTGAATCTGCCACCGCTTCCGCCGATGTATATGAGCGTATAAAATACTCGCGTATTCTTCATCGCGTATGTTATATGTATTTTAGCGAAACTCGTTGCCTATTTACATTACAGAGATGCAAATGTATGAAATCAATGCCTCGGCACGTGGTGTCACTTCTGTTTGCCGTGCTTTTTGTAATACGGAGAATAAAGTAAGAGCTGGGCGTATACTTGTATGTGACTTTACATTTATGCTAATCGAGCGGAGGTAATGACACGTCTTATCCGCACCTTTTTTTTTTGAAATCGTGGTAAGCCCTTCGCTCGTAAAGCTAACCCGACTTCATATTTATCGCTTATGGAGAGGAATTTGTTCTTTGATATGGGAAAATCTACTTGACATAAGAATGCAATTCACACGACAGTTAATCAATTCGAATACCTATCACACCTGATTGGGCTCCCGTTTCAAAAGATCAGAAAATTCATTTGAATTCAACAACTAAATTATTCTTCATCGAAAAAGAGACGAATGAAAATTTTACAAGCTCTTGTTCAAAAGAGGAATAATTTAGTCCTGGATTCATTATGATACAAGTTTATAAACATCCCATTTCCGACAGCAACTATTATCAATGCGTCTCGTGTATAGTGCGCAATGACCGTAGTATAATGACTCCTGGGGAATGTGTCTTCGGTCTTGACACTCCCATGAAAATTATGTAGTCAACCTCACAGCGCAACGTCGTCCTAATCTGACACGAAGCCTATATGCGTCGAGAGTCCGTTGCCCTCGGATTATCTCTTGTAGATCATACATCTAATCAATGGCTATACCTATAACGACCGATAAATTTCGACGGTATAATTTTGTTGCAATCGAATTCCCTCTGTCACCGTTAAATACATACTTTATCTTGTGGGCAAGTTCAACAAAACTTGACGGTATTATACTTGTTACGTTGAATAATAAATATGTATGATATTACGCAAGTTATCTACGCACAGTGTATAATTGGGAACGCGTATTGGAATTTTATTCATATGACCCCGTGTAAATAAATTCAGGACTTTTTTCCGGACGAATAATAGTTAATAATTTTCCTTTTCTATCGCAATATATATGACAGCTGCAACGGCAGCTGTACATACGTATGCACGCCATAATCGGAAGAAGCTTCCGCAACTAATTTGATAATACCGTAATCTGTATAATATAACGGGGGGGTAGGAAAAAAGAGTTCCACTTGATGTTTAGCCTCAGCATTTATTACAGTTGAAACGTGGTTGATCGGTTGTGGCTGTAGCATAGGTCGTTTTACATATATCACAGAGCTCGTGCAAATCTCGCTCAACTTCATACATACTTTCCAATTGTCAAACAAAAATGAGTTTATAGTACAGTCGTTCGATTTCAGCGTCGAAGAGCGAGAACGCGAACAAAGTTCGGAATGTAAATGTTATTCAATTCTTTGTAAAAAGCGAAGTCGAACTATCGCCTGGAATTTTCTCCCTGAACCGGAAACTCTGACGGTGGATAAAAAGAAAGATAGAAAAAGAAAAAAAAACAACGTATGACCGCCGCTGACCCTCGCTCAAATCCAAGTTCGCGGGGTTCCCTGTACGTATACGGGTGCACGTAAGTAGGTACGTCCGCATACATTTTACGTACACACGATTTTACGAGCATCGTGTATCGAAGACATCGAGACGAACCTATGCGCGGGACTCCTGCAAGCTTACTGTTCCAACGGCAGCTGCCGGGTGAAAGTAGACTTGGTTTTTTCAAGCGTGTAAGTCATACATTCGTGCATACACATATACCTGTATATATATATGCATACCGTACCTACGTACAATTGAGTAAATGATCCATGTAAGCGTTTGTTTGTCTCGTGTATTCACGATGGGTATATAATGCCGATGCCTGTGTGTACGTTACATTCTGATCTAGGAGCTTAATAGTGTAAAAGATAAAGCCAACCGATCGCGGTGCAAAGTTGCATTACGCGGTGCTGGATTTTAGTCATTAGCGCTCGTGCCGCGTGGAGTTCATTATATTATGGATATTCACTTATACGGTGCAAAATAATTCACGAATATATAATTTGAACGTATACGTATTATGCGAGTCGCTGAGGAAATCACCTCCGTACATGTGAGATGCATATGTACGATTCAACTGCTTTGTTGAATAATTATTGCAGTTTTATACTACCGGCTCGTTGTACCGCAGAAGATATCTATACGCGTGTGTACTCGCTACAGGTAGCTTCGCAACGCGTCGCGCATGGAGTTCTCATGATGCTTCAGAGAAAGCCATGCAAGAGATGAGCCCCCAGCTTGTGTTCGGAAGTTAGCCCGCAAAGGACCGATGCACCGTGCAACGCGTAATGTGTTAATAATGTTCAACGAACGTTACCAACACATTTGCCTATGCATGAATCAATTATGATGTATATTATTATTCATTCACGTATACTTGTCTCGTATTCGAGCCTCGGCGGCAAGACGCGGAAGAATTTCCCGCATACGAATAACGGAAATATGAGGTTGTAAAATGTCGGGGGAAAAAAAAAAAAAAAAAAAAAATCACAAATTGGCATTCGAGTTAACAATGATGTTGGTAAACCGACGTACTCAAATCAGATACCTTGACCGCGGTGTAGAGTTTCGTGACTTTATGTAGAAAATATTAATTTTGCGTAATGACACGTAACGACACGAATATTCAGGTATACTGCACGGCGTCGAACGCGGGCTGCATCACCACCGAAATTTTTACCGCTATATTTTTTCACTGTATTGTTTCTATTTTTGCATCGAATTGAGCAACGAGGGATTTTATTGACCTTTGCGAATCCGGCGAACAAAATAAATTTTTATACCAAAATACGACGCGCGAACTTTGACTCTAAAAAATCTACCTAGATCCCTCCCCTCTTCTTTTACCGCCGATACATACCACGATGGGGAAAGTGAAGACGCGGTTGAACCGCCACTCCCATATTCATACTCCTCGTTCATTCCATATCTCAATGTCTTGTACAGGATGACCCATTTTTTACGCTACGGTCAAATATTTCGCCAACTTATTCAAACGTACGCGAAAAATTAGCTTTTTACAAAAAATTTTATGGCATCCAGAGACGCGTCCAAAAAATTTTGACACTATTTTTTTACTACAAAATGCACCGTTTCTGAAAATCTCATGCATTTGATCGGGACGTTCGGAACGAGTCATCTGGTCTAATGCCTTCAGCGGTCAGTATATCGAACCCCAGTGTATCTGAGAATTCTAGTTTGCTTCCGTCCAATCGTCATTCCCATTAAACTGTGATTCACGAGGACATATAAGGCTGCGATTAATTTCACCCGTTTTTTTTTTTTTCTTTCTCCTTTATTCTTCACGGTATGACGGTCCACAATTCACGAAGACCCCCCACACCCAGATTTCTCGCCCGAGGCATAACGGTTACATTTGTACGTCATAAGATTCCTATACCTGTGTACACGTTTCACGAAATGAAATCTTACACGTATACTTGCAGCGTATGAAGTTTTACAAGAAATCGTAACGCGTTATGCGACTCGAAACGTCTGCAGATCTTTGAAATTTTTTATGTATATATGTATGTCATTATCTCCTTGTAACAGAAACGTGACGAGCATCGAAAGTGCTTCTACGGCTCCTTGGTAGGATAGAAAAAAAGAGAGAGAGAAAAAAAACGAAAGAAAATAACAAAAATTAGATCAAAAAGAAAGCGAAACTTGCGAAAATATTCAAGCGGAATTATAATGCCTCTGTATGAGACAATAGCTAATCAAACGCTATGTTGGTAAGTTATGTGTAACGGTGTACAATGCGATATCTGTTGCAATACCGTTGCAGTCTACGAAATTCTAGTCTTTTTCCTTATTTGAATCCAAGGAGGCAACGAGCTTCGTCTTATTCGATGTTGTTATACTCGTGCAGCTGAGATTCTATTGCAGTGCCGCAATAAACTATTTCCCATGTGAGATCGAAAGAACGAAGAAAAAAAAAACTCGTGGTATCAAGGGATCGTCTGCGCGGATTAGTGTCACTTTTATACGACAATCAACGGCTCGGATGAAAAAAAGACTAACAAAAAAAAAAAAACTAACTCGCCGTAAGTCAGTTAGCGTAACAAGGTGTTAGTAGATGCGATAGCTCGGAATAACTAGCCGATAAAAAAGCAGGGGATGAAATTACAAGCGAGGGCGACTTTTGAATTTCAGGAAATATTTCGGACAAACTGAAATCGAAGAGATCGAATAGCGATTGAGCGGAAAATGTGGAATGAAAAATGTGTGAAAATAAATGTATATAGTGGTATTACGGGTACCCTGTATCATCGTTTTGAGGGGACAACTTTCTTTTTCCATCCATACAACACACACACTCTCGTAATTAAAACCCACTCGGCAGATGTCGTGTAAAAAGTTCCGCGTACCTACCAGCTACTCTATACGTTATATCCTTACATGAACCAACGAGTTCCCAGCACCTAAAACAACCGTGTTCGACCGACGACTCCGTACGTTACCCGCAAGTTTTACGCGTGTGCGTTTAATATTTTCTATAAATATTAACAACTCCGTTGGGTTAGCTGCTATCCAAAGTGAAAATCTACGAATCTCTCCGATCTCCGTTAGTGCGCGCGGTTTACACCGGGGAGTTATGATTTCAAATACCATCGGTATGAATTTTGAATGTAGCCTTCGCTGCCCTTTTTCCGGTCTCATAACTCGATGAGTTTTGTATCGTGCGGCATCAAACTGTAGACTTTAATTTGAGGAGGAAACTTTATTTAGGAAGTTGCCAACATACAATTAACCCAAACTCTCATCGATCCGGGACCGGTTTCTCTTCGCTATACCGTTCACGAATTTGATACAGTTGAAAATCTATGCATGAATTTGCAATCGCGAATAATACAGAGACTTGACCTATTGACAGTGACTTTGTTTTTTTTTCCGCTGTAACACTTCCCAGAGATTGATTCGGAACGGTAGTTTAATGTCAGCTAAAAACGAAACCACTGAATCCTCTTTTAATTAAACCTGTCGGGATTATGAAAGTAACTCGCAACCCTAAAAAATTGTTCACATCTTACCGTGACTAAATCAATTCCGAGCTGAATACGAGAATTATAGCTAATGAAAAGTTCACGGACGAACGAAGTCAGGTCGTTCATTTCTTTCACAGCGCCTGTAAATTTATTACTGACCGAAGATCCACAACTGCCGATGATCTTTTTAGCTGCTTACAAGTGCATTTTTTTTTTTTTTAATTAGACCAGAATGCCCGTAAGCGTGAAACATGTTTGACATCTCGTGCGTTGACCGGATTTTTCATAAAAATTCTACGAGTCAAATTATGTTAAAAAATTAAGAAATATTTTATAAATCCTTGTTCCTCGCTGCACTGTCACTTCACACCAACCTGCACCATCGTATGTACTTAAAAGATAATCTTGTTAGCCCTAACAAATTCCGAGATTGACTACGGCGAAGACAATTGTTTAGCGATAGGTTGAAAATGTTGTACGAATTATTATTTTCAGGATGAGTGTTTCGTACTCACCAAGTGCATGATGCCGTCTGTGCCGATCTTCCTCGAATTCTGAGCTTTTACTGAGGAACACGGAGATGGTTTTAGCCTGATGAACGCGGTGAGATTGCAGTGGGGAAGCGAAGAGCCCGAGGATGACACTCTTCCCTTCACGTCTACCTGCTGATTATTCCTTGTGAGCCAATCTGATCACACAGCTCTTCCTAGACTCTCGTTACAGGTGTTTATTTATTACACTACGCCAACGAGGAACTTGGAAATTGTCCGGTTTCAAATACATTGCCAGACGAAATCTAATGTTTGCCTCAAACAACATAGGTATACGATGTACAGGTGTAACAATGTATACGGGTCAATTTGTTCATAATTAGCAGTTTTCATTTTGTGTTGATTATTTCAACCAGGTGATAAGTGTGACTGACAACGAGGCATGCACATTCTTCCGAAAAATTACGATACAGAAGAATACCTGTATCGAATATTACTTCCGCAATGAGCATCAAAAGATGAAGAAGCCTTTTTCTAAATCAGTTTTGGAACCGCTGCGAAATTTCTTCTCCTGTATCGAACAAGAGATGTTTTTGAATTATGATACGAAGTGAGAGGTGAAGGTATTTGTACAACGTCGGTAGAGATATTTGAAAAATCTTTATTTGATCAAAATTAACGTGTAAACATAGGTGGTTTGTTTCACACTTCGTAGTTTACAGGAGAAACGAGTTCTCCTCATGTTGCTTCGACGAGCCCTATGTTCCAGGACCTTTGTCACATAGATCTTCGAAGATACCTACATGAATATATTCCTCCGTGGATGATCTGAACATGCGTATATTTGGATCGTAGAATATTACCAATCGCATAGATCACACAATAATCTCGCGAAGGTAGATACCCATGATGAGTTGAATCGTGAACTGATTGGAATATTATCGCGTGACTAATGGTATCTATGGTCGTATGTGCTCTACCTTTACACGCGACGCGACGCAATACAAGGTCGTATATTGAGCACATACGACCTAATACCTTTAGCACGCACAGGTGCTGTGAAAGGCGAAATATTTCTTTGATTTGATTATGGCGGGAACGCAAACCTTTATTGTTTTTGGGGCAAAAAGGTAGCAAAAACCCCCTCCCAAGTTCACCTAGGTTAGGTTGGGCGACAGGAGCGTCAACTCCGTCACGTTGGGTTCCCGCCGTGGATATGATCGCTGGCTCTACTTTGCCCATTAAAATACTCTCGGAATTGTGATTGTTCTGCGAGAAAAACGTCTTTCACAAGCCACCTATTGACACAGACGCGAGATAAAACATGCGCAGCGCGTGATTCAAATACGGAGATGCACTGACCTACCAGTGTAGATCGCAATGAGTGAAAGATCGTCGATCACATCAAAAATTGTCGATACAACTTGAGACTCCGTAAAAATTACACTCTTTTGATAATTCCCGAGCTAATGAAATGGTTAAAGCAAACGAATCAGATTTGCAAATCCTGCACTTCTATTAAGATCACATCGCTGAGTACAGGTCATTCAGATAATTTCTCTATAATATTAGGATGACATACTCAGGTATACGGGGATAAGGGGCTTACTCGAATGAACGAGATTCGATAAACCGTTTGGAATGTACAAATATTTATCCATCATACGAGCTGTGGCGAGAGCATGCTATAGGTGGCTATAGCGAGTATCAACACAGACGCATTCGAGCCAAGGACAGATTAAATGAGTACCTTGGACTTCACTTGACATCGGGGCGCCCAAGGACTCTATGAGTTTCACGGTCAGGCCTTGGCCGCGGCCTCCGTCGAGGACAGCTCTCAATTTCTCGATGTCGAGGTCAATTTCGTTGGCCTTGCGGACGAGGTCTTGTGCGCCGATAACAGCCAGCAACAGCATATGTATATCTGGCTACGTAATACGCAACGTCAAGGATATCACCCGCATGCGCGTCGTTCTAGTCATATCGTTGATATGATGTGTATTCATTACTGTGCGATAGATGGTGGTAACTGGTAACTGTTGTTTGTTACTATTTGAATTTAATTGACGAGATTGCGCAATCTATTGCTAATAATCAACAACAATTGAAACAACAATCCATGATTTGTACGAGCCTATCAGGGCTTGTGCAGTGATCAAGCATACGTTTCTATGGTAACTCAAGAATGAAGATATTGTGCGCGCGAAGTGTTGTCAGTTATGTCTGTGACATTGGACAGTAGTCGACTCTCATATTTATATTAAAGACTGTCGAGTCCAATTTCGGATTCACCGAGCAGGTAGATGAAGACTAAATTTTCTTTGATGAAGACGAAGCAGTACATTGTGCAAAGCATTGATGTATCACGTACGTACAGGAGAACCAGTCAACATATTCGAATCTAACCTTCATGTCGGAGAACATTGAATGGCTTTTAACATGAAAGGACGCAAAGAAAAAGACGTATTGGAGCGAATGAATTATTTGTATCAGGTATATTTTGTTCGCACATCAATATTTATCGAGATTTTTGGAATCTAGTTCTTTATTGAGACCATTTTATTTATATTCTAGGCAAGTCACCTGATGGCAATAGGAGCAAAGAATCCAATAGCTGCTTCGTACTATGGTTATGTTATGATGAAATGCGCTCAAAAGTCTGTTCTACGAATGTAAGTAAAATTTGGGTTGCTTCCAATAGTTTGATTCGACTCAAACGTGGTTTTATAATAGATACATAAAAACCTGAGCCTCAATTGAATATTTAGGGACCCAGATGTCAAAAGATCAGTTTGCAAATGTTGTCTGTCTCCTTTAATACCGGGAGTAACAGCCAAAGTACGTTTGGTTTCGAAACCCACCAAAATGGTAAGATGGAAGTGCCTTATCTGTGATGCAACAAAACAATATCCTACTAAAGGTGGTCATGAATTATGGGCAGACCGCCCAGAAGCTCTGATTGAAATGTTACAATATACACCTAAGCCAAAAAAAGTCACTGGTTCAAACCGGTGTAAAATAATTAAAAAATCCGTTAATGCTAGCCAACCAAGTTTAATCACAGCGACTTGTGAATTATTGAATACTATTGAAAATCTTAGTCAGGGTCTTGACAGCTGCGTTGCCGAGGGTAGTTGTTCCGGTTCGAACACTGGAAATGATCTAAATCAAAATAGCGAAGTGAGTATGGTAGATTCTATGGTTGAAAATTAATTTGTGATAAGAATTGAAATACTTACTGTACGATATTATATCATTGCGTAAGTTTTTTTTGTACCAAAAACTTTATCCTCCTATTTTCTATACTATTTTTGGATGTAGAAACACTCATAGAAGGGGATAAAGGTAACCATATCTTACAAGTACGAATATTTCTTATTAATCACTTACGTAAAATATGTTACAATATTACAATCAGTTTACGATCGATAAACAGATAGTACCTGACTAACTAGAATAATCATAACGTTCTAACAATATTATAATCAATAATAGCTTAATATTATTGTAATAAACATTCTTGGTAATAACTTATGAGATTTGAGTTTTTTTTCTTCGAGTATGAGATACATTTGAAAAGTATGTAACAAGTAATAAAGCTTATAGAATATTTTGCCCCACGAAACAATCATACTATATAAAATATGTTAAACGTAAAAAATTGGCTTGACATTATCGTCCTTATTTTTGTGGAACTTCGTAACGTAGCTGTAAGCTTTACATATTATTACAAATGATTTCTCGTTCCGTTTAAATATGATATGACTATGTCCGTCTATTGCCCATCATTCACTCGATTACAAGACGTAAAAATTATAAATGAACCTCATTGCGATCAAAATATTATAATACTGGAATGTGATTAATCATGCAACTTTCCTTCAAGTGATCACACAATAATTATTTTATAACATTATAAAATATTTTTAAGGAGAAGCTTAACTGCCTTATATTCATGCAGGAAATCAATTGGGCAGTGTTAAGTGTTTTTAAATTAATGGACGCAAAGTGGAATTGCTTGTTAGGCTAAGCCTTTCTGTAAAGACTACTGATTCTAGGTACCACAAAGCCAAATTTCAACAGAAGACAACCTTTCTTAGTTGATAGCTCAAAATTTTAAAAAATATCGGAATTAAACTTTTTTTGCTATCATATGCTTTGTTGGTAATACGTATTTGAGATTTTGCAAATCATTAAAGTGCCTTCTGTCATGATAGCTGTTTTTTGATAATCATGGTGTAGACGCGCGAATTATGTGCGTAATTCCAACTCTTTTGGCTAATTGTAATTTAATAGTATGAATAAATAATTAGGTACTTAAATTATTATACCATTGTCGAGCTATCGACTTTGAATAACACAGCCACGATCGCAACAAGGTACAGTTACTTTACTGAATTTGAATAGAAACAAAAACTTGTGGTGTAACATTAAAAATTGGGCCAGACGGAATCTACACACTGAATTATATACATATATCTGTCGTGCCAAGCTTCAGTCAACCAGCTATTTCACAGTAGCTCCCTATTATTTTATTATTAAGTCGAAGTAGATCGGACCCCAGGTTGGCAACACACATATATACATCCACACACCGGCTATATTTAATGTTCACCCATTAATATATCTTACGTTTTATACGACTGTCTGAGAAGTTTCGATATTTTATGCAATTTCCAACTACATCGTGTAAACTTTGAAGAGGCTTATACAAATGGAACACAAAAGTTGGATGACTGCAATGTAAATCTAGATTCTGAAAGTACATAATTTCAAATGAAAAGTTTTCATACTATGAGAAATATTGCCGAATTCAATATCACATACAATGATATCGAACTATCTCTGTCTTTTTACTTCGAAGATTGCTGCCATCATAAATACGGTTGACAGAAGACATTTTCAAAAGATTACAGCTGCTGCCTTGTTTACACAATTCTTATATGTAAATACATGGTATTAATACCCAGTTATTGTCAAAATTATGTACCTGAAACGCATGTAATATTGAAACTCAATCAGATTCTTACATTGGATGGAGAAGGATGGGAAGGGTTGTTGTAGTGAATATTTGAGTTTACATGAGTCCTGATACAAACTGTGGTTGACCGTCACGATCTAACGTTAGTTGAGGAGTTGGTGTTGGTTGAAATGTAGAACCTTGGAATCCCATTGCTGATTCATATAACTGTAAAATTATATTCAAATTACACAGGTAGTGGAAACTTTTATCTCATGAATTTTCAATTTTAAATAATTTCACTGAATCATATAAATGCAAATTCACTCACATTGTGATTACCAGGTAGAGTTGTATAGTCTGGTGTAGTGGGTCGATGCCTGTTAGGTGGCAATGGATGTTGGATTGTTGCATAGGTATTATCTTGGGACATGTCTCCCATTCCCGTGCTGACTCCACTGCCCCGCCTTTCTGTGCCTAAACCACCCTCTGGTTCACTGAACACTTGCATTGTCAGTTCCTGTTCTTCATAGAGTTTGAGCTTTCTGTGATATTAGAAATAAATAGTTGTTACAAGTAATTTCGTATTTTTATAAATCAGGCATTGAAATTCTAAACAAAGGCGCTCACTGTTCAATCCATAATGGGTTCTCAGTAGTATTCAGTTCATCGATGATTTGCTTTTTGATTAAAGCATCCTTTTTACGTAGGTCATTAGGTACGCTTATCACCCTAGAATTAGAAGAAGATTGATGAAGAGACTCGTAATCAACTAGTGAGGATACCACTTTAGAATATTGAGTTTGACAAAGTTCTACTGAGATAATTGAGTTAACAATACCATTGAGACTTCAATTCTGGGAGCTTATATTATGATTAGTATACACACCAGTGCCTCAGACAGCAGCATACAACAATGACGGTAACAGCCCCAACCACAAGAACGACTAATAGAGCGATCAGAGCAGCTAGCGCTGGATCAAATGGCTCTTCCTGTATTCCGACGTAAGCAGGCTAGAATTATAAGTCAGACCCCATTTAAATAAGTGGATATGCTTTTTTTTGAGATCATATTGAAAAAATATTCATAGATTGAACCAACTTACCACAACATTTTCAATTGCAAAACCAGCGTAGTATTCTTGTAGTGAATCATACTTAGCATCGATGACTTTCAAAACATCTGGGATAGCAGCTATGCCTTGCGATGTATCTACTACATGCAAGTACATATCACACCTGAAAAACATCAGGTTACAAGTTTAGATCTTTAGAATATTAAAAAAAAGTTCAATTTTCTCACCATTCTCTGCGGATATGTCCAGAAGCATCAACGTGATATTTAATATCATCGACAACGACTCTGCTTTGGGTCGCATTTGATAATTGGGCTACAATCTCGTCTTTTTCCCGATTAACTTCCTCAGGGGGTCTTGAAAGAATCACCCGAATAAGCTGCGCTGGTTCAAATACCCATACCTAATTTCAAATGAAAGACTCATAAGGATAAAACTCGACATCGAATCTTCAGCGTTGTAAAGGATTACTCACGTGAACTCGAGTTCGTGCATATCTTTCTGGTGCAGTAGTTTCTTTCGCTATGACTTCAACAATAAATCTATCTTGATTATATTCGGCCATGTACCCGCTTGTAACTACCTTTCCATCTTGCGTTACATTGAAAGGACTTGGCACAATTGATCCGCTCGGTTTTTCTGAGCCAAATTTGTACAGGTTTGCACTTGCAATGTAATAAAACAAGGTTCCATTTTCTCCCAAGTCAGGGTCTGAAGCTGTTACTTTTGCGACGAAGTCATTTATATTGGCCATTGTGTTGATGCCAGAATAATAGTTTTCTCTTTCAAATACGGGAGGATTATCATTTTCGTCAAGAATGTTTATTGTCACGTTAACGTGGCCGTACGCAGGATGTGTCATTAAATGGGCAGCTTCATGTGGCCCAGCATATATGTCCGGATCATTTGCAGCAAGAATTGACAGTACATAGGTATCTCTCTTTTCCCGATCGAACGATTTGTTTGAATAGATGCTACCGTCAGATTTATCCATGTAAAAAGCGTTGTCTTCATTTCCTTTAAAACAAGCATCACTTCGGTTTTGAAAAAAGTTCTTCACTCAATACTGATAAATTAATCTGTCATTTTACGTAGGATGAACATGATTCTTACCTGATAAGATGTAATAATAAACTCTGGCATGCCTTCCTTCATCTTTATCATCAGCTACTACTTTTCCGATTAGATAATCTTTTGGACGATTTTCCATTACATGGAACTTGTAATTATTCTCATCAGAAAATTCTGGGACATTATCGTTTGTATCAACCAATAATACGGTCAGAAGACGTAGGGTTTCGTATGTTGTTGGGCTACCATGATCCGCTGCTACGAGTACAAGCTGAAATTTCAAAGCAGGGAATTATGAAAATCAATAAAAAAGTTTGCCAATTGTCGTATGCAGCTTATTGCAATGTAAATGAGAAAAAGATATTTAACATGGAACCTGGCTTACCTCAAATTTATTCTTGATCTCTCGATCCAAAATGATTTTCGCTCTTAATTCTCCGGTTTCTTGATCAATGGCAAATTCTTCAGTCTCTTGTACGTTTTTGTTTCCAACTTTTAAATGATAACCGACCCTTCCATTCTCTCCGGGATCTCTATCGGATGCCTTTACCGTCATAACTAGATAATTTGGCACACCTGCGTTCTGGAGTGATTTGAAACATGATTAAAATCAAAGGCCCCACAGTATTTATGATCCACAAGTTTTTTGAAGCTATTGGGTGAGCTTCGTTAAATTCAAATTTTACAAATATTAAAACAGATGCAGGTCTAAAAATGTTGAACATACTTCTGGCACCTCGACAGTAGCATTTGGTAATTCGGGCATGATAAATTCTGGTTTGTGTTGATTCACTGGAATCACTCTGACATCGATGTAGCAACGATCGCTATGTGGTCCACGGCCAGCTCCGTCTCTAGCCTCCACTTTGATCCTGTAAGATCCTGCTCTTCCCAACAACGCGGCTGCCGGATACAAGATCCCAGTTTCTGGATTGAGGACGAAAGAATTGTTCTCATTCCCAGCTATTATAGTATAATAGACTTCTCCTTTTTCTCCTTCATCTGGGTCTGCTGCTCTGACCTATGACAAAATTGTTAGCATCTTTCATCTGAAGTATTGCACTAGCTTTTGGAGAGGACTCTGATTAATACCTGTAGAATCGGAGCGGGGGGGTTGACCGGTAGATTTTCTGCCACGGATGCTCTGTATGCGTGTTGTGAAAATATCGGCCGGTTATCATTCACATCCAGAAGCTTGATGTGTACGGGAACGGATGCAGTTCTCCTAGTATTTACGGGTGCACCATCACTAGCCATCACTCTAATAGTCACTTCTGGTGTCATCTCACGATCTAGAACTGTGGCACTACCCACAGTAATTTCACCAGTTTCATGACCTATGTACACATCAAACGTAATCATTATCCAAAAAAGTACACAAATTATTCGTCAACTTTTTTTTCACTGCATCTCATTAGTTTCCCAGACTATCATACTGACAAACTTGATTTTTGACTTACCAATATTAAAATCTGCAGCGTGATCGCCGACTAAACTGTAGCTGACCTGCCCGTATAATCCTTCATCGCCATCAGTTGCTTTGACTACTGTAACGTGAGTACCTGGAGGAGAATTTTCCTTGATAGAAGCACTGTAAGCTTCTTTTTCAAATTTGGGATCTTGATCATTGACATTTATTATCGTTACAATTATTTTGGCGGACGTAGAGAGCTGGGGTACACCAGAATCGTAAGCCACGACTGTGAAGTTCAATTGCTTCGTTTCCTCGTAGTCAATTACTTGCGTTGTCCGAACTATGCCTGCAATAAATGATCAAGTTTAAAAACTGATAATACGGCAGAAATATGAACAACGGTTGACTCTAAATTCCTGGTAGTTGCAAGTTTATTGATTATTTTAACAAGATACACACCGGTAATGTTGTTTATGGTGAAATAAGGACTTGGCGGTTCAATAGCGTATCCTGCGATGTTGCTGTCAGCATCTGTTGCTGTAAATGCTCCAACAACTGAGCCAGTTGGCTGTTCCTCCTGCATTTCAATGCTATATTGGGGGTTTGCCTTAGTCCAAGGCTTTGGGAATTCCGGAGCCAAATGATTGACGTCAATAATTGTGATCACCAGAGTGCCTGGAAAATAATGAAGATTTTTTTTTCGTTTGTTAAGAAACCGGCTGGGAATATAAATTGTTTGATTCAATCATAATTTACCTTTGCCTTGTTGTAGAGTAGGTGCTGTTGTATCCGTCACAACGACTGTTAAACTAACAGTAGCTGCAATATCTCGATCTAGTGGCCTGACTACTGAAACCTGCCCAGTTTTTCTATCGACGGCAAAAAACTCCTGAAATTGGAAGTTACGGTCATTATATTGCATTGCATACGGGTGTATGAAAATCGTTTAGATCTTTTAACTGGATATACCCTGAAAGTCGTGTTATCGAGGACTTGCTGGCCGTTTCTATCGATGGCTGTAATGGGTTCAGAGACAGCGAAGTTTAAAGCATCTCCATCTCCACTGTCGGGATCATGAGCCTTAAGAGTTGCGAAAACAGTCCCTACTGCTGTGTCTTCCGTTACTTCCGCTCTTTGAGTTTCTGGGGTAAAGTATGGTGGCTTGTCGTTGCTGTTTTCAACGTTGACCATCAAAGTAGTTGTACCAGTTAAACTCGGTGTACCTACGAAAATATAATATTCAAATACATATAACTTGTTATTGTCTTGATTCGCCTGCTTTTGATATATTATTTCAAGATATTACAATAATCACCTTTGTCCAGAGCAATAATTTCAATGTGATAAGTATTTCTCTCGTCGAAATCGAGTTTTTTCGAAACAGTGACAACTCCAGTTGAATTATTGATTGTAAAATCATCGAATGCACCTTTCTGGATTCTGTAAACCAATTCCGCATTAACGCCGCTATCGCCGTCCGTTGCTGCCATTTCATCAATTACAGTTCCTGTAAAGTAACAAGCTTAGTTTGATGATTATGTTTTCGACATGTATGTCTCTGATTCACTTGATCCGATGATCTGCACCACTATCAAATATTTGGAACTTGATCTCACCTATGGGCGAAATCTCTGGTATGCTAGCCGTGTATAAATCTTGAGCAAACTGTGGTGCATTATTATTCACATCACGAACGGTAATATTAACAATCGTCGTATCTGTGAATGTGCTATCGCTAGCTTGAATCGATAGAGCGATCCAATCATGTGTTGTATTTGTTACGTCGAGTGGCCCTTTATTTGCGATCGTTACTTCTCCAGTATCTGGATCGACCGCAAACAGATTGTTTTCATTTCCTCCCACGATGCTATAGCTAATTTTCGAGGTCTTATCCTTATCACGTGCCTGAAACAATCATTTATCATGTCACGAGGGTCAGTGACTTACAAATAGTTTTAAACACAACAGTTATAAACGATTGGTATTTCAAATGCGCTATCGAAAAATTATGCAAATCTGTAGCAAAGTCAAATGAAGTTGACTTACTTGAACTTTCAGTTCTGGGTCGAATTTTTCGGCTCCTTCGTCTATGACGGCACGATATTTCTCCTGGAGAAATTGTGGTGGGCTGTCGTTTGCATCTGTTAAACCAACACGCAAAGATACGCTCGTTGTTTGTCCCTTTCCATCGTCATCGGTTGCCTGAAAATATTAATTATA
The DNA here is from genome assembly GCF_917208135.1 of Athalia rosae. Lineage (NCBI taxonomy): Eukaryota > Metazoa > Arthropoda > Insecta > Hymenoptera > Athaliidae > Athalia > Athalia rosae. The sequence goes on along the minus strand of NC_064027.1, from coordinate 3,779,455 downwards.
ATTATTTATTGCATCCATCGCTCGCGTTACACCATTTAAACATACCGATCATCATAATTTTATGAATCGGTTGCCAATAACAGCGATACCCTAATATCTACCTTGTATGTGAGGAAATATTCAGTTTGCGTCTCATAATCTAAGCATGGTGCTGTGCCAGGCGTGGGGCATGGAGCAACTGTTATGGCTCCAGTTTTGTTATCCACTGCAAAATGATCAGCACCTTGGCCAAGAAGTTGATAAACTATGCCCACGGTACCAAACCTAATACAAAAACATCATACAAAGGGATTGTGTTATGAAATAATTTGAGGTAATTATCATTTCTTAATCAGGCGCTCACTCAGAGGCGCTTGGAATTTCGGAAGCCTTCATTAACAAAAACTTGTTGTTTCCGAAAGGGTAATCAATTAGCAGTATTCAACCAAGAATTAAGCGTCGGAAAACTTTTCCGTAAGTAGAAGTTGTGCGGTGTATCAACTTCTTGAACATGCATAAGGCGTCCGAAAAGCTTTTCCGGTTAAATATTATTTTTTTCACATTGAATTTTATTGAGATATTATTTTTCTAATGCTGAATTCAGTACGTACTGTCCACTATCGCGATCTTTGGCAGTAATGGTTGTCACCGGGGTGCCAGGAATAGCTGTTTCAGAAACTAGTGCAGTGTACGTAGGGCTGTTGAATGATGGTGCATTGTCATTAGCATCTGTGATGCTGACCGTCACCGTTGCCGTTGAGGACAGTTTCGGGTCAGTGTGAACCTCTTCCGCAATTACCTGCGGAAATTTAATTATTATTAATTAAATATGTAAATTTTAATATCCCAAAATCCTCGGAATTTGTTTCGCGCAACCCTCAGACTTGAATTAATCGCACAACTTACATCGTATCGTATTCTTTAATTACGAAACACACAAGTTTCCGGTGTGAGGATATATTTTATAATCAAGTTATATTTATGGATGTAATCAGATTCTCCGTATAGAATAATACGCAAAACCTACGGTCTATTCAAAACTCATATTTACACACAGCTTTCGAACACACAATTTTATATAAGGTAAAAATTGGGGAAGTACCGATAAAACCAGAGAGATAATTCAGCACGGTTTTACGCGGCGCTTGTTCAGATATACCTACCAGGATAATAAATTTTCGTTGATTAGGATTTTCGTAATCAAGGGATCCATTCGTTACGCGGATATTGACAGCAGTGCTCCCGGTAGCTATTGCAGGCTCCACGGTAAAAGCTCCCGTTATATCCTCTAGCCTCAGTGAAAATACCGAGTTCAGGCCCTGGAATTATTCTTTGTTAATTGACTGGCGTGAAAAAAAAAAAAAGATAAAACATAGTCGAACAAAAATTTTATACCACATCTGGGTCTTTGACGGTCATATCAAGGTGAGGAAGCGGGGTTCCGTCCGGAACATTCTCAGGAATTTCTATATTATACTCTCTTCGATTGAACGATGGTGGTTCATCATTAACATCTTTGATTGTGACGGTGGCTTCCGCGGTGGAAACCGTTAAATTATCAGATCCTGGAACTCCGTCGATTACTTCGCGTGCTTTAACTATCAAAGTTAGAACTCCGGTTGAATCGGGAAGTGCTTCTCGATCCAGAGGTTTCGCAGTTCGGAGTTCACCGGTATCGGCATCCAGCAAAAAATAATCTAAAGGATCTGGAACAGGACGTAACACAATTTTTACAACGGACCATTGAACCGACAACGACGCATTTCAACAGATAGAGAGATTCGGTTACAGCTCCGTAAATCGTTACCGCTTTATTGAATTGCATATACGTATATATGCGTATAAAATCTGAAGACTCACTGGTAACCAATTCGTAGATGACCTTCCGTGGCATTCCGCGATCACCGTCCCTCGCTTTAACGGTCATTACGAGAGTTCCTATAGGGTCATCTTCTTGTACGATTCCGGTCAGTGAATCGAGGAACTCGGGAGGGCTGTTCTGAATGTCTGCTACTTTTATCTCCACTCCTGTCGTACTGTTATTTTTCCCATCCTATTGAAAAGCAATGATTCTATATCATTCTGCAGTTTACGCTAAATCTGTTTCCCCTATAACGTCAAATAGGATGGATGATTGATATCTTCCACCCCAATATTTTATGAGGGTTTACTCTCCGGAATATCAATTATTTCTAATTCATTTAATATTTCCTAGAACTTTTCTTTTTCGTTTTCGTATCGCCGCAAACTTTGGATTCGCTTCTTCTACACAGTTTCTCCCATTATAAATGTGACGCGCGGTTATTCTTATCGAATTTACTGTTAGCGCTACGGGTTTTGCTAACTTTGATTAACGTTATGATGACTTTCCGATGCCTCGAAGCCCTGTACAATTCGAGTGATTAATTCGGAATATAATTATGCATAAAATTTCTGTCTCGCGGGCGGACCGTGACAGTAGGTATATGTATACGGTGTCGACCATTCTGTAGGAATACCGTGATGGGAGGAAACAAACTTCGCGTGAATCTACGCGGGTTTGAAACTTCGGTAATTAGGTTTTCATCACCTACTTTCGACTCATAAAAACTTTATTTCGACCCAGAGAGAAATGAGCCACGACTTGCCAGTAAAACTGACACCAAACAAAAGCTACTCGAATATCATTGAGGATATTCGAACTTCATGAGAACATAATAATCTGCAGCATAAAATTTTCACATCACGAACGCAGCATTGCTAAATATTCAGCATGCTGAAATAAGAACGAATATTTCGTAGAAATATAAAGTAATGAAAATAACAGAAATATAAACTCACACTGGCCATCAGGAGCAGCTGATAGAATGGTCTTTCCCTGTAATCCAGAGGCTGTTGTAAGACCAACGCACCAACGTAGGTGTTTTCGCTTTTTTCAACGTCAACGATGCCGAATTTTTCGCAGGCATCGGGAAACTGAAAAATTAAAATTATGATAAAATAATTGAATTATCATAATAATTATTACAGGAGAAGTTTGAGTGAGTTCCATTATTTTTAATTGATGGAAGTAAGTGTTGTACAGCTGTATAACGTGAAACCATTTTCTTCGCGTACTCCGTAATACTTACTATGTACCCTTGCAAAAAGACATATGTCGCAAGTGCAGGACATTGAGCACGAGGATTTTCGGTATATTATGTATAACAAGAATACCATTTAGTCTTCCCTAAAAGTAGGTAAGGAATGTATTACGTACAGACCTACAGAATGTACTTCGGTAAGTATTTCTTAGCACTATTATACCAACACTTCGGGGGAGTTTCTGGAGCTGATATATCGTTGTATTCTATTAAAGTTACTCCGTAATATTTCTCCCCTATCTACCCGTCGAGAGAACAACTTTTATTCTTTATGCGTTCGCTCTCTAACTGGCACATGTTGAAACTCCTGTACATGTACACCGTAAAATCTTACAACTGCGTCAAACAGCGATTTTCTCCACCCACTGAGAATTCTTGCTTTTATTTAATACGGTGTTCTCGATTGCAATTTGTGACTATCGAGGCTGCTCTGGTGACAAACACAAAAGAAAGAATGTCCCCTTAACATGTAAATCTGGCATTCAAAGTCAACCTGACGATCTATATAAATCGGAAGCAGACATTCGAAAAAATTTCCAAAACGTTCTGCGTATTCGTGTTTCTTTGCGCGAAAACAAAATGTAACATGGCGATTGATTTTCTTCTTCTGGGCATACCGTTTTCGCATACGGTCTTGAAATTTATTTGCCAGAGAAAATTCGCGGTCAGCGTATACAGACATTTTTATAAGACTTTTTCTTCTCCCTTCTTTCTTATGATAAGAAAAAAGCCGGATGCTGCGAACAGTTTGCGGATGACGTATTGAAGTTGATATCTGTTCATGGCGGGTATTTCATTGTGAGCAGCGGCTGCGGTGTTAGCTGCAGCATCCGTGTAACGGCAGCAACACCCTTCGAACTGCAGCGCAAAAATCTTCCGACGGAAAACTAGGGGAGATCTGGGTGTACCGGCATGAATGAGATGAAGCTATAACGTGAGGTGAGCCGATAAGGCATCCGACATCGGTGCCGGGAAGTGGGCGGACAGATACAGACCGGGTGACTTTGCAAACTGCCGCGTGGCTTTTGTTTGGGGGAATCAAAATCTCCCGAGGGAAATGAAGACCGCGGTACATGGGGCGCCGGGGCGGACAATTAATCGGTGTTCCTTGATCGAAGTTCGAATCAAATCGAAGTCAGTCTACGTCCCGTTCCTCGAGATTTTCTGTTGTGTAATACAGCTACTATACCCGTTGGCTTTCATTTCTCTCCACTTCCCTTTATATTACATTGTTCTTTCGTTTTCAGCGTTTCGTTCTAATTAATTATCTCCAACTTTGATGTACAGCTAATACCCGCGAACTCTGAGCTTCGACGATTCTGACCTCCCTTTGTAGCGTCGAACAAATTTCATTACACGTCTCTTTTGAAATTATAAACTGCGAAAGAAGGCTTACCAAACAATTGCAGGTATCGAATGCTCGTTACGCGACGCGGTCCTCCTTACAACGTACATTTATCTGCCCTCGGTAGACACCGTGGTAATTCACAATACGAGACTACTAGGTATACGCCTGGTCAGTGGTATAGGGTGATCATCACACATAGAGTACATGGGAAGAAGGAAATATATGTACATATGTACGGATAGGGACGCCGGTACAGACGCATTAGTTACGTTTAATGACCCTGCATTGTGTTTGGGGGGGGAGGGGGTGTCCACATGTAACGGCATTAAAGTTCGCCACGATAAACCTGGAGGACCATTAGTTAAAAGGTTTCACAATTTTATCGGCCATTTTGTAGGAAACTGAATTTATCGAGCAACTACAGGTATATACGGTATTATATTGCGCGTATGGGGTGTATTGGCATACGCAGTCATGTGTGTGTGTATAGTCACGTGCATATACCTAATATATACATGTGTAAATATTCGGGCGGCATATCTATATATACACAGTTTGGGCATTACATACAAATGTGCGTGCGGCTGCGTGCAACACGTTGTGATAATGTAATATAGGGGTATATGATATGAGTGTTGTATACGTTTACGTTTTGATACCACAAAACATGCTATATTTGTACATATGTTTACAATGTGTATCGTACGTACATACATATATGTATTGTATGTGTACAGGAATATAACTGAGGCCCATACGTCACGGGAAAACGACGCTTGAAACTCGGTAACTGTCGAGATTAACTGTAAATTGAGTTTCCAAAATACGTTCACGTGCCTATGCCCGGAGCTGCGTTATGATCTACTCTGCAAACCGTAATTAAACGGAAGTAGACACTTTTTCATCATAACATCTGAATCGGAATAGGTGTATATATTCCAGGTTTTCTTATTACCTAGTCAATCGATACCCACCCCGGCCTTTCGGGTTAGAGGCACATTATTTCTTCGGTCGGATATAAATTTGCAGGCATTGTACATATCCGCGAAATCGCATTTCGAAAATTGACATTTACTTCCGTTTTCTAACTCGAATTAAGATTGCCATTGGTTCTTCACCGCCGAAGGAAAATTGAATTGAAATTGTAGGAATGTAGAATGAAAAGCGGTTCGGCGAAAATTAAGCTAATTTTTTTTTTTTTTTTTTTTTTAAATCGGATCTTACCGATCTTCATTTCCAAACTATAAAATCGAACAGTTTGAAAGCGCGGATGGTGGAATTCTAACAGAAAAACTCGTACAATTTGATCGACCACTTTTCCTGAGGGTATCAACATTTTTTTTTTTTTCAAATTCATACAGGTAAGAGATTTCTAATATGGGGCAGCGTTTTCCGCGGTGGAAAATGATGGAAACCTACAGGGTACTCCGCTTACGGAAGAGCGGCCATGTTTGAAAATGAAAGGGGAAGTGATGGTTCCGTATATCTGTACCTGCGGCTGAGGTATGCAAGATAGCTCGATGTTCTCCCCTATCAAGTCTGGGTCGGTGATTCTGATACCAGGGAGTATAGTAGAACCCGGAGGTGTGTCCTCAGCAGCCACAGCTTCGTAAGGAACTCCGAGGAAACGAGGAGGATTGTCGTTCTCGTCGAGAACGATTACGTAGGCGTCGACGCCAACGATGTTGGGTTGTTGTCCCTCAGGTACTTCATCTTCCAGAGTAACTCTGAAGCGTACGGTGTCATTTTCCTGGAACAACGAATTTGGGTATATATTTACACTATGATCCAGTTACTCGTGACCAGTATAGGTATACCTGGATCAACATTTTCATCTATGGTATAATTATCTCCAGAATTCGAATACCGGAGTATCGATCATTCGATTTCAGAAACTCCTCCAAATTTTCAAGTTTCCACTTTTCATTCATACTTTTTTTATTCAATCGAAAAGTGGAGGATATTCCGCTGCTTTTTTTTCATTCGAATTATACAGCGTACCCCGCAGTGCGTGTGGATCCATTCATATCATACAAGTATACATATATATATACGCGATTCGGTGAATGCCGTTCATTTTTTTCCTATTCGTTTTTTGAATTTTATTATTTTTACCTACCAAATGGCTTCCTGGTAGCTTTTAAAAATATATTCCTCCGATATAGGTACGTTATACATATGAAGAGGAAAACATCGGCGGCTCCCTAAAATAATCAACCCCTCTATGCAGGAATCCGCGGAAATAAAATTATTCGATATATCGTCTTTCGGTGCAGCGGACCACGCAAATATCACGAGTAGGTATAATTTCTTTCCGAAAGCTCGTTAAAAAATATCTAACTATGTTTGCGTACGCTATAGGATCACATGTGTGCACAGGTATACATATACGTTTCCTCCATAATAACTCGCATATTTCTCTCGAAAGAACTTAACGCAGACCGACAAACGAGAATGTATCGAGCGATGGAATGAAATTTCCCAAATTTGTTACTGCGGAGGGTCAGGATTAAAAAATCAACGATTCGCCAAAGAAAAGTCCGTCTGCGTGCGGGTGAAATTTTGCGATAGATGCGCATGAAATGACGAGGCAAATGCCAGCGAAATATCGAAACGATTTCAGCGGAACTTTCGAAGGACTCCGAATGGCGCGATGCGATGAGAATAACGCGAGAGGGTTATTAACGCGTGTAAACGGAACGCAATCGATCACTTTTTTGCCTACCTTCGGGCTGGCTTTGAACTCTATTACCTGAAATTCTGCGGTGCGGATAGGGGGTATTTAACACGAAATAGACAAATAACGACGCCGCGGGCTTCGACGATTACCGGTGCAACGCTATTGGTATACGTTAAAATCAAACGCGTGTGGTTTAAATATTTACCTATAGCATCGAAGCAACCGCAGTGGAAATAAAGTTACACACGTAAAGTTACATCGACACGATGTTTCATATTTGCCTGATCAAAATTGCACCACTAGTCGTGGCTTCGGAGAGGCGTCTGCAGTCATAGCAAATCAATGTCACCGTATCTTCAAAGAACAAATGATACGGCAGGCTACAAGAAACAAAAAAAAAAGAAAAAAAAAAAATCGCAACGAACGTGCAAAAGTCGCGAAAGCGATTCTCCTCTTTTTCGTTGATCGAATTACATTTTCATCAAAGAGCGAACGCTCTTTTTCTTATTATCAATTAGCGAAAGGAATAGACAGAGATTCGAGCCAAAATCAATTTTCTACCTCGGGTCAATCTCCGCGAGTAACATAAATAGCGAAGAAATATTGCCAGTGAATATAAGGCGAGGTGATGTTTGGGCGAGGGTAGAGAACGTGTACGGAGATTTTTCTGTGTGCGTGTTTGTTCGTTATACTAATTCTCCTATAAACAGGACTGAGAAAACTACACAAGGCGAAGATTGCCCTCGACAAAGAACCTTTTCCGAGGTAGAAAAGTTACCGGGATTACTTCCGGATTAGATTAGCGGCTCCACCGAGCATCCCTTGCGCACGGTAGTCGCCGGAGAGGAGCTTCCCGTCGCCAAAAAGTATAACGAGTAGGTATATAACAACCGCGTATTCCTCCATCCTGAATAAATCCAAAGAAAATTCAGCGGCTCTTTTCCCGAGAGGCACTTTCATTTGCACCGCGGGGATCAGCTTGACATCCTGTTTTACCCCGTCGAGGAAATCTAAAATTTTAAATGAAAAGACTCACGCTTGTCGTTTCTAATTCTCTGGCCAACCGCACAGATATAATTCTCACTTTTGAAAAATTTCACTCGCGGCACGTAGGATCTACCGAAAATTTCTCCCTGTTTCACTCCACTCTCGTTGTACGATAACGAGGTCGGAGAATCATATGATTGTCGCCTCACTGTTTTTCAATTTGTAAAAATATTTGAAAAGCAGGATCCTAAATGTTTTATGCACTGTACACACACCGTGAAATACATACACATATATGTATCTACATATCTACACAGAATCAAGGAAATCTTTTTTGCGGTTCCGCTGAAACCTTCCGCTGAATCATCCTTTGCTGATTTCAACGAAACTTTTCTGTGTATAGTTTGATGAACTTCGGTCGATGGCCACATGAGGTTTTTTTTTTCGAACTAGTCGTTTGCGGGTAAATACGTATAACTCTTGAGACTGCGGTGAAGGGTCGGGAAAATTTTCAAATAAAAGTTATTCGCCCCGAACTTCGACCGACCCCGGTTGAATGTAGGTACGGAAAAAAGGTAGAGCGAAAAATAGAAAAAGAGGAATTACAATCAGCTGGAGCTAACTGGGCGGTATTTTTGGAACAATTAGTTCGGAATCTGGAATCCCATTGCCACTATCTCTTTTGATACGAGATACCGCTGCGGAGTAAAAATATATTTTAATCTTCCGAAAAAATGATGAATATTTTAAATGCTAAGGAGAAGAAGAGGAAAAAATAAAAACGAATATTTATCGTGAAAAAGATTTTATTCCATCGGTGTCTATCCCGGCGAAATCAATTCAGCGGGTTCGAGATGGAGTGAAAAAAAGGAATCGATAAAACATGAGGGAAAATAAGAAAGACATTCATCTTGCATCCCGTTCAATGTACACGTGACCAAACACATAAAGATGTCGCTTACTCAGCCGTTCCTCTCAATGTTTATGCAAATTTTATACGCTCGGAAATAGGTGAGGGAAAACAAAGTTGAAATATTGTATACTAAATTCGTGGTAAAATCCAGAGTGTGACTCGCGTGCAGCATGTTCGGGAAACATCTATTTACGCAACACGTATCCATACATCATTCGACGACTACGTAGTACGTACATATAATACGACGCTCTACCTACATTCACATTTCACAATCAGTCCGCAATGGACCTCGTATAGTCATTAATTATTAACTTTATCACCGTTGGTAGACTACGCGCGCGATGTATACCCTTCTCAACCAGCAGACAATGGCATTAGCTACTCGGTAATATATATTTTTATTCCCCGCGACTCTCCGCAGATAAAGGCGAAGAGCCTCCCATCGCCGCACGGTTTCCCCAATTCAAATCCAAATGTTACAGCTACTTCAACTTCGTAATTAATCATTCGCAATTACTTCTTACTCGAAAAGTTGTGCTGAAAACACGGCTGATTTGACGAGTTGATGAATAGGAACGTGCTTTTTAACGTGTGAAATATATATCTTTTTTTTTTTCGTGGCAGCCCGCATGTCCTACCTCGGTAAAACGTATTGCGAGAGGTAAATAATCCGAATAAAAGAAAAAGATAAAATAAAACACGTCCCGTACATGCACCGGGGGGCGGGGGAAATAAATTCGTCCGCAGCGGCATGATATCCTAGAACCGTGATGCGGTGCAATTTATGGTTAAGACGCAGCGACAGTACAGGATAACTTGATAGTTGATGTTACGGTAACGGCGTTTTATTTGTCACCGAAGGGTATGTCGGCTTCGTAGCTGGTAACGCTCGATTACAATACAAATTTCATAATATGTTGTAACAAAGAATCGGATATACCGCAGATGAATGAAATGAAACGGAGATAATTTTTTTTTCACGTGAAACGTCGGCTATTGGAACAGTGGCAGGTGTTAATTGATATGGAAATTCCTGAAACAATCGATTCAATCGTACCCTATTGTCGATGTTGCGATTTTTTTAACTCCTCAGTCGTCGACGTACCACCATGCACGTGTCTTTTGAAATTCGATTCGACGGCGGTCGCCCGTAGGAAGAAAAAAAAAAAAAAAAATACCGACGACTTTCGGACGCAGTTCGGAGTTCGGTTGGACATAAAGTTTTCAATATTCGATACGCCGTGATGCTCTATGTTCGGTTCACGGATTTCTCCGAATTTCGTTACACCTATTCGTAGGTAGGTAAGTATGCGTCAGGGTCCTGAGGGATTCCGATCGTCGCGGTATTTCAATTTGAAATCTTCGATTCTCCGACAACTTTCGCTCGCAACGTACACGTCCGTCGCACATGTGTGATAATTAGGGGGGGGAGGGACATGAACTCGTACCCATCCTCGACCATCCGCGGAGGTATTCGTCAACTTTCCCATCCCTCGTCACGCACGAAACGGAAATTATTTCACGCATACCTGTACACGCCGGTGTCCTTATAAGTTACATACCGACGTAACTAATCGAGACATTTCCACCGCAGAGGTTACGGACAATCGCGTAATCAACCCTCTGAGCTTGCAATGAATTTAATCACTCTATATATAGCGAAGCGCAGGACGCGCATCAGCGATGGCGAAACTGACCCAGGCGGCATAGTCGAGCTACGCGTTCTGTCCATACGGAGCCTCCGACTGCTACGGTATGACGCCGTGTGATATACATCGCGCGTAAGAGGGTGCTTACGGCGTGACGTATTATAGGTGTGAGGTAATATTTAAACTGCAAAACGCGACTATTTTCCGCTGTAAAAGTACCCACCTCCGTCGAAGCATATTTGGCAAAATAAAAATGGCGATATATATATATATATGTACGTGACTCGTTGTTTCTTTTGTCCGTTTTTATATGAGTATACTTCCTCTGGATTGTTACTACCCACTCGCAGGATATTACCAAGGAGTTGCAAGCGCGATATATTCCAGCAATAAGAACACGTCTCTAGGTATTTCTCGTAATTATGTCTTGAAACTGGAAGGAGAAACGAACGGACAGCGTAGTGAAACGACTAGGCGTCTGAGTGTCTGCGGTTTGCCTCTCTGTATATAACAGAAGCTGGAAACATCGTTGAACAGTTACAGGGTCTACATACAGCGGCGGTTCATACGCCGAGGAAACTCTGCTCTTCTGACTCTGAAAATTCCCCACGTGCCACAGGGCGCACAATTCACGTCCGTCTGTCCCCTGAACGTATAAGTCGCACCGTGTGCGCGGGGGTTTGTTCGCGGTTCTCCGCCATTTCGCGTACGAAACCCCCTCCTCGCGCACATCCGTTCTTTTACGCTTCCGTTTCCGGCAAAGAGTGCCCGTAATTTCTATATCACGAACAAACTACGAGGTCAGAAATTTTTCAGCTTAGGCAAGGAGAATCGAGAAAAATGGAGAAAAATCGAGAAATTATACCTACCGATTTCCGTTTTCGCTACTGCTCTTATACCACATCGTCAAATTTCTCGACTCCATACGAGCTTACGCGACGTTGTACAGTTCTAAAAATATCGCTCAATGTTAAACCTTAACATTCCGGCAGAACTAGAAGTGCTTTCGGCCTCTACGAGAATTCAGGTCAGGGTTGAAAGACCTTTGACTACCCTCGTCGGCAAGAGACTAGTGGCCGCGATGGGTGTACGTATAGTTTCATAAATCGTAAAAATTTCTCAGGTAACTCTCAGGTATGGACTGAGAACCGTATAGGCGATGGTTTATCAGCAGTTATCCGGTGTAACAGGATCACGCCCGCGTTGTATAAAGAAACTTATCGCTCGATTTACGTTAATTCCCCGACGTTGATTACCATAATTTAAATTCTCCAAAGTTCGGGGAGCCCGAGGTGGTGTATATTCGTGGTCGGTTCAACGGTTGCCCTGCCGCGGTCGGCGATTCGCGCGATTCATTATACATATATGTATATATATTATATGTTCTTGAAATGCATGAAAAGTGCACAATTAAGCCCGTTTCGAAACTTTTCTGAAAAGAGTGTAGTATACACAGAGTTTCGTGACAAGTACATAAGTTTGGTTCCAGCCTTCCACGCTCTTGAGTTCACTCTTACGTTAGTAGGTCTCGGTTTTTATCGTTAAAACGAACGATTCGTTCAAATTACGAACTTCTGCGCTTTCAGCCACATGAACCTGCGAAGCAATGCACCAACTGTACGTACGTACGTACGTACGTATGCATCTGTACACCATACACGTTTGTATGTAAGCTACACGACGTCGTACTGCAAATTTATATCGCGGTGAAAAATTTAATGAACTTTCCGCTCTGGAAACAAATGCGAGTGCGTCGGAGTTGGTGAATGAATACCCTTCGTTCAATGGGGCACAGAAGAGGCGGTATAAAAAATAATTAAAAACCAACGGGACTCAGGGATTTGTGCGTTGTTCGCAAATCGTATTCGCCCTTTGTACGTAAGTGTATCGACTCGTTAGTGACACGCTAACAATAAGTACACTTTTAGTGTAACAAACCAAGCCAAAAAACGACTTGCGATAGTTACTTCGGAAAGATCGAAGTAATGTCACGGCCTGCCAAATCGTTCGAGTCGTTCGCGGTATTTTTTTGATGACCGTAGTCGGTGGAAACTTTGCGGTGCAGCTTATACGTCCTCGGCGTTCAACAACTGACTGAGGTGGTTAGGTACTCGAGTTTTCCGGGGTCTTTTCAATCGCGATAAAATAAAATTTCTCTGAATACCAGCGGTGTCTGGAAGGACTCGATTTTCGAACAAGTATCGATTTATTTATTTAAACTTTCTCAACGCATTTCGACTCGCAGATCTGATTACGATAATGTCTATGAAATTTATCTACTTCGCAGACGTCAATATGGCGGGCTGTGTTACGCGAACCTCATTGTTGGTCGGCGGTGTAAAAAAAAATCCTATAGGCTTTGCAGAGAGACGTTCATTGCATGAAGTGGACAAAAATTCAGACACCTTTACTAAGATGTGTGATAATTAACGAATGATATTGAAAATTATAAGTCGGTGCGGAGCGATTGAGGATATTCTTCTCGATCGAATCGAATGGACGAAATAATCGCGGGGCCTTGATAGAGTTCGATGGAAGGAATTCGTGGTCTTGGATTTCAGACTGAAGAACTTAGAAACCATCAGATTGAACCGCTCGCGCCGCAGTGAGTTGGAAACGTCGAGAGTGCAGTCTCGTTAGCGTCGTATTGTTGAAGATGGTGTTACGTTCCGATTGCACGATTGCCAGAGACGCAACGAGTGTAGTTGGGGTTAACTCCGCTTGTCTGAAGGATGAAAATTCAACGATCGAAAAGTTTCGAGTGATTTTTCAGCGACTCGAATAGCCTTTTCGACTTGTTGTCAGTACTCTTTGTTAGTGAAACAGAGGAGATTTTTCTCCGGCTTTTTGAAAAAGAGGCGCGATTTTTTTAGGGATGAAAACTGGGGTTGTTTTTTCATTTTTTATGCGATTAAGGACAAACGAACTCCAGGGTAAACGTTTAGTCTGTTTCAACTCTTTCGATTCTGTGCATATAAGATTTATGGGGTGAATTTACTCAATACTCTTCGGGAAAAATATGATGTGCGTGCAGACGAATGAAAAATGTAACAATGGTACAGAAGCGATCTGATTGTAAGTCCATTCACCATTCACCATTATGGTAATTTTCGTTAAATTCACAGTCGATAAATTGGTCGACTTATCTTGAGCAGCTTTTCCCAATTATTTTGTATCGTTTATATCCACTGGTATCCGGGCATAAAAAATAACTCGAAGGTAAAAAAATGAAGAATCGGTCGAGTCACCGAGCCGAGGTTGAAGTGGTAATCGGTGTTCTGGTTTTTCGGGTGCTCGATGCGGTGTACCGCAGTAACGAGAAATTCAGTTATGAATAATTAATCGTAAATTATGTCGCGGATACCTGACGAAAATAGTCGATCGGTGGAAGGTATATATAATAAGGTAAACGCAAGTGAAGGTATAGTACCCACAACCTCCTCGGCAAAGTTTATCTCGCTTAAACGTCGGGTATAAGTTCCCGGTCTTATGGCTACCCCGGTAATAACGTCTCCGCGGGGAACCTTCGAAGGGTATCACGCAATGCGATTTTCTTTTCTTTCCGCTTTTCAGATAATTCGCTTTATCCTTCGACTTCCTGTCCGCCACAGATGGCGGCCTTACAAAGCACAATACCCTCCGTACTCCCCTCATTTTATCCCATCCCATCCGTTCTTTTCCCCTTTTCCTTTTCTTTACTCCATCCGTTCGCCCGAAATACACACGCCACGAGAAACCGGCACTAGACGCTCGGAGAAAAATAAAACACACAAAAAGCTTAACGGAAAATAATAGAAAAAAGAGAGAGAAAAAAAGACAATGGAAGATAAAAATCCGAACAGATCGAAACGACCGACCCCGAGTCAAACACTGCCGCGAACATATTTTCCAAATGTGCCAACCATCGTGTAGCGTTTTGTATTTGTGATTATTATTCATTCAACAGCTGTTGAAAATTTGTCGCAGTTTCGCATTCACACTTGTTATGAAGCATATTGGATTTGTTAAAGTTTTTACGGGAACATTGATCGAACATACAGTTAACAGTACCTCGTGTCAGTTGGAAGGAAAATTGATCACTCACTGCTCAAAAGCAGAATGCGGAGTTGTTGGAAAATTAATTTCAGAACGATTTTCCTATGGATTATTGCGTGAGAAACACGAATGTGTCGATTAAATTGGGTTGGAAACAAATTCCATCGAGATATCCTTGATTTTTCACATTCGGGATCGAGAAATTGACGATAACTCGGTCGATTTCATAGATAAATCAATTTGGTTCCTGAGTTCGGATTCCTGAGGTCAAAATACATAAGAATATCATAGAAAACCCGAAAAAAAATATGGATTCTTGACCCCAAAATTGAAAAAACTCCAAGGGTTTTTCCGATTTTTGAGCCAAAAATTAAGTATTTTTGAAATCGATTAAATGACACTTTTCTTACGTATTTTGATCTCAGGAATCCGAATCTGAAAGAAAAATTGATCTATCTCTAAAATTGACCGAGTTATCGCCAATTTTCAGCTTTTTGGGGTCAAAAATAAAATATTGATTTTTTAGTCTATCTTAATGTAATTTGAGCTCAGGAATCCGAATCCGAGAGAAAAATTGATCTATCTGCAAAAATGACCGAGTTATGCCCATTTTTTCGCATTTTTTACCATAAAAATGGAGATATCTTGAAGGGAAAAATTCGTAGCTCAATTTGGACAACGGATTCGTGTTCCTGAAGTCAAAATACATAAGAAAAGTCCCATACGATCAATTTTGAAAAATAAAAATTTTTGGTCAAAATTTGAAAAAATCGTAAGGGGTACCCCTTGGAAAAATCTCAAATTTTAGCCGAAAATTTTTATTTCTTAAAATTGATCGGATGGCACTTTTCTTATGTAATTTGACCTCAGGAACACGAATCCGTTGTCCAAATTGAGCTACGATTTTTTCCCTTCGAGATATCCTCAAATTTGTACCAAAAAATCCGAAAAAATGAGGATAACTCGATCAATTTCATAGATAGACCAATTTGGCTTTCAGATTCGGATTCCTGAGATCGAAATACATAAAAATAGCATATAAAATAAAATACGTTTTTTTGACCCAAAATCGCCAAAATTTCAAGGGGTACCTCTTTGGATTTTTTCGATTTTTGGGCCAGAAATGTATTTTTAAAATTGATCGAATGACACTTAACTAACGTAATTTGACCTCAGGAACACGAATCCGTTGGTGAAATTGAGCTACGAATTTTCCCCATCGAGATATCCTTGACTTTCCACTTTTTGGAACGATAAATTGGCGATAACTCGATAAATTTGATGGATAGATTAATTCGACTTCCAGATTCGGATCCCTGAGGTCAGAATAAATAAGAAAAGCATCCAAAACCTAATTCGAAAAAATGTCTATTCCTGACCCCAAAATAGGAAAAAATCCTAGGGCTCCTCCCTTGGATTTATTCGTTTTTTGGGTCACAAATTTCGTTTTATTAGAGAAAAAATTACGCAAATGAATGAAACGTGATTGCATTTGCATGAAAGGTGCAGATTTATATATAGTATGTCGTATTTTGAATATATTAAAAAATAAAAAAAAGAGTTTGCCTCGAATCCCGAGGGATCGAGCTGAATCCGTAGCTTCCAGAGGGTTCGACATGTTCCAATTGTAGGAAGGGCAGGTAGGCGCAGATATTTGTATAGGTCATATGAGCTACGTATAGTATATGAATATATTTCCTATATTAAAAAGGAGGCGTGCACTCGACTCACGCCACGAGATGCAAACTCGCATGTATGATTCAATGTTAGACTCGAATGAAAACTACAAACGAAAAAAAGATTGAATCTCTCGACAGAAGATTTTCGGTTATACGGTATACGGCGGTTGTGTAGTGCGAGGCGTTGCACCAGCGGATGACGAGATTCGATTCGATCGAGAAATTAGCGCAGGCACTGCGACGAAACGAATAATCTATTTATGAGGAGAACAAAGAACTCTAGGATTGAACGCGACAGAGCACGTATTTTGTCAGATATGATTTATTGTACGACGATATCTGACTCAAAATTGAAAATACAAACGAATATAACATACGAATCCATGAATTTGCCTATTGCGAAATATTTGCATAAAAGAATTTATAGAATTTTACCTACGACGATGTTTGATTGAAATAAAAAATATTCACCAATAAACTACGAATTGAGATTTTTTTGTTTTTCAACGTGAAATTTGTCATGCGATAATGCGTTAGAAAAAATGAAAAGTACGACAAATTGAAAAAAAATAAACTAGAAATAGAGTGCATATTTTATTAGATTCGAGCCATGAAAATTTATCAATTTGTTGGTGAATATCATTAAGTTTCGAGCTCAAAAACGCATTTTCGCGCGTCCACCGACGCCAACCGTTCGATGGGTCGTGAGAATTTGAAATCACGCGTCTTTCGGAGTGCGAAAAACGGGAACTGAAACGGTTTTGCTGACTGCATAAAATACACCAGAAAATTCATCATTCGAATAGAAAATTCACCAAAAATAAAATGAAGAACAACGTAACGGAGCATCACGGTGTTGAGCGCAATGCTATGGTGCTAATAAATTTTCATCCACTGCGAACACTATCTTTATTCAGAGCCGCATCTGAAATTTTGAGATAGCATAATTCGTTTCACGGTTTACGCTCGATACGTGCGACCGATCCTATATGCGTGCCACCAGATAATACGCGTGTGTAAACTCAGGCTCGGACGCCGGTGGCCAGTTTTTGCGGCTATTGGCCCCTCGAGTTTTTGTGCCACGTAATGAGCTTAACTCTTGGCTGTCCTGCAAACCAACCCCTGATGCGGTTCGAGGCGAAGGTTTCGGGATGCGGTCTTCTGTGGGTAACGAATGGAGAGAAAAAAAACGAATTTTTTGAAATATTGGCTCACGCTCGCGCTCCCTACCTTTGCTCGAGTTCATTATGTACCCATAAGCCGTTAGTAGAGCGAAGTAAAAATGTTCAAATCGACTCACCTCAGGTAGGGGTACAGGGGGCGAAACGGGGTGCCCCAAAAATTTCGAAACGATCGAAAAGGACTTCGAACATCACTCCGGATTTAAAATTTCTTCATTTTTTGTCTCCACGGATTCCTCAAGTATACCCCATATTGCCCCGCGTTCCCCTATTTATGTGCAAAAAACTTGCGTCTTGGCACAACAGCGAGGAAGCTTTTTGTCGAACCCCTTCGACCTAATTTCCTTTTTTTTTTTTTTTTGTTATTTCAACCAATACGTCTGAATTGGCTGGCTTCGAGATCAGTCAAAATATGGGTAAGACTTGACCGGTTCAATAGCCTCTGGTTTGATTCATTTCGCGAGCAGAAAACCCAGAAGAATCCGTGGCTTTCGTTTCGTGTTTAGAAAATCTTGGGACGCTTCGTTTTCACGTGGAGTTACACGAGCTTTGAAAATGAAACTTTTCAAGACATTCGAGGTAGTTTAGCACGGCTTTTGGTCGTGAGACGCAACTTTCGTGCGACATATACATATGTAACGTAATTCACTTGCATAGTTCTTAACTGGAAGCTCGTATAGCAGAAGTAGTAATGAAACACTGCGGGAAGCGAAAATCGTAATGATGCTGCGTACATCATACGGAGTATGACGAACGACGAGAGCTGCATGGAATATATATATATGTATATATTCGTAATTTGAGTACGTCATTAGTGGCGCGCAGTATGTGCCGTACAATATACCATGTATACATATATTCGTGCAACGCCACTTCACTAACGTCATTCATTTTTCATGCCAACTCTCTGCAAATAGACAAGAACGTCGAAAGGCTTTGGAATCACCGATTCGCGGTACGGAAATGATATCCGATAATTTTCGCCACCGAAAAATCTTTAAAAAAAAAAACCTGCTCCATCCGATTCTCGGTACGATACTATTTTTCGGGGGTGAATTTTTCGTAGACAGCAACGAAGATATCGTTACAAGTTTCAGGAAATGTTTTGGGGAGATTTGCGGAAAAATTCGCGACTAACCGCGAAACTCGTGCGACTACGGCCCGCGTATTTTCGTTTAATTATACCGAAGCTGGATACGTATATCACGTGGAGGAAGATATAAAAAGCTCGGAAGAGCCGAAAGTGGAGAGAATCCACAGTCATGAATCAAATTAATATTACCCTGCACTGCGTGATCATTTCCCCCAGGACAAAAGGAAAAAGGGAAACACACCGCGAAGTATGCATGCATATATGTATATATGTTATGCATGATTATGTATGTGCGATATTAAATTCGATTCAACTCGGTATTCAACAATGCCTACGACCTCGTTGAAAATTTATTAAATAAGCTCGTCGGAATCTTTCTCGTAGGTAGGTAAAAAAAAAAACGAGAAAAAAAAATGAGAAAAAGAAAGAGCGAAAGAAAGAGACAAAAAACTGTTCGAAAGTTCACTGCACTTGCGCGGTTGATTTTAATATAAATAAATGGAGTATAATATGCCGCATGACCTGCAGGTGTTTTCTACATTCAATTTCCAATATCATTTTATACAGAATTTTCATGTTCGTCATATGAGAAAGACGTGTTCAGTGAAAACTGTAGAATACGACTTCGCATGGATAAGACTTCGCTCGGTTGTGTATATAATATACCCAGCTAGATATACGTATAAAGTTTTATGTACATACGTTACACATACGTATCCATCGATGTGATTCGACGTCATTCGTGTTTTCTTGTAAGAGAAAAAAACAAAGAAAAACAGTCTAGAAAATTACGGAATAAGAATAAAAAGTATAACTACGTTACGTACAAAGAACTACTCTAATAAATTGAACTTGCGTGAAAAATTGATCTTCTCTGAGGATGTTTGAGTTTTTGAATTTTTCCATCTAACGCCGCGCAGTAAGAGGTGCCAAATGCCGAAGGAGCCGAGCGAGGGCTCCCTTATATTTTCAAGACGCAAGGGTTGATTCGTTGAGGAGATCAAGCCTTCGCACGGTTATATATGTAATGAAAAAAAAAAAAAACAGCAAAAAAGAAAGAAGAGGGAAAAAGGTTGTATGTAAATAGAAAGAGGGAAAAATTCAAAGCCGCTTTTAAGTTTACCGGTGCATGAAGATCGAATAAAATCAAATCAAATCGTCGATCGACTACGTACAGTGTACGTACACAATGAAATAAGAAAAAAAAATATGTATCCTTCTTCTTTCGCGGAGTTATATCGTTGCATCGAGAAAAATACAGAAGGAGTTAGAAAATTTTCAAATCAAAACTTTACGTACATTTACATATCGTAGGTGCATATATATATGTATGGGTGAAGTCTTTATTGCGTTCACTCGTGCTCGTATTATCATATCGAAATAGCATAAAGTTTATTCCGTTATCGGATTCACATGCTTTTCTCTAATATCGTATTGAACGTGCTGCCTATCTGCGAATTGAGCATAAATTCGAGATAGCGAAATATTGTACCATTATACGGTCGATAATCGAAAATTTATCGAACGCATAAAGGCGTATTAAGTTTTCCCGTATTACGCTAGATCGTTGTACGATCTTTTACATCTCCTTCGTGCCGCTCCGGGTATCCTCGTAGAATTTTTGAATTCAACGCAGACGAGTATCTCGGTTACCAGATATTCGAAATCCATAAAAAACAAAAAAAAAAACGAACGTGCATTATTAACAGCAAAAATAGCTTCACTGCGAATTATAAACGTGAGCAGGTGCTTATCAAGGACTCGACGTCAACTGTGATCAGGAATACGCGATTCTAGCGCACCGACTCTTGGTGGAAAAATCATAGCTCGTTCGGTTTACCTTGGCCAAATTTTTTCATCAATAATAAGAGTTCGCCCACGACACGTTTCCCTCGTCGTAATAAAGGCTATCCGTAAGTTATCGAACCCCGATACAGCAAAGTCACTTTATGACCACCCTCCATCTGACCCAGAAAGTTTTTAGGTCGTGCTTTAAGCCTTGTTCCTATTAAAAATTTTATGAACTTTGATTTAACGCGAGTGGTTCACCCGCCGACCAAAAGGTACGTAACTGTAACCCCCCATATCCGTGTACTGTCTCGAATTTTTCTTCCACTGGCATATGCACGAATTTTAGCAAAGTCAGCAAACCGAATCGCGAACTTCGTACTTTTTGCGAAGTGAAGGAGCGTCGGGAAGCCGGGGCGTGAGTGACGTTTGCGGCAATCGTCGGATGGTTTTACAGAATCGTTCGCTGTTCCACGAGCCATTATACCTGACGATGATATTCTAATATCTGTCAAGTTCTCGACTCGCAAAGCTCGTTAATAGCGAAAGGGGTACCGCTGCGGGCGCGCTATCGCACTCTACATTCTGCGACCACGTGTCACTGATTTGACGAGTCTGAATCTTGAGATTAGAGACGGATCCTTTCAAGAGTCTACGCTACACAGTCGCTATGCTGTACCCGCGTTTAATGAAGTCTGCTACCAACGGAGCGGGGGCGATTCCGGAGTTTCTCGTTTGAGAAAATACCTACTCTGCCTCGGGCTGAACGAACGCTCTAACTTTCCGGAGTTACACATACCTGTGTACGTACATCATTCGCACTCAAGGTCACCTTGTGTCATCCTCCTCGCCTCACTTACGCTTTTTGACATATTTTAACGGTGGATCCGTACCACGACGGAACTCGGAAATACAGTCACAAGTATTCGGAAGAATCACAATCGCATAAAATATAAAATCGGTTTTTGATCGTGTTCCAGATTTTTCGAAAAAACGTTCTCCTTAAAAAAAAAAGACATTTTCGGTACGAACATACATGTTTCTTATTCCAATGATGGGTTGGAAAAAGTTCACCAACCGATCGACCAGATTTTTATGACATGCGATTTGGGTAGAGACTTACCTCGCGATCGAGCGGTTTCGCAAGTGTGATGGTTCCGGTTTTTGGATCAACGGCAAATTTGTCGGTCAGTTGAATTCCGTATTTGACCGGTGAGTTTTCAGGGTCGTGCCCCTTCAGTGTGAAGACCGTGGACCCCACCGGCGTCCCTTCGTAGAGAGGAAGGCCAGTCGGATATCCGCCGGTTTCTAGGACGGGTGGTTCGTTTACGTTGCTTCCCGCAGCTGAAAACAAAAAAAAAAACCAAAAAAATGGCAATTTCGTACGATGAGCGAGAATTTTTTTTTTCACGTCTGCGAACGAAAGAGCGTGCGTCGGACAATTTTCTAGTTTTTCCGAGCACTTCGTCGGGAGTAAGTTCTCTTCGGTATGTGTATACATGTATAGTATATACGGCTCCGATACATCCGCTTCTGCATACAAGTTTGGTACGGCGAGGCAATCCGGTTTTGCAGAGGGAATGGGTTACGAGACGGAGAAAGTCGAGTCAACCCGCACCGTGAGAAAAGAAACAGAAGCAGAAGAGGAGAGAAAAAAAAGAAAGAAAAAAAGAAGAGAATAAGTTAGCGCGAAGATATTACTCGGGTCGTGGTTCGTCTTGATTCCCCGTTTCGTACAACCGACAGTCGGATCTCGCAGCCCGGCTTCTTGACTCTAATGAATTCTAAACCTATTCTGATAGAGCTGGCAGTAATTATGTTCCGCGAGTATCTCGGAGTATATTGGAGCTTTTTGATCAAAGACGAACGCGTGTATAATATAACAAGGGTGTGTTCGAAATGGTTTAATCATTATTCGCGGAGGTGGCGCAACCCACGCCGCCGATATCGATATTTCTACGGAGAATTTCGAAACTCACGTGATGTACGCGTGCCGGAAAAATGAAATAAATATACACACGTATACATATATAAGTCTGTCGTAATGTACACGGGAAAAGTTAATTGGATTCAAACGAACTTTTTATCTCTCGCTTGGCCCATCTGCCGAAATGAGAGACGTAACGTTGATTGTACTTTTTACGACTGTAATATGGTATTAGACCTAGCAGCTCGTGGCTGTTCTAAGAAACTGGCACCGAGGTGGAAATTATCGTTAGTTGTTCGGAGGCTCGAGATTATCTCCAAACAATTTTGGGTAATGAACGATCATTTTTCAGAGTAAACAAGTCCGGGAAACTCCGAGGTCTCCGCCGGGGTGTTACGATCAGTTTATATCCTTGTATATAAATAATTGAATAAGCCGGGAGAATTTCCCCTCCCCTGCCCAGATGTTGCGTCTAAGTGGATTTTTAACATTTTTTTCTCTCGACGTCTCATCCGAGGCATCCGGTCTCCCGTACACCGGGTGAGATAACTTTTATTTCCGAATCATTTTTTTTTTTCTTTTCTTTTTTTTTTTTTTTCTTTCGTTATCCTTTGGACGATAAATTTTTACGCCCGAAAATAAGAAACGACGTTATTGGAGGGTGGTCTCGTATCTCAGTGACCAAACGGTGGTCTTATCGACGAATCGGAAGCGATTAGCAAAGACAAAATCGACGGTAATGAACGCGGAGGGTCTTACACAACCCGGTTCTGCCTTATTTCTTCTTATCTCTATTACCTTTCAACGACCTTTCCACTTTATATTTTTGTCCCCGAGCGCGTCACGACGCCTCTTTATTGCGACGCCACCGTGACCGTCGCTCTACGTCGTAGTTACCAAACGCGAATGGCGAAGGGTGAAAAATCGGCGTTATACACCCAGTCGACCCTGAGACGCTCCAAATTATAAGCTTCGATAAGAGCTTCGGATGACAAAAGATTGAAAACCACCGTCGCGATGTATACTGCCGGTGTCGATGTAGATCTCATCAACGCCTCAAATACAAAAATTTCCAGGTGGCTGCAAAACAAGCGTGACGATATCGCAAATCTCAAAGATCTCGAGATAACCGAATACGGCGAAAGAGTATGGTGCGCCAACTTTTGCGTCTGACTATACGCGGATTTCGCTACGTTTTTACGCCAAAGTACGTATGACGTGCGCCAGTCTGGAAGGCCTTAGACTGCAGCGAGTCGCATCTACTTGGGAGCTGCAGAAACTATAACCGAGGACTCTTTACCTGGTCGGTGCGACTCGTGGAACTGACTGCTGCATCTAGACAATTTCATTTTCTAACTTTTACTTCTCGTTTCATATAGGTATACGCGTACGTGTACACGTGTACATTTCTCTCATTCGTATTTGCTGCAGGTGGATACGTAGTAGGGCGATTCTAAAGTCTGGAGGAGTCTCGAGTACGACTCGACGTTTTTTTTATTTTTTTCATTTACTCATTTTTCGTCTTTCATTTTTTTTACAGCGTTCCGTTTTCGCGTGTTTTCATTCCAAAGTGAACGCTGAACGGTGAAATACCAACGACGTCGCGAATCAACGTTACTTCCGGCAAGCGGCTCTACACGCACAGAAGCTTATATACGCGCGGATGAGGTTGTTTCGAAAAAAAATTCGTCCAAAGCAACGAAACGAACGGGGAGGAAACCACGTGTACTACGTGTACGGGCGGCTCGAAGCAGGATGTACGAACGAAACCACATCCTTGGATTATTTACAATGAAATTTGCGAAGCCAAATTGGAGTTATATCGAATTCCTCGAACAATTTCGTATCCGTTGTACATTATAGCCGCGTATGGGGAGTCGCGGAAACTTGATATAAAGCAGAGGTATACCTGCCGAAGATAGGGGGGGAGGGACGGACCCCAAAAAATTTAACTGAATCAAACTTTTAAGTTGAACAGGCTTGGATGACGCTCGATTCTTTTTTTCTCTCATTTTTCCGAAAGACTCTCTTCCGACAGCGCAGACGGCCCTCGAACTTTACGGAATCCTATCCGTAACGAACGAAGATAACGATCTGATGAATTAAATTTTCGGAGCCGAGATAATTACGATCGATTCGGAGCGACGAGCAATAATCTACGCGCCCTCGAAAACTGTCGAATTTTTACAAGGATACGCCTTCGTGGCGACATACCCCCGTCGACCGTTCCGTTTCCGCCCTTTTGATTATCGGATGTGTATATTGGCGAAATACTAGACTTGAATATTGATGCTCGACGATCAAGACTCCCGACAAAGTCGATTCGCGATGCCGCGGGAGCTCCGCGGAATCGACTGTAGCTACACGCGACATCAGAAGTACTTAATATCTTCCCTCCGCAATTTAATATACGATCATTATAATAAGCTTCATACGTGTTCCAATTACGTTGGGGGGATAAATTGTTTGTTCGAAGCTCATCGCGTAGGGTATCGCTGGAGTGGCGCACAAATATAATCCTCAACTGGTGTGTAGCCTGCAAGAATCTAATAAGCTCGGTAGCGTAATTTACGCTCTAAATTTCGAAAATTATATCAACCAAATTTTCTAGAAAAAGAGGAGACGAGAGGGAAGCGAACATTTTTACGCTCCGGTCGACGCTATCCGCTTGACATTCCATAAGCGACTCGTCGAACGTGTCAAATATTTTCCTCTTCTTTATTATTATTTGCTTTCTTCGCGTTACATGTATATTCTAATTCCAGTGTTCACACCCTGCATCGGAAATAAGTATATGGAGAAAGAGGGGGGGAGATAGATAGAGAGAGAGAGAGAGAGAGAAAAAAAGGTGAAATAAAAGGAGAAGGGAAGACTGTTGGGCAGGTATAGTATTCCAGACACATCCAGCCTCATTCTACTTTGCATTTCTGTATTTACTCTCAATTTTTCTTCGCGATATCCCGCGTTATCTCAAAAGCAATATACTTGCGGCAGCGGTGGTGGGCAAAAGCCCTTCCGTAATACCATCACAACTGATCATCAGGGCGTCTTCTGCGCCAGGCTCAACTTCACATTATCATAATGTTACGTACAATATCTACACTGACATGATTGATATATGTTGTATCTACCCGAGGCATCACGATTTTAATAAATCGTCGTATACAGGTATACGCAAACGTGATGTTTAGGAGCCGAAAGAAGAGAGAAGAGAATGCGGAGATAAAAACTGTCGGGGTTCACGCGAGTTCGACGAAAATCCTATGAAATTTGGAAAATTCTCCAGCAGCTACGCGATAGCTCCGGCGGATTATTTCTTTAATATTCTGATGAATTTTTGTCGACTGTCCGTGGAAAGCGAAAAACGTTTTTGAAAAATGCATTCCACCTCGCGTCGTGCGCGGTTGTCCACATTTGATGAAAGCAAACCGAGTATGAATCCCGAATGGAGAAATGCGAAATAAGTGCGATACCTCAATGCGGCATCAGGAGGCGTGCAGTTTTAATTAAAACTTCGTTATCAAACGCTATACTTTAACGCATTTTAACGAACGAATTATACACACAGAGAAACCATGGAAATTACAGGGCGCAGCTGCATTTACGTCCGCGGGTCGAATATAGTTACATCCGCGACTAACACACCCCATTTTGTATCTGCGGAAGATCGAGTTGCGCTATCCTCTGAGGCACGTGTACGGCATATAAAGGGTGTGAAAATAGTTCGTTCATGAACGGTTCAGATTTGTCCGTGTTTAATCGCACCACCCTGTACGTATTTTTTTTCATCAACTCCTATTCCCCGAGAAGTTTGAGCGAAAATTGTAATATTTAATGGTAATTTTTTTTCCAGTTCGTCTTCTGAAAAGTCGAACAAATGTGGTCCCAGTTTCGGGAAGGAGACTCGAACCGGAGGATAATATCGCCACCAAAATTACGTATAATGCAATAACATGTATAATAGATAGATAGTGGAAATTGATGGAAAATCCAAGCAGCCAGCTGCAGTCCATAAAATAAACGGAGCTATATGGATGCGATATAATTACCGGGAGCCACCGTTGCGGAGATAGTTGAACGCCGCATAATTCACAAGTGGGTAGGGTATACCATAGGTAATACATGATAATACCCGTATGTGCAACATCCACGATCTACATACATATTAAACTAGCTTCATTGTAATATATCCACCTCGAGATAAGTTTTAAATCGTTGAAAAACGCTTGTGGGCTTTTTAATCTTTGGAATTAGGCGAAAAAGTTGAAGTTTTAAAATGGGAATTCGCGCGAGCATTTGTTAGTAGCGCACATTTGCATGGACTTTGGGTAGATCTAACGAGTACATATATACGTATAGGTGTGTATATATATGTACGCGGACCCGGGCGGTGGTAAAGAAAGCAAATTCTCTCAGAGGTGCCATTCCGGAGAATTAATCCTGTCCCGGGACTTAAAAGAAAGTTCATTCCCTGTCAGAAACGCCTTTTTCTAGACCTGCAGCGCACCCCGGCATTCCGGCGGTGCCGACTATACGAGTAAAAAATAATTAATTCACCACCACGTTTTAGTGGCCATTTGCATCTATCTCAGAGGTGCCGCTGCACCGCCTCAGTAGAAAAACCAACTCCCGGTATATGATATGCATGTAGAATTCTCCGTTTGGAGTACCAGGTATATAACTAGTTCACTTCATTTCTGTCCGCGACAACGAGGTTCGCGTAATTTAATCATCCTTCCCAACTCCGAACACCCTATAGCAAAGATAAGATTCATAAAATTCCATACAAATCTGATCGGCAATGAAAAGACCCCATGCATCGAGGTCGTTTTACTTTTAGATTCGGCGACCGACGGGATCTGTTACGCATCCGATTCGCAGAAGTGCGGCGTCTATCCGCGCTTGAGGGATAAAAGCTCACTTGGTCACGTAGTGAGAAAAATGAAAAATTACCCCCCCCGACTAGGATACGGACGTTAGCATTGTTGGCCGTCGCTGCAGCTCAGTAGATAGGTAGGTGGTACCCACACTCATTCGCGAGTACGCGGCGGTACGTATTCGTGTAATTCAGAGTTGGCGGGAACACGTAGTTTGGCTTCTGCCAGCTAAATTCTACTCCGTACAACGTAATCTGCACAGATGATACACCGTAGGTAGTATACAGGGACAATGCGGGTGCAGCTCGGAGCCACTGTGCCCGATACGCCCGTTGCGTCTGGTCAGCCGCGCCGTTGTACGGAAACCAAAATAATCGTAAATTCGGGGTTCGTAAATCGCGATTTCAATTCTTTGTAAAAATTGATAATTTTGAAAGCAGGATCGGTGGAAAAGACCGCTTACGGCGAAAAGCTCGAAAACGGAGAACAAAACGTCGATTGAAGAAAATACCCCGGCCGTCTAGCGGAGTATAGGGTGATCCATCAGTGTCCGCAGCAAATTGCAAATTTATCTGACTAAAGCTCGAGTAGAAACTTGGGTATACACATATAGAGCGATTGTTTTAAAACCCATTAGGTATACAAACGTATATACGCGTTATACTTTACACCGGACGTAAAAGTGTTCGAAATCAAACATCGTCTATCCGTTGGCGGAGCGTAGGCTCCGGATCACCGACAAACATAAGGATTAAATTTTCGAGCACCCTATCGAGCCGCGAATCGAGTCGAGCCTTTTTTTCTCTCTTCCCTTTTTGTCTTTCTCTTCATCAATTAGATGCCGGAAGAGGGGCGTCAATTTCTCGGCTCACCCGATATTAAGCAAATTATAATTGACAGCCGGTTATATAGAAGCGTATAAGCGGCTCGCGGAACCGAATAATTAAAAGTTGTTCAGAAGAAGCCCGGAGTAAAGTTGAGAATGTCATTTTTTCCTTGTCATTTTTTCGACTAGTCCGACGTCGGGGGGGGTTGAAGCGTGACGAAGGGGCCGGATGAAAATAGAACGAGCAGACGCGGGATGTGATAAATAATTACCATAATTTGCTACACGAACGTAGAAAGTACGAGATAAATACACGCCCGTGTGTATACCTCTGCGTACGTATACTCGAGTGGATCGCGGTGGTATAATTGCAAAAAACAACACCCGACTGTACGTACAACGGTTTATACAAATTTCAAAAAGGCGGAACAATCACGGACGAAAGGGGTTGTTAATGTGGTATAAAAAAGAAAAGTGCAGTCGCTTCCACGATTCGTCGGTGTGTGTGTAAAGCATATATAAATGCGATTCTTTTGATTTCTTTTTGAATAATATTTTGACATCTTTGTTACTCCGGTATAGTTTCGAATTTTGGCGTGATGTAATAATTATGCGGAAAACGCGTGTTCGTCGGGATCCGAGCCAAATGTATTCAATGCTCCGGAAAAGGCTCACAGCTGATATTGTCCGATTTCTGGAACAATGCGGAATTTTCTCCTTAAATTTGGAATGCGCTAGGAGGGTATTATTATCATACCATTTATTATTCAAACTGTTACGTACACGTATATGGTATAGCTCCGAGTGCCATGCCAGAAGTTGTAGAACTTTACCGAAGATAGTAGCTCTGTAGGTTATATATATATATATCGAGGAATTAAATCCGCTCTTGAATGTCCTCATACCCGTGGTATTATTCTACCCTGTTTATTCGTATATGCGCATATCGAGTCAATTAATTTCGTTTCACTGGATTAAACGTAATTGAAACGAGAAAAAAAAAAAAAATGTTGGAGTGCCGAAAGCAAAAATTTAACGTGAAGAATAGTCTATATATAATTGTGAATTGTAAAACTACCCCTCGTAGTAGTAGTTGAATGCGAAGCGCGTTAAATTGATGGCGATTTATGATTGGTGTAATTACTGCCGAGGAGGAGTCGATGGTACTTCAACTAGCGAGATAATTAATTCGGCCAATACGCGAGAAGACGGAGGTAATATCGATCCCGCTGACGGTAATACGGAGTTTCCTCTTTCACTCGTAACAGTCGTAACGCGAATTAACATTCGCCGATCCGAACTGTTACGACGGGGAAACCCTTTTTTTCTACTTTGAATAGAATGATCGAATTTTCGCGCAAAAATTTT